>NC_090650.1:350156749-350822999 GCF_040937935.1 Hyperolius riggenbachi
GCGGCCCGACAGCGATCGGCTATTTCCACCTATCTCCGAGGCGGAGAGCCGATACTGCGCCTGTGCTGGAGCCGGGAAGGTAAATATTTACATCCCCTCTGTTCGGGGAGCTTTATCTCCCCCGCTGTGGGACCGAGGAGGATGGGGGAAGCCTCAATAGGATCTGGAGGCTTCCCCTACCCCAGGTGAGTACCCCCCAGGGGAGGTTTTTCTCAGTACAGGTTTTCTTTAAAGAGAAACTGAGACCAAGGATTGAACTTCATCCCACTCAGTAGCTGATACCCCCTTTCCGATGAGAAATATTTTCCTTTTCTCAAACTGATCATCAGGAGGCTCAGTATGGCATATATTGTGTTGAAACCCCTCCCACAGTGTGATGTCAGGACCGTGGTCCTGACATCACACTGTGGGAGCCTTGTTGCATTGTGGGAAATAACAGCTGTTTCCAACTGCCAAAAAAGCAAGCAGCAGCGACTTCCACTGACATCACCTGCCAGCAGTAAAAATGTTGCCATGTCATAAATGTTAGAGAGTAAATCAGGTAGAGGAAAGATTTTACAATGGGAAAACGCTGACTAAATCATTTATACATAATTATTGTAAAAATTAACCATTTCTGCCACTGGGACATGAGCTTCATGTACGCAGCGGCAGCTGCTACAGCCGCAGGGACACGCTGGGCACGTCCCTGCAGTTTGGGGGGTTTGTACGCGATTGTGTGGGCGTATGCCTGCAATCGCGATGTTGCTGGTAGCAGGGGGGGAGGGGTTGGTTGCAGGGGACAAAAGTCCCCTGTGCCAATCAGTACATGTCTGCCGAGAATAAACAGTGTTAAAAAACAGTGTTTATTTTTAAATAGAGCCACCGCACTTCCTTCCAACGCTTTCCGCCGCCGATCATTAGATTTATAAATGGGAACAAAGTTCTCATTCATTAATCACCCCGCAGGCCAATGTGATCGCTGTCTGCGTCACTTCCCTAGTTACAATGTGGCAACACATTGTTTCCTATGTAGCGTACTTATTGTACGCCAATGGGATTTGCTCAGTGGGGCCATCTTGTGGCCAAATAGTAAAATTACTCCTATTGACTTTAGGGAATGAAAAAAATAATAATATGTATGTCAAGAGGGCATATTATTATTAAATTATGGGCTAAAAATTCATGATGGATGTAAAGCTGAAAAATCGCACCTTTATTTCCAAATAAAATATTGTCACTATACATTATACTAGGGATATAATTTTAACGTTGCAATAACCGGGACAAATGGCCAAATAAAATGTGTGTGTTTTAATTATGGTAGCATGAATTATTTTAAAAATATAATGGCTGAAAACTGAGAAATAATACATTTTTTCATTTTTTTTCTTATTATTTCCATTATAATGCATTTAGAATAAAATAATTCTTAGCAAAATGTACTACCCAAAGAAAGCATAATTGGTGGTGGAAAAAAACAAGGTATAGATCATTTTGTTGCAATAAGTACTGATAAAGTTATTGGAGAATGAAAGGGAGGAGCGCTGAAATGGGAAAATTCCTCTTGTCCATAAGGTGAAAAATACCCGCGGGCTGAAATGGTTAAGCACTTTTGCTCATTATGTTATTTTCACTGCAGTTCCTCTTTAAGGGCTGGTTCAGACAGACGCTTGCGGAGCGTGTACCGCAAACGTTCGGAACGTCGCGGTAAACGCTCCCATTCAAATGAATGGGAGCGTTTACACCGAGCTTTTGCGCGCGTTTGCACGATCACGGAGTTCGGGTCCCGATTTTTGCGAGCGTTCGAGCTGCCCCTGGAAGCGACATGTAGCTTCCCGGGGGTGGCCAACCGCGACGGCTAATGTCCCCCTAGGGGAATTAAAAAAGTGACCGCGACACAACGTGACGCCAAGGCTACTGAAAGCCTGACCGCGCAGCGAGCGCAAAGCCCCCGAACGTGACGCCGCCGAAACGTCCGTCTGAACCAGCCCTAACTTGGCCACCTGGTACGTTTTAATAATGGTAGTATAATATTACTGATATTCTATCAGACCTATGCCTCAGGCTAAACCTTCCCCCACCTATGCCTAACACTAACCCCAACCCCCCCTCCCCCCCCCCCCAGTTTCCATACATAAGAAAGTCTGTTAACTGATACAGTTACCGGTAAGAGCCTAGTGGTTTCCTATAACTTCATATAGAAAGGAGACTTAGGACAGAACTAGGGTAAAAAGTAAGATTCTGTAAGTCATGATTTTCCTCCTTTTCCTAATTTGTTTTGTCAAATCCAACTCTTTATGACACATGTACTTTTGCACACCAGGGGCTTGATTCACAAAACGGTGTGCTAAATTTGTGATAACACAAATGAGGACTTTATCTTATATAAAATTGCTTTGAACAACTTCAGAAACGCACTCTCTGTGGCAAAAAAGTCCTATTTTTCTTCCCTAATATCCGCCCATTTACACAATCCAAAACGCTTGTTCAGCACCTTCAACTCCGTTCTCCACCCCCCTCCTCCTCCTCCTTCATCTTCCTTATCAGCTGAAGAATTTGCAACATACTTCACTGATAAAATTGACAAAATCAGAAGTGAATTCTCCATGCAGCCCTCAAATCCCACCTCCACACCTCTCATTGACTGTTCTCTAACTGCCTTCTCTCCACTCTCTGAACACTCTCTTTCCTCTATAATTGCTAAAGCTAATCTAACCACTTGTTCTTTGGATCCTATTCCCTCCCATTTCATTCCGCAGCTATCCTCATCTCTCTTGCCTGCACTAACAACGCTATTTAACCTGTCCCTCTCTACTGGCATTTTTCCATCCCCACTCAAAAAAGCTGTAGTGACACCACTACTTAAAAAACCTTCTCTAGATCCTACCACACTTGCCAACTACCGCCCAGTGTCACTTCTCTACTTGAACGCCATATACATGCAGAATTAAGTCATTATTTATCTGCTAACTTCCTACTTGATCAGTTCCAGTCTGGCTTTCGCTCTAACCACTCCACGGAAACAGCCCTTACCAAAGTGGCCAATGACCTTCTTACAGCCAAATCCAAAGGTCAATTTTCCATACTCATCCTTCTTGACCTGTCATCAGCATTTGATACTGTCGACCACACCTTACTCCTACAAATACTTTCAAATGTCGGAATAAAGGGCCTTGCTCTCACATGGTTATCTTCCTACCTCTCTGGAAGGTCCTTCACAGTCTCCTACTCAGATCAGATCTCTTCTCCTCATGCTTTGTCTGTCAGGGTTTACCAAGGCTCTGTCCTTGGTCCCCTCCTCTTTTCCATCTACATGCATGGTCTTGGTGATTTAATCCACTCATTCGGGTTTCAATACCACCTCTATGCAGATGATACACAACTGTACCTCTCTGCCCTAGACCTTAACTCCCTCCTTAAACGTGTTCCTGACTGCTTGTCTGCTATATCCTCCTTCATGTCCTCTCGCTTCCTAAAACTTAATATGAGTAAAACTGAACTAATAATTTTTCCACCGTCTCTGTCCACCTCCCTGCCTGAAGTAACAATAAGTGTTAATAACACTCCCATAACTTCAGTTCCCAAAGCTTGGTGCTTGGGGGTGATATTCAACTCATCTCTCTCTTTTATTCCTCATGTTCACTCCATAACCAGCTCCTGCCATCTCCAACTCAAAAACATATCTCGCATCTGTCCCTTTCTCACTCAAGACACAACTAAAATGTTAATACATGCTCTCATAATTTCTCGTCTGGACTACTGCAACGTACTACTTTGTGGACTACCGTCTAACAAACTGGCCCCGCTCCAGTCAGTACTGAACTCAGCTGCTCATCTCATTCATCTTTCTTCTCGATCTTCCTCTGCCAACCCTCTTTGTCAAGCTCTTCACTGGCTGCAAATTAACCAGAGGATTCAGTTCAAACTCCTAACCCTAACCTACAAAGCTCTCCACAATCTCTCTCCCCGGTACATATCCTGACTAATCTCCAGATACAAACCCAATCGCAATCTCAGATCGGCACATGATCTTCTGTTGTACTCCTCTAGAATCAACTCCTCATATTCACGCTTACAAGACTTCGCACGCGCTTCACCCCTCCTCTGGAATGCCCTCCCACAACACATCCGTCACTCGCCAACCTTTGTTACCTTTAAACGCTCTCTAAAAACACACTTGTTCCGACAAGCATATGCGCTACCTTAGGCCACTTCCCTTTGTACTAAGACCAAATTGCACTCCTACTAGGTATCCTAAAACACAAAGCCTCTATATATTTGCTGCATACTACCCCTCCTCCTGTTCCCCCTCCCCCCCCCCCCCATTCCCTTTAGATTGTAAGCTCGCAAGGGCAGGCCTCTCTCCCCCTTTTGTGTCTTGGTAACCATTATACATTTTATTCATCATGTTAATTTTATCACTGTCATTACCAATTCTATAATTTGTATTTTGTATACGGTAATTCTTTGTATTTTGTCACTAATTATGTATCTTGTATATTGGTGTACACCATTGTCTGTATTATTATGTACCCCATGTTTGTTTCTTACTTTGTACAGCGCCACGGAATATGTTGGCGCTTTATAAATCAATAATATTAATAATAATAACGCGTGAACGCGAACGTTAACGCGCAAAAAATGCAAATGCAAATTTTTGCGCACGAAAACCGTTTTTTCACACGAAAACACGCTAAAACGCGCGAACAGCTGTGCTAACAGTTAGCACCATTTTGTGAATCAAGCCCCAGATGTGTCTGCCAACCACTGCTTCTTTTAGCTGTTGCAAAGGCACGTTCACAGCTTCACATATGCTATCTGTCCACCCTAAGGCAGATTCGACCAGGAGACATATCTTTCTGATTAGAGAGAGATCTGTCAGCTGCCCATACACCACAGGCCGATTCCCGATCAATTTCAGCATGAAATCTCTCTGGCATCTGCCGCATCCGCTGCCTTGCTGTTGCCCCCCTAGTGTATAAATGTGCCCCATGTGTGCATGTGTACATTACCTGTCCTATGTTGCCTACCGTGTGGTGCCCACGCGTCTTCTGCTTCCCACGCCTGTATTTGCACCTTACAAGTTGCCAGCGTTTAGGCTGTGGCACGTGACATCACACACAGGCCACATGCTATATGCCGGCGGTGTGTGGAGCGCAAATGGAGGCGCAGGAAGCAGAAGATGGATGGAGTAGCGGCACATTTATACACAAAGGGAACAGCGCCAGGGATTTTGCCACTTGTTGCGATATTGCTCGCCATAACTGCTGAGCACCAGATTCACCACACCGCATGTTCAATCGATACACGCAAACAATTTTGGCCTGAAATTGGTCGCATTGTCGATCAGGCATGTTTTTGGCAGCAGATTATCAAATTGGATGGTCGATCGACCGACAAGTCGAGTAGTGTATGGCTACCTTTAGCCACGGACATCCTCTTTTGCATTTTTCTTTTATTACCTCACTTCTTCCTCATCTGTAAAGGATTTAATGGAGCAGATTACATCAGTTTATTAGGAATCCAGCTTTGGCACTTTCTTCTTTGAGGCTCTCCAACTCTTCCTCACTTTCAGACATCAGGGTGGTATCATCAGAATATCTCAGGTTAATATTCCAGCAATTTTTATTCCATCATGTGACTCCCCTTAACCAGTATTCCGCATTACATATTCAGCATATGAGTTACATAAATAGGGAGACAATATGCAGCCTTGTGGCACTCCTTTCCCAAATGAGAACCTGTTATACTCAGTGTTAAGGGAACCTGAGATGGGGCCTTAGCAATAAAATATACATATATAGGGGCTTCCTCCAAGCCCCTCCCACGCCACCCTCTTCTGACTCCCCGTTCAGCTCCAATTGGCCCTGGAAATTTCTCCGGTCCGAGGCTAAGTGCGCATGCGCGGCCAACCGCACACTCCTGTGATGCTAATTGTGAGGATGTATGTGGTGATGATGATATGTACGGTAAAATGCAGAACATAGCAGCCATATTGTATCTCGTGAAAGCCATATTTTCACCTTTTCTGCCTGTGTCATATGTGTAAGTCTGCTCAAAGCCAGCTGGCTTCAGGTTAATTGGACACCTGGCTGCTAATGTGAGCTCCTTATGTAAATGTAAATTAACTCTGCATTCAGTGGCCAGCAGGAAAAGCTACGATTGTCTGCATGTAAATAGATCAATTACGTAGGATAGAGCAAATGAACCTAGACATTCAATTAGGGACTGTCTACCTAGCCTCTAATTAGGAGATGGCTAATTAGTCAATAGCCAGTCAGGTCCTTACCTTTGATCTGCTATGAAATACTGTCTCATATGTGTACTTTGCTTTGTCACCTGTAACTTGTAGTACAGAAGTCTAGAGTGCCATAACAAAGAAACAGAAACAGAACTTTGTATTCATGTAAACAGCTACCTGTTGACCAAATATACAATCCAGACTAAATGAGTCTGGACAGTTGGAAGATAACACAGGAACGTTTGAAGTTTACATATGACAGCCTGCTGGAAGTGTGTGAAGTGTTTTGAAGTCTATGTGTATAAACAGGAAAAGCTTTGAAGTGGCATGTCAGCAAGGATGTGCTGCCACACCTGAGGAAATTGGGTTATTCCTGGATCTGGACATTTGAGTGGCCCCGGGCCACAAATTTTGCTATAAAACATCAGCAAGGATAGTCACAACTCGTAGTTCTTTGGAGATAGCAACACACTAGGACTATCCCGGTTCCTGACCAGAACCGCGTTCTCCTCGCAACAATGCTCAGATCTATATGCTGGTAACGTTTATCCCATTTTATTTTATGCAAACTGTCTTGTGTATCTTTGTAACTTTTATTTTTGTAATTTTTATTTTGTTTTTTGTAAATCTTTTGTATATATTCTTGTCTGCACTGTTCCACTTTTTTCTGGAATATTAAACATTTATTTAATAAGTTTGACTTCTGCTGTACTAAGCCAACGCTCATATTCTAGAGAGTCTGCAGTGTAACTTGCGTTACAAAGTTCAGTGCCTGATTGTGCCTTGCTACTGTACGATTGTATTGTGTGTGTGGCGTTCCCGTGTTTGTCCTAAGCGCAAAGCTGACCCAAATACGAAAACGCGGACTGCGTGCAGATCACTCGACAGCAGAGTGGGAATCGTGAAGTGTCCAGCAGCAGCTAGTGGTGGAAGTAAGAAGTGTTCTGAGGGGTCACAGCCTTGTAGTAGCTCGAATAAGGCTGCTTCCCCTCTCGATCTGGTCAAACCCGCAGGCGGGAACCGTATCTGCAGGCGTGCCGCGGGGCCGGTTCCTGACACTCACCTGACGTTGGGAGTGGCCTGCACCTATACAGTACTATTGAGCAGATAGACAGGGGAGCGGGCCTGGCTGGACTTCACCTGCAGCGACTGTCCCGACTGGAGGATTTGTCGGAGCCATTTGCAGGTGAATGGGCAGTCAGAAGGAGGACAGTGTGGAAAGGGGCTGGAGTAAGCCGCATGTATGTATATTTTATTGCTGTGGCCTCATCTCAGCTAAACTTTATTGTTGATCTTTATTTACACAGAAATTCCTCACGAGGCAAATGAGATGGTATCTGGTATCCCCATTTCTATGAGGATCTACAACAGTTATCATGATAATCTGCACGCTTGTTTTAAAGGGGAACCATGGTGAGATATAGCAGAATGCAGTAAATTATTTAGGATACCCACTTTTATGTTAATTATCCTGGTTTCAGCATCAGAAATACTCCCTAAATCTATATATTGCTGTATATTGTTATATTACCCCATCCTCCCAGTGGAATAACAGCCTAGGCTGTTTAGCTAACAAGTATTCTCCTCCCAGACCATTCTGGGAGACATGGTATTATTTTCACTGGCTATGGAACTCTTAGTTAATAAAACATTCTGCAGAGCTCACCTGACAGCACTAAAGATATTGATAGCACCCCAATATAAATTGGGGTGAGGATAGTGTGAGGAAAGATCTTACAATGTGCAAACAGTGACCAAATAATTTGTAAATGAATATTTTAAACAAATGAGCAATGTTATTCATTGTTTTATTTTCACTACAGTTCCTCTTTAAAGAGGAACTTTAGTAAATAGGGGAAAAAATAAATCAATACATTGCAAAGTGAGAAGTTAAAAAATAGAAGAGAGATCAAGAAATGATTGATATTCGCCATGTAATTTGTTCATATTGTTTGATCCACATTCAGCCTGCAGGTAATCGTCTTTACTACTGGCAGACATGAAAAAAAACAGATAGCAACTGCCATTATTTATAACCACACACACTAAAGGTGGCCACTAACGGTCCAATTTCTAGCGAAAAATCGTTCGAGCGATCAGAAATTCTGATCGGACGAAAAATCGTTCACTGCACCATCAACTAACCAATCATTGCTTCCTATCTATCATGACCAACAAGAAAATCCAAATTTTGGTTTGACGAAAATTCAGTCGGACGATTGTTTTTATAATCGTTCATTATCGATTGTGCCCATCAACTGAGATTATTTACAACCAATCCGATCAGAATTTCTGATTGCTCTAACGATTTTCCGCTACAAATTGGACCGTTAGTGGCCAGCTTAACAATGCGATATGCTAAAAGGTTTTTTTTTTATATATATTCATATGCACATAAGGAGATACTGGTTGCTTGGCAGTTGGAAACAGCCGTTATTTCCCACAATGCAACAAGCCTCCCACAGTGTGATGTCAGCATCTAGGTCCTAACATCACACTGTGGGAGGGGTTTCACCACAATATCAGCCATACAGACGTCCATGATGATGTATTTGAGAAAGGGTAAAGATTTCTCGTGGGAAAAGGTGTATCAGCTACTGATTGGGATGAAATTCAATTGGTTACAGGTCCCCTTTATCTTTGACCAATGTTTGGATTTCTGTATATTCTGCATTCTGTCTTTTTTGAAAACTTTTTATTATAGAAAAACACGTGCTTTTAATATATAACTGCAAGTAAACAGCTCTGCAATTGTACTAATAATATAGGGAGCCCTATTTGTCAGTACAATTCAGGGTGTTATCATAAAGCATATAATGTTATTAGTGGTTAAACTGATACACTGCTGAACTGCTAAATGTGTTGAAGTCTTTCCAGGGTTAAGAAATATTCCTTTCTGTATTTGTACGCTTGCTAGATCCAGACTGGTGTGTTGTTGTACATCAGAGGATGTTTACCACAGCACAGAACAGAAAACTCCCGCCGTGCCAGAGTAATGTCCTATGGTGGAGAATCTCCCTCTTGCTCCCCCTCCTTATCATCTAATGAGAACGCTTCAGATCATTCCTTCAGTGCGCAGCTCTCTTTAGCTTAGGAGAAGGCTAGCAAAGCTCCAGCCTCAGAAAACCATTGATTTGCTGGTTACGAAAGCTGGGGCTGCACTGACTTTCTACCTGCAACACATAAAGTCACCTTGAAAGCTCACTGCAGAATGAATTCTAGAGTTATGTTTCCACTTACATAATCATAGCAGCCAGGCATATGTAAAATAACTGTTCCCTGTGGTCCTTCAGGCAGGTGCAAGTTCATTCCAGATCGAGACTAAGAAAACTGGCCATTGACCAGTCATTATAGGGCCCTATAGCAAAATTTCTTTGGACTATCATATCTAGGCACTCTTGAACAATGCTACCTGCCCCTTACCAGATGAATATGAGTTGATTGGTCAATTCTCATGCAATGCACACTGCGTATAGTCTATGAGCACTGAGACAAAGTCAAAGGGTGGAGCAACAAAGCCAAGTTAATAGAGTACACTTTAAGTACCATCTGAGACCCCTGTTCTCCAGGGCCCAATAGCATTTGCTATGGCTATTGCCGTGTTCCTGCCATTGACTGTTCTAAAGAACAACATTTACAGAGGGTCCTTACTGAATATAGCTTAAAGAGGAGCTGTCAGCCATACTATCTCCACCCCCCCCCCCCACACACACACACACATATATAAGTAAATAAATACTTGCTCTACTTATATAACAAATGTATTGCACTGTCCACGGTTTAAATTTAGTGGTTTTTCTATAGTAAAAAAAGAAAAAAATCCTTGGATTTTCCAATTTGACTCTATTTATCTTGAAGCCAATCATGACATAATTTCCTCCTTACTCTCCTTACTCAGTCTGAGTATTATTGCCCGCCCCTCCCAGTCTTCAGACACTCCCACCCAGTTCTGCAGTAGAAAAAGTTGGATTCAAACTGTAACTTGGATTGCTAACTGTAGCATGGGAGATGGGTGGTCTTGTAGGGTGACTTGCATTGAAATCTGCTGCAATGACCCGGTTACTGCGTTCACCAGACATCAACACAATTTCTATTCACTCCTCACGTGTTAATCTCGGTGACATGTCAATGGCTTTAAACAAAGAGAAACTTGTAAATAACTCATGAAAGAATAAAATTATGTTGAAACCAAGCACACCATTGTCTTTCTTGTGAAATTTCCAGTAAGTTTGATGTGTCACATTACCCTCTTTCTATTGAAAAAACAAAAGTTGGATTCAAAATGGCCGACTTCAAAATGGCCGCCATGGTCACCACCCATCTTGAAAAGCTTCCCCCCTCACATATACTAATGTGCCACAAGGAAGTTAATATCACCAACCATTCCCATTTTATTAAGGTGTATCCATATAAATGGCCCACCCTGTATATATATATATATATATATATATATATATATATATATATATATATATATATATATATATATATATATACACACACACATATATATATATATATGTATGTATATATATATATATCTATATGTGTATATATATATATATATATCTATATGTGTGTATATATATATATATATATATATATATATATATATATATATATATATATACACACACACACACACACACATATATATATATATATATATATATATATATATATATATATATATACAGTGGGATGCGAACGTTTGGACAACATTGTTAATCGTCATGATTATCCTGTATAAATAGTTGGTTGTTATGATAAAAAATGTCAGTTAAATATATCATATAGGAGGCACACACAGTGATATTTGAGAAGTGAAATGAAGTTTATTGGATTTACAGAAAGTGTGCAATAATTGTTTAAACAAAATTAGGCAGGTGCATAATTTTGGTCACCACAAAAAAGAAATGAAATCAATATTTAGTAGATCCTCCTTTTGCAGAAATTACAGCCTTCTAACGCTTCCTGTAGGTTCCAATGAGAGTCTGGATTCTGGTTGAAGGTATTTTGGACCATCCTTCTTCACAAAACATCTCTAGTTTGTTCAGGTTTGATGGCTTCAGAGCATGGACAACTCTCTTTAACTCACACCACAGATTTTCAGTGATATTCAGGTCTGGGGACTGAGACAGCCATTCCAGAACATTGTACTTGTTCCTCTACATGAATGCCTTAGTGGATTTTGAGCAGTGTTTAGGGTCGTTGTCTTGTTGAAAGATCCAGCCCTGGCGCAGCTTCAGCTTTGTCACTGATTGCTGGACATTGGTCTCCAGAATCTGCTGATATTGAGTGGAATCCATGCGTCCCTCAACTTTGACAAGATTCCGAGTCCCTGCACTGGCCACACAGTCCCACAGCATGATGGAACCACCACCATATTTTACTGTAGGTAGCAGGTGCTTTTCTTGAAATGCTGTGTTCTTTTTCCTCCCTGCATAACGCCCCTTGTTATGAACAAATAACTAAATTTTAGTTTCAGCAGTCCACAGCACCTTATTCCAAAATGAAACTGGCTTGTCCAAATGTGGTTTAGCGTACTTCAAGCGGCTCTGTTTGTGCTGTGGGCGGAAAAAAGGATTCCGCTGCATACAGCATCTCTTTGTGTAAAGTGCGCCGAATGGTTGAACGATGCACAGTGTCTTCATCTGCAGCAAGATGATGTTGTAGGTGCTTGTCTATGGGTTGACTCTGTTCTCACCATTTGTCGCTTTTGTTTATCCTAGATTTTTATTGGTCTGCCACTTTAAGCCTTAACTTAAACTGAGCCTGTGGTCTTCCATTTCCTCAATATGTTCCTAACTGTGGAAACAGACAGCTGAAATCTCTGAGACAGCTTTCTGTATCCTTTCTCTAAACCATGATGGTGAACAGTCTTTGTCTTGAGGTCATTTGAGAGTTGTTTTGAGACCCCCCATGTTGCTACTCTTCAGAGAAATTTAAAAGAGGAGGGAAACGTACAATTGCCCACTTTAAATACTTTTTCTTATAATTGGATTCACCTGTGTATGTAGGTCAGGCATCACTGAGCTTACCAAGCCAATTTGAGTTCCAATAATTACCGTATTTTTCGGACTATAGGACGCACATTTTCTCCCCCAAGAGAGGGGAGGAAAAGTCTGTGCATCTTATAGTGCAAAGGTACAGTAAATGTATAAAGGGCAGACACTTTAAAGGTGAGGGGAAGGAGTTTACGGTGACGGAGTGCTTTGACAGAGCTCCCAACCCCATACAACTTTAAGCTGCGGTGGGAGAAAGCTTCTCTTACTATGAGCAGACCCTGAGCCGGACAGAAGAAGTGACGCAACCAATGCCGAACTGAGCTGCAGCTGGAGCTTCTATGTGCAGCTTGGCACCCTCCCAGGGCATGTCGGGTCTGACAGGCATCTGGCAGCTTGGTCTCGGAGATCCACAATAGCCAACCTCATGCTTCTGCTCCCCTGCTCGATAACCACCCGAGACATGTAGCTGCCACGGCTCCTCCTTTGAGGGGGGCACCAGGCTCTGGACATTCTCCTGCTGCTGCTATCCCTGCTCGGTGACCACGCACAGGCATGTAGCAGCCGTGGCAACTCCTTCTTGTGAACTCCGGACATCCTCCCGCTGCTGCTTCTCCCACTTGGTGACCACCAACAGACATGGATTGCCGCGGCTCCTCCTTCTCCCATGGGCGGGAGATGCATCAGGGCAACTGCGCGCATGGACTGCCGGGGGCTGTAGGAGTCACAGACACCTTGAAGCTTGGCGCTCGACTTCCTATCGGCACATGACCCCCTCCACGGCCACATCAGATGACAATGAGTGCCCGTCACTTGACAACTGCACCCATGGACTGCTGGGGGCTGTGGGAGTCACGGACACCTTGAGGCTTGGCGCTCAGCTTCCTATCGGCACATGACCTTCTCCACGGCAAAACCAGCTAACAGTGAGTTCCCTGTCACGTGACCTGGATGGAGAACGCTGGATAGGCAAGGGTAATCTTAGGGAGTGTAATGTATGTTTAAGTGTAATCAGTCTAGTAAGTGTAGTGTAAGTGTAGTCAGTGTAGCTGGGTGTGTAGTGTAGCTGGGTGTGTGGTCAGTCAAGTCAGTGTAGTTGGGTGTGTAGTAAGTGTAGCTGGGTGTGTAGTCAGTCTAGTCATTGTAGCTGGGTGTGTAGTAAGTGTAGTCAGTGTAGCTAGGTGTGTAGACAGTGTAGCTGGTTAGACAGAGACTGTTGGGACTGTTGCCCCGACTGGAGAACTTTCCGAGGCCAATTGCGAACAATCCGGGAAAATAATTCTGCATATCTTAACAGCCTAAACTAAACATCACTTGCAGGGTAGAGTAACGTAGCAATATACAGTGTTTTTGATGCTGAAACCAGGATAATTAGCATAAAAGTGAGTATCCTGAATAACTTACTACATTCTACTACGTGTCACTATGGCGCCTCTGAAAGCAGTTCAGCGCACAGCAAAAGTTCAGCAGTAACAAGGTTTAAAGTCCATTGTGTTGTAATCTATCAGTGTTGTAGAAAATAACTGCAGATTATCACATTGACGTGTCCGAAAAGTGAGCAGCCAATACAAATTATTCCTTTGTAAATGTTATTTATCTTTAAGTGAGCAAGTAAGGTCTCCCATGATAGGAGGACTGAATGGTAGCATATTGGCTACATTTGTTATATGTGGATTGGCAAGAGAGCAACATTTGTTACTATTTATAATTATTTATGGTGTGCTGGATTTTGCTATATGAGAAAGCTGTGGTAACACCTGCTATGATGGGACAGCATAATGGCAGCTTTTGTTATGGGATGGACTTAAAGAGAAACTCCGACCAAGAATTGAACTTTATCCCAATCAGTAGCTGATACCCCCTTTTACATGAGACATCTATTCCTTTTCACAAGCAGACCATCAGGGGGCGCTGTATGGCTGATATTGTGGTGAAACCCCTCCCACAAAGAAATTCATAGTACATACTCTTGGCAGTTTCCTGTCTGTGGGCCTTGCTGCATTGTGGGAAATAGCTGTTTCCAGCTGTTTCCAACTGCCAAAAAAGCATGCAGCAGCTACATCACCTGCCAACAGTAAAAATAGCACCATGTAAGGCTCCCTGCACACTGCAAATCCATTTTCCGATTCCGATTCCGTTTCCGATTCCGTTTCCGATTTTCCTTGAATACATTCAACAGAAAAACGGATCAAAAAACGCAGCATGCAGTTAAGATTAAAAATCTGAATCGGAATCGGATGTAAAAACAGATTAAAAAGCGGAATCGGAATCTGAAATGCATGCAGTGTGCAAGAGGCCTAATAAATGTCAGAATGTAAATCAGGGATTTAAAAGATTTTACAATGATTTTACAAACACTGACTAAATCATTATACATAATTATTGTAAAAATGAAGCACTTTTTTTTCTCTTTAAAGAGTAACTCCAGTGAAAATAATGTAATAAAAAGTACTTCATTTTTACATTATGTACAAATGATTTAGTCAGTGTTTTCCCAATGTAAAATCTTTCCTCTTGCTGATTTACATTCTGACATTTACCACATGGTGACATTTTACTGCTGACAGGTGATGTCAGTGGAAGGAGATGCTGCTTGCTTTTTTTGGCAGTGGGATCCAGCTGTGAACAGCTGTTATTTCCCACAATGCAATGAGGTTCACAGATAGGAAACTGTCAGGACCATGGTTGGTCCTGACATCCCACTGTGGGAGGAGTTTCACCACAATATCAGCCATAAAGAGCCCCCTGATGATCCGTTTATGAAAAGTAAAATATTTCTCATGGAAAAGGGGGTGTCAACTACTGATTGGGATGAAGTTCAATTCTTGGTCATGGTTTCTCTTTAATGAACATTAAAGAGAACCCGAGGTGGGTTTTACAGATCCTATTAGCTCCCCTCCTGCGTCCCATACCTCCCCGCTGATTGGAGGGAAGGGATGTGGGCGGAGAGCGGCGATATATAGAGGAGGCGGGGGAGCAGCGGAGAGTTACAGTGTACATGTAAACAGACTGCGTGTCACTAGCACGGTGGTTTACTTTGGGGGGCACAGCAGAGCGCAGGGGAGGCCTGGGAGGAGATAATATAGCAACAGAGGCTGGGCTTATATACGGAACCAGCCTCTGTGTGCTGATAGGAATTGTAAAACCCACCTCAGGTTCTCTTTAAAGCCACGCCCTCTAAAGTCACTCCCACAAATAAACCACACCCATTGTTTTTGATATTTTTTATACTCTCCACTTGAAAATTTTACATTTACACCTCTATCTGTAACCCACAGATGGTGCACTTGCTAAACTGTAGTCACACAAGTGTAGCATTCTCCCTTTATTGTTAACACTTTTTGCTTTACTAGTTCTGCATACCATACTTAATATAATAAATAAATATATAAATCTCTTTGATGAGCGGTACAGCCAGTAAAGCAAACCACGTGTATTTGTATTGCAATGAGAATTAAGTGTATTTGCACTTACGTTATGTGGTCGTACTGTGGGATGTTCCTTTTATTACTAGGCATGATATGAGTATGTTTTTGCTACTAACTATTGTTTAAACAGCATTCTGACTAGCTTGATGAATGATGATGACTGAATAGTGCAGTGTGCACAGGTTTTCAAGTTTCAAGCCTCTGAACATGAACATTTCCTGTAAATAAATACTGTAAGACAGACACATCTCCAGTCCCTACTGAACTCTGCTGCCTGCCTCATCCACCTCTCTTTCCATTCCTCTGATGCAGCCCTTCTCTGACAATCTCTATTGGCTTCCAATCACCAAAATAATCCAGTTTAAACTCACCCTATCGTACAAAACTCTATATAAGTTGTCACATCCTTACATTTCATCATTAATCTCCAAATACCATCCAACCCGGAACTTTCCCTCCTCCCAGGAGACCCTCTGGTCCTCTAACTTGGTCACCTCCTCTGAATCCCACATTCAGAACTTCTCACAGGCATCACCTCTTCTTTGGAACGCTCTCCCCCAGCCTCTTCATCATGCTTCAAGCCTGGAAACCTTCAAGCCTACACTCAAGACACCTGTTCATACAAGTTTATAATTTCCTATTGGTAGCATTAGAGGTTCACTGCCTCATCCGCTAACCCCTGAACCTCCTTCCCTAATGTCCTCAGCCCACAACCCTCTAAATTGTAAGCTTGCAAGGGTAGGGGGATCCATCTGAAAATGGCGCCTGCGAATAATGGCGCACACTGTTGCCGCTAATCTGTTTGTCGCTTATCGCTATTTAACATTAAAGCCTTATAGTTATTTAGCATTAAAGCCTTATCGTTATTTAGTGTTAACACACAGAACCCTCTCTGTACCTATCCCTAACCCCTAAACCCCCCTGATGGTGCCTGACCCTAACTGCCCCCCTGGTGGTGCCTAACCCTAAGACCCCCCTGGTGATGCCTAACCCTAAGACCCCCCCTGGTGGTGCCTAACCCTAAGACCCCCCTAGTGGTGCCTAACCCTAACCACCCCCCTGGAGGTGCCTAACTCTAAGCACCCCCTGGTGCTACCTAACCCTAACCACCCCCTGGTGGTGCCTAACCCTAACCACCCCCCTGGAGGTGCCTAACCCTAAGCACCCCCCTGGTGGTGCCTAACCCTAAGACCCCCTGGTGGTGCCTAACCCTAACCACCCCCCCTGGAGGTGCCTAACCCTAAGCACCCCCTGGTGGTGCTTACCCTAAGACCTCCATGGTGGTGCCTAACCCTAAATCTCCCCTGGTGGTGCCTAATCCTAACCTTGACAGTGTTACATTAAATCCATTCACCGTTTTGCAGTTAAATAACTTCTGCAGTTTGGCTTATGTAGGGCACTATTGATAAATAACGTTACTGTGTGCAATAACGTCTGCTGTTTGGTATATGAAGAACGGCGCTATTTATAAATAACGTTACTGTGCGCAATAACGTCTTCTGTTTGGCATATGAATGACACTATTTATAAATGTTACTGTGTGCTGTTTTTCTTCTTTTTTCCCTGTGCGCCATTATTATGCAGTACTAACGATAAATAGCGATAAGCGTATCTTTTGAATGCATAGGCGCTGTGCGCCATTATTCACTGATCCGAGGGTAGGGACCTCCTCCTAGTGTTTCAGTTTCTGCTGTAATTTATCACATGAACTTGTATAATATACCTTCATTGGTTACTGATGGCCACAGCAACACGCTATGGTCAGGTTGTGCTAAATGCAGCCACTCCTTGATAGAGGTGACCACACACAGCATTCAGTGAATACGTGGACTTGTTCGTTAAACGTTTTTTTAAATATTCATGTCTTGTATATAAAATACCTGCTGTTTTTTTGTTTTTCATTAAGCAACAGGTTGAAAAATACACCCAATTTTCATACACACATTTTCATTACATTTTGTTCTTTGCAAATGCAATGATTTTGCAGTAAAGGGCATGGATTGTTTTGTACTTCTACCCTGATAGAAGTAAATCACTCTATTAAGGTTTATAAGCAGTTTACAAAACAATGAAAATTGCCAGTTTAGTGTCTCTGCAGAATTAATAGAATAAATAAATGTATCTCTAGAGGGAGGTTAGCAATTACTTTGGAAACAGCAGTGATCTTTATCCTTTCCGACATGACCAAAAAGTCCAGCTCTGTTATTTACTTATTACCTGTAACATTTTACACAGTGCTTCACAGACTGCCAAGACCAGATATACAGTATACTTTTCACTTCGCTAGGCCAAAGTTCTTGTGGTTCTCTTTCCTTATGCAGCCCCCCTCCTTTTCATGTGCAGCCCACCTTCTGTATGTAGCAACCCAGGGGCAGACCTACCATGAACGTAATTCAGGCAGCAAAATCTAAGGGGCGGCATTTGGACAGTTTGAGCCACCTAGTGCCTGCCTCCTCTCCGCTCTCCTTCCTGCCCTCCTGGCAAACACACTACCCTTCTCATCCACGCAACCCCTGAATCCCCGTCCTCCGGTAAAACCCCATCACCGGCGGAAGATCACCATGGCCAGTCAGCATTGGCATCTGGTCCTTTCTTTAGGAGAGTATACAAAAGATCACAAGAGCGTGCTCCTTCCATCCAAAGGTTTATTTCCACATATGTGACAGTGAAACAGTACAGCTTATTTCTTCATCTTTCCGTGATAAAAATACCATTCATCAATCATTATGTGCAAGGGTGGATCTTACATGTCCGTAGATAGGTGGGTCATCATCATCGAGTGGGAGGTGGGTGGTTAGCGACGGCCGTTTCGCGTCTCCTGACGCTTGGTCACGCTGCGTACCACGCAGCGTGACCAAGCGTCAGGAGACACGAAACAGCCGTCGCTAGCCACCTTTGTGCCTACCACCCACCTCCCACTTGATGACCCACCTATCTACGGACATGTAAGATGTGGAAATAAACCTTTGGACGGAAGGACTCTTGTGATCTTTTGTATACTATATGAACTTTTCCTTCCTTTGATTTGAACGCGGAGCACACGTCCAGTGACTAGTGACACAGTGTTGCAAATTGTGGGCCTGAGAGCATTTATCCTGTGGATCTTTTGTTGAAGCTCACCTATATGTTTATGGGATGTGCCACACGGCTACACTTTGACTCTGCTTTTGCTGACCTTTCTTTAGGAAAACCTCACCATCTAATGTCCCAGTCGGTCATAGTCACAACCGCCACAGTTTGGTCGTATGTCAGTTACTCAAAACTGAAAAACATTCATTATGAATGTGGTCACGGAGATAGGCGGCAGCTGTCGCTTACATACCTAATACGGTATTCCTAGCCATCTATATATTTTTATATCTGGTTCCCTTCCACAAAATTCTATGGGAGGGAACCAGAATACTGATAAAACGTACACAAAAATGTGGGGGGAACATACAGATTCCATGCATAGTACTTGAACCAGGTTCTCCAAGGCAAATAATATTAAAGACTTGACTACTGCACTGTGCTGCCAAGAGACAATGGTTGCTGAAATGTTAGCAAATTAGCAACTGGCAGTGATATTATGGTAGTTATGTGTAGACACCCACAGCAAGGGCCTTATATAAATAACCCCCTGCTGCCCAGGAATTTGTTACAAAAGATGTGTGCTAAATTCATGTTTTTACCCAAAAACTCAGTATTAGATACCCGTGACAGGCAGCCTATTGAGCCAATCAGAGTGTGGGGATCACGTCCTTTAAAGAGAACCCGAGGTGGGAATTACTTTTACTATTGGGGCACAGAGGCTGGTTGTGCGCACTAAGACCAGCCTCTGTTGCCCCATCGTGTGTCTCCATGTCCCCCCTGCTCGCCGCTATACCCCCCGCATTGCTGGCGACACGCAGCGTGTCGCCAGCTCAATGTTTACCTTGCGCTGTCAGTCAGCGCTGCTCCCCTGCCTCCTCCGCATCGGCGCACCCACCCGTGTCCCTTCCCTCCCGCTGATAGGAGGGAAGTGACGCGGCGGGTGGCGCCGATGCGGAGGAGGCGGGGGAGCGGCGCTGACTGACAGCGCAAGGTAAACATTGAGCTGGCGACACGCTGCGTGTCGCCAGCAATGCGGGGGGTATAGCGGCGAGCAGGGGGGACATGGAGACACACGATGGGGCAACAGAGGCTGGTCTTAGTGCGCACAACCAGCCTCTGTGCCCCAATAGTAAAAGTAATTCCCACCTCGGGTTCTCTTTAACGTTACTGGACACGCCGGGGCTCAGATGGGATGGGTGGAGCTGGCGTAAGTTTGTAGCGTGCACTATGCTGTGCATAGCTAACGCTAATCTGACTAAATTTAATAAGGCACCCTACCTGCCACTAGTGCGGGTAGCGTGCATTAAGGCGCATTAAGAATAAATAGCGTGCATAACAGGAGGTTATGCACGCTAGGTGGTTGATTCGCAAAGGTTACTTATTTTTCACCTGAACTGTAAGGAGTGCTAATGCATGAGATAAACAAATAAGGAGAGATAATTAATGAGATAAATAGATAAGGAGAGCTAAACCATAAGTTAAGTTAGATAAGGAGAGCTAAACCATGAGTTAAGTTAGATAAGGAGAGGTAAATCATGAGTTAAGTCATTTAAGGAGAGATAAATTGTGAGTTAATAAATAAGGTGAGATAATTTAACAGAAAAGCTTTGTGAATCAGGCCCTATGTTTGTTAGTGTATCAACCCCGTACTGTATAGGGGCTGATTCACAATGCAGCATAAAAATGTTGCTTTATAAATGTGTTCCTCTTTGTTGCACAAAGCTGTTGGCTTTCTCTCTCTAAATAAGGTGAAAAATAAGTACTTTAAAAATGGCAGCCTGGTCAGACCAGCCTGAAGCTTGCTCTGGTGCACACAGCTGCTGCAGAAGCTGGCTATAGCTACAGCCTGTAGCAGGGCTCATCATCATAGAATATGACTGTATTTTCAGAGATAGCATTGATGGGGCCCTGCAGAAATCTGCAGATGTGGGCAACCAATATCTATGTTTTTAATTAAACTTTCTCTCCAGGGTCAATCAATTTTTTCCCCTCTCACAGCAGCCAAGTCACATAAAAATGAATGTTTGCAAGTCTATAACACCCCGTATTTTTAGATCTGCAATGCTAATAAAGCCAATAATTTTAATTTGATGCAATTTTTCGACTACTTTTGAGAATACCCAGTTCTATGCTGCTTTGAAATCGACCAATAAAAATCAACAGCTTCTCCCTTTCCAAACTGCAGATATTCATTAAAATTAACTTAATATTTGGGCAAATTTGAAATTGTTAGCATCATCTAGCTTCTTTTGTTGCCAGGCTCATTAGTAGCTGTTTAGGCATAACTTGCTTGCTTAACTACTTTCGGTCCGAGCTAATTGTAATCTACGCCCTGTTTTGGTGGGCTCCTGGCTGGCAGGGCGTAGATTTCAATTAGCCGCCGCTGTGCACATCCGCCGTTTGTCGCTCCCCGCCGATCGCGTCGCCCAAACCCGACGTCTCTTGCCGCGTCTCACTGGCTCTGCCTGTCTCTATGACGGCAGAACCCTGTGAGCGGGTCAGGAGCTGATTTCATTGGCTCCTGGCGCTGTCTATCAACGTAATCCGCTCCCATTGGCTTACATTGATAGGCAGGGTCAGGAGCCAATGAAAGCGGCTCCTGACCGGCTCACGGGAACTCTGCCGTCAAAGAGACGGCAGAGTGGGTGGCCCAGGTTCCCGACGTGTGGCGTGTACGGCGATTGCGGCGGTAAGTGCGGCAATTCGTCTGTATTCGTCGGGTCTCCGCCGTTGCTGGTACCAGCAGTCTCTGGTCCTTAAGGGGGCAGAGACCGGTGGTACTTAAGTGGGGGGGCACTATGGCGAAAAATTTTAAAATTTTAAATATGTGCAAACATAGACAAATAAGAAGTACATTTTTTCCAGAGTAAAATGAGCCATAAATTACTTTTCTCCCATGTTGCTGTCACTTACAGTAGGTAGTAGAAATCTGACAGAAGTGACAGGTTTTGGACTAGTCCACTATGCCACTACGGTGGTGTAGTGGTTAGCGCTTTCGCCTTGCAACACTGGGTCCCTGGTTCAAATCCCAGCCAGGTCAATATCCGCAAGGAGTTTGTATGTTCTCCTCGTGTCTGTGTGGGTTTCCTCCAGTCACTTCGGTTTTCTCCCACATCCCAAAAACACAGATAAGTTAATTGGCTTCACCCTAAAATAGACTATGATACATGCACTACATGATACATACATAGACATACCACTATGGTAGGGACTAGATTGTGAGCCCCTCGGAGGAACAGTTAGTGACAAGACAATATACTCTGTACAACACTGCGTAATATGTCAGTGCTATATACATACTTAAATAAAATAAAAATTTGTATGTTTGCACATATTTAAAACTTTTACATTTTTCACCATAGTGCCCCTTTAACTTGCAGAGGGAGATGTAGAGCAACCTTCCTGTGTTCAGTTGTTTATCCACTGCTGAGAATATATCAAGATTTGGACATTTTCACTGTAATGTACAAGAAATGCTACATGTCCATTATTCTTCCCATTAATCTGCAGATGAAAAAAAAAACTTTGGCAAAATTCCAGGAAAAGCCATTCCAATAGCCAAGTATTAGAATTGCTTTTCTTGAAAAGGTCCATGCTAATGGGTATAAAACACATACCTGGCCAAATTGATTTCACTTGTAAGCTCCAGTCCCATCTTCTTGTTGTCACAGCTGTGGAAGTGACTGTCCATCGCTGCTGCTCTGCCTCCAAATTATTATTATATATTGTATGTATAAGGCACCAACATATTACGAAGCACTGGACAATAAATAGGGATACATACAATGTAAACAAGGGGTGCCGGGCAGAGAGGTAGCATAAAGTTACACAACGTAGCATATGGAATTTTAGAGACCAGGCAACTCAATTCCAAGTTAGTCCATGGGAAGGGTGTCATTGGTGGGGTTGCAAGATCAGGAAGGACACACTGGGGGGAGGGGGAAGAGACCCTGCCAAAGGCTTACAATCTAAAGGGGAGGGACACAGTAGGCGGGGCTGCGTAATAGGTGCTTGGCTGCGGGAGTTAAAGTGTACCCAAGGTGACATTAGACATGATGAGATAAACATTTGTATGTACAGTACAAAACATAATAATCATCAGGCTATTTTACTTGTTTTATTTTGCTGCCTGAAAGAGTTAATTTCTAGGCACGGAAGTGACAGCTTCTGTCTTGTTGGTACCTTGTCAGCAATATAGTAAACAGAACTGAAAAGAAATTTTCATCCATAAGTTTTCCTGGCAGAATACAACTTCTGAGCTCAGGGGAGAGATATAAAAAGGTCAAAGTGTCTAGGACACTTAATAGGCTGCCACTGATTAAAAAAACAAAAAAAAACATGGGATACTTAAAGTCATTTTTGGGAGTAGGAGGATAAATATAATTGTTTATCTCGTCAGTTTATTTTCACGTCGGGTGCACAAGAATTAAAAAAAAGGAGTGGTCATACTGTCAAACTTTTTTTTAGATTTATCAACATTTTATAAATAAAAAAAGAAACGGCAATAAAATTAAAAACAGATAAAACTGTGAAAAGTGCTGTTCAATAGGCCTCTTAGTTTTAATACAAGCCATTTACCTGGCGCTGATTACTGAAAAGTCATAAACACAACAGTATTGGCTTCCAGACGCAAATGTGTCTGATAATACACAGCTTGGCAATACTGCAGAATTTTACTGCTCCCATAGGGGGTTGTTTGCAACCTGCAAAATGCTATACAGCACATTCTGTTTTCCCATTATTAACATCCACACCATGTGGAATATAATTTTTTTTAAGATGTTCATGGAGAAAAATCTTTTTTTTCAAATTAACGTGAAAATATTTCCAAACGCCATAATTACTTTTTCTATTTTTTTACCTCATACTTTACTGCCTTCCTTGCAAAGGGAATTTTTGAATAACCCGATCAATGACCCGATCAAGAAACACAACAGGCTGACTGGTGTTTATTGCATAAAGATGCTAATAAAACATATAGTTTAGATTCTTGTAATCATAGCTCCCAACTGTCCCTCTTTCGGAGGGACAGGCCCTCTTTGGGAACCCTGTCCCTCTTTCTTCCTCATTCGTCCCACTTTCTGGACTCCTGTAAAGATCTATGGAAGTATGTGTGTTTAACCACTTAAGCCCGAAGGGTTGAAATTTTTTTACATCCGAACAACTTTCACCCCCCATTCATTTGCCAATAACTTTATCACTACTCATCACAATTAATTGATCTATATCTTGTTTTTTCCGCCACCAATTAGGCTTTCTGTGGGTGGTATATTTTGCTAAGAGCCACTTTACTGTAAATGCATTTTAACAGGAAGAATAAGAAAAAAATGGAAAAAATTCATTATTTCTCAGTTTTCAGCCATTATAGTTTTAAAATAATACACGCCTCCATAATTAAAACTCACGTATTGTATTTGCCCATATGCCCCGGGTATTTCACCGTTAAAATTATGTCCCTATCACAATGTATGGCGACAATATTTTATTTGGAAATAAAGGTGCATTTTTTCCGTTTTGCGTCCATCACTGTTTAGAAGCCCATAATTTATTAAATCATATTGATATACTCCTTTGACAGGCATTTTTTTTATTACTGTAATTTTTTTTTTTTATTTAAACTTGTATGTGGGTATTTTTGGTGTGGGAGGTAAACAGGGTTTTTTTTAATATATTTATATGTTTAATTTGAAAAAAAAATTTTTTCAGGTGTAATTTGCTATTTGGCCACAAGATGGCCAGAATCAAAAAGTCCTGGGAGCGATCGATCTCGCTCCCAGGCAGAAGAAAGGAGCCCAGAGCTCAGAAAAGCCGCAGCATCTGAAGAGATGCTGTCGGCTTTTCTCCGGGGGGGTCCGATCAGCGAAAGGGATTTATAATCCCTTTCACTGATCGGTGGGCTAGCGGGCAGCAGCGGGGGCGCGCACGGGGGGGCCCGCGGGAGCGCGCGCGACCCGCGGGAGTGCGCGCAGCCCAACTGGACGAGAAATCTCGTCCAGTTGTGCTTAAGTGGTTAAACGACTCTAAACTTTATTCCCATCATTTAAATGTTAATATTTCTTATTTTCAAATGTTAATATGGAGGAAAATGAACCAGCATATAACGGACCAGTGAGGTTTGAATTATAAACCATATTTTTCTTATGAAATCTTTATCCTATGTGTGACTAGGGGTTTGTCGGGGGCGGGATTAGGGGTGTGGCAGGGGCATGGGCTAAGTGACCCTCTTTCTTATCTAAATTTTTTTGTATTATTACAGTATTCTTTTCCGTGTTACTACCCTTAAGAGGTTGCGACTGCACTAGGACACATGAACCAGTGGGGTCCATCATGTGCCCTCTTTTATTTGCTGTTTTAGCTCTTCATTACTGCTGTGCTGGTAATGATCACCTCTGTATGTTTTTTGTAAAAGTGATAATCCTTAACAAACTGGTCCCCTCTCTGCTTACCTGGCTCTGAGGGCCAGTGCACACCAAAAACCTCTAGCAGATCTGCTAACGCTAAAGGTTTTTGAAGCAGATTTTCAGAATGATTCCTAGGCATGTTTAGAGAGGTAGAACATGCCTAGCGGTTTTTGGCACATTTTTGTTTGCAGATGTCATATATTGTTACAGTAAAGCTGTTACTGAACAGCTTCTGTAACAAATGCTTGGAAAACCACTCTCAGGCCTGGAACCCGCTACAAAACGCTATCGCTAATCGCAATCGCTAGCGTTTTGTATGAGCGGTTTGTAAGTGATTTCATGAGCGTTTTCAGTAGCAATTTTAAAAAGTGTATTCAATTTGCCAGCGGTTGTGTAGCGATTAGCGTTTTTAATTCTGATTGGTCCTTTCAATTAATTTTAATTTTGTTACAGTGTGCAGTAACTTCAAAACGCTAGCAAAATCGCTCTGTGCAGGTTTTGATGAGCAATTATGCCAGCGATTATATACTTCACATTGCAGAAACGCTAAACGCATAAAAAATGCTGCATGTCCTGTGTTTTGCGATTTGGTAATCACAATCGCTCCAGTGGAATTTAGCCCATCCATTAACATCAGCTGAGCGTTTAGGGAAATCACTAGCGGTTTGAATCGCTCCCTAATCGCTCAGAAAATCGCTCTAGTGGGTTTGAGTCCTGATCTAGCGTTTTTCAGAGCGTTTTTCCACTTTCCTATACTTTAACATTGAGGCAGAAACACCTCAGAAATCTGAAAAAATGCTGCAGCCCCCAAGTTTGCGATTGTGGAAAAATCGAACCGCTCTGGTGTGCAGCAGCCCTGACTTTGCAGCTGTCCTTGGCAGGTTTTGGTGCTCTATATCCATTGCTATGTACTGTATAGAGTGCTTGAATGTAAAATGTATAACTGGCACTGGGTGAATAGCTCCTTAGCTACACAGCTGATTTACTGTATCACCAGCAGCATTCATTCATTTATTAAAAAATTAATATTTTAACAGTTTTGAAAAACTGTCTATACACATGTCATATGTATGGCATGGATCTTGCTGGTAGAGCTCCAAGAAACTGAGGCTGAAGATTTAAATGTCAGCTTCCTGTTGCCGTGAGATGAGATCACAAGACAGAGCAGACTTATGAGTCATTTAGCTAAGCAAAAGTACAGAATTCTGCCCACTCATCTAATCTAATGGGTTTTAAATAGTGTTTGAAAAAAAAAAGCTATAAACATACATTGGCACTGCACAAGTCGTTTATTAAAAGTTTTGATTTACAGGAAACCGTGAATTTCTAAAATGACCACAATTTTCATAATTCACTTGACAACAGCACATTTGTAGGTTTATAAACTGCCCAGAAGTTATTATCTTGTGGGTGGTGAGATTCAACTTTGAATGTGGTTATACCCACCCATTATATTGCCCAAACCATAAATTATCTGTTCCCAGTATAACCCTATTCATAGGGCACTCACCAGGAACATCTATCATTGGTTACAAATGGCTATCAATTTCAAGGATACATATACAGATTTTTTGCAATAACACATCTTAGTTTATACCACCTTAGCAACTATTGAAGCACTCAACGGGTGTCGCTGGCTGTGCCATGTACATCAACCATTGCACCCTTAATCATTGTGCTATCAGAGAGTCTACAAAAACATTCCCATGTCAATTTGATCATTGAATCCCATAGGGCCTTCTGCATTCAATCGCATAATCCATCTACTTTCCATACGTAGAGGTTGCATTTCCCTATTTACTCCTCCTCTCTCATTCAGTACCACCTTATCTATATCCTGATATTTTAAACAGTTCGGATCTGCTCCATGTTTTTCCCGTATGTGCTCAATAAGTCTTTTGGCTCCCCTACCATTCTCAATCGACTTGTAATGTTCATGGAATCTCTCTCTCATGGATCTGGTAGTCATTCCAATGTATATGAAGCCACAAGGGCTCGTCACCATATAAACAACCATCTCAGTTTTTCAATTGTTTTTATACCTATATATACCTATATAATAATTATTGTTTTTATACCTTCTACCTAAATGGAAAAATTGCTTGCCACAAACTAATTGATTGCAAATTTTGTGAGCAAGTCCCACATCGGTAGTTACCTATGATTTTCGACTTATTAAGCCAGGTTCCTGTCTGGGAACTCCTAAACTCACTTTTTACCAGTTGGTCACGTAAATTCTTGCATCTTTTGAAATATATACATGGGGGGATCATACACTTGTCCTTTAACAAAGGGTCCGTAATAAACCCCAATTCCTCTTAATTGAACTTGCTATGAAATCTCCTAGTGGTGAGTATGTAAAGTGCATGAAAAATCCTTCCCTCTTACTTTTTACTGTTGGTTGTAACAGATTTTTTTCTGTCCATCTTTTCTGCACGCTCGAAAGCTGTCAACAATTGTAGCCACGTTTAGCAAATCTATGCTTTACTTCCATCATTTGCGACTTGCCTTCTTCCTCCTTGGAATTGTTTCTCTTCATACGGATCATTTGACTATATGGCAGACAGACTGTCCTTCAACTCCTTAGGATGATGGCTTTGGCCATGTAACACCATATCAGAGGCCTTATCTTTTCTAAAAGTTGTGGTAATTAGCTGCGTCCCTTCCACTGTGACCTTTAGATCCAAGAATTCCAGTCCCCCCCCGCCCCATTTCATGGTAAGGTGAAGGTTCAAATCGTTGTTTGAGTAACTGTACCCATTCCTCAAACTCTCTACGTGTGCCTGCCCAGACAATTAAATGTCATCATTATATCTGTCCCAGAAGTGGACCAAATCCTCTTTCTCTTATGCTGGGAATACACTACTCGATTCTGAGGCATTTAGATGGCTTGATAGATAATTTCCGACACGTCCGATCTCCAGGCGGGATCTTTTCGCCGCTCGATTCTGCATTGAGGACAATGAAAGAAGATAAGAAAAATGAGCAGAAGATAAGAGAATCGCCTGCAGAATCGAGCAGGGAATCAATCGAGCAGAAGAATCGAGCGGCAAAATCGAGCCGTGTATGCCCAGCATTAGGAATCCACCTCCACTTGGATGGAAAGTCGTCTCCCAGACTTGGGTCGCACTCCAATTGAAAAGGTCATCTGGAAACACTGGCAATCGGTTAAGGTGGCCACACTCGATACAATTCGATAAAAAAAAAATTTATTCCAGCAAGAAATCCCATTTTTATTTGCTATAAATCGATCGGGAGTGGTGGATTTTTCCGATTCATTATATGAAAATTGAATGGTGTGTGGTAGATTGTCAATTTATTAATATATACACCCAAGCAATTTTCTCAGAGTTTTCAATAATTTATTTTCATAATTGGGGCAAAATTGAACACATGTGGGGTACATTGGTCAGATTTTTCAAAAGTTACGATAATAATCTACTAATCTAATATTAATATCAATCAGAAAAATTGACTGCCATCCTAGAATTGAAAATACATTTTTAAAAAATGTATGGTGTGTGGCCACCGTTACAGAGATTGCCACTGAAGAGGGGACTAGACTATACAGGGTGGGAGAAGGTGCCTTAGTACGAATGAACAATTAACCGTAATGATGGTATTTGTAAGGAACATAATATTTTTAGAATGTATACAGCTGGCCTGAAGGAAAAAAAAAAGATTGCTTTAACTGTGTGGACTGATGTTTGTCAACCAAGTAGTGGTGACCTGCAGCTTTACCATACTGCCTGGCCCGTTATACTAACATGGATATAGTATACTAGCCTACATTACATCACTGCTCTCAATAGCAGCTGTGCTTTGTCAATTGCACGCTCGTAAATGTAGTTACAGTACTGTGGTTTATTTCATGATCTGTTGCATCTTCATATAGGACTGATCCCTGGTGTGTAAGAAATGTTCTACAAGATGCATGTTTTATATACTTTACTGTCGCTACTTTACTTTCTTCTACAAATTATGGATATGGAGGTAATGTGACTGCAGTGCTTACTGCACATGAAATCCAGTACATTACAGAGCAGATTCAAATGAATAACAAGTACACATGACTGCTTGCTATGAGCCCACCTATAGCTTCCTGCGTAACCACTTTAGATTCAGAACTTTTATACTTCCCAGTCCATTTCTTATGCTTTGAAGATGTGATGCATCATCTGATAATGGCACTCTAGCCCTGCAGCTCACCTAGCACAGCTATATATTGTTTTCCTGGACCTGGATGGAGATATATTCTGTATAAATTGCATGGAGAGTAGAATGGCAAGCACTCTGATACCAAGCTGCATCTGCTTTATATGGAGCTTCTCAGTCGATTAAAGCCACAGTGTGCTACAAGACTTGGGAGCTACAGTATATGGTGTGTACTAAAAGGTTGCTGAGTAATAGGACTTTAGAGACTATCTCCATAGTAACTTTTTTTTTTACTTTTACCCTCATATGCAGGCCAGACCAGGGATGAGCTCTCGGAATTGGAAGAAATCCGAGTTCCAATTATCGCATCGGAATTTGCCCATTGCGAGTAAAATCACGAAAAACAATCTGAAATTACACTGTTGCGAGAACTGGGTTCTGTTCCACCAATGTGAAAATTGGCTTCAGAAACATAATTTTCAGCAAACACAGCACTAACACAATGGCCGAGAAAGGGAAAATTGGCTTCTAAAACAAGAATTTTTGATCCATAGTGATGTCAACAAAATGGCTGCTGGGGATTCACTGGTCCCTGGAGGCCTCAGTTAAAGTGGCAGAACAAGCATTTTCTTTTCACATGAATGCGGAGTCCAGGCGACCAGTGCGTCCCCTGACCTGGTACCCAGGACCACTGATAAATGTGGAAAACTGCTTGTTCTGCCACTTTAGCGTGGCGATCAGGGATTCCCTGGTGGACATCTTGTTGGTGTCGCTGTTTGCGGAAAATTCTATTGACTGCATTGACTTCAATAGAAAATGCCTTTCGAACACGAAATTTGGAATTTGCCTGTGGAACGGTGAATTTCGACAAAATCGGAATTCAGTTGTTCCTATTAATCCTTTAATGAGAGCCCGAGGTGGGCTAAAAAAAATGACAGAAAAAGTAGGCTACCTGATCCGCGGAGCTGAGCGGATCAGGTAGCCGAAAAAACCGCTGCTCCCCTGGGCTGCAATGCCCCACTTTCACTTTGGTGAAAGTGGGGCATTGCTGTACTGAGAGCTGTGTGTCTCTCATAACGTCCAGGGAGGTGGGGGAGCAGCAGGAGGCGCTGCCAGGAGAGAGAGCTTGCCCGATGGCAGCTCAGGAAACCCTGCAGGAATGCCCCTGGCAGGCGTTCTGAACAGGGAATTCCTCTCCCCTGTGTTTACCTCTGAGATAGCAACAAATCTTGTCGCTGAACTCGGGGGCTATATAGCGAGGCAGTGGGGGGGGGCAGAGAGCGGCAGTTGAGGGACACAGAGCCACGTCATTAGGCTGAGAACATGGCTCTGTGTCCCATCTGCCCTGAAGATCAACCTCTGGTTCTTTTAAACAACAACTGTATTGAGAGGTATATGGAGGCTGCCATATTTTGTTTCCTTGTAAGCAATACCAGTTGCCTGGCTGCCCTGCAAATCCTCTGCCTCTAATACTTTTAGCCATAGACAATTTAAGAAAACATCCAGCAGATCAGGTGTTGCTGATATTATTTTTATTGCAGCCAAATACACCAGCAGGGCTGCAAGGCAGCTAGTATTGTTTAACCACCCTGGCGTTCTGATTAAATCGCCAGGGTGGCTGCGGGAGGGTTTTTTTTAAATAAAAAAAAAACTATTTCATGCAGCCAACTGAAAGTTGGCTGCATGAAAGCCCACTAGAGGGCGCTCCGGAGGCGATCTTCCGATCGCCTCCGGCGCCCAGAATAAACAAGGAAGGCCGCAATGAGCGGCCTTCCTTGTTTTGCTTATATCGTCGCCATAGCGACGAGCGGAGTGACGTCATCGACGTCAGCCGACGTCCTGACGTCAGCCGCCTCCGATCCAGCCCTTAGCGCTGGCCGGAACTTTTTGTTCCGGCTACGCTGGGCTCAGGCGGCTGGGGGGACCCTCTTTCGCCGCTGCTCGCGGCGAATCGCCGCAGAGCGGCGGCGATCAGGCAGCACACGCGGCTGGCAAAGTGCCGGCTGCGTGTGCTGCTTTTTATTTCATTAAAATCGGCCCAGCAGGGCCTGAGCGGCAGCCGCTGGCGGTGTTGGACGAGCTGAGCTCGTCCAGACCGCTCAGCTGGTTAAAAGGAAATAAATATGGCAGCCTCCATATACCTCTCACTTCAGTTGTCCTTTAACTCTTTCACGCAATTACTTTGAAGACACTATGTATTTGGCCAGGTTCACAGTGGTCAGCTGCATAATGCAAGCATTATAATGAGTGTGAACTGCAATGGAGACAGGACATAGACTTTACTACAAAGCCTGCATGCAGCGATCAGTAACAATGTAGTACTGTGAACAGGCCCATGCAGGAGTTATATGGGCAGCGAGTTGACATACAGAATTATTCTGTAACGCAACAGCACTGTGAACTTGCCCTCAGTATATATGTGCTCTTTCTCCAAGTCATTACTTTGAAACATTTTTTTCTAATATTCGTATAGAAGGTTTAGGCAAACATGTTTGCAGCTGTGTTTATGTACGTAAATCACAATAATCCAAAGCTTCTAGTCCATTCACTCCATGATTACATACTGTATTGCTGCCATTGAGTGCTTTTGGTGAAGTCTATGGGCTCGATTCACAAAGCGGTGATAACTCAGTTATCACGCCTAAAAGACTTTAGGCGTGATAAGCCGTGCAAAGCTGAGTTAGCACCGCTTTTGCTCTTTATCGCGCGCAAACTCCCACGCGCAAAGTTTTGCGCGCGCAATCGCGCAATTCCGCGCGCAGCGCCCATAGGCTTTAATGGGCACATCGTGCGAACTGCAAAACTTTGCGCGAGTTTCATTTTATCACGCCTAAACTGAGTTTAGGCGTGATACAGGGGTTTTCACAGGCAGGCAAACACTTTGCACCGCTTTGTGAATCAGGCCCTATGTATAGTAAGGGACCTTTACCATTATGTCCATTATGTTGTGTTTATACATTGCATTGTAATGCACTGCTTATGTAACTGAATAAAGGATTAAAGGAGGGCACAGGATATTATATTACATGCCAGCACAGATTAGCATTGTAAAATGTATATAGGGCTGGCAGCTCTCTACACTGGCCTTCCAAAAAAGGTCTTGTACCGACTACAGCTGATACAGAATACTGCTGCCAGACTGCTAACCAACCAACCCCGTCACTGCCACATAACGCCAGTCCTGCACTCCCTTCACTGGCTACCTATAGAATGGAGGGTCCTATTCAAGATCGGCCTACTGACATTTAAATCCCTGAATAATTTAGGCCCTGGATACAGGAAAGATATGTTGCAGCTGCGTAGCAATCCCCGCATTCTCAGATCAACAGGTTCTAATAATCTAGTCATACCCAGAGCCCACTTGGAAACTTTTGGTCCCAGAGCCTTCTGTCATGCTGCCCCTACGTTTTGGAACTCCTTACCTCAACAGATCAGGACAGCTCCATCCCTGGACGTGTTTAAATCCAGACTGAAAACCCACCTGTTCAGTTTGGCATTTGCAGAAATATAACTTTTGTTGTGTGAATACTTCATCCTACTAATTACTGAATCTGAGAGAGCCTAAGCGCTTTGAGTCCTATGGGAGAAAAGCGCTATAGAAATGTTATTGTATTGTATTGTATTATCTGCTGCTGATAAATATTTTTAAGGTGGCCACACAACATACAATTTTTAAAATATCTTTTCAATTCAAGAATTGCAATCAATTTTTCTGACGGATTGTAACATTTAAAAAATCTTACCAATGTACCACACACCTGTGTTCAATTTTTACCCAATTATTTATTTTATATTATTTAAGTATTTATATAGCGCCAACATATTATGCAGTGCTTTACAATTGTCTTGTCACTAACTGTCACTAACTGTCCTTTATTCAGATGCATTATTTCTTTGTGCCGTAATTGTTAAGAAAAAAAGTTTTGACACATCCAGCACCACATATTTTATTTTCTCGCTGAAACATAACAGTCAGCACTGTATTGCACACTTTGCAGTGATTTGCTAAGTTATGCAGCAGATTGTGTATACAGCAAGGTCTAATGCCAATCTTGAGAACACAGGCGAACATAATTATTCTTGCAAAGTTGAACTTTACTTTTTTAATATTGCCTACTGCTATGCTGCTAAAGTTCGCAACTCTCTCTTGTGCCATAGCAGATCGTAGGAAATATTACAGGTATCATCATTATTATTATTATTATTATTATTATTATTATTATTGGTTTAAAAGGTGCCAACATGTTCTAAAGAATGAAGTTTGTTCTCTTGCAGGCAGTATAGAATTTAATCTAAACCAAAGGGACTTAGTTCACATCTGCGTTTTATTACAGAACGTAACCGAAACGTATACTGTACAAACGGAACGGATGTGAAAGGATCCAATGTTAACCTGTTGGACCGTTCACATGCGTCCGATTTACGGATACGTTCCGTACTCTCCGTTCCCCAGACCAAAAAAATGCCGCAGGCCCTAATTTTCCGCACCGTTCTGCCCAGTGGAACGGAACCGGACAAAAAATGCTTTTGCATTGGGGCAATGGAGAATGGAACATTTCTTCACACTAGTTAAGAAACAGACTGTTCCACGGGGGATGGGGGATGGGGGGACACGAACCTGAGCGGCGTGAGGGTGAGGGGAGGGTGCAGCGGGCGGGTGGGTGAGCGAGGGTTACCGGGCCTTAAATACATAATACATACCTAAAGACCTGCGGTAGAGGCTTCCGTCTTCTTCCGCGTCATGTGACCATATGACGAGTCATGTGACTAGTCACATGACACACTGTATAATCACAGCGCAAGAAGAGGAAGCCTCTGCCACTGCCATTAGGTATGTATTAGCTGCCAAACGGAGTAAAAACCGATCCGATCCATCAGTGATCAGATCAATTTTCACAATCCCTTTGCCAATGTGCACAGAGCCATCCAGATCCGGTGAAGCGGAGACCGGATCCGCTCACCGGATCCGTTTGGCTCATATTTTGTAATGTGGTCCGGGACTTAGGCCCCTTTTACACTTGCAGGTGAAACCTGTGTAGTGTTACCCTATTTTACCACAAGGGGCAGCAAAAGCAATGTAAGTCTACCATTCACACTTATTGCGGTCCGTTGTGGTGCGCCAGAAGTTTCCGATTCGACGCAAGGGCTGCACTTCGTTTCCGCATGCTCCATGCTTAAAGGGGCACTATGGTGAAAAATTGTAAAATTTAAAATATGTGCAAACATACAAATAAGAAGTACAAATTTTCTTCCACAGTAAAATGAGCCATAAATTACTTTTCTCCTATGTTGCTGTCACCTACAGTAGGTAGTAGAAATCTGACAGAAGTGACAGGTTTTGGACTAGTTCATCACTTCATAGGGGAATCTCAGGGATTTATTTATTTTCAAAAGCACTTAGTGAATGGCAGTTGCTCTGTCCAACTGCCAAAAAACTGTGTAGTGAGCAGGGAGGCTGGCCAGCATCATCCTTTCTAGGGAATATCTTTATAAAGAATAAAATCCTTGCTGAGAATCCCCTATAAAGAGATGGACTAGTCTAAAACCTGTCACTTCTGTCAGATTTCTACTACCTACTGTAAGTGACAGCAACATAGGAGAAAAGTAATTTATGGCTCATTTTACTTTGGAAAAAATTTACTTCTTATTTGTTTATGTTTGCACAGATTTTACATTTTACAATTTTTCACCATAGTGTCCCTTTAAAGAGTAACTGTTAGCCCCCAAATTGAAATTTAAAACACTATTGCAATGTTTTATTTATTATATAAGTGAGCCAAAAAGCTAATGTAGAAGTTAAAAATCAATCTAATTTTGTTACTATGTAACCTTTCCCCCCAGCTCCGGACGCAAGCCGCATATCAGATACTGTAGCATGCAGAGCATGCCTATGTCTGGCCGACCCCCCTCTCCCCCCCAGGACCAGGTGCCAATATATTCTCCCCACCGCAGCTGACCGCTCTGACACGGAGAGAGAGCGGCAGCACTTCCAGAGCAGCACCGCAGAGCAGCCGGCGCCGTGCATCTCTCTCACATGTGATTCTCTCACATGTGACTCGGCGGCGGCTGCTCTGCGGTGCTGCTCTGGAAGTGCTGCCGCTCTCTCTCCGTGTCAGAGCGGTCAGCTGCGGTGGGGAGAATATATTGGCACCTGGTACTGGGGGGGAGAGGGGGGTCGGCCAGACATAGGCATGCTCTGCATGCTACAGTATCTGATATGCGGCTTGCGTCCGGAGCTGGGGGGAAAGGTTACATAGTAACAAAATTAGATTGATTTTTAACTTCTACATTGGCTTTTAGGCTCACTTATATAATAAATAAAACATTGCAATAGTGTTTTAAATTTCAATTTGGGGGCTAACAGTTACTCTTTAATGCACGGAGCTAGGGGTAATGCAAGTCTATAGACGCCGCATGCAGTGTAAATAACAGTGTGGGGTGCATCGTGGTGCGCATCGCCAGGAATCCCATTGATACTCTTCCTGCCCAGCAGGGAGTACATCACTGAATGGGGCCGATGCTATGCATATGACCGTCGCCCCACTCTGCCACAGGGTCACAAGATTGATGCAGCAAGAGCATTTCCTCCCTACCACAACACACACAATGTAAGTGTAAAACCGGCCTAAGTTCACACTGTGCATGTGTATCACAATGCGATGGATTCCAAAAAATGGTCACATCTGGTAATATCTGCACATCTGCACCGAAACGTGTCACTATTCATCTGTAACAGTAGTGAAATGTACATGGCATCCAGTAATGCACAGCTCGGCTTGCGTTTTTTGAGCAGAATCCAATGTTCTGCGGTGGCAACAAGCGGACGTGAATGTGGGCATTGTTTGAAAATCGTACGGCGTTGCCGTTCAATTATAATTTGCGCTATAATGCACCACATTGTGCCTAGTGTGAACACACCCTTACTATCGCTCTATCTTGCACACTAGTTCAATGCCGGTACTCCTGCCACTTTCCTGGGTCATATCACACTACAGCAAGGGCTGAAATGTTAGGACAGTGGGTGCTGAAAGCCCCACTATGGTCAGATTTCAGTCTGTTGTGTGTTGAACAGTCTTGACACTTAAATGTTGAAATCTTTTAATACATTTATGACAGATCATCACAGTCACTTGCTTTAAAACTATCCAGCTTTGCGAAAATAATAAAAAATCCGCCCAGCCTGCAATAATCTTGATGACAATTTCCTAACGAAAGTAACTTTGGTAGTTTGACCTTTACTAAAAACAATAATCAGATATTTTCTATCATGCTAAGAGGCAGAAATGGCAGTCGCAAAGTGTGTGTGTAAAAAAGGGGCTCCCAGAAATGTGGGCGCCTAGTGAAGCCACTAGTAGAGTATCAACAATAATACTGATATGCTACTATTGGATGCTGGATAATGCTAACAGTAGAATATCAGTCATTTTACATATTATTATATTATCGCTTTAACTAACCATCCTCTAACACTTAAGCCTGGTATACACTTTCAATTATGATTGGCCAATCACCAACCAATTGTACCATCTCCATGTAGTATGAGGCACAGAGAAGGGATGAAGAGGCGCCCAATGTATATAAAATACTCTAAAAGCAATAAGATGTAAACAAGATGAGGTAGCCCACCTCAAAAAACGACAATTTCATACAAGAGGAATTGTTTATTAGTTTAAAGCACAGGCAACAGGTTTCGTGGGACTCTGCCCACTTCCTCAGGCCAAGTAAAGTGCCACTGCTACTTACTAGAGGCACCCCAAATGCAGCTAGTAAGCAGCAGTGGCACTTTACGTGCTTCTCCCCGCCATGGAGCGTGTCTAAGAAAAAGCGCTTGAGAGCGCGAAACAATTGTCGACCACCTACCATCTTCTCTGTCAACATCTGCTGCTGCCTTGGAACGGTGATGTATTGCTAAGTTCCATCATCTTTTGTACTGTAATACATCTGGATTAAATGAAGCCTAATGATCTGGTGCCCACTGCTTTTTTTCTATATTGAATCAATGTATTGGTCTGTTAACGTGGAGGCACAGTAACATAAGCTATTCCAGAGTGTATTTTTTGTTGTCCCAGCGGAGGGTCATTGTGTGTGCGGGGAACAGTCCTGTCTTAGTGGAAAATAATCCTAACTCTAACCTACCCCTACCTAATCCTAACACTAAGCTATCCCTTCCTACGCCTAACACTAAACTATCCCTTCCTACGCCTAGCACTATCCTACCCCTACCTAATCCTAACACTAACCTACCTCCACCTAATCCTAAAACTAATTTATCCCTTCCTGAGGCGAGCACTATCCTACCCCTACCTAATCCTAACACTAACCTACCACTATCTAATCCTAACACTAACCTATCCCTTTCTACGCCTAACACTAACCTATCCCTTCCTAAGCCTAGCACTATCCTACCCCTACCTAATCCTAACACTCACTTACCTCTACATAATCCAAACACTAACCTTTCCCTTCCTACGCCTAACACTAACCTGCCCCTACCTAATCCTAACACTAACCTACCCCTACCTAATCCTATCACTAACCTGCCCCTACCTAATCCTAACACTAACCTACCTCTACCCAATCCTAACACTAACCTACCCCTACCTAATCCTAACACTAACCTACCCTACCCTACCTAATCCTAACACTAACCTATCCCTTTCTACGCCTAACACTAACCTATACCTTCCTAAGCCTAGCACTATCCTACCCCCACCTAATCCTAACACTCACTTACCTTTACCTAATCCTAACACTAACCTATCCCTACCTAATCCTAACACTAACCTGCCCCTACCTAATCCTAACACTAACCTACCCCTACCTAATCCTAACACTAACCTACCCCTACCTAAGCCTAACACTAACCTGCCCCTACCTAAGCCTAACACTAACCTACCTCTACCCAATCCTAACACTAACCTACCCCTACCTAATCCTAACACTCACTTACCTAATCCTAACTCTAACTCAGGGCCGTGCCGAGGCATAGGCTGGAGAGGCTCCAGCCTTAGGGCACAGTGTAGGAGGGGGCGCACAATTCATTCAGTTGTCATTCCTAATTGTGTATGAAGCAGAAAGAAATAAGAAAAGGGGATACATAGCAGTGACTGCAAGCCAGATAACTAGATATTAAGGTGTTGGGGAGGTTGTGGGCCCTTTGGCCCTCTTAGTCTAATAGCAATCAGTGTGTGACGGCTGGGGTGGGAGGGATGGAGGGGCGCACTTTGGTGTCTCAGCCTTGGGTGCTGGAGGACCTTGTCCCTGCTCTGCTCTAACCTATCCCTTCCTACGCATAACACTAGCCTCCCTTCCACCTACAGCTAACACTATAGTACCAGTGTGGGATTTGGCAACATGTTAACCTAACCCTGTGCCCCTGATAACTTACCCCTACCACCGCTGTTTGTCCTGCTATCTGCTACGCAATTTCCCCAGCCATTTGCCCTCCGGTGCTATCTGTGCTGTGGTTTTGGTGGTGCCGGTGCTTCGGCTATATCCGGCAGCCAAATTGTACACTGGACGGTTGCTAGTTCACACAAAGTAATGTGTTGCCCCGGGGCAAACACCAAACTGGGTCTCTCATTACAAATGATATAATTGCCCTCCCCAATAACATAGTTCTAGCAGACCCAGCACACATGAGGCAATCTATAGCCAGATTTTCAGACAATTGATTGTAGTCAATAAGATAGGAATGCCCTTTACATACTACCCTGATCTGTTTATTTGTTGTGTGCATGAATGATTCATATCTATCGTGCCATATTGTATCTGATTTTATGTAAAATAAAATTGTACCATTAGGGGATAAATGTTATAATTTCCAATCGATTATAACCAATTTTCTAAATTGATTGAAGTAAAGACTAGTTCATAAAAATTGTACCGTTAATGGGCACCTTTCATCTCTCTTAGCAGTAGGAGGAGGTGGACTTGTCATGTGTTGTGCTGGGGAAGGAACTCACACATTCCTGTCAATAAACACTATTGAATGCAGCCTGCTAGGTGCCAAGCAGTTACTTTCATTATATCTAATAGAAAAGATGAGGATGTGCTATGTGTACTACAGGACAGGGAAATTATGTTTTTCCAGTTTCTGTATTAGATAAGTCTAAAATAACAGTAAGGTCCTCCTCTGACATCTTCATTTGATGCAGTCCCTGTAGAGACTAGCTGAAATCATTAGCAGTGGAGGGGAGGCACTTGACATCTGCTGTCTGCAGCCAGTAAATGCAAATGTTACCCAGAGACAGTGCTACTAGTATCACACAGATATATGAACCGTACAGGTCCACAGGAATCAGCCCTGCATCATTAAACATAAATAATATAACAGAGACACCTGGAACACTATGGGGTTCATGTACCAAAGCTAAAACTCATTGAAGAACATAAGGGATTCAGGAATCCTGGCCTGGAGATTTTATTATTTCTCAAATGGTCTTCTGTTGGGTGGCAAAGGTTTGAAAACCTTTTCTGTATCATGTCAGAACATAGTGGAAGTTTCTGATTGTTAGTAAATTACCAGTTGTGTAATTGCAGCATCTGCCTTAGCTACCTGGCGGCGGCTCCACGCCCATGGGCGTGGCCGCGGCGGCAGCCCCAGGACCGCCTGACGGCGATTGGCGTCAAGTCCTGGGGCTACAATTTGCAGGCTCGGGGGGCGGAGCTCCGCCCCGCCTTCAGTCTCCAAGCGGCTATTGCCGTCTTTACTGTTAGTACAGTGCTACGATCAGCAGCAGCACTGTACTGGGGACAGCCGTTTGACACGGCAGTCCCCCTGGGGGACAAGAGAGCGAAGGCCTCTCATAGACAGAAGCCTATGACAGCTGATCGCCGTGATTGGCCGGCTGGGGGGAGGGAGGGGATTGAAGAATAACTAAATAAAGAAAAACAGTAAAAAACAAAAACAAATATTTATTAAAAAAATAAACAACTTGGGGGTGATCAGACCCCACCAACAGAGAGCTCTGTTGGTGGGGGGAATCACTCGTGTGCTGTGTTGTGCGGCCCTGCAGCTTGGCCTTAAAGCTGCAGTGGCCATTTTAGGGAAAATGTGCCTAGTCTTTAGGGGGGTTTACCACTGTGGTCCTCAAGTGGTTAAAGGACAACTGAAGTAACAGATAAATGGAGGCTGCCATATTGATTTCCTTTTAAGCAATACCAATTGCCTGGCAGTCCTGCTGATCCTCTGCCTCTAATACTTTTAACCATAAACTCTGGACAAGCATTTAGCATATCAGGTGTTTCTGACAAGATTAGCGCCATGCATGTTTCTGGTGTTATTTAGCCAAATAGATCAGCAGGGCTGCCAGGCAACTGGTATTGTTTAAAAGGAAATAAATATGGCAGCCTCTATATTCTTCTCACTTCAGTTGTGTAACGATCGGTGTCAGCACACAGAGAGAATCTGATTATTGGTGATCTGCAGTATCACCAAGAATACAGATATATACCCGATTATTGATGATCTGCAGAATCACCAATAATACAAGTATAACTAACCTCTGGACACCTATATAGTGTGAGTGTTTGGTGCAACAGTAATGACTTTGAGCGGGACCACCCGAGGAGCAGGTGGTCCTTGGCAGTATGAGAAATACCTCCCTCTGGGAAGTGCGAAGACCTTCCAACAACCTGAGACTTCCAAAGGGGTGGAGCCCCAGGCTGAATAGCAGGAAGGCCCTGTGGCCAAGTGACACCTAGAAGGTGGATGTCACAAGCAGGACTGGAGACTAATCTCTCAATGGAGAGGGATAGCTCGCAAGGTCGGGCAGGCTAGGTCGGCAACACACGGGCAGATAAGGTACAGAGACAGAAGGCTGATTCGGTAACCAGGGACAGGCAGGGTTGGCCACAGGTAATCAGATATGCGTAGGTACCGAATCAGAAAGCAGAAGGATAGTCAGGGATGCAATAGGTCATAACAGATATCAAACAATGCCTAGTCTTGGGTGTGAGGTCCGTGGTCTCAACACCCTGGAACTAGTCTGAAGTATACACAGTATCCCTAGTCTTGGGTGTGAGGTCCGTGGTCTCAACACCCTGGGACTAGTCTGAAGTATAACACAATAGTAACACAGTAGTAATCTGGCTCAGTGTGAATTCCCAGGTCCTCCTGGTTCTAACACACTGTGGGATCTGACTATAGTCTGAGTGCTTTCACGTAAGTGTTCGCAACGGCAGACAACTTGAGACTGACCAGCAATAACTATATATAGAGCGGCGTTCCCCGGCGCCACCCATCGCTGATCAACCAATAGCCACTCGCTCTGAGATCAGCTGACCAACCTGGTCAGCTGATCCCTCCTCGTTTGTCATAAAGGTTCTGCCTCTCAGCGCGCGCGCGTATTCCTCAATCTGTGTGCACTAACAGGCCCAGCCACATCAGACGCACGCTGCCGCGTGCAAACCGCCGAGCTGGACACGGAACCAGCCGCCTCGCTGCCAGTCCGCGCGGCGGCTTTTCCACAATCTATTACAAGTTGCCCTTGAACTGCTAGCCGACTACATCACGCCGATGGCCATAAAGTCCTGGCGCAGTAGTTTGCAGGTGATCGTGTGCATCTCCTGCTTGGTAGGCGAAATCGCCGTCTAATTCCCGGTACAGCGATGCGATCTACAGCAGCGCTGTACTAGGAACAGCCGTGTGACACAGCTGTCCCCTCCATTAGCTCAGAGGTGATCCACTGTCATTGGCTGAAACCTATGATAGTCGAACACAGTGATAGGCTGGCGGGGGGAGGGAGGTAGTGCCCACTGCACACCAAATAAAAAAAAGACACAGTTTTAATTAAAAAAAAATACAAAAATATTTATAAATAAACAAACAAACCTGGGGATATCAGACCCCACCGACAGAGAGCTCTGTTGGTGGGGAGAAAAGGGGGGGGGGGGTCAGTTGTGAGCTGTACTGTGCGGCCCTGCAGCTGTGGCATTAAAGCTGCAGTGGCCTATTTTACAAAAAAAGGCCTGGTCTTTAGGGGGGTTTAACACTGTGGTCCTCAAGTGGTTAAATACTTTGTTTAACTTAAAGCGGCCCCAGACCAAACATTTTTTTTAATTAAAAATATTTAGTTGCACCACTCTGACACATACAAAGATAAATAAACACTCCTCCAAACCTATGATCATTTCAGTGCATGCTTTTCACCCTTCTCTTTTCATAGCTAGGGTTATACTGGGGGCAGCCATTGGCAATTCCTCCATTGCCAGACACCATCTACTCCACCAGTTTGCCGGATTCTGTCCCGGCAATTTGAAAGGAAGGGAGGGGTTCCTCCAATAAATGTAAAATATTTTATATTTGTCATCATGCAGCTGAAAAAAGGCTGCTATTTATTACTATAATTTAGAAAATCGATTTTATTTCTGAAAATAAAAATATATATATACAGTATATATATTTTTAATTTGGGTCCACTTTAAAGAGGAACTGTAAGGAAATTAACATAATTAAGGGACCACTATCATGAAAAATTGTAATACATGTAAACACATACAAATAAGAAGTACATTTCTCCCAGAGTAAAATGAGCCATAAATTACTTTTCTCCTATGTGGCTGTCACTTACAGTAGGCAGTAGAAATCTGGCAGAACTGACAGGGTTTGAGCTAGTCTATCTCTATTCTTTATAAAGACACTGGCTGAAAAGGATTTTTACAAAGATGCTGGCCAGCTCCTCTTCTCGCTGTACCCTTATTTGGCAGTTGGACAGAGCAACTGCCATTCACTAATTGCTTTTGGAAATAATGAGAACCCCCCCTCCCCCATGAAGAGATAGGCTAGTCCAAAACCTGTTGCTTCTGTCAAATTTCTATTACCTACTGTAAGTGACAGCAACATAGGAGAAAAGTAATTTATCTGTCATTTTACTCTATAAAAAATTTACTTCGTATTTATATGTGTTTACATGCAATTAAAATTTTATGATTTTCACGATAGTGTTCCTTTAATAAATTTTTTTTTTTACAATATTAATAGATTAGTCGGTGTTTGCCCACTGTAAAATCTTTCTTCTCCCTGATTTACTTTCTGAAATTAATCACAAGCAGCATCTTTAGTCCTGTCAGGTGACCTCTACAGAATGTCCATTTACTGAAAATTCTATGCACAGAGGGAGAACTGTTTGCATGACAGTTGGAAAAATGCAACTAGGTTCACAGACAGCAAACTGTCAGGACCATGGTCATGACATCACACTGTGGGCGGGGTTTCACCACAATATCAGCAACACATACCTGCCCCTTGATCTATTCAAGAAAAGGGAAAAAATTGAATGGGAAAGGGGTGCCAGCTACTGATTGGCATTAAGTTACCAATACATGGTTTAAGTTCCTCTTTAAAGGTCAACCGAGGTGACATGTGACATGATGAGATAGACATGTGTATGTACAGTGCCTAGCACACAAATAACTAGACTGTGTTCCTTTTTTTCTTTCACTGCGTGAAAGAGTTAAACATCAGGTGTGCAAGTGACAGTTTCTGTCAGGGTTGGACTGGGTCAGACTATAGCATAACCTTCACTGATAAGAAATTACAGCCATAAAACACTTTCCTGTCAGTAAATGGCTTCTGAAAGCAGAAAAGAGATAAAAAGGGTCAATAATTCATAGATTTGAGCTCTGGCAAACTTCAGTGAATGTGTTATTCAGGGCCAGCGTTACCATAGAGGCAAAGGGGGCAACTGCCCCAGGGCCCCGACCTCTGCTGAGGCCCGGCAGCGCCGACCCTGGCTGCCTGATCCCCCCCATCCCCCCGCTCGCACTGGTCCCCGGGGCCCTGAAAGTATATTAGTAGCAATAATCACCTCAGTCCCGGCGTGTGAGTGGGCGGGCAGCGGCTGCACTTTGAGGCATGCTGTGTCTCTCTCACTCTATGATGCGGCACGTGTTTACACATGACGTGTCGGGTCATAGAGTGAGAGAGAGAGAGACAGCGTGCCTCAAAGTGCAGCTGCTGCCCGCCCGCTCACCCGCTGGGACTGATACTTCCAGGGCTCCGGGAAGCAGAGGGGTAATCCCAGGGGGGGAGGACTGCGCAGGGGGGCCCCAACCCTGCAGTTTGCCCCTAGTATGCAGGGCCCCTTAAACCGGCCCTGGTGTCATTGAGCAGTGACAATGAAACAGTAAAAACCTAAAAACTAGATTTAGGCTGCTTCCACACAGGGACGTTACAGGTGCACGTTAGTGCAGCCTGTAACGCTCCCCCAACGCACAGCAATGTAACACAGTGGGCTGTTCACACTGCCCACGTTGCATTACATTGTAACGCAGCAAAGTGCTGCATGCTGTGCGTTCTACGTGGCTAAGCCGCGTTAGACTGTTTGCACATGCTCAGTCATGTTGGGGAGGAGGGGAGAGCGGCCGGGCACATGGCTAATTAATATTCACTGCACTCAGTGACGTGCAGTGTTTACTTCCTGGAGCGGCCGCTCTGTGCGGTGATTGGCCGGGCGGGACCACGTGATGCCGCATGCGTCCAAGAGTACGCATCACGGCATCATGGACGCCAGAGTGAGCTGCACAACGCGGCTCACTCCGACGTTCACACCAGAGAGCACCAGGCGTTGCGTTAGGGGCATGTTATGTGCCCTATAACGTCCCCTAAACACAACGTTCTGGTGTGTAACTAGCCTTAAAGTGACTCCGAGCTCATAAAAAAAATGAAAGTTGTACTCACCTGGGGCTTTCTCCAGCCCAGTGCTGGTCGGGAGGTCCCACGACGGCGTCCTGGCTCTTCTCCTTCTCCCCGCTCCGGAATGGCTGACAGGCCGCAGCCCGGGCGACACTCGCCCGAGTGTCGGGCTGCTCCTTCCGCATATGACGCGGATTACGTCACACGCCGGCCGCCTCGCATCATCACGGCGGCCGGCGTGAAAATACTGCGTATGCGCGATTAAAGCGCGCATGCGCTGTACTGCCACGCCGGCCGCCGTGATGATGCGAGGCGGCCGGCGTGTGACGTAATCCGCGTCATACGCGGAAGGAGCAGCCCGACACTCGGCTGAGTGTCGCCCGGGCTGCGGCCTGTCAACCATTCCGGAGCGGGGAGAAGGAGAAGAGCCAGGATGCCGTCGTGGGACCTCCCGACCAGCACTGGGCTGGAGAAAGCCCCAGGTGAGTACAACTTTCATTTTTTTTATGAGCTCGGAGTCCCTTTAAATATAAAATCAAACTGTGAGATATCTAAAAAAAAAAGTCATTTTGAAGGGAACCAGAGACGTTATACTAATAAAAAGAAAAAAGATTTTATACATACCTGGGGCTTCTTCCAGCCCCATAAGCCTGCATCGCTCCCACGCCGCCATCCTCCGCTTCCTGGATCCGCCGGTACCGGGTCCCGTCACTTCCGGCGGACGTGTCCAATTGTCCGCATGAGCAGGGGCTCCCTCCATACCCTTATGCGTGCAGCTGCGCAGTATGCAGCCACACGCGTAAAGGTATGCCGGGTGCCCCTGTGATGCGGACCATTGGCCGCGTGCTGCCTGCCGCCGACTGGCCGAAACTACGGGACTCGGTACCGCCGGATACAGGAAGCGGAGGATGCCGGCGTGGGAGTGATCCGTGCGTATGGGGCTGGAGGAAGCCCCAGGTATGTATAAAATCTTTTTTCTGGGGCCTCTGGAAGGAGGATAGGTACAATTGTTTTTCTCATCAGTTAATTTTCACCTCGGATGTCCGTTGTTTTGTATTTATTCAAAGAATACACTTTGATAAGTAGATGGCCACTTTACTGCCTCGGCAACAGCAATCTTGAATCTGTGTGTAGCTAACAGCCCCATCCAAAGGATTGAGAACTGTTTCTTGGAAGTATATTAAACCTGTGCATGTCAGACATTTCATGCACAGCAGATGGCAGCAGATAGACTCCCCAATCGCAGGGCTCTCAGCCATGAAAAGTCTACCGTAAACGAGAAGAAAGGAAGGAGAGGTCTGAACAGTGGATGTCTGTGCTTTTCCTTGGTCCGTGTTTGGGATTTTTGATCGCTATTTGGGATCAGTGCGTCGCTTTGGGGATTTGGAAGCAGGATTGCCGCTCTGCTGAATGAAGCCTTGGAGATACACACGCTGGGATCTATCTCTCTCTGCAGGTGCTGAATCTCACAGCAGCCCTAAGAAAGTGCAGCTACGCCTAAGGAGCTGTCCAGCAGCACTTGAGATCGTGTCTGCCTGATTGTGCAGGACATCCACAGGGCTGCTCTCATCACACCATGGGCTGCTGCACAGGACGCTGCACGCTGATCTTCATCTGCACCTTACAGATGGTGAGTCAAAACCTTTCTGGCACTTTTATATGATCAGGGAACTTGTATTGGGATATATCAGTTTGTCTGCCTGTGGCTTTGTCTTGTAAAATGGCTCTGAATACTGAGTATTGATTGTTTGCTCTTTCACTGTCCTACCTGTGCATTATTACTCATTGTATAACTTATTATATACAGAAGATTTCATGGCAGTAAGATCAGCTGTGCCCATATGCCATGTCTTTATCTGGGCACTGGAGTCAGGGACGGATCTAGACCAAGTTGCACCCGGGGCAAGGAAGATCAGGTTTTGGTGCCTAAACTGCCATTACCAATCTAAATTTTGCCACCTTTTTAAGAATTCAACAAACTGCACCTGGGGCAAGAGACTTGCCTGCCCCCCCCCCCCCCCTCATCCGTCCCTGACTGGAGTGCTTGTGAAAGTGGCACTAGGTGGTTTGGCACTTGTCTAAACGACCATGTGATTAGGGGCTATTGCTGCCAGTCTGTGCCTGGGAAAATGATAGAAATGATGCTGCATTGCTTTCTCTTGTAAGTGCTATGTTGATATCCAATACAGATAGACATGGTGAATAATCAATTGTGCCTATGACATTATGGGCTACTGTGTATTTTTGTACCTCCTACTATCTGATCGAGTCTATTATGCAGTCTGCATTCCAGTTACTCCCAGTCTAATGGCTCTGTGTTAAAAGATTTGTCTTCCTTTGTGGTTTAACACATACAAGTGTACATCTTCCTTTGTGTGAGCAGAGGGATGCAGTTGCCTGGGAAGGAGCTGTCACTTTGGTGATAGTATTGTATCATTTTCTCTATGTCAACCACCTAGTTTGCATAAGCCTGACAAAAGAGAGATGTCATTTTTTTCGTGCCGCTCTTCCCGGCTACATTGTTCGCAGGCGGCACTGGAATAGTCCTGAAATTGCTTTACAATTGTGTTATTGTTCATTTAACTAAAAGAGATGGGGGATGAGTAACCTGTTTCAGCTTGTGTCAGTGTAAAGGCTCCCAGTTGTTAATGCAGGCATAATGTTGTGGCATATTGTGTACAATACCCTCTTACTTAGCTTTATTTTGTCTGTTACCCAGAATATTCTCAGAGGGGCACTAAAGTATTACAGCCGCATCACAAACTTAATTATCTTTCATTAAGCGGTAATAAATCTTCTCTCTACGCTTATAGCGGACCTGAACTCAGAAATTCCTCGTTGCGTTAAAAAATATGCAACAGCATAAAAACCTTTAAAGAAAAACATTTCTTTATTACAGCTGATACAAAACCTGCAATAAATCTGCACTGTTACTACTTCCTGCTTTCATAGAAGCAGACATATTGTTAACTTCCAGTGCTTTCTAATGAGCTTATCTGGCGTGGCAGTCAGCTGACCCAGGGGAGAGGTCAAATTACAACTTGTGATTAGTCACAGATGAGCGGGAATTAGACTGGCTTAACTCTAAATACATACAGGGTGCATTTCTATATGTTTTCCTTCTGTCCCATGCAAGTGTACAGGTCCACTTTAAAAGCACACTGAACTTCAATGACAGTTGTTTTTTTAAATACAAGGGTTTTAAAACCAGCACCTTTCCCAATATTCATAGTTAAGTTGGTTCCCTGGGAGATGACTGGATCCAGACATGATTGAAATGTACGAGATACTTTAAGAATAAACATTCCCAAACACGCATTTGACTTCCTGTCCGGTAATCCCACAGAGCACTTACTACTGACGGCGAACAAGCATGGCCATTGATTGGCCCATCATTCTAATGGAGTGCTCATTGGGCTGATTTATCATCCTCGGGATGAAGCAAAAACAAGGACCACAAGTAGAGCTGTTAAAAGCAACCAGCTAGATGCCTTTTTTCAGTAAAAACTGCCACCTGATTGGGTGTTCTAAGCGAATGCTGCACTGTAGCTCCAGAGCCATGCTTATCATTAGGCAATTTCTGGCCAGTGCCATGGTTGGCATGTGTGTGTGTGTGTGGGGGGGGGGGGGGGCAGCATCCTATATGCATCTTTTTCAATTTCCATTTAGTCTCCTTCCTGTAGCTACCAGACATCTGTACTGAATCCAGCAGCTGAACTGGAGTGTGTGGGGGAGAGCACAGGGTGAATGTTGCTGTGCAGGTATATTACCCTCTACAATCCGTAGCTAGCACCATTAAGCCATACTGATTCCCCTGCTGGCAACGTGTTCCCTATTATCCCTATGTAGTGTAGACTACTACGCTGTCTTCTTTGCACCGTATCCATAGTGGCTCATACAGCTTCATTCATAAGTATGGCCTCAAGGCCAAATATCAAAGAACTAAGGCTCAGGTTGGAAGGTGGCTCACCTTTGCTAGGGATGGACCTCAGAGAGGACAATGAAAGAACATGCAGCTGCAGGGCATAGACACATCTACAGTGCCAGCAATGTCATCAAGGTTAATATCTGATTCTCATCATCCCATCGGGGCCTCTCCTGTCCCAGTTCTGCATACTTTTCATGCTAAAGAGGCCCTGTAGCGACATATAATGATGTAGTAAATTATTCAGGATACCCACTTTTACATTAATTATGTTGGTTTCAGCATCAATGACTTTATATATACTATATATATATATATATATATATATATATATATATATATATATATATATATATATATATAAAATATATATAAAATATATATGTATGTAGCCGTGCCCTCCCAGTGATGTCACAGCCTAGGCAGTTTAGCTATGTGGAATTCTCCCTGAGCATTCTGGGAGATCAGGTATTGTCTTTACTGGCTTTGGAACACACAGTAAACAAACGTTCTGCAGAGAAAGGGTAGCCTGACAGCAAGTTTGCTCACTGGCTAAACTGTCACCAGAAATGATCACAGTAGATTTCTTTTGGTGACAGACGTTCACTTTGTGGATGCAGCATTACTCTATCCCTTAGAAGTTAGAGTATAGTTTTTTTAAAAAGTGATGAACAAAAATTAAAAAAGAAGACCCCTTGATCAACTTTCAATCATTATTTTGATTGAACAATTAATCGGGAAAGGCCATGTTTTGGGAGACCAAGTGGGGGCTGAACACAGTGACGGGGGTGGTTGTTGGGGGTACCTCAGGCATTAGTAATATGAGAGTTAGGTTCCCTGGCTTTGTAGTGTAGTGAGAAGGGTAAAGCCTGAAGCTGGAGCAGAAAGAGGCATATTACACTGGGCCCCACCAAGATCTCATCTAATATGGGGGTAGGGGATCTCTGTGGCAAAGTGGTAAGCGATCAGAATCAGATGTAATCAATTACTGCATTTTGCTAGTGTATGTTCAGCTTTACTTTCAAATGACCTACCAGTGAGACTGGTTTACACCCATCTCCACAACCGACATCTCTGTTATAACCTACCCAACTCTATGAGGACTGTCGCCTCCTGGAATGAGGACTCAATCCCTCCATCAATAGTTTAGATCAGAGTTCTGTGTAGACGTAAAGTCACAAAACACTAGGGCACATGAGATGTGAGGGGCCTCGGGCTCTGCCACTGCGCCAGGACCCCCACTCCACACGCAACACCAAAAGGACAGTGCAGGTGGACCCCAGTGCTCCCACCACCAGGGAAATCACCTGCAGCTGCCACAGAAGCAAAAATGCAAAACACAACAAGCGAATGCTCACTCCCAGACAGCAACTTGCCATTTACATTAGTCCACAGACAGCCTGTCAGTCAATAAAAATATGCAAATACATGCACCTGTATCTGCAGTACGTAATCTACAAGAGCTGAAATGGACGGCCATAGATAGAAGAGAGAGCTCAGTCACATGCAAACATAGAATATGTGACCAGCAGGGGGCACTGCGTGCAGATATCCCTCTCCAAGCCCCCATTCCTACACTACCTGTCACTAGGAGCTCCAAAAGTAAGATTTAAAGATCGCAAAACACTGAGGCACATGAGAAGCGGGGACCCCGGGCTCTGCCACTATCCGGGACCCCCACTCCCCATGCAACACCAAAAGGGCAATGCAGAAGGACCCCAGTGCTCCCACCACCAGTGAAATCACCTGCAGTTGCCACAGAATCAAAAATGCAAAACGCAAGAAGCGAATGCTCACTCCAAGATAGCAACTTGTCAGCAGCAGGGCAGGCAGGGTCAGTAGAACAATGCGCTTGAGAGTTGGACATTGCCAAAGATCTGGCATGCTGGATCCTTATGCAACATTGTGGTTCCCCTGTACATATGCAAGATTTTCACTTTCAGAAGGTCCTTGATGGCCACCTGGGGCAAGTTTAATTTCGTGTGCGTGTGTAAATTATCACGCCCCCTAACTGTTATCTCCTCTGACCTTCCTATCCTCAGTACTAGCTTACCTATTGCAGTGCCATAATTTCTGCTCTATCCGCAGTTAGTAATGTTAATTGCTGCAACCACCTGAAAGATTTTCAGATTAGAACTTTTAAGTGTTCCGTTCAAATACCGATTAACTTTTATTTCAAATGTATTATCTTATTTACAGACAGGGTTATATTTCAATGTAGGTTTTCAATTAAAGTTAGTTTTTCTTTGAAATAAATGGGCTTGGTTATTAAATCTCTTGACTGTTATACAGTATTAATGAGGGTTTGTCGGCATATTTTCAGTCTTAGTAAAGAAGAATATGTGACAGCTATACAGGAAAGATGGAGCAAATATTCAGCGTATTATTCGATCCTGCAGATGTTTAACCTTTTCAGCTGCACGGACGTGAGTCTCACATCCGTGGCTGGTGCTGCTCTAGCCGAAGGGACGTGAGACTTTCGTCCATGCAGTTTGCGGGGCGGAAGCCCCCTGAGCCAATCCATATTTGTGCGGTGAGAATGATCACTGTTTAATTTAAAAACAGTGATCATTCTCAGATTTAGTACTGATTGTGCCGCCGCACTCCCTCCCGCTCGCTCATTCCTGCTGCTCCCACACCCGATCGTTAGATTAATGTATGCAAATTTTGTTCCCATTCATTTATCTCCCCTCTAGGTCTCCATGATTGCTGGTATCGATGAGATGCCTGTGTCACTTCCGAAGTAACACAGCTACGCATTACTTCCTATTTGCGTACTTATGATATGCAATAGAAAATAATGCGTGAGGACATCTTGTGGCCAAATAGTAAAATTACACCTACAGACATTAGGGACTAAAAATGTTTTAATATGTATGTCAAGAGGGTATATTACTGTTAAATTATGGGCTTGTAATTAGTGATGGATGTAAAACTGAAAAAAATGCACCTTTATTTCCATATAAAATATTGTCACCATACATTGCACTAGGGATATCATTTAAATGTTGCAATAACCTGAACAAATGGTCAAATATAATGCATGGATGTTATCCACAGTTTTATATTTTATTTCAAAACTATAATGGCAAAAAAAAAACTGAGAAATACTGATTTTTTTCCATTTTTTCTTATTGTTCCCATTAAAATGCTTTAAGGCTGCTTACACACCAAGACATTACAGGCGCACGTTAGTGCGCCTGTAACGCTCCCCCAACGCACAGCAATGTAACACAAGTGGGCTGTTCACACAGCCCACGTTGCGTTACATGTAATGCTGCACGTTCGGTGCAAAGTGCAGCATGCTACGGCGTTGGAGCGGCTATAGCCGCGTTAGACTGTTTGCACATGCGCAGTGTGGGGCGGAGAGGAGGCGGGGAGAGCCAGCTACAGTAGCCGCGCACATGGCTACTTAATATTCACTGCACTGGCGGCAGCTGATTGGCCGGCGGGACCACGTGATGCGGAGTGTCTCGCTCCGCATCACGTGGTCCCGCTGGCCAATCAGCGCCACTCTGGGAGACATTATAGGAATCGAGCCGCCGAACGCGGCTCACTCTACCGTCGGCTTTTGCAGCACCATACGTTGTGTTAGGTGCACGTTATGCGACCTTAACGTGGCACCTAACACAACGTCTTGGTGTGCAAGAAGCCTAAAGGGAAGGTTCAGGGTGAGGGAAAAAAATCAAAATCTACTTACCTGGGGCTTCTTCCAGCCCGTGGCAGGCAGGATGTGCCCTCGACGCCGCTCTGCAGGCTCCTGGTGGCCAACCCGACCTGGCCAGGCGCTGCGCTCCAATCTGCGTTTCACGCGGGCGCGATGACGTCATCGGACGTCCTCCGGGCTGTACTGCGCAGGCTCAGTAGTTCTGAGCCTGAGCAGTACAGCCCGGAGGACGTCCGATGACATCATCGCGCCCGCGTGAAACACAGATTGGAGCACAGAAGAAGCCCGACCTGGCCGCCGGCCTGGCGAGGTCAGGTCGGCCACCGGGAGCCTGCGTAGTGGCGCCGAGGGCACATCCTGCCTGCCACGGGCTGGAGGAAGCCCCAGGTAAGTGGATTTTGATTTTGATTTTTTTCCCCTCACTCTGAACCTTCCCTTTAAGAATAAAATAATTCTTAGCATAATGTACCACCCAAAGAAAGCCTAACTGGAGGCAAAAAAAAAAAGTATAGATCAATGGAATCATTGTGATTAGTAGTGATAAAGTTATTGGGGAATGAAAGGGAGAAGTGCTGAAATGTGAAAATTCCTCTCTTCCATAAGGTGAAAACAACTCGCGGGCTGAAGTGGTTAAAGTGACACGGAAGCAAAAAGAAAACTTATGATATAATGAATTGTATGTGTAGTACGGATAAATAATAGAACATTAGTAGCAAAGAAAAGAGTCTCATATTTTTACTTTCAGCTATATAGTTTCTTTTTCTTTTTTTAAATAAAATTGCATCACTCTCTAATATTTGCAGTTTACAAACTGCACCCTGTATTTTAAACTATGCAACAGAGCATAGCTAATGAGCCTTTGAACTTTCCTGCAGTAAAACCTTAAACAAACAAGAAACAGTGAGAGACAGGTTGAGATAAGTGCTTCAGAAAACAGCACTGTATCCAATCAAACTTAGTCGGACATCTCAGAGAAGCTGTTTTGCATAGATAACAGCTGAAGTTTCTTAACTCTTCCTGTACTGGAAACAATTTGACACTCATATCTGCGCTGCTAATCTTCTATTTCTTAGCTGTACTACACATACAAATCATTATTTAATACGTTTATTTTCACTTCAGATTCTCTTAAAGGTTCGCAGTGGACATGTGTTCACAGGACATAACCGGGGTTGGACTGAAATGGTGCGGCACCAGCATAATATGCCCTGGACCTAGGGATGGGGTTTATAGGGGTTGTGTAAACAATGTACAGTAGTAATGGACAACCCTGGCTAGAATGTACACAAATACATACATAAGAAGCTAAAAAGGTGTAAAATAAATTACATCGCATTGATAGTCACAGCAATTGATTCAGTCAGAGTAGAAAACATAGCGAGAAACATTAAATTATAGATTGTATATTTCATGGGAGTGAAATACTTTTGCTGCCCCATTAAATCAAGCATGGCTTCTCCCGTGAGTGTTTCATGACTCCCTAAAACATCATGGAAAATGGATATAGGATACTGGTACACATCACACACTTATGTGCAATACAGAATGATGTATGCTTAATGTCTTACTGAAACTGGAACATGATTATGATTATTGGCTGTGCATGATGCATGTTTAGTGGCCTAAAATTGTCACTTCATCAGAGGCCCAACAAGTCCAATAAAGCCGAAGCAGCTCATAGACTGGGGAAGGAAAACATCCCAGTGAACAATACGGCCAGACAAACAGTTACTTCTACATCTCTTGTTTAGACTCATGTAGAGCTGTGTGACCCTAGTTACTGCTCAGACCTGATAATGATTTTTATGAGCAGTTTTCTCTTCCCAATCAGATTTTGAGCTGATTTGGCTTTGTTGGTCTTGGTGGGTCTCTGAGGAAGTGAGCGCTTTGCACTATTGGCACCACCACCCGTCTTGTTCCAATTTTAATTAGATACTTAGTGTTCATCATTCTGCATTCTACAGTGTCCCTACAGTATTTATGCTTGATTTATGCCAGCATTGTATGCATGCTATATACATCAAGGTTGGTCACAAGTGGTCACATGGGACCATGCCACACGTGGAGCATTTTGCCTGTCTCCTCTCACCCTTACTAGTGAGTGCACTATCCATCTCTGACCTGGGTATGTATACTTCCTACCATAGTAACACATTGTGTTCATAAATTATCTGCATACCTTCATCATCATTTACTCTCATAAATTGTTTTGGTTATTTAATTTTTATGAGAATATTTAATCAGCCGTTATTAATTAGGCACCCACACTTTGGTGAGGGTTTTTCTCCTATATCACAACTCTTATTCCATTTTTGATCATACTAATCCAAAACGAGGGGCTTGTACAGTCACCAGAGATTATTTATAGGGTGGGGCAGTTTTGATTGGTCATCCCCCGCATCACATTGATTGTGTGAGGGGAGATCTTTGTTGTGTGTTGTAGACAATATTAACCACTTAACAACCGCCTAACGCCGATAGGCGTCGGCAGGTCGAAGTGGTGTTACCATGGAAATGGCCGCTCCATGCCAATTCACGGAGGGTGTCTCCGTGAACAGCCTTCGAGCCTCCGATCGCGGCTCGCAGGCTAAATGTAAACACGCGGGGAAGTAATCCCCGCTGTTTACATCATACGGTGCTGCTGCGCAGCAGTGCCGTAAAGGATATCGGCGATCCCCGGCCTCTGATTGGCCGGGGATCGCTGGCATCTGTTAGGCTGCCGCCTATCCTAGGCGGTGCAGGACGGATCGCCGTCCTGTGCTGCCCACAGTGTAAAGGAGAGGGAGGGAAGGGCAGAGAGGGCGGAAACCGCTGTGGAGGGGGGCTTTGAGGAGCCCCCCTGCAAATCACAGATGGCGGGCGGCGATCAGACACCCCCCCCCCCCAGCAGGACATCCCCCTAGTGGGGAAAAAGGGGGGGTGGAGTCTGATCGCCATGCTGCAAACCTGATCTGTGCTGTGGGCTGGAGAGCCCACGCAGCACAGATCAGGAAAAAAAGAGCCTGGTCCTTAAGTGGTTAATTGTTTGTATTTTACTTTGACTTCAGTGTTCAAAAATTATATTACTCAGTTACTATTGGTGGTTCAGCCAGTTCAGTTTATTTGAAAGGTTAAAGTTTTGACTTCCTCAGCTCAATGATAATACAGTGTTTCCAGTGTACTAGTTCCCATACAAATAAATCTGGAACAACCGTACTTTTTTTATTTGTTCCCTGCTTTCACAATATTTTTTTCTCAGCCACACAGGATTTTGTGACCTATAAATACTATAAATACTTATCAGTGAGAGTTAAAGAGGAACTCTACTCAAAATAATGTAATAAAAAAGTGCTTCATTTTTACAATAATTATGTATAAATGATTTAGTCAGTGTTTGCCCGTTGTAAAATCTCTCCTCTCCCTGATTTACATTCTGACATTTATCACATGATGACATTTTTACTGCTGGCAGGTGATGTCAGTGGACTAGCTTCTGCTTACTTTTTTGGCAGTTGGAAACAGCTATACACAGCTATTTCCCACAATGCAATGAGGTTCACAGACAGGAAACTGCCAGGGCCATGGTCCTCACAGTTTCCTGTGGGAGGGGTTTCACCACAATAGCCATACAGAGCCCCCTGATGATCTGTTTGGGAAAAGGAATAGATTTCTCATGTAAAAGGGCGTATCTACTACTGATTGGGATGAAGTTCAATTCTTTGTCACGGTTTCTGTTTAACCACTGTACACATACTTGACTTAAGTCAGCTGAGGTAGCCGACAATCAGGCGTGTGTACTGCACCCGACGTCCCTGACGCACAGTCCTCGAGCGATCTGCTGGATGAATCTACCCAATCCCAGTGACACTGATCCCTCCCGCCGATCTCATTGTTCTCGTCACTTCTCCGCCCACCAGGTGACGTCACACGCCACTCATTGTCCCACCATCTCCCCTCCGCATAGCAACATTGCATGTTATCAGCTACACAAAGGTTTAAGAAGTGGATGGGGAACAGTGTGTTAATGATCACTACTATTCAAAGCATCTACAGAAGTCAATAGCATCAACACAGGACCAGTAAAAAGCTAATGCTGTGGTTGAGGGTGGGACCCCATGGGGCCCCTCTGGCCCAGGGCCCCCATTGCGGCTGCAACCTCTGCACCCCCACTTGCTACGCCACTGTGCATCAGTGTTTTTACATAGCCAATGAAAGCGATTCCGTGATCATATTGCCAACTTTACCTTGTATTTTTTTGGAAGCTGCACTTTTAAATCCCTCAGACCTTTTCATGCTCCTCTGTGGGACTCAGTGATAAATACCTTGCACGGTAACTCTGACTTACTGCATTGAACTATAAAGCAAGGTCATGATATTTTAGAAGCAAGTGTAGATTTATATTCCTTTTACTTTAGGTCATTTGAGTTCTAGCTGGAAAGCACTTATTGCTAAATCGCATCCGCTCTTTCTTGCCTAGTTAAGAAAGATTTATTCTACTTTACATCCACTGCAGGGCTATATTAGTTTAAGTAGTACCGAGAAAAGAGAGGTAATTTTTGTAACTATGTGCACTTTATATTTGCTGTCTTTTGTTTGGATTTTTGGTTGTTCAGTTTACTGTACTGCATTTTACATCAGAACTCCAAGATTTGTTTTAACCCTTGGCTGTACCACCCATCCCCAAGATCACATAATGGTTTACTGTATTCTAATTAAAGAAAGATGGTAACTACTGTATTTTAGTGTATCCTTGATTCTAAAATGCCATGAACATGAGCTAGGTTTTTCCATCATGTGGAATTCCAGACTCTTTGGGCACTTAGCAGTCGGAAGCCATGTCTCCTTCAATAGAACTTGCCAGTGGAGCAGTTGAAATTGGCGCAAGAAGCCTCCTGTTTAAAAGGGTACCCTCTATTATAGCAGGTGCCCTTTTAAATAGGATGAGCCGTAACACCATGGATCAAGGATAGGTAGCCATGGGAGCGGGGTTTTAAGGTTAGTTGCCAATGAGGGGGCTTAAGGTGAGTTGCTCACAGGGGCAAGGGTTGACCTTCGGCTTGTGATTTTGACTCTGCTCGCTATCCGCCTGCCTTGACCTTCAACTTGTGACCTCAAATTTGCTAGCTATCTGCCTGTCTTGACCTTTCGCTACTGATTTTGACTCTGCTAGCTATCCGCCTGCCCTGACCTTTGGCCTGTGACCTTGACTCTGCTCCGCTAGTATCTGCCATTACCAAACCTCGGCTTTCACGCAGACTTGTTTTACAGTTCTGGCCTGAACAACTCTACATTGCAGTGTCTTCGTTCTCTCCGGTTACCCGAGGGGTAATTCCAGGGTTGTGACCTGGTGGCAATTAGGCCGCAAAGTAGGCCTTTGCCCACTAGGGGTGACATCCCACCAACCATTGCAGGGTGCTCTGGTGACAACCAAAGGCCAGTTAGACACCACACCTAGTGAAAGCCCACGACTAGTAACTGTGACTAGGTCAACAGGGCCTGCTTCGATCCTCCACATAACAGTTTCTGATGCTGAAACTCGGATAATTAAGGTAAAAATGGGCATTCTGAATATTAGGTCCTACTATATGTCATTATGGTACCTCTTTAAAGGGACCCTGAGCAGAGCAATAAAATGGAAATCTGAACTTACCTGTGGTCGTGAACTTCCTCAGCAGCCTCTGGCTCCCCTCCGTGGTCCTGTTGGTGGCTCCATTTGCCAAAGTTTTGCACATGCACACCTGTTAACATAAGCGTCCTGCGCATGCGGGGTTATTGCTTATAGTGACAGGTGCATGATCGACCCGGGTGCGCAGATGGGCCATGCATGTGCAGTTGCGCAGAACTTCGGCTTGAGTTGTGCACCTAAACGAGCCGCCAGCAGGACCACGGAGGGGATCCAGAGGGAGCTCGCAGGCTACAGTGGGCTGTAGGAAGCACCAGGTAAGTTCCTCTGGTCTGTGTCTCTTTAAGCTGAACTGCTGAAAAAATTAATAGGGTATGCAATGGGCACAGGACGGCAACGTGCTGCCATTTCTGTACCTGATTATTGTCCATGTGACCTGCACAATCTGTACAGTTTGTATGTATCTCTATACTTTGTACATGCCTGTAGGAGTAACTTTTATGAAATATGAGGAATTTATTTTGGCAATACAGTGATACATTCAAATACAGTAAGTCTTATACATGATATATGATGTATATAAAAAGCAATCATGTTTTTTTTAATTCTTAATCTTACATAAGTTTCATCACCATTGTGTTTGTAATTATATAAACATGAGGCAAAATGAATGCTTCTTCCAGCCAAATAGACGTCCATTGCTGATCAGACACATTACAACACAGCGGGCTCTTAACGGTCTCCCTCACTCACTGCACTACCACCATCTGTTTCCTGGAATGTACTATGACATCAGTAATGCAGAATCATTGCTGAATGCAAAGCAGGAACTCTGTTCCCAAACGCAAGGACTATATACCAGAGGCATACACATGCACTTGGCATAAACAAATGCGGGAGCCTTGCTGTGTGGCAGAAGCGGATATAAATCCATCCTAACTCTCTAATGGCTGAGAGTACCAGGCATGAAATGTATTCCTTGTATATCTGGATTTAGGAAGTGGACACACTCATAAACACATAAAGCATGTCTACAATATCTATCTATCTGTATATCTATCTATCTACCTGTATGGTTGAAAATTTGCCCCTTGCAGATATGCACTTATGCAGATTAAATGTTCATTAAAAATTGTATTCAGTTTGCATTAAGTTCATGTCCCAGCTTTATTAGTGAATGGGAACTTAGGGTCGACTTGAGGTCAGCCTGAATTAAAATTGATCTCAAACTGAAGGCACTGTCCCAAACTGACCAACATACCTATTATGAGCTGCACTGCAAGCTAAAGATCTGATTTCACAGAAATCCAATAACATTGATTAGTTGTACAGAAAAAAGTTTTTTGTTTCTTTTTTTTTTAATGTGAGTGCAAAATGGGATTGGCTAATTTTTCTATTCAGTTTGATGGTTTTTTGATGAATGGTCAATGAGATGCTAATAATTCTATGTTGATGTAAATTGTATGCAAATGTATGCAGCTTGGAAAATGACTGATCAATCAGCTGGATTCATGGTGTCGGTAGGGGTACATTATTCTCTGCTCAAGAACTCAATGGCCACTCTTCTTCTGCTTCACATCTATTATTCTGCAGCAGCTAGAAATATAGAATGTATGTCAGTATGTTAGTGTAACAGCAACATGTGTGGGTTAGTAGGTTTGGAGAAAATGGCAAACAGGCCTAAGGTTTATTAAAGGATACCCGAACTGACATGTGACATGATGAGATAGACATGTGTATGTACAGTGCCTAGCACACAAATAACTAGGCTGTGTTCCTCTTTTTCTTTCTCTGTCTGAAAGAGTTAAATATCAGGTATGCAAGTGGCTGACTCAGTCCTGACTCAGACAGGAAGCGAATACAGTGTGACCCTCACTGATAAGAAATTCCAACTATAAAAAATTTTCCTAGCAGAAAATGGCTTCTGAGAGCAAAAAAGAGGTAAAAAAGGGGAATGTCTTATCAGTGAGGGTCACACTGTAGTCGCTTCCTGTCTGAGTCAGGACTGAGTCAGGACTGAGTATTTAACTCTTTCAGGCAGAGAAAGAAAAAAAGGAACACGGCATAGTTATTTGTGTGCTAGGCACTGTACATACACATGTCTATCGCATCATGTCACATGTCAGTTCAGGTATCCTTTAAAGTGAACCTAAAGGCAAAAAAAAAAAATGAGATTAACTTACCTGGGGCTTCCCTCAGCCCCCTGCAGACGATCGGTTCCCTCGCAGCTCCGGTCCGATGCTTCTGGACCCGCCGGCGACGACTTCCGGTTTCGCCGTCACCGGCCGACAGGCATGGGAACGCGAGTGATTCTTCGCGTTCCCAGCCTGTATATCGCCCCCTATGCTGCTATTGCGGCCTGCTGCAGAGTATCAGCATGAAATCTATTGGAAATCTGTGTAGCCTCCTCTGTCTGCCAGCCCCCCTCACCCAGGACTCCCCCCATGTATTATGTACCCTCCCTGCTGTGCAGAGTGTTGGATGCTCACCTGTCCAGCAGCACGTGTGTCCTGTCTTTCTCCATCACCACTGGGGACACCTGTACTCCGTGACCCCGCCACATGTGCTGGCGTCATATACCTGCTCCTGGGTCAATACTCACCATAGGCCCGAGGGGGGGAATGTACACATTTTACATGGGGAGAAACCTGCCAGGGGCCCCATCATTCATTAGTAAATCAAACGCTGCTACCGCCGCAACCCCGACCAAGCCCTTTTAAGCAAGATTTTTTTAAACACGCCAGAACTAAATTTTCAATCTATTTCACCCGCAAATTGATGGAAATGACAATGGGGTGGCCATGTTACAGCACCAATGTCTGCCATCTATCCATGTCGCAAATCATGGGAAGTATAAGCACCTTAAGAAGGAGTAGATATGGAAGATGTGTTTTAGCGGATAATGACAGAGGTGGGAAGTGCATTTAGTGTGATCAAGGTTTGAAAGAGAGAGCAGAATCAAATGTTACATGTAAGCAATGAGCTTAAAGGACATTAGTGATTGGTGTGTATCATGGGAAGTATAAGCACCTTAAGAAGGAGTAGATATGGAAGATGTGTTTTAGCGGATAATGACAGAGGTGGGAAGTGCATTTAGTGTGATCAAGGTTTGAAAGAGAGAGCAGAATCAAATGTTACATGTAAGCAATGAGCTTAAAGGACATTAGTGATTGGTGTGTTATTAACGTTAAGTGGTATGTCAGGTGGGGGAGCAAAATCCTGAGGTGGAAAGATGACAATCTAACTGCACAGAATGTAAGAAAGCGAGAGGGCATGAAGAAGGTGATTTCTGCATTTGGACAGTTATGACATGAGAAGTTAGTGCAGCACGATCAGGAGCAGAGAGGTAGATTTGTGTGTCACCGGGGTACAGAGTATAACGGAAGCTGAGTGACTTAATACATTAACTAAAAGCATAGGTGCATAGAGGGAGCAGGAGAGGTGAGGGGAGTAGAGACCTTCCAATGAAATGAAAAGAAAACTATGAAAGTGTAAAACCTTACAGAAGAGATAATATGAAATGGTAAAGGATGCTCAACAGTACTGTCTGACAAGACACAAAACATTTATATTGTGCTTTTCTCCTGATCGACTCAAAGCCCTTTGAGCTGCAGCCACTAGGGCGCGCTCTAAAGACAGTAGTAGTGAGGGAGTCTAGCCTAAGGTCTCCTACTGAATAAGTGCTGGATTACTGAGCAGTAAGAGCCCAGATTTGAACCCTGGTCACCTGTGTCAGAGGCAAAGCCCTTAAGGCAGGGGTAGGGAACCTATGGCTCGGGAGCCAGATGTGGCTCTTTTGATATTTGCAGACACAGACAAATCAGTAGTGGTTGATTCACTAAGCTACACTGCTCAAGCAGCACAGCGCAAGTAACATTTTAAAAGTAGTGCACGCTACTGCTGTAGCATGCACTACTAGCTTACTCGCACTACCCCAAGACGAACGGCTGCTCCAATTGTCCCACTCTGGACCCTGTCAGGCCCAGTGACTTTGTAGAACGAGATACCCAAACTTTGATTGGCCCAATAGGCTACCTGTCACTTGACAGGCAGCCTATTGTGCCAAAGTGCAGGGACTCGTCCTATAAAGTATATTGTACAAGCTGTTAGTCTGTATTTCTCCTGTCTGGCTCTCGGGGAAATTGCTGATGTTGCTGAAACCCAAGAGAAGCTGAAGACATGTCTGACACTTCCGCTGCCTGGCGGCTCAGCTGTATACACATCACCATGGCAACAGGGACGTGAGCCCTACTGTCCCAGTTTGAAACATATTGTGTGGCTCTCACGGAATTGCATTAAAATATGTGGCGTTTATGGCTCTCTCAGCCAAAAAAGGTCCCTGACCCCTGCCTTAAAGGACCACTATCGCGAAAAAAGTAGGCAGTTAAAATGTGACAGATGATGTTTTGGGCCAGTCCATCTTTTTAAGATGGGGCTTTCTTTGTTTTCAACAGCATTTCCTGAACGCAAAATCTAACTGACATAATAGTGTGCAAGTGATTAGGGAGGCCGGCTGGTATCTTGCTATTTTGGAAGTTAAACTGCTGTTCAGAAAATGCTGTTAAAAACAAAGCAAACCCTTGAAATACCCTATGAGGAGATGGATTGTCCCAAAACCTGTCGGTTCTGTCAGATTTTAAATGCCTACTTTTTTCGCGATAGTGGTCCTTTAAGGAATAAACTGTCCATCCACTGCTATCCAACTGAGACAGATCAAGAATAATGACAATGGAATGTGATGTAATAATACATTTTGATTGAGCATTTATTAAGTCATTGGGCAGTTAGTTTGGGCGGGGCCAATTCTAGGCTTGGGGCACCTACTGTAGACTTGCGCTTTGAGCGCCACTTAGTGGCATGCATTAACCCATTTCATTGTGTAGTTGATGGCGACGCTGCCTGAATACTCTGCAGGAAATCAGCAGGGTGGAGGAGGGAGCAGACAGCATAATTTCTTCCTTGTCTACTTCTACTGCAACACTACAAGAGCTGCTTGCTCAGTAGGAGACCTCCAATCTACCCTCAATGTGAGGCTTGTGCCAGCTGTGAGCAGGCGAGAAGGAGGCCTTAGTCATTGTTGGGCCCTGTGTGAGCACTCAGTACTGATTGTTGGGCATGGTACGAGACTAGGGTCCAAAACAAAATGGTAAGAATGAGAAGTGTCAGATCACAGACATGGCACCATGCTATCGCTCAAGATGCTCATCTCTGGTGCCATATTACATATTCACTATAGATAAGCACTGCCAGCCGTAAGTAGCTGCATTCACAGGTTTTATTTGAGCAGTCCAATGCAAGTCTATTACCGTGCTTCAGCAGTGATGTCTCTTGCAGCATTTGAGAACTGCAGTTAACTGTTTTTTGAAAAATGCTTGCGCAGCCATATTTTTGCATTATTCCATTGGAATGTAAGGGGACAGTGGATATTGGATTGGCAAGTGCCAGCACCCTCCCCCCCCCACCCCAAAGCTTTACCTGCAAGTTTGCATTGCAGTCTATGGCGACACCCACGTTAGCCGTAGTTGATGGGCACCCAAGTGAGGGTAGACGTGTGCTAAGCTGATATAGTGCTATAGTCCAGCAGCACCCAAAACTGTACATCAGCAGCACCACGAAAATGTATTTAAAGCTCTTTATTGCATAAAGGAGATGAAGCCCAGGGACAGCGACAGACGCTGTTTCGGAGGTACAGTATATATATATATATATATTTATAAACAAACAAAATGGCCACCAAAACCGGAAGTAGGTTAATGTACAGTATGACCACACATAAAAAATACATTTGAATCTCAAGAGATCATTTGTGTGTTTACCTTCTTCCCCCTGCAGCTATCATCCACTGAAGAGTGACAGGCTGATTGTTTCTTCCTGCAGACAACTCTGCCGTGTCTGTAATCCCTCAGCATGTGACAGCTAGAGTTGAGCCGAAATTTTCGTAATTTCGCATTACTATAATTACGCATGCGAAATTTGCAATTACGATGCGAAATTACGGTAGCGTAATTGCCATTAAAATCGTAATTGTAAATACCGTAAGCGTAATTTTCAACGCGTAATTTCGCGTTTCGTTCATGCCGTAATTTTGCATTAAACGCTACCGTAATTTCGCGTTAAACCGCAACGCTCCGTATAATATAAAAAAGCCGCCGACTTTAAGGGTTAATAGCAAAGCCCCCTTAAATGCTAAGAGCCTCAAATTTGGAGAATATATTAAGGAGATCAGGAGGAATAAGAGGAAAAAATGTTTTTTTCAAAAAGACCTTATAGTTTTTGAGAAAATCGATTTTTAAGTTTCAAGGGCAAAAATGTCTTTTAAATGCGGAAAATGTCCGTTTTTTTTCCACAGGTAACAATAGTGTATTATTTTCATAGATTCCCCCAAGTGGGAAGAGTTTTACTTACTTCGTTCTGAGTGTGGGAAATATAAAAAAAAACGACGTGGGGTCCCCCCTCCCAGACTTCTTTAACCCCTTGTCCCCCATGCAGGCTGGGATAGCCAGAATGCGGAGCACCGGCCGTGTGGGGCTCCGCACCCTGACTATACCAGCCCGCATGGTCCATGGATTGGGGGGTCTCGGAAGGGGAGGGGCAGCCAAGCTTTCCCCTCCCCCTCTGAGCCCTTGTCCAATCCAAGGACAAGGGGCTCTTCTCCACCTCCGATGGGCGGTGGAGGTGGAGGCCGCGATTTCCTGGGGGGGGGGGGGGGTTCATGGTTGAATCTGGGAGTCCCCTTTAAAAAGGGGTCCCCCAGATGCCCACCCCCCCTCCCAGGAGAAATGAGTATAGAGGTACTTGTACCCCTTACCCATTTCCTTTAAGAGTTAAAAGTAAATAAACACACAAACACTTAGAAAAAGTATTTTAATTGAACAAAAAACATAACCACGAAAAAAGTCCTTTAATATTCTTAATTAACCATTAATACTTACCTGTCCCTTTAAATAAATGATCCCTCGCAATAGCCTCGGAAATGTTCTATCAGTTACAATGTAACAAAGTTATTACAATGTAACAACTTTGTTACATTGTAACTACGCCGCACCCGACGTCACTCGCCGCTCAGCCGCCGCAGCAATTACGCGTCCGTGCAGGACGCTAAGTCCCCGCAGCTCCCGCTGTCCACCCCGCCCACATCTGTCACCCACATGTCACCCACATGTGGGTGACATGTGGGTGACATGTGGGAGAGGCGGGGAGGGCAGCGGAGCCAGCGGGACTTAGCGTCCTGCACGGACCCGACAGAGCTCTGAGCTATATAGCTCAGAGCTCTCTAAGCATCTTTGTATTTGGGCTCCAAGGAGCCCCATTGGTCCTTAGCAGACCAATGGGGTTACTTCAAATCAGAAGGAACCCCATTGGTCTGCTAAGGACCAATGGGGCTCCTTGGAGCCCAAATTCAAAGATGCTTAGAGAGCTCTGAGCTATATAGCTCAGAGCTCTGTCGGGTCCGTGCAGCACGGACGCGTATGCGGCGGCTGAGCGGCGAGTGACGTCGAGTGCGGCGTAGTTACAATGTAACAAAGTTGTTACATTGTAATAACTTTGTTACATTGTAACTGATAGAACATTTCCGAGGCTATTGCGAGGGATCATTTATTTAAAGGGACAGGTAAGTATTAATGATTAATTAAGAATATTAAAGGACTTTTTTCGTGGTTATGTTTTTTGTTCAATTAAAATACTTTTTCTAAGTGTTTGTGTGTTTATTTACTTTTAACTCTTAAAGGAAATGGGTAAGGGGTACAAGTACCTCTATACTCATTTCTCCTGGGAGGGGGGTGAGCATCTGGGGGACCCCTTTTTAAAGGGGACTCCCAGATTCCACCATGAACCCCCCCAGGAAATCGCGGCCTCCACCTCCACCGCCCATCGGAGGTGGAGAAGAGCCCCTTGTCCTTGGATTGGACAAGGGCTCGGAGGGGGAGGGGAAAGCTTGGCTGCCCCTCCCCTTCCGAGACCCCCCAATCCATGGACCATGCGGGCTGGTATAGTCAGGGTGCGGAGCCCCACGCGGCCGGTGCTCCGCATTCTGGCTATCCCAGCCTGCATGGGGGACAAGGGGTTAAAGAGGTCTGGGAGGGGGGACCCCACGTCGGTTTTTTTTTATATTTCCCACACTCAGAACGAAGTAAGTAAAACTCTTCCCACTTGGGGGAATCTATGAAAATAATACACTATTGTTACCTGTGCAAAAAAAACGGACATTTTCCGCATTTAAAAGACATTTTTGCCCTTGAAACTTAGAAATCGATTTTCTCAAAAACTATAAGGTCTTTTTGAAAAAAAAAATTTCCTCTTATTCCCACTGATCCCTTTAATATACCCTAGGAATTTGGTGTTCCTAAACTTTAAGCAGGCTTTGCTATTAACCGTTAAAGTCGGCGGGTTTTTAAATTTTTACTTTGAAACTTTAACATCGATTTTCTCAAAAACTATAAGGTCTTTTTGAAAAAAAATTTTTTCCTCTTATTCCTCCTGATCTCCTTAATATATTCTCCAAATTTGAGGCTCTTAGCATTTAAGAGGGCTTTGCTATTAACCCTTAAAGTCGGCGGCTACCTTACATTGATCCATGCGTCAACTTTTCCGCTTGGGAGCATGGCCGTACGCATTAATTTCGTAATACCCACTGTAATGCGAAAATTACGTGAAAATTACGCTTACGCGAAATTTCGCGAAATCCTTCTTCTTAACGATTATGTACTTACGGCCATAATCGTAATTACACTAATTACGCGAAATTTCGCAAAATCGTAATTACGTCATTACGCTCATCTCTAGTGACAGCCCAGCTCCTTTCACAGCCTAACAGAGGACAATTTATCCAGCTTGTAAAGCTCTCTTCTCTCACTGAGAGAGCAGAGAGGCTGCCTAATCTAAATAACACACACACGGGAGTGTGCATAGAGGGGGCCTGGAGGGGGGCGTGCATGACAGATCAACAACACTGAAGAGTTGGCAGCCTTCCAGACACAGGGCGACAAATCCGACAGGTGAGAGAGATAAGTTGATTTATTACGGAGACGGTGATAGTAGAAAGTGCTGCAGTAAGCCAGAGCACATTAGAATAGGTTTAGGAACTTGTAGGATAGTAGAAAAAAGGATGACATTTTTGTCACAGAGTCTCTTTAAAGAAGGTCCATCAGTGGGTCTCTCTGGTCCCAGGGCCCTGGTGCAGTCAAAACCTCTGCATCTCACATTGCTACACCACTGGATACAGTGGCACATACAGCTAATCATATCAAGCCAATCCATAATCTGCAAGGTAGAAAGATTCTTGAGCTACTAGTCTTGCTGCAGTGCAGAATATTGTTTAAAGTAGGACTACAGCCATGTTTTTTTTTTATTTCCAAATCAGAATAGCGTGTGGAGAGGTTAGAACTGTCAGTTATATTGCTGTCTTTATCCCAATTGGACTCACCATACTGATAGCAAGACAGGGAGTGAGTGAAAATCTCCTCAGGGAACACAGTAATAACCTGGCTGAGGCTCTAAACATTTCTTGCTTTATCGGAGAAATATTGTTTTGGCTGCATTCCCATTTTCATATTGTTACTTTCCAGTCAGATGATATGAGCTGAGATCTCGTTTAATTTTTATAACTGATTGTGGAATGCGACCGGTGAGCATTGTGGGAAAATGCAACTCCTGTGGAGACCTTACACAGCCCCGCATCTGCAAACAAAGCAAACCATTCAATAACTTTCCCATCATAATGAGCTATTTTCAGCACGGAAACTGATCATTATGACAAACAGAGGTTTTCCAGTGTATGGGAACGTTTCCATCATTGTTTAGAGATAATTCCTTTTTTTATTTCTTTGTAGGGCGTCCGGGGAAGTGTAACAATGCAAATAAGCATAGGCAGACTCCAGCAAAAACCTTGCAGCCTCAGCCTCCACAATTCACAGGCTTGCTGTAGGGGTCATTTCACAAAAAAAAGTTAGACATTTAAAGAGGAACTTTAACCAAGAATTGAACCTTATTCCAATCAGTAGCTGATACCCCCTTTCCCATGAGAAATCTTTACCTTTTCTCAAATAGACCATCAGTGGGGGTCTGTATGGCACTTTGAGTCCACCAGGAGAAAAGCGCGATATAAATGTTATTTGTCTTGTCTTGTATGGCTGATATAGAGGTGAAACCCCTTCCACAGTGTATGACACACTGACGACCATGGTCCTGACAGTTTGCTTTCTGTGAACCTTGTTGAATTGTGGGAAATAATAGAGAGTAAAGGTTTCGATTAGATAATTTAGTTCGATTATTCCGTTACATCGAATATAAAGATTTTTCCAGCATGTCCGATCAGATTTTTCTCGATAAACCGGGATAATCGTTCGAATTTCTTGATAAAAAAAAAAAAAATATTTTCAACTTTCATTCGTTTCGATCATTTAGATCGAATAAACGGGATAATTGAAGTTTTTTATTGTATTATTATTGCCACCCTTAAGTTACCACCCCTCCTTCATTTTTATATTGTTTTTAAGCTTTTTTTTATTATTATTGTTGGCGTGTCGGACCGTGTCCTATGCCAGCCTACAGTTACTCACCTTGGTGGTGGTTGGGGGTTGTTTTACCTGCCCATTTTCCTTCTCTGGAGTGCAGCGACACCCATTACCCAATTGTGAGACCAGCTTATAATCCACATCGCAATAATGCTTTGTTGCCTCTAAGACAACAGTCTGCCGGTTCACATGGAAATAAGGAGGCAAAGAAAGCGCACTGGGGGAGAGGAGAAGGCACAAAGAGGCACAGATGGAGAAATGGAGGCAAAAGAGGGGGCACAAGTGGAGTCAAGGAGGAGGAAAAAAGGGGGACAGATGGAGAAATGGAGGCAAAAGAGGGGGCACAAGTGGAGACAAGGAGGAGGAAAAAAGGGGGACAGATGGAGAAATGGAGGCAAAAGAGGGGGCACAAGTGGAGTCAAGGAGGAGGAAAAAAGGGGGACAGATGGAGAAATGGAGGCAAAAGAGGGGGCACAAGTGGAGACAAGGAGGAGGAAAAAAGGGGGACAGATGGAGAAATGGAGGCAAAAGAGGGGGCACAAGTGGAGATAAGGAGGAGGAAAAAAGGGGGACAGATGGAGAAAAAGAGGTAAAAGAGGGTGCACAAGGGAAGAGGAGGCGGCACAAAGGGTACCGGATGGAGAAAAGGAGGTAAAAGAGGGTGCACAAGGGTAAAGGAGGCAGCACAAAGGGTAACAGATGGAGAAAAGGAGGTAAAAGAGGGTGCACAAGGGGAGAGAGGAGGCACAGAGGGGGACAGATGGAGAGAAGGAGGCACAGAGAGTGCACAGGGTGACATAGAAAGCCCAGAGAGGGTGCAGAAAGAAATGAAGACTCAGCACATAGGGGGCACAGAAGGACATGAGTGGCTAGTGACAATGGTCCCTGGTCAGTGAAAAGTACAAATCCGGTGCTGAGTGTTACTCTGGAAGATCAATCGTGGGATACATCTACATACTACACCATAAGAGGCTCTCTGTTCTCCCCTTTGAGTGATTGAAGTTGTTATCCCATCATAGTGATCACACATGCAGTGCGAGAACAAACACTAAAGCAAGTTCTATTTTTGTTGAATGAATGAATGAGATTACATTTTATGGTAACAAACGACCACCCTGTCCGTTCTAGAAGAAATTGTAAGAAACTATACTTTAGTTGCTATGGGCAACAACACAACACCTTGTTCAGCACCAGCAACTCATTCACAGGAGCTGCAAACACGACTCATCACAGCAACAGCATTGGAGATAGAACTCCTAAGGCGTCCTCAGAGTTTAGGAGTTTATTCAGTCAACAAATATACAGTACAGTTTGTTACATCTTAGCAAAGCAGATTCTTCTGTAGTACGTCTTCTTGGTTTTACAGGCTCTTGGTCCCATTCCTGGTGAATGGTAACCAGTCTTTATCTTCTCTCTATACTACATTACATCTATACTACATAGCCCGGAGACCTATCTACTATATACAACATACAGTTATATAAAATGACAAAACATAAATAAGAGTAAAAGGTTGGAAGCTAGCAAAGAGAAGAAGTGTCTCTCTTCAGCCTGTGACCCCCTTTAATACTGGTCACCAAAGAGTTAAATGAGACATCATCTGAGCCATCCCCCAAACCTACAATTGGCTCAGACCCCTTGTGGTGTCATGACACACACCTACTTAATTAATATTCCGAGTGCTTTCTACCCTACATACAAGGAATGCAATGTTTGGTGAATATTGGCTATGTTTATCTTTCTGCCGTCTAACGGTCTGGGACATTTTACTCCTGTGGCCTTTCACCAGGGACATGTTCGGAACATGTTCCTAGTAACTGCCTGCGTCCTCTCTTTTGCGAGACACTCTTCTTAAAGGTATACTCTGTGAACCAAGTTGTGAACCTGAGAACCGGAGTTTTACCTAAACTCAGTCCAAATAACTGAGGCCTACTTAAATTATAACAGAAATAGCACAAGTTTGTGTCAGGTAAACTTTGTAAGACTGATGATCAGGGAAAGTTTGATACCATGAACGCCTAGACAAGTGTACATGGATATATGTCGTCCGTCATTTTGGCACAGAGGGAGCCAAATGGGAGTTCACCCTGCTGCCGGGCGGCATTTATTACTATTCCACCTCTGAGTTCCAACTCAGGGAAGAAGTAATTCGGGGTCTGCGATCGCTGGCACCACAATTACACTGCTGCATGTCTGTAGACATAATAACATTATGTCTATGGCGGCGCCCAGGGCAGGCGCAGCAAAGGTTAGAGTGCCCGCCGAAATGACCTGCTTCGCTAAATAAGGCATTTTTTTTGTTTCCATACTGCTTCTCTATAGGGCAAACCACAGCATTCTGGGGCAGAACCGCCTCAGCCCATGTTCACGGAATCAGTTGAGGGTGGTTGTTACTGTTAACAAATTGAATGCAGCATTCATTTCACCACCTGCATCTGCAGCCACATGAACTGGCCCATAGCGGCATTTTTGAGGGCAGTAAAATACAAAAACATCCATGTAAATGAGGCCAAATGACTTGTCAACAGAAGTCACAAGCCTCACCGCTTCCAGATTACACAAAGCATCGTGTACTACACAGGGCGAGATTCCAATGGCCTCAAGGTCATCATCATCTAAGACAAATACCTTTCTCTGTGATGCGCTTTTAAACTTTAATATGCTGAAGACAGCAATATCTTTCTCAACTGTGAATATAACTGCTCTTACAATTTCTCAAAGCCTATTCTTAATATCACAAACTCAAAACATTTGAGGTGCGGCAATAAACATGTTAGGCGGCTGATGTGGTAGTTTGAGCGAGGTAAAGTGTTCATTGTATGTGTATTATGTATACACAGGAATAAACATGGTTTATGGAGTCAGTGTACAGATCAGTGGTTTGGCTGCTGGCTTGTATACCTATAAAGGAATGTATTGTCAGAGGGTATAGCCTTCAGAATGAAACAGGTAGGGAAATGCTTATCCGTACGTGGAGACAAGCATCTGGCTGCTGCTACGGCCAAATAAAATGCGAACGAGCTTGTTAACGATACAGACAAATCATTTAAATAAAGATGTTCTGTTCTACAGGCATGGCTCAGGTGTAAAGTATTTTATACTGTAGCGGTAATATATATCGCATAGCGGAGAGCTGCCGTGGGCTTATGTAGCGTACGGTCATTACTCTATGGCAGCGGGCGAGTACTCTTACAAAGCCATACTCTGTGCCTTCAAGGATTTCCTGGACTTTACTACTTATTTATTGCAGATTCCGTCTTTATCGCTCAGAAATGTCTTATTTTTTTGCATTAGCGCAGGCATCGAGCTGCTGAATCCGCCATGATCCCCAGCTGTTGGACGGTTATTCCCATTAGCCAAGTCCGGAAGCTCAATTCTGTTTCCTGGTGATTCGCAGAATCCATTTTCATGCCTTTTTCTAGATGTAAAATTGTAAAAGCAAACTTGTCAGACGTTGAGACTTATGAAACTAACAACGGTGGGTCATTGTTGGCACTTCCCCCTATCTGTAGGCATTGCCAGCAAACTCTGATAGGGTTCCAATGCACCCTGGGAATTTCAAGGACTTCATAATTTGAGTATACTAGCGCTACATCCCACATTGGAATGAGGACAGCCTACTTAGGATTAAGAACATCTCAGTTATTTTCTGGGAAGCAGCTGGTGCTCGTGCTTGGCATTGTGAAAAGTTTATATTTGCAGCTTCGATTTGGGAACTTTGCCTAGGAAATGAGGTTTGAAGTCTGCCTCACGCTGCAGGAGAGTCATGTTGTGTGTTTAACCCCCTCCCAACCGCCTAACGCCATCAGGTCCTGTAGGCAGAGTTTAGCAGGGAGCACGTACGTGCATGCGCGATCGTTCCCTGCAGAGACACCGAGCGGAGCTCCGTGATCAGCTTGCCAGCCCACAATCGCGGCTGGCAGGCTATTAACAACGAAACAAAACAAAACCTCTTTGTTTACATTTGTACATTGCTGCGATATAACTCAGCGCTGTACAAGGGACTCTTAGCTGTTCCTCCGAGCGACTCACAATCAAATCCCTCTAATAGGCTGATGCCTATGAGAGGAGAGGAAGTGGATGGATCGCCATCCAGGACCAATTTAGGGGGGGGGGGGGGGGGGGGAGTGTGGACCACAGTAAAAAAAAAAAATGCTCTTTTTTCAATTAAAAAAAAACCTAACGATCGCAGCAGCATTCAGATGCCACTAACAGAAAGCTTAATTTGTGTGCTAAGTTGTATGGTCGTGTAGCACACTGTTAAAGCTGCAGTGTGCTGAATTGTAAAAAATCACTTGGTCACTAGGGGGGGTTTAAGCCTGTGATCCTCAAGTGGTTAAACTTACTAGACACATCCACAGAGCATACAGTGGAGTAGTAGTTAGCAGGCTTGCTCAAATCTAAATTCGGGACATACCTGTATAGTTCTATCCGGATATCTCCCAGTAAACCTGTGCGGGGGGGGGGGGGGATGTCAATCTTACCTGTCTGACATCTTCTTGTTCTGACCCTCGGCGCCTCCCACGATGCGGTCCACGCGCATCACGTGACTCCAAAAACTTCCTCCTTTAACCCGAAAGGAGGAAGTTTTTGGAGTCACGTGACTGCATTGTGGGAGGTGCTGAGGGACGGAGCAAGAAGACGTCAGACAGGTAAGGTTGACACCCCCCCCCCACGCACACAGGTTTACTGTGAGATATCCGGATAGAACTATCCGGGTATCTCCTGAATACGGATTTGAGCAAGCCTTGCAGCTCTGGGTCCCTGGTTCCAGCCAGGGCACTATCTGCACAGAGTTTGTATAATCTCCCTGTGTCTGTGTGGGTTTCCACCGTGCACTCCGGTTTTCTACCTCATCCCAAAAACATAAAGATAAGTTAATTGGTTTCCACTAAAATTGGCCCTAGACTATGATACATACACTACACAATACTTACATAGACATATGACTATAGTAGGGATTAGATTGTGAGCCCCTCAGAGGGACAGTTAAGTGACAAGACAATATACTCTACAGCGCTGCAGAAGATTTGTGTGCTACATAAACAATAAATAATAATAAATATCACAATAACAAAGATGCTGGCCCAAGTGCCCCCCCCCCCCAAAAAAAAACCCAAACAAAAAATATGGATACCTCTATTGTGGCGGTGCTACTATACTAAAGCATTATTGAACTTGCATTGATTACATTGCTTACTGATACTGGCATTGGGTATGAAGGAAAAATGTTTATATTGTGTAGTTACTTGTGCAAATCTGCCTGCTTGTTTTAATTCCTAGGTGGCTTTTTCCAGCTCCCTTTAGCATTACAGACCCCTCGGTTACCTCCCGGTACCTTACGTTGTGCTGCTGTTCCCCTCCGAAAGCCTGCGGGCTGAACCAGTGACGGGCTACTGTGCATGCGTGGCCTGGGTTACACGCCTCCTCCATTGCTCACCCAGCCATGGAAGCGTGATCTAGAAGGCACGTGGCCCAAGCCGTGCCACTATGGACGATTTTACAGAGTGGACCAGGAGGAAACCAAAGGACCTGTAAGGCAACGGGGACTAGAAGAAGCCGCAGGTAAATAAAATAGTTGTTCCCCCTGTTTCAGCTTTAATGTATGTATGGCTATTTGGACTGTTTCTGACTTGGTTTTGTAATGTAAACACTAGCAGAGATAAGCTTGCATTTTGGAACAAAATAAATGCAAGCATTATTGAACAGAGAGTAAGTACAGCAACACTTAAAAAGACTCTGAAGCGAGTCTAAATCCCCTTTTTGAACTTGTATTTATGTTAAGCAGTATAATCCCTGCTAAACCGCCGCTATCCCATGGCAACATGAGGGGTTTATACCCCCAAATCCCCTCTGCTATGTCCGCATAGAGGCAGAACTTATGGCTGTAGCTCTGCTTCTTAGCGCGTCAATCCCGGCTGATCGCCGCCTCTCCCCGCCCCTTTCAGTCTTCCCTCACTGAGAGGAGAGAGGCGGAGATCCGCATGGCGATTGACGCGCATAGAGGCAGAGCTGCAGCCCTAAGCTCTGCCTCCATGAGCAGCAAAATCCACGACCAAGAAGGTCGTGGATTTTGCAGAGGGGATTTGGGGGGTATAAACCCCTTGTTTTGCCACCGGATAGCGGCGGTTTAGCAGGGATTATACTGCTTAACATAAATACAAGTTCAAAAGGGGATTTAGACTCGCTTAAGAGCCTCTTTAAGCAGGCATTTTGGCATATGCAAACCTCATCAGAAGATATTTTATGGATAGTTGCTTTTTTATTTAGAACTTTTTTTTTATATAATTTAAACTGTGTCCAGCGTAATACAGGTCCCCTTTAAATCTTGCTGATCCACAGCTAAAAGCCTTTTCCTTTAATGCTCTTGTCACACTGTCACACTTGGATTGCACCTATTTATGTATTACAGTCGTCTTTCTTTGCCATTTTAGTGTATTAGATTGAGGGTGGAAGCTTGCATTTCTCGTTTGTCAATCTCTGTAATGTATAAGCCTGCAGTGTTACGCCATTCATGCATTAACAGCAGATCCATAAATCTACTTTACTTAAAGGTCACACAGTGTAAAGTTTCACCATCAGGCCTCCCACTGAATGCTGTGATATGCAGATGTAGGCATATGTCTTTTCTTTCTGCACTGGGTAAAAGTATATAGTATATGGTGCAAAGCCAAGAATCTAAAATGTGTACAACTACCCCACAAATGCTCATTTTATCTTTTGCTGCAGAACACTGCTCACTTGTTTGCCACCTATCATACCTCCTCTCCCTCCACAGAATAGGTTATTATAACTGTAGCCAAACAGTGAGTCTGTGCAGCGCTCTTTCCCAGAGCTGTTGCTCTGAGGATCAAATAACAATTATTAAGAATAACAGGCTTTATTCCTGATGTAATTTCCATGCAGTAATATATCTTGTTTTCTGTGTTTTCTTTTCTTAAAGGACACCCGAGGTGAAAATAAACTAAAGAAATAAACAATTGTATCTATCCTCCTTCTTCTAAAAATGACTTTTTAAGATATTACAGTTTTTTTATATTTAAATCTACTTTTTAAGTTTTTACTGTTTTATTGTTTTTGCTCAATGACACATTCATTGAAGTATGCCAGAGCTAAAATCTATCAACTATTGACCCTTTTATCTCTTTCCTGCTTTTAGAAGCCATTTTATGCAAGGAAGGTGTTTTACAGTTCTAATTTCTTATCAGTGAGGGTCACACTGTAGTCTGACCCAGTCCTGACTCAGGGCCCGTTTCCACTATCGCGAATCCGCATGCGTTGCCCGCATGCGGATTCGCACAGTCAGTACAAGTGGATGGGACTGTTTCCACTTGTGCGTTTCCCCGCACGTTTTTCTGTGCAGAAAAAATCTGCAGGGTAGGGCCCTCAGAATTCGCCTGCGTGTGGAATGCAGGCGAATCGCACGCAATGTATTTAATAGGGAAATCGCATGCGTTTTCCCCATGCGTTTTTTGCCGCGATTTCGCATAGGTATTAATGTTAATTTACACAGGCAGTGACATGGTTAAATTCGCATACAGCCTTACCTATGCGAAATCGCATGCGAAATCGCGGCAAAAAACGCATGTGGAATCGCACCCGCATGCGATTTGCCTGCGGTGATTCGCCGGCGATTCCGCAACGCTATAGTGGAAACGGGCCCTCAGACAGGAACTGCCACTTACATACCTGATTTATGGCAGGCAGAGAAAGAAGAAAAAGGAACACAGTCTAGTTATTTGTGTGCTAGGCACTGTACATACACATGTCATCATGTCACATGTCACCTCGGGTATCCTTCAGGCGTACGTTAAAAAGGGGCGCTGGGAAAAAAGGGTGCCGGGTTTTTAACGATAAGCATGGATAACGTTTAAAAAAATATTGTACTGTTTTTCGTTTAAAATTAATGGTTTTTAAAGTTATAAATCATTAAATAATGTGCATTAAATCGGCAATTGTAAAAAACGTTAATCTTTCGTTTAAATAGTGAACCGTATAATAACGTTTAAAAAAAAAAATTACTAAGTAACCCTCCCTGTACCTACCCCTAACCCCTAGACCCCCCTGTTGATGCCTAAACCTAAGACCCCCCCTGTTGGTGCCTAAGTAACCCTCCCTGTACCTACCCCTAACCCCTAGACCCCCCTGTTAGTGCCTAAACCTAAGACCCCCCTGTTGGTGCCTAAACCTAAGACCCCCCTGTTGGTGCCTAAACCTAAGACCCCCCTGTTGGTGCCTAAACCTAAGACCCCCCTGTTGGTGCCTAAACCTAAGACCCCCCTGTTGGTGCCTAAACCTAAGACCCCCCTGTTGGTGCCTAAACCTAAGACCCCCCTTTTGGTGCCTAAACCTAAGACCCCCTGTTGGTGCCTAAACCTAAGACCCCCCTGTTGGTGCCTAAACTTAAGACCCCCCTGTTGGTTTTTTCGTTTAAAAATAATGTTATAAAAAAAAATGTACTGTTTTTCGTTTAAAAATAATGTTTGAAAAAAAATATTGTACTGTTTTTCGTTTAAAAATAAAATTTAAAAATGTATAAATCATTAAATAATGTGTAATCATGAGAAACAGTAATAAAACATTAAGTCTCCGGGCGCCGCTTTTAAAACGTTAATTTTCTCCGGCGCCCTTTTTTCCTATCGGGCGCCCATTAAACGATATTTATTATAGGAGTGAATGGCGGCGCCCGATTTGTCCACTAGCCTCAGGCGCCCGAATTTACTGTTTCCATCCTTCAGTACTACTGTTTCTATTCATTTGTCCGGGCTTTCTCAACCAGGGTGCCTTGAGTACTCTGCAGGGGGTCCTTGGCTTTTTCCCCATCGTGGAGGAAGTATGAGAGAGCACACTAAAATAGGAGATACTGTAAAAGGAAGCAGTAAAATGGGGGTCAGAATAATAATGAGCACATTAATAAAATGTACTAAATAAGGGGACAGTATAATAAGGAGCATCTGGGCACTGCAATAGTGGGTATTGAAATAAATGGCCACAACTACTTTTTAAGTACACACCTTCAAAATGCAGGGGTTCCTTGAAATCCAAAAATTATTTGCAGGGTTCCTCCAGGGTAAAAAGACTGAAAAAGGCTGCACTAGTCTATTAGTGACAAGAGATGAGAGTTGCTTGACTGTAAAGCCTCCTACACACTGATTCCTTGGGGGAGATTGCAGGGCTAAGGCTGTACAGGCGCGACTCATGTTCCATGTTGCTATGCAGGAGGTGGGGCAGGAGTGACATCATGTGGTAGGTGGAGTAAGTAGGGAGAATAATGCTCTTTTCCTCCCCTTTGCCGAAGCGGGCCCCCAGACATTGGTGAGGATCACCCCAATGTATACATATAGAAAGGGCACTGGGAAATTTGGGCAAAGGGTGAAGCCGAAAAATGTCTCACCCTGCTATTAAAAAATTTCCGGCGGCGTAGATTACTATTCCCCCTCCAGGCCACCATGGACTCAGGGGTAAGATGTATTATGGATGCCAGCTCTTGCTGGCAGCTGAATTGCTCTGTACTTTTCATAATTTAGTCTCCGTCTTTTGCCAGTGCCCAAATTACCCTCTGAGAGCAGCTATAGCCATAAGTCACATTACAGTCTATGGTGGCACCCAGCAGGTCCAAAATGTCTGGCGCCCTTTTTACCTGTCTCACACCCCAATAACCCCCTTCCCAATGGCACACTGTATTACAAACCACCCTTGTGGGGAAGTCCATTTTTTATATTTTATTATGTAGCTGCTGTATATAGGTGCTGAGTTGCCTTTAATAATGATAGGAGACCCAGGATGAAGCCTGCCTCCAAAGATACTACAAATAAGGCCTATTCAGAGAAGAGAACTATTACATTAAAGTCAGACGAGGGGCAGGCTGTATAATTTTTACACAGGTTTACTGCACAGAATTTAGACAGGTTTAAAGTGTACCTTAGATGGGGCAGGAGGAAAAAATGATACATACCTGGGGCTTCCTTCAGCCCCTTCCACCTCCGGGATCTTCCACAATCGGCCCAGGTAAGTCATCTAGTTGGCGCAGGGGCAGTCTGGCCCCGCAGTTCTCCCAATCTGCTCGGCCAGGCCGCACATGCGCAGTTGGCCCCTTACTGAAGGACTTTCAGAACCAATTGCATAAGAACCAGGATGCGGAGGAGGACGGCGAGGGATAAGCATGGAGGGGGCTGGAGGTATGTTTATTCCCCCCCCCCCTTCATTTCAGGTTTAATTTAATCACAATTATTGTCCAATTACTTTTGAGCCCCTGTAGTGAAGGGATTGTGCTTTAGTTGCCTTACATTTTTATCCAATCGTTGTGTTCACCCCACTGAATTAAAGCTGAAAGTCTGCACTTCAACTGCATCTGAGTTGGTTCATTTAAAATTAATTGTGAAAATGTACAGAAACAAATGTAGAAAAAAGTTGTCTCTGTCCAAATATTTATAGACCTAACTGTAGATCTGTACAAGAAAAATATATAAGCAACAAATAGGACAGGGCATCGTGGGCCACAAATAGGGAATGAACATCGAACAGAAAGACATTTGGGCCGTCTAGTAGAGAATGTGTTAGCGCTACATAAAATAACAATGATATTATCCTCTCCATCATTGTTTCCTATGAGTCACATCCCTAAAGTGTAATGTACATGCTGTGCTGTGATCCTTGTACTCTCCTGTTCTCATAGTGACAAATTAAGTCTGAAGCATGCAACTGATGACGAGTCTCATCCAATCTGACTCATCAATGAATTATTCTATATTGGAGGTGAAACTCTTAAAGCTAAGGACTGTTTTCTCTAAATGTATATTTTAATAAGACTTTGTCCCTGCTAATGCGTTACTATTTTCCCCAGTTCCAGGTGTGGGGCTGTAACCTATCAGTGAGCTGTAGAACGATATGCGGAGGCATGCCACAGGAAGCTGTAGAATGATATGCGGAGGCATGCCACAGGAAGCTGTAGAATGATATGCGGAGGCATGCCACAGGAAGCTGTAGAATGATATGCGGAGGCATGCCACAGGAAGCTGTAGAATGATATGCGGAGGCATGCCACAGGAAGCTGTAGAATGATATGCGGAGGCATGCCACAGGAAGCTGTAGAATGATATGCAGGGGCATGCCACAGGAAGCTGTAGAATGATATGCGGAGGCATGCCACAGGGAGCTGTAGAATGATATGCGGAGGCACGCCACTGGGCCTGAGACCACTCGCTGTCTCTTCACGGCTACACTGACTGCACCACACATGTAACAAGAATGAGAACTAAAACTGGGGAATAACATTCATTTACAGGTTGTGTTTATTATACTGTCTGAACAATTTACCTTTTATGGAGATCTCTGGTTCAGACAAAGTCTAATCTAATAACACATCTGCACTTTTCTAACTGATCTTTCAAAGTGCTAATTCAGTGTCCCATTTTAAAAACATATGATATTAATTTAACGACCAGCTAACGCCGATAGAAACACGCTGATCCCTCTGTGCTGCGTGTGCGCTCCACTAAACCAAGCGGCACATGATTAGCATGTGACGCTCGGTGTAATGGAGAGCACACGCAGCACAGAGGAGTCAGTGTGCTTCTGAGCCTCGCACTATGCGCTGTCCAGAAGTGAAGGGGAATGACATACTGCGCACACAGGGCGCAGTATGTCCGAGGCAAAGTTCAGTAAAGTCACCGCACACCGGCATGTATAGACTGAGAACGGCGGCAGACGGGCAGGAGGAACAGCAGGTATGTGCTGATTACTACCTACACAGTGCTGCAATCATTTTTACCACAACCCTTCGGTTGTGGTATCCTTTAATAACGTTTCTAGAGTTATCACCGTGGTGATGAGGCATGTAGTATTCAGGGAAACATTTTACCTCAGGCAAACCTAAAGTTAACTCTTCTGTCTTTACGTTAACTCTTCAATCCTTAAAATAACTCCAGAATGCTAAAGTTAAAGACAGGCTGTTAATTAACTGCATGTGAAAATAACTACAGAGAAGGTAACTTAACTACAGAGGAGGTAACTTAAAGAGAAACTCCGACCAAAAATTGAACTTTATCCCAATCAGTAGCTGATACCCCCTTTTACATGAGAAATCTATTCCTTTTCACAAACAGACCATCAGGAGGCGCTGTATGACTGATATTGTGGTGAAACCCCTCCCACAAGAAACCCCTCCCACAAGAAAAGTTCAAACTTTTTTTGCCAGTTTCCTGTCTGTGAACCTTGTTGCATTGTGGAAAATAGCTGTTACGGCTGTTTCCAACTGCCAAAAACCATGCAGCAGCTACATCACCTGCCAACACTAAAATGTTCACTGGAGTTCCTCTTTAAAGTGAACCTCCGGACTAATAATCTACTCAGCAGAACTGAAAAGGCTTAGGGCCTGATTCACAAAGCGGTGCTAACAGTTAGCACCGTGGTGAAAAGCCCTTTATCACGCCTAAACTCTGTTTAGGCATGATAAGTTTAGGTGTGATAAGTTTAGGTGTGATAAGTTTTTAGGTGTGATAAGTTTAAGCACCAACTGGGCTAGCACCGCAGTGCACAGCTGATCAAAAGTTTTGCGCTAGCAAAGTCTGGTGCACTTTGCATAGAGTTTAATGGCGCTGCTTTGCGTGCGGGACTTTGCGCGCAATCTAAACTTATCTAAACTTATCATGCCTAAACTTATCATGCCTAAACTGAGTTTAGGCATGATAAAAATGGTTATCACGCCTAAAGTCTTTAACTGGGTTATCACCGCTTTGTGAATCGAGCCCTTGGTGTTTAACAGTTTCACAGCATCAGAACTTTGTTTTTCTTACCAAAGCATCATTTTTAGCTGCATTTTTACCTAAGCTCCACCCATCAAAGAAAAAAATGATGGGATTTCCTATGTTGTTGTTCACGTTGCCTAGCAACTGGGAGAGGTGCTCAGGACACAGGACAGTTGGAACTGTGTCTCATGCTCCCTGTCACCTCCTTTCAACCAAAAAGATGGCTGCCATCATGAAATTATACATTTGCCTGTTCTTTTGTGGGTGGGTAAGAGATTATATTACCTATCTATTTTAATTAACATAACTAATTTAACTTAATGACAGTATGTTTGTTTAGGCTGGAGTTCCTCTTTAAGGAATGAAGAGATAAGATTACTCTCTCACTGTGTGGTGGTAAGTTTTCTCTTGTCTTATTATCTCCAGCATGATCTTAGTGAATTGAGGCCATTGTTTGATCCACAATGAGCCTGCATATAATCATCTTTACTACTGACAAGAAAAAACTAGACAGCACCAACTGCCATTATTTATAACCACACCCACTAACAATGTGATATGCTAAAAGGTTTTTTTTTATACATGTGATTGCTTGGCAGTTGGAAATAACTGTTATTTTCTAGAATGCAACAAGGTTCACAGCCAGGAAACGGTCAAGACCTAGGACCTGACATCACACTGTGGGAGGGGTTTTACCACAATATCAACCATACAGACGCCCTTGATGATCTATTTGAGAAAAGGTAAAGATGTCTCATGGGAAATGGGGTATCAGCTACTGATTGGGATGAAGTTCAATCCTTTGTTACAGTTCTTCTTTAAACTGCTGCCCCACTTTAACCTACTTCCGATCTACCATTAACTGCAGGGGCGTAGCAATAGGGGGTGCAGAGGTATTGGGGCCCTTGGGCCAGAGGGGCCCCGAAGGGCCCTTCCTCAAATGCAGTATTAGCTCTCTATTGGTCCTGTGCTGATAATAATCACTTCTATAGATACTTTGAATAGTGGTAATCATTAACAAACTGTTCCCCATCCCCTTCTTGCACCTCAGACACTGTAGTTGCCATTGGCAGGATTTGGTGCTCCTTATCAATTGTTATGTATAGAGTGCTTGGGGGCCCCAATGTAAAACTTGCATCGGGGCCCACAGCTCCTTAGCTACGCCACTAATTAACTGTAATCTGAGCTGATAATGTCTCATGACACTAAACTAGCCCTAAATTAATGTAGTTTTTAACCCAACCCACTGAATAAATTAGCGGTATATTGGCTTCCAATTCGCTTCTGAATCAGCTTCAAGATCTTATGTTTGGCCTCAAATCTATACACAAGTCCTGCCTGACCTACATCTCTGACCTGGTCAGCAGATACACACCTGACTGCCCATTTCGCTCCTCCAACAACCTCCTCCTAACCACCCCACACATCTCACACTCCTATGCATGACTACTGGACTTCACTAGAGCTGCCCGCATCCTGTGGAACTCTCTCCCACTGCCCATCAGGCTTACCCCCTCCTTCAACACCTTTAAAAAAGCACTAAAAACTCACCTCTTCAAGGAGGCCTACCTCACCTCAACACTGCCCTAACTCTCTCTGCCGCGAACTTCTTGATGCACCCCCTCCTTTCGTGTCACCACCCCTCTCCCTAATTGTAAGCCCTTGTGTATCATACTTGTTTTTACATCCTACCAAGAATATCTGAACTTGTAATATTAGCACTACCAAATCTGGAGGAGCGAAATGGGCAGTCAGGTGTGTATCTGCTGACCAGGTCAGAGATGTAGGTCAGGCAGGACTTGTGTATAGATTTGAGGCCGAACATTCTCGCCCCAATCTCATTCCCATCCGCCCCATACTCAGACAATCTCTCCCTCTATCTGGCGCTCTCTGGAATGCCAGATCTATCCGCAACAAGCTTACAACTATCCATGACCTCTTTATCTCAAAAACCCTCACCTTTCTTGCCCTTACTGAGACCTGGCTCACCCCCTCTGACCTGCCAGCAGCTGCAGCCCTATCCTACGGGGGTCTACACCTCAGCCATACCCCAAGACCAGATAACAGGCCTGGGGGAGGGGTGGGCCTACTCCTCTCCCCATCATGCACCTTCCGTGTCCTTACCCCTCCCCCTTCTCTTTACTTTACCTCCTTTGAGGCCCATGTTATCCGCCTCTACCATCCCCTCCCAGCCATTATTGCAGTCCTATACCGCCCCCCCTCCAGTACTATATCGCACTTCCTGGAAAACCTTGCCTCCTGGCTCCCACACATCCTGTCCTCCGACCTCCCAACAATCATCCTCGGAGACTTTAACATTCCAATTGATGAGCCTACCACCTCTGCTGCCACTCAGCTTCTCTCGCTCACCAACTCCCTTGGTCTCACTCAGCATACTAACGCCACAACCCACAGTGCTGGCAATACCTTGGACCTAATTTTCTCCAAAGCCATCGCACTTACCACCCTGGACATTACACCATTCCCCATCTCCGACCACCACCTCATCTCCTTCACCCTCACTCCTTCCAGCACCCCCTGTCCCCCTCCCCAAACTGGACGTAGGCAGAGAGATCTGCGCAACCTTGACCCCAATGTACTAGCCACACCCCTCCACTCTCTCTCCTCCTCCCTCCCCAGCCTAACCTGCCCCAACGAAGCGGCAGCTCAATACAACAGTAACCTCTCTGCAGCCTTAGACCATGCGGCTCCCCTGACCTTTCGTACCAACAGTCGCCCCAACCCCCAACCTTGGCACACTGCCCTCACAAGAAAACTACAAAATGAGACACGAGCTGCAGAACGCAAATGGAGGAAATCCCGCAACAACAATGATTTCCTGGGATACAAGACTAAGTTGCAGACGTACCATGCTGCCCTCGCTGATAGTAAACAGATATACTTCACTCACTTGATCGCTACCCAAGCCTCCAACCCACGTCGTCTTTTTGCCACCTTCAATGCCCTACTTAACCCAACACCTCCCCCCCCAACCTCCACCCTCTCAGCCACTGACCTATCAAATTACTTTATCAACAAAATTACAACCATCCGGAGGGATATTTCTCTCCTCCACTCTATCGCCCCCGCCTCCCCACCACATCCGACTCCTTCCTCTTTCTCCTCCCTTACCTCCTTCAATCCTGTCACGGTGGAGGAAGTCAACCAGCTGCTGGCAACTTCACCTGCCACTTCCTGCCCCCTAGATCCGGTCCCATCTGATTCTCTGCGCCCACATTTTTTTGATCTGGCCCCTGTCCTCACCCATCTGTTCAACCTCTCCTTCTCCACCGGCATCTTCCCCTCCGTATTCAAACAGGCCACTGTGCTTCCCCTACTAAAGAAATCTTCACTTGACCCTGCTCTGCCATCCAACTACCGCCCAATCTCTCTCCTCCCTTTTGCCTCAAAAATTCTTGAACGCCTGGCCCACCAACGCCTGACCAACTTCCTTAACTCCAACTCCCTTCTCGATCCCCTGCAATCTGGTTTTCGCACAGCCCATTCTACAGAAACCGCCCTCACCAAAGTGGTAAATGACCTCGCCCTTGCCAAAGCCGAAGGTAAATACTCCATCCTGCTCCTCCTGGACCTCTCCTCGGCATTTGACACTGTCGACCACTCCCTCCTCCTCCACTCCCTGCAGCTAATGGGCATTCAGGACCTAGCCTTAGCCTGGATATCCTCCTACCTCTCCAACCGCTCCTTTACAACATTTTTCAATGGCTCCTCATCCACTCCTACACCCCTCTCAGTTGGTGTTCCTCAAGGTTCCGTCCTAGGACCCCTACTGTTCTCACTCTATACTGCCTCAATTGGCAAAATCATCTCCTCCATGGGCTTCAATTACCACCTGTATGCCGACGACACCCAGATATATCTCCACACCCCAGACCTCTCCTCCTCTACCATGGACAAAGTCTCTGCCTGCCTCACATCCATTTCCTCCTGGATGGCTGCCAGGTACCTGAAGCTTAATTTGGACAAGACTGAGCTTCTAATATTCCCACCCCGCACAGCTGCACCCCTCCCAGATCTGCACGTCACTATTGAAAATACTATAATCCACCCTACCTCCCAAGCCCGCTGTCTAGGCGTTACTCTGGACTCTGAACTTTCCTTTACCGCCCACATCCAAGGTATTGCCAGATCCTGCAACTTCCACCTCCGCAACATCTCCAAGATCCGCTCCTACCTGTCCCCTGACACCACTAAACTCCTTATCCACGCCCTTGTCATCTCCCGCCTAGACTACTGCAATTCTCTTTTATCTGGCCTCCCCTCTAACCGTACTGACCCACTTAAATTGGTAATGAATGCGGCAGCCAGACTGATACATTCTTCTCACCGCAGTGCCTCTACAACTACGCTCTGTAAAGCACTACACTGGCTCCCCATCAGCTTTAGGATCAATTTCAAAATCCTGTGCTTTGCCTACAAATCAGTGCACAAGACCTGCCCAACCTACATCTCTGATCTGGTCCACAGGCACATACCAGCCCGCCCCCTCCGATCCTCCAATGACCTGCGCCTAGTCGCACCACGCATAACTCAGTCACACGCACGATTGCAGGACTTCACCAGGGCCGCCCCTACTCTCTGGAACTCTCTCCCACCAGCCGTCAGACTCGCCCCCACCTTTAATTCCTTCAAACAAGCTCTCAAGACTCACCTCTTCACGCTCGCATACCCCCCTACACCAGCACCATAATATGTTCTGTTAGACCCCCTCTCAAAAGACGCACCTATTGTCTCCACCCCACCCTTTAGATTGTAAGCCTCCGGCAGGGCCCTCCTCCCTAACATATCCAGCTTGATTATGCAATCTTACTCGCAACCACCCCTCTTGTAGACTCGAACAGTCTCTATTTTGACCTATGATACTGTATTGTTATCAAATCATTTGCATGATCTTGTTTTGTTGTGAGTTTCCGTATGTTCTACCTGTATGTTAACCCATTTATCTATTGTGCAGCGCTGCGTAAGATGTTGGCGCTTTATAAATACAATAAATAATAATAATAATAATAATACCACTCCAGTGTATGATCTGGCATTGTACTGTATTGTGTTGTGTATCTAATTGCTTTTTACCTGTATTGTTGTATCTATTGTCTTTTACCTGTATTGTACTGTCGGTCACCCCTGTTATCATTGTCTGTAATCCTATGTATTGTACAGCGCTGCATAATATGCTGGCGCTATATAAATCCATAAATAATAATACATGCCATCTGGCCTTGGAGCATTCACCATACTTACTGCATTGCAGCTCTGGGCTCTAGTCTGTGCTCCATTCCTGCACCCATCCATTATCAAAGCACAGCACACTCAGCGGGGTGTTTTAGAGTTAATTGTGTTTTCCTTTTTCCATACATTATTTTAACATAATCCAAAAGTCTTCACCTGTCAGTTCCTGTTAAATCTGCCTCCAGTGGTTCCAATGTGAGTTCATTTCACTTTTGGCTGAGGCTGGGTTCATCTCTATTCCACTTGTGTATGACTTTTAGAAGCTCGGGGACTCAATAAACAGTAGAGTTTTCACAAAAAGGAGTTTTTATTGACGTTACGTTAGTATTATACGGTCCATTTATATGCAAATGTCTTAAATTGCTGAAAATGGCTTTCATAAAGAAAAGTCTTGAGGTTGCATTACAGCAATCAATCAGATTCCGACCTGCAGTAAAATATTATTCTTGTAGAATGGAAATTTTAATCTGTGTGGCTGCTGTTGAACAATTCAAAGAGTTCTTAGAGTTCTGAAAGATCTTTTCCGTGCTCTTCATTCTCATGAGAATGGGAGGAGTAAAAGCAAGGAGAGGTCCTTGTTGCTGGCTGTTTCTAGTAAAAAAAGATAGCAATCATTCAGGAAAATCCATCAACATCTTTTTATCCCCAAAAGACATTGCTAGTGACTTCATTACATATCCTAGTCTGAGTATAAAAATTATCAGAATAAGTCCCCCGCTCATATCAGATCAGCTGACCTCCATTCTGATGGACCTGACAGCAAGCTGAAAACGGATGACTGTAGTGATTTTCTGTGGATGCTACTGCAGTGTTCTCCCCAGAAATGTTTTTGCAGCCGGGTGGCATGAAAAAGTGGCAGAGTGAGGCATGATGGCGAAATGCAGTAGCAGTGTTTCTCTGTGCAACTCTGCTTACAGCATAGGAAGAGGATGAGGAGGCTAGCCAATGACAGCCAGGTGCTCACTAAAATTAGCCGGGTGTAGCACTCGACTAAAAGAGCCTGGGAAGGACACTGCTACTGGAATTCTGCTCCACCGAATTTGTTGAGTGCAATAACTGCAGTTACCGTAGGAGCAGTATTATGCTAAAATACAATGATTAAAAAAACAATGCATATCACAGCTCAAAATAGTCTCAAAGAGTATAAAGTCAGCTTTATTAAACACACAACTCAAATTTGTACACACCACTCTAAGATCACTTAAAAGCATTGCCTAGTATGGGGCGCTCCCCTATATCTGCCATTATGTCCACTCTCACTGCACCATTCACCATTAACCATTGGATAAGCTGTTTTTTGTAGGCAATTAGACCGGAGGTTATACTGCAGAATCAAGGCAATGGTGGTATAACACAGCTCATAAAGTTGCTTGCCCACGCTACTAATGGTTGTAAATTAGAACACACTCACCCATTCAGGGGTCTCCGTGATCCTCAGTCTCACTGTAGGTAGGTCCAAAACAACTTTCTGGTGTATTGGTCTAGCAACTTAAAAGTTCTGTCAGAGCACCAAAGCATCCAAGTATACCAGTATATGGAATCTCTCTGCTTTAGGCATGCGAGTTGGCTGGATAGTGTACTGGTTAAGGGCACCTTTGACATGGGAGACCAGGGTTCGAATCCTGGCTAGGGTCAGTACCTAGTCAGTAGGGAGTTCAGGGCAAGACTTCCTAACACTGCAGGGTGGCCTCTTGAGCGCGTTCCAGTGGCTGCAGCTCTTGAGCGCTTTGAGTCCAACAGGAGAAAAGCGCTATATAAATGTTAGGATTATTATTATTATTACATCCACGCCAGACTCAAGTTTTCCAGGCTAGTATGCATTTTTTGGCTGCAGCCAATAGGAGTGCTCCTGCCGCAGGCTCAGGTCATAACAACACCCACCAAGGCACTTTACCTGCCTTTTTGCGAGCTTCATCAGAGTGTGCGTGGTGAGGGATTGGTCTTTGATTCGTTTATGCAGCAGGGCCTCAGGGAGGCACTAGATTTTAACCAATCCACACCCAAGGTGCCGCCCTTTGAAAGCAGTGCATGGTCACCCAAAACTTCCACTATACAAATTTTATGGCTAATCCTCTGCATCTTGAATTGCATCCAAAAACAGCGACACTGGAAGCCCGGGTGGGGTAGTACGCTTAGAGATGGTCCAGGGAAAAAACAAGTAAAGGCTGTGGTACTCACAAAGGTGAGTTGCAAGTCTGGGCAACCATTCAACCAGCGCTTGAGGAAAATAACTGTCTCTGGGTGGTTACGGGCGGGAACTGAAACATTGGCCGCTCTCTGAAAGAAGGAACCCAGAGACCAGGGGCTTGAGGAGGTCACCCCTCAGGAGGGACGGTGTATGAAACCACAAAGTAGCAGATGCACCCAAGAGAGTAAAATACTTAAAATGTTAAAATGGAAAAAATGAGGTAGCTTACCTCAAAGACGACACCACTTACAGTACAGGAAAAAAGTTTATTAGCACAAAGCACAGCGTTTCATGAGCCCAATCCTGACTTCATCAGGCCAACAATCTGTGCCGGGTTTATCGTATGTGCAAACCTCTCTTCCATTTTAACATTTTAAATATTTGATTCTCTTGGGGGCCTCTCTTCCTTCTTGTGTACTTCTACTCCTTATATGGTCCATTGGTTAAACCATTATGTTCTTTCACAGAGTGTTCTGCCAATGGGCCTTCAGTGTTTCCATTCTCGGCCATGATTATCAAACATGCCTGATCCACTCTTCTCCCTAGCAGTGTATGTCCAGTGGTTCTCTGCTGCACCCGTGGTTAGTAGACTATAACCTGATCCTGCTATAAATGGCAATGTTGGATAACTTACATGTCTGTGGGAGAATTATTGAGTAGTTTTTTCTCTGGAAAATCTGATCAGCGTTTGTGAATTTGAGTGGTGGCTGTGGAGTAACAAGTCAAGCTCTGCGAGAGAATGCGATCGCACATCACACCCCTGTGTAATGAAACCAGTAAAACATTATCAGCAGAACTAGTGGCACACACAAAATTGAAATCCCTTTGAACTTAACAGTCATCATGATGAAATAAGTCACAGATGGAGTGAGTTGGCAACTGTGATTTACAGACTTACACCAGCGGAAAGTGCAAAGTCTTATAGAGAAATAGCAGCATGTTGTGCCTGGGATTGTGTTGCATGTTTGTGGGAAAGATATTTACACCTTTTCTCATTAATTACTGATATATTCACTAACCATTTCCAGTTTTGTAACAGTCCTTGGTTGGGGGGATTTTTTTTCTTTACCAGGGGAGTTTAGTTTTCTACCAAGTGGATTTTGGAGACAGATCATAATGTCTGTGATTATTTTTGGCTTTTTTGTACATTAAAGCGCAGCTGATTTTTTTTCATATTAAAGTGCAGTTGAACAAAAGCTAAACAAACAGGCTACATTATTTTGCATCCTTACTTACCCATGTTTACCACTGGATCCTAGCAGGGTCCCCATAGAAATAGGAAGTGAAGATGTAAAGGCATCTTGGCTCCTCCTCCTCCTCACACGTTCCTCTTAATTGGTGCAAAGGCCAGGATAAGCCATCAAAGTGATATATGCCTAATGCTGGGAATACACGGTTCGTTTTTGCCTTCGTTTTAGCCTTCGTTTCGATTGTGCCTTTTGTCCTTTTCGTTCCCGAAATAATCGAACGTACGGTTAATATCACCACCCACGGTTTCGGGTTTTTTTCCGATTCTGATGGTTTCGTTTTTCCAATGATCGAAGGCTGCAAAGAAACGAAACGAAAATCCCTTTTTACAGGGACGGACTAACATAAACGAATATATAATCGATCTGAACAGCCATCAAGCCTACCAATGGCTCGATTAGATGGATAAAGAGAGATAATATCAAACATGTTCGATCACTAGTCGTTCGTTTTTGGGGTCTATTAATCGAAACTATAATGAGATTATGACTATTTTCACATACGTTTTCAACACTCGATTCGTTTACTGAACGAATCGAAGGCTAAAACGAAGGCAAAAACGAAACGTGTATTCCCAGCATAAGGCTCAGTACACACTAACACCAGATGCACAATGGTGCAGATACGCTGTGTCCAGTGAGTGATTAACACTACTTACGGTTGTGCATCCACTCCGCTGGCGGCATTCAAGTACTCCACACTGCTGACGTCACTGTTGGGCTCGTGGATGAGTGCCGGTAAGCTCAGAGCCCTGGCAGGAAAATAGGGCTACCTTTGGGTAGATGGGAATCCTACCTAGCAACAGAGAGGGTTCTCATTGGTCCACCACTCAGTAAACCAATGAAAACCTTCTCTGGTGCTATGGAGGAATCCCATTGGTGTTTTGCAGTACAACAATAGCCCTATGGTTCTCTGGGGACTCTGATACCAGCGCTTGTCCCCGAGCCCAGCAGCAGTCATTGCGCATAGAGGACCCAAAAGGCAACCAAAGGCACAGAAGCAAAGGGAGTAGCTCTGGAATGGAAGGAGAAAGCAGCCTAGTGGGAATGTAAGCGTCTACTGCCAACAAAAATTTGTAAAGGTCTTTAAAGATGAACTCCAGTGAAAATAATGTATTGAAAAAAAGTGCTTAATGTTTAAAATAATGATTTATAAATGATTTAGTCAGTGATTGCCCACAGTAAAATCTTACCTTTACATTCTGACATTTATCACATGGTGACATCGTTACTGCTGGCAGGTGATGTCTGGAGAAAGAGATGCTGCTTTTTTTGGCAGTTGGAAACAACTTTTAGGGCCTGTTTCCATTACATGCGGGTGTCCTGAAACCAATGCACGGCAATGGAACAGTTTCCATTGCGTGCAGAGCTATCCGAGAATCTGCACCATGCTGCAGATTCTCTCACACAGTCCTATCCACCAGCCGTCTCCTCCATATACTTCTGCATCTACCGATGCGGAAGTGACGCAAACGTCTGCGGAAGTGATGTGATGCAGCTAGGTAGCATCACTTCATAGTGGAAACGGGCCCTTATTTCCCACAATGCAACAAGGCTCCCACAGTGTGATGTCAGCACCCTGGTGCTGACATCACACAGTGGGAGTGGTTTTAGGTTTTACCACAATATCAGCCATACAGAGCCCCCTGATGATCCGTTTGAGAAAAGGAAAGTATTTCTTATGGGAAAGAGGGTATCAGCTACAGATTGGGATGAAGTTTAATCCTTGGTTATGGTTTCTCTTTAAGGGCTGTCACACACCGAGCGGCTTTTTCAGCGTTTCTGCAGCCGCTTGCGGCTGCGGATACGCTTGGTCAATGTATCTCAATGGGGTGGTTCACACCAGAGCGGGAGGCGTTTTGCAGAAACGCATACTCCCGGGGTGAGGAATTTTTTGGATTGCGGATGCGTTTCTGCCTCAATGTTAAGTATAGGAAAAACGCCAACCGCTCTGAAAAACGCCTGTTCAGAGCGGTTTTGCCGGCGTTTTTGTTACAAAAGCTGTTCAGTAACAGTTTTACTGTAACAATATATGAAATCTACTACACCAAAACCGCTACACAAAACCGCAAAACGCTAGCTGAAACGCTACAGAAAAATAAGACAAAGCGTTTCAAAATCTGCTAGCATTTTGCGGATCTTCTAGCGGGTTTTGTTGTGCACCAGGCCTTAGTTCTGGAAGGTGTACTGTTAAAACTTAGAAAGGCTATTAAATCAACTATTTTTATGTGCACCTAAACCCGACTGTACCTGCTGTATGAATGCACCTGTGAACATGTTTACGGTATGTGTCAACACACTTTGTAAAGAAAAATATATATTTGGACTTTATATTGGTTAAATATGCACCATTTACCTTGTGCTAGGGAGGAGAGCAGATACACCTACAATTATGGAAACTATCCAGCAGAGATTGTGAGATGCTAAGAAATATATGTTAAAGGATACCTGACATGAAGTAAAGCTACCTAAGGTAGGCAGAGAGGTATGTTCATGTTGGAACCACATACATCTGTGTGTCATGTATTCCTCTCCTCATTCCCACTGGTCCACCTAGTCGGATCAGGTATCCTTTAATGCAAATTTTATATGTATTTCACACAAATTTATGTAGCTTGGAATTGGACCAATCAAAATCATCAGTTATTGCATTTCATTGGTCCAATTACAAATTGCATACATTTGCATAACATTGTCAATCTTTGCATCTACTTGTAAACATTAGCATCTCACTGACCTTCTCTACAAATCTCCAGGTACAGCTTTAGCTTCAGGCTTGTTCCACACTACAAATTGGCAGTAGTGTTGCGGTGCTGCGCGCCCCCCGCACTGCATATCTCCGTTGAAAACAGGCCTTCAAGGAACATTAGTACATGGTGATCTCTGTCTGGCATCAGTGCAAACAGGAAGTGACGCGCATTTGCGGTCACTTCCTGTATGCGAAAGTGCACGGAAGCGTATTGTAAAAATATGCTTCCCCGCATGCGTGCCGGGACGTCGCAACGCCAACGTGTTTAAAGAACCCTGCATCGCCATAAACTAACATGACTTCCGGGCAGACACAATTTGTCGCAGGAGCCCCGTGGTAACGTAGGCATGCACTAGGGCTAAATCGGGCACTTCCATCGCAGCGTACCACATGGGAAGTATAAACCTCCCCTTAAACTTTCATTAGGCTGCGGTAGCAGAGTAGCAATTTCCAGCACCACTTTGCAGCGAAACATGTAGGGAGATTTGAGTGTATAGGTTAGCCAGTGCATGCATATGAGGGTCTCCAGATACCTACGCTTATAACAGCAGCAGCGTGTGCCCGCCATTGCTCTAAGCCCGGTGTGCTTTTCCCTAGCCGGCGAGTATTCACAGGTGGATTCCCCTGCTGTGACTGAGCAGGGGTAATGAGACTTTCAGGATATGAGGGTCTCCAGATACCTACGCTTATAACAGCAGCAGCGTGTGCCCGCCATTGCTCTAAGCCAGGTGTCCGTTCCCCTTGCCGGCGAGTCTTCACAGGTGGATTCCCCTGCTGGGACTGAGCAGGGGTAACGAGACTTTCAGGACCGGCTGGGTCCTTGTGGAACGGCGGTATTTGTTGGAGAGGAGCAACACATGTGGTTATGTTGGTGAGATCACCCCATTACGGCTGTCATCTTTTGTGCTATATGAGAACCAGTATGGGATGCAATCCGTACGAGCACAAAATCCAAGTCACTGTAGTGATCGGACTATAGTTGCTGGCAGATTGCTCTTAAGGGGGCCCCCCAACGTATATAACACAGTACTGGGCACGGTGCATTTGGGATATGAATGCGCGGGCGAATGATGGATGAGTGACTATGTCATGCCATACACGTATTGTATTTGAGGTGTACAAGTCTCTAAACAGCTGACTTATGAAGCCATCTGCTTTGCTTTTGATTTTAAACTATCTGAGTTTTTGATAACAACAGGCTGCTATGTATCGTTCATTGAGATAATTTATGTCAGGTTTTGTATTAATAAAATTTGTATTCCTTGCTGACACTTGGAGCCCGAGCTTTTATTGTTTTTTGCATATCACCCCAATGTCTGCAGGTATATTGGACATGTTGGGTTTAGATCCCGTTCAGCAGTAAAGTTCTTTTGGATGTTATTGTAAAAGGCTGACAGCTGTTCCAGTAAACCCTGCAATATTTGATTTTACTGCTTTGGACTAGTCAAGCAGAGAAGTAATTTCTCATTACCTTCAATGGGAGATGCAGCAGACTCCCCATTTGCACAGACTGAATAGAGAAACAGAAGACAACATTGCCACGGGGCCTTTTCTGTGACGGACTGGCAGTTGAAGAAGGATAAGTGTGCTCCTAATACTTGAATGCTTGGTCTACCCCATGATGTACCTTGATACACAATGTAATTGTAATGAAATACTGATTTATGTCTCTGCAGTGATCTGTTGTTTACATGGGCTCCCCTTTACCAGCAGTCTCTGTATATATCAAACACCGCCAGGGTACTGCCTCCTTAGACGTCTGTTTTCACTATGAATGTTGCACAAAGAGTGCGTTTTGGTGCCTATCATCCTCCAGCCCAAATTGCCCAATCATTTAGGACAGTTTGAAAAACAGGGGTACAGGGGGCAGAAGGAGGAAGTGGTGGAGTGGCTATACAGGACGCCCACCACGACTGCAGACAGAGCACATCCTTACCAAACTCAGGTGGGGGAAGTTGGAAATCCTCCTGGAGGGTAAAGTTGACACTTTTCTGATGGGTTGATGTAGCTCTGTAAAATGTATAAACTACAGGCTCGCTATCCACCAGTGGTTCTGCATGTAAGCCTGGCTTCAGGGGCATAAAGAGATAATTTGCATTTGGGAGTGATACATCATGGGAAACAACAGTTGCTCACTTAAAGGATACCCGAAGTGACATGTGACATTATGAGATAGACATGTGTATGTACAGTGCCTAGCACACAAATAACTATGTGGTGTTCCTTTTTTTCTTTCTCTGTCTGAAAGAGTTAAATATCAGGTATGTAAGTGGCTGACTCAGTCCTGACTCAGACAGGAAGTGACTACAGTGTGACTCTCACTTATAAGAAATTCCAACTATAAAACACTTTCCTAGCAAAAAAAGGGCTTCTGAGAGCAGAACAGAGATAAAAAGGGGAACTTCTTATCAGTGAGGGTCACACTGTAGTCACTTCCTCTCTGAGTCAGGACTGAGTCAGACACTTACATACCTGATATTTAACTCTTTCAGGCAGAGTAAGAAAAAAAGGAACACAGCATAGGTATTTGTGTGCTAGGCACTGTACATACACATGTCTATCTCATCATGTCACATGTCACTTCCAGTATCCTTTAAAGCTGAATTATGGCAAATACCTTCTGTTTTAAGAAGGAAAATTATACTAAGGGTGGTCACTAATGATCCAATCTTACCAAATCTATGAAGTAGATAGAAATGGTAGTATATTAGATAGAAATGGTAAGATTGAATGAAAAAGATTGGTTCATTAGTGGCCACCATTAGAATAGTTCAAAAGGTCAGTACCTATTTAAAATGTCCTAATATTAACCCTGTAGGATATACTGGACAAGCTGGTAAAATAACATCCAACTGGCAGCTATGTTGGTGTGGCTATAGTGCCAGCAGATAGAGAAATGTGAGACCGATTGGCACATTCCCAGCAATACACATGAGATAGTCACCTAAACTGGGTAAGAAATGGATTGGGCAAATGTTATCTCGCATCTGTGGGTTGGGTACAGAGCTCTCTTCTCAGCTTACATAGATGTGATGGAACGTACGTATGACCCATATTTGTGTGCACTCAGTCTATATTTGTGTCACAGAGTCTATAGCAACAAAACAGACACCGCAGAGACTTTAATACAATTTTAAATTCAGACTAGAGCAGTGAATGGCTGGCAGGTTATCCGAGCGGCAGATCTTTCTCTTTATCTTTCTGAAAGCTGCCTCCCCACATATCCTTGTTGTTTCTACTATGTGCCTGTAGCAAAGGAATCAATAGACAGAAAAACCTACAGGTGGTGAGGAACAGGTGTTGCCATGGAAACCAGGTAGCAGACTCTTTTTTTTTCATCTTGCCTGCATTCCCTGTCTGGAGAAGTGTCATTAGAACTGTGCATCCTGCAAGTGCTTACACATGCCTGCTGGATGAACAGGGAGGAGGGTATAGACTGCAGGGGAAAGGAAGGGGGGGGGGGGGGGGCAGACATTGCTTACAGGGTATGATCATCGAATCATTATCATATGAAATGTGAAAAAAAGAATGTCTGGCGGATACTGTACCTCCTACAGTAAAATTATACTCATTTCTTTCTTAGAAACTGTTTTCTATACACTCTGGTAAGTCCTTGTAGCCCAACACTATAGGAACGAACTTCAGAGAGAGGCAATCCTCCATTCATTTTAAAGCAAGATGTGCATTGATTTGGAGCCGGATTACTCGCTAAGCCCAGATCAGTAATTTTTACCGGGAGATGACAAAGCTAAGTAGCCGTTTTATCAGAGATGAAAGCCAAGTTACATGATATATTTCTTAGCGGAATGTTCTCAGCTATATCCCGCACTTAATGGGTGATTTAAAGGGATTCTTTCGCCGTGACCATTATTTGATAATGTAACTTCTTAGACACACAGGAGTGGAAGCTCTGCCAGTCAGCGCCTGGTGATTGACGTTTATTGAGTGCGCTGGGGGTCTTATTGCTAGCGCAAGTCCAAACGCAAAGGAATAATACGTTTACCAAGTCAGTTATTCTGGCATCTGATAAGACAACTGACAACTGATACCATCAAAGATAAATGGAAAAAGATGAACTCCTGGCCAATGTGAGAAAAGAAAAAATCATTTAATTCAGTTACAGATTCATTAAAAAGCCATTAAACTTATCCTTAAAGAGAACCTGAACTGAGAGGAATAGGGAGGATGGCTGACACCTTTCAGTCGCTTTCAAATAAGGACTGTTTCCCTTCTGTAAAGCTGATATTTTGGCTTCAAGTCACCCTTGCACTTTCAATAAATCCAGATTTTAAAAGAACGCACTTTTAAAAAAAAAAAAAGTTAGCCCTTTTTAACCCAATAGCAGCTTCAATAGAGTTATCTCGTTTGAGATAAGTGCATGACTTTTAACCTCAGTCAGCAGAACTCATTGAGCTGTAAATTCTTGGAATGCTTTGATCTCTCTCTACTAGAAGAAAATAAGAGAAAATCAAAGCAGAAGTCCTCTGTTACTGTCTTACAGTGCCCCCTAGTGACAAGTGGCCATAAATACTCATTGCAGCAGTACTAATTAGAAGCAAGGAAATGTAACAAATAAGAAATAAAAATATGTGCTAAAGTAAATTGGCCTCAAAGACATGCAAGCCTCTAAATTGGCTGCTAAAGGGTTCAACCAACCACTGGTCACTAACCCAGATACAAGTGGTTAAAGTTTCCCATCTCCCTATTAATTAACAGTGTTGATATTCGAATCCGGTTTTCCTTATTTGGAAACCTGAATTATTCCGTCCACCACAGTCCAGCACCACAGCTAGTGGAGAGTTCAGTAATAAGTGATTGGGATTTAAAGTGTACCAGAGACGATGGAAAGTAAAGATTTGATATTTACCCAAGACTTCCTCCCGCCCCATAAACACTTGCGAGTCCCACGCCATCCTCCCGCAGTCTGCTGATCAGCCCCGGTAATATGCTCAGTCCGCGGGAGGATGTTGTGGGACTCACACATGTTTATGGGGCGGGAGGAAACCTTCGGGTAAGTATCAAATATTTACTTTCCAGCGTCTCTGGTCACCATACAATTTTATGTTGGAAAAACATGTTGGAAAACATCTATCTGGCAGGTAAATCTAACAGAAAATTGTATGGTGTGTACCTAGCATAAAGGTACTATCCAATCATGCCAATAATTATAATGTATTTGGAGACCAGTTGCACGTTGATTCAATGTGTTTAAAAGATAGTCAGTAAAGACACTGGTTATAGTGATGTGTCTGATCGCGCTGCTTGTAAATTTGCTCTGCCCTGCATGCGTAGTAGGAGCCTCTGCGGCCACATTTCCTATTTGATTATGCTGCCCCAAATATCACCCCGAATATTTCTGCTTCCACAAATCCTACACTACCCAAGGTAGGGAGGGGACCCCCTGAACTACCTCTGTGCCACTTTGTAACCTCTGAGCCCAGTTGGTTCCTGAGATAGGTATCTGTAATCTATCTCAGGAACCAGCGGGGCTCGGGGGCTGCAATTTGATACATAGGTAGTTTGGGAATGTAGGAAGCAGAAATATTTTGGGGGAATTATATTTAAGTCCCCACCGGGCATGCGTGAAAGGCAGCGTGGAAGGGAGCTTCCAGGCAGCACAATCAGTTATAACAATGGTAGTATTGTATTTGGATTCTTACACTGGATTCCCTGACGGATGGAATTGGCCAATTGCTGCCTGAGATTATTGTTCGCCCCGCCCACTCTGTGACACTCCTCATGTGCAGCTACATTAGCCCTTCTCCCTCTAGCATAGCAACATAATATGTTGCTAGCCTCTGGCCCTGCTCTGTCTCTTGAGAGAGTCCTGATCCCTGACAGGGGACATGCCTCGTATGTGTATTCAAGGCTTAAAGGAGAACTGTAGTGAGAGGTATATGGAGGCTGCCATATTTGTTTCCATTTAAGCAATACCAGTTGCCTGGCAGCTCTGCTGGTTTATTTGGCTGAAGAAGTGTCTGAATCACACCAGAAACAAGCATGCAGCTAATCTTGTCATATCTGTCAAAATTGTCAGAAACACCTGATCTGCTGTATGCTTGTTCGGGGCCTATAGTTGAAAGTATTAGAGGCAGAGGATTAGCAGGACAGTCAGGCAACTGGTATTGCTTAAATGGAAACAAATATGGCAGCCTCCATATACCTCTCACTACAGTTCTTCTTTAAGCAAAATAGTGCTATTTTCCTCTCATGCAATATGCCTGGTGCTATTACTAGCTGTGCTTTTATTTTGTTTGTTTTTTTTTAAACAGATAATATTACTTTGGGACAAAAACAGGAAGGATAACTATACAGGCAATGAGTTGCTGGGAGACAGGTTGTTATTGTTTGTTTTACCACAGTGTAATTCTACTTTTATGTCCGTAGGAAGCTTTAGCTATCCAAGGATTCTACATTACTGATGAAAACATCTCTTGATTCAGTGGTACAGAAGTCATTGTCACCTATTTGGAAAGACCTACTGGTGTTGTGTTCTGAAAGATCTCACTCACCGATATAATATGATGTACTTTAGGCGATACAAAGGCTATTGGGCTGTCGCCATTGACTGATAAAGGTGAGCAAAGAGCTTCCTGAGGCTGTGATGGAATGAGTGTAAAATTGCTGAGGTTATTCTGGATGCTCTGCTGTATATAGGTTACGAGTTCTGATATATTCTATAATGTGGTGCACAGACATCAATTTCCTAAACCCTCTGGGGTTTTCTTCAGCTGTTACAGTAAAGTTCCTGCTCAGAATTTTTACAGCTGTTTAGAACTTGACTCTTGTAGAATATTTCAAGCCTTTTATCATTCCTCTGATTTCACTCAATAGCAAGCCCAACACGTTTCTGTTTGAAAATACTAAAACACATTTTAATGCGACTTTGTTCTTGTGTTTTGAAAAAAAAAATCTTAAAGAAAATCTGTACTTAATAAATACTTGGGCTGGTTTCACACTGTGCATCAAAGTCTTATTACACCGCATTGCACCACTAAAATCGGCCTTCGTAGTGACATGTGTTGCGTTAATGGCCAATTTGGGCACCAAACCACAAGCCACATCATAAAAAGAACTCTACTGCTCACTTCCTGTGGCAGAAAGCAGTACTGCAACAAAAAAGTTTAGAAACAGCCATTGGGCGATTTATACCCCGCAAATAGGATGCGCATTACAACTTAATTGGTGTCCGCCTATGCGCACCGCATCACAACTGCCAACACATAAAAAAAAACCTGCATCGCCATTGACTTACATGACTTCCGTTATCGATGCATCACCGGCGAAGTCGGCCCCCAACGCCATGCAGACTTAGTATTAAAATAAATACTACTGGTGCATCGCATTCCGTGTGCTAGACACCATAGACTATAATTGCCTTAGCGGCATCTAGCCACAGTCAAGAGTAACACAACACGGGTTCCGACGCATGGTGTGAAAGGGGCCTTTAAATAATTTTACAGTATCAACATCTTAAACTAATAGACAGGCTCCCAATAGCATGTTTCTCCTACTGCTTCCTTTCCTCAATTTCTTATGGGGTTTTTTTTTGAACCTGCATGGAAGCTGCCATCTTGCTTGTGATGCACAGCTTTTTAGCCAAAGGCTGTTTCCTTGTTTCTATCTGCCTGTACAGTGATCAGTGAATAAAGAGGTGGCCGGCACACCACTGGCTTGTTGCAATTTCAACTTGTATTGAGACAGAAGCACACTGCATGTTACAGATCTATCCTGGTCCTTCCTCGGGTGCGCAATGACAGAAACTACCTTACTGTAACGATTGGTGTCAGCAACCAGAGAGAGAATCTGATCCTTGGCGATCCGCAGTATCCGCAAGAATACAGATATACCCGATTATTGAGGATCTGCGGAATCGTCAATAATCAGATATGTCTAACCTCTAGACACCTGAGAGAGTGTAAGTGTTTGGTGCAACAGTAACAACTCTGAGTAAAGACCACCAGAGGAGCTGGCGGCCTATACTCCTGAGGAATTCACCCCTGACGGTGGGTGATATTCCTGTAGCCTGTGGACCCCTGAGCGAGGGACCAAGGCTGGGTTGCAGGAAGCCCTGCTGCTAATATGTAAGGTTTTGCCCTGAACTGGGCTAACATAACACAGTAATAGCACAATCCTAGTTTGGTGTGTGAGTTCCGTGATCATCAACACCCTGGAACTAGTCTTGAGTATAACATAAATGATAACACAGTTCCCTTGTCTTGGATGTGAGGGCCTTGATCTTAACACCCTGGAACTATGCTAGAGAATACACAGAAGATACACAGTATTCCTAGTCTGGGGTGTGAGGGCCTTGATCTCAACACCCTGGAACTGGTCTAACAAATAATACAATTCAATTAGTACTTTAAGCTATCAACAGAATCTGGCTAAGTGTGAATTCCCAGGTCCACCTAGTTCAAACACACTGTAAGGATCTTACTAAGGTCTGAGTGCCTTCACGTAAGTGTTAGCAATGGCAGACAACCAGCAACTGACAAGCAGCAGAATATATAGTTACTGGACTCTGTCGCCCCGCCCGAGCCATTCAGCCAATCATGAGTCCTGCAGGAATCAGCTGATCTTCCTAATCAGCTGACACTTCCCCTGCTGGTATAAAGGTCCCGAGTTCAGGCCCGCGCGCGTAGCTCTCCATCTGCCTATGTGCACTAACAGACCCAGCCACACCAAGCGCACGCTGCTGCATGCAAACCGCCGCGTTGGACGCGGAAACAGCCGCTTTGTTGTCAGGACATGCGGCGGCTTTTCCGCATTCCACCATACTACCAGACGCGTGTCTATGCGTGCAAACCGCCGCGTTGGACGCAGTGGCCTTACACCATGTGCACACCTGTGCTGTTAACACTTATAAATACAACAAAGTACATGAAAAGTCCATGTTAAGAGGGCACTCCACTTAGCCATCCTAATATACTGTATATCCAAAGATTAATAGAGAGAGAATACATTTTAATGCCCATTTCATGAGGTACTTCAATCTATAGACTATCACTGATTTGGTCTGTGATGGAGAAAAGTTCACATTAAATATTCGACTGAGAATCATGTTCAGCAATTAAAGCGGTATAAAACCCTGACATAATATTCAATAAAAACATGTTTTCCTACTTTTTATATGCCATACGGTTATCATATGTGCTTTTGTGCATAAGTATTATTATTCATTTAGAAATTATACGTTCCCAAAGTACACTTTTTTTGCTCTGAAAGCTGACTTTGCATTTTATTTATAACTGCTTTATTCATGTTCTAACATAAGCAGAAATGCTTTCTGATTGTCTGACTTTGTTCAGCGGAGCCTACAGTGTCAGAGAAGTGTTTATTTACATTCCTCACTTTATACAACTAAATACAAGATAACATTATCTGCACTTCGGATGCGTCCAGCTTTGCTGGCAGGGAACTTCTAAGTCCTGTGTGTAACCCTTTGAATGCTGTTCTAGTAAAAGAAAAATGCTGGTTGTATATAGTATGCTGTAAATAATCTATTAGAGCAAAGAAGCTGGGTTTAATTCCGCTTTAAGGAATATACAGATGTTACAAAAAAGTATTTAGATTGCACTTTCTCATTCATGTCTGTACAGAGAACTGATCCCAAAGCCCAAGATTGACATCACATTACATTTTTCAGCTTGATTATTTTGTTTTACATGCATATAAAACATGAGCATTCGATGGTACTTATAGAATCTGACAGATAGGAGTGTCAGAGTTTGCTGCCAGTCAACTAATTAGTGCAGGTGTCGAAAATGAGTAGGGTAGCAATGTGTCTGTATACAGAACCAAGCCACCGAGTGTCCCCAAAGGATTGTGTCCTGATCCTTGAGAGTGATGGCAATTGTGCGTGTGAATGTGCCTTAAAGTGAACCAGAGATGAAGCACCCTCATGTATTTTACCATATATATCAGTGGGAACATTAGAGAAAACACCTACTCTGCTCTCTGTTTTATTCTTCACTGCTCAGACTGCTTCCTATCAGCCCTGATAAAATCCCCGACTGAGCATTCAGTCTGGCTTTGCTCAGGAATCATTATAGTTGAGTCTGTCTTCTCTGATGTCTTTTCAAGCCCAAGCCTGCGCCCTTCTGGCTCTGCTATAACGACTCAGCTATAATGATTCCTGAGCAAAGCCAGACTGAATGCTCAGTCAGGGATTTTATCAGGGCTGCTAAGAAGCAGGCTGAGCAGTGAAGGAAAAAACAGAATGTAAAAATACATGAGGGTGCTTCGTCTCTGGTTCACTTTAAAGAAAAGTGCAAGTCTGACCATTCCAGTCCCTTTTCGTTATGTACTGTACAGGGAGTGCAGAATTATTAGGCAAGTGGTATTTTTGAGGAATAATTTTATTATTGAAGAACAACCATGTTCTCAATGAACCCAAAAAGCTTATTAATATCAAAGCTGAATATTTTTGAAAGTAGTTTTTAGTTTGTTTTTAGTTTTAGCTATTTTAGGGGGATATCTGTGTGTGCAGGTGACTATTACTGTGCATAATTATTAGGCAACTTAACAAAAAACAAATATATACCCATTTCAATTATTTATTTTTACCAGTGAAACCAATATAACATCTCAACATTCACAAATATACATTTCTGACATTCAAAAACAAAACAAAAACAAATCAGTGACCAATATAGCCACCTTTCTTTGCAAGGACACTCAAAAGCCTGCCATCCATGGATTCTGTCAGTGTTTTGATCTGTTCACCATCAACATTGTGTGCAGCAGCAACCACAGCCTCCCAGACACTGTTCAGAGAGGTGTACCGTTTTCCCTCCTTGTAAATCTCACATTTTATGATGGACCACAGGTTCTCAATGGAGTTCAGATCAGGTGAACAAGGAGGCCATGTCATTCGTTTTTCTTCTTTTATACCCTTTCTTGCCAGCCACACTGTGGAGTACTTGGACGCGTGTGATGGAGCATTGTCCTGCATGAAAATCATGTTTTTCTTGAAGGATGCAGATTTCTTCCTGTACCACTGCTTGAAGAAGGTGTCTTCCAGAAACTAGCAGTAGGACTGGGAGTTGAGCTTGACTCCATCCTCAACCCGAAAAGGCCCCACAAGCTCATTTTTGATGATACCAGCCCAAACCAGTACTCCACCTCCACCTTGCTGGCGTCTGAGTCGGACTGGAGCTCTCTGCCCTTTACCAATCCAGCCACGGGCCCATCCATCTGGCCCATCAAGACTCACTCTCATTTCATCAGTCCATAAAACCTTAGAAAAATCAGTCTTGAGATATTTCTTGGCCCAGTCTTGACGTTTCAGCTTGTGTGTCTTGTTCAGTGGTGGTCGTCTTTCAGCCTTTCTTACCTTGGCCATGTCTCTGAGTATTGCACACCTTGTGCTTTTGGGCACTCCAGTGATGTTGCAGCTCAGAAATATGGCCAAACTGGTGACAAGTGGCATCTTGGCAGCTGCACGCTTGACTTTTCTCAGTTCATGGGCAGTTATTTTGTGCCTTGGTTTTTCCACACGCTTCTTGCGACCCTGTTGACTATTTTGAATGAAACGCTTGATTGTTCGATGATCACGCTTCAGAAGCTTTGCAATTTTAAGAGTGCTGCATCCCTCCGCAAGATATCTCACTATTTTTGACTTTTTTGAGCCTGTCAAGTCCTTCTTTTGACCCATTTTGCCAAAGGAAAGGAAGTTGCCTAATAATTATGCACACCTGATATAGGGTGTTGATGTAATTAGACCACACCCCTTCTCATTACAGAGATGCACATCACCTAATATGCTTAATTGGTAGTAGGCTTTCGAGCCTATACAGCTTGGAGTAAGACAACATGCATAAAGAGGATGATGTGGTCAAAATACTCATTTGCCTAATAATTCTGTACTCCCTGTAGGTGTAGATATTTACAGCTAATGCCATTTGTTACATTTGGAGAGTATGCCATCATGCCTTACTTTTGGCATTTTTTCACCTGTTGTAATGACCCTGTGTCTGTGTGTGTCACAGTAAACAATGGGATTGTCAGATGTAGATGTCACAATCTGATATCTTGCCTCCTGTACAACACTAAATCATTTTAACTATAGATCACATTCTCTTCTATTTATGAGCTGACATCATGTTCAGCCCTTTGGGCGTGTTATTAAAGTGATTGCAGTGGAAAATATATTTCAATAAAAATGTTTGTACGTTTACACTAAATTTTTAAAGTTATTTTAGAATCGGACCCGTCTTTTATAGACAGGAGCTGTAATATTCAAAGTAAACACCACTGATGCAAAGAGGAGACATATCCTTAGGGGCTGACCTCAGAAGCAATGAGACATACTGACCTGTAGCATGCTTTTTTACAAAAACTTTCAATGGCCTCGATTCATAAAAGGCTGTGCGATTAGAAAAAATAAATCAGGTCGTTAAAATACTGCATTTGGTATTTTAGACTTTTGTTTGCTAATTCAGAAAGATTTTCACAGGTGCGGTAGAAGTTCAGTAATCCCTTCAGAATGTACATGTTTGTTATACTCCCTCTGCATCTGTCTATTAGTCTCTATTTTAGTCTTTCTTAATATTTTACATCATTGCCACAGTTTAGATGCACTTCCAAGAAACATTAAACAAGCCATGCTTAGATGATTTCCCCACTTGCTCCTCAGCATCTTCAAACAGGAACCTAAAGGGTTAAACGTCTGAAGGGCTGCAGGGGGACACCTCTTTTATCCGGCTCTCTCCTTTACTGCCTAGGGGTAGAAAAGCTTGACCCTCCTGAGAAGGTGCCGCAGCCTATCAGCGAGACTTGCAGGAGACAGGGTCTTTTTCTTTTGGCTCTCCGCTCCTGTCAGTCATAGGTTGTACCTCTCTGCTTCTTATCCTGACTAGCGATCACCTCCACCCAAGTTCAGGATTACCTAGAGCAACATCTTTTTTTCCACCCCAGTACTGGGCCGAAATTACGCATGATCGTAATTACGCATCGTAATTCAATGTAAATTTACGCGTAAGCGCTACGCGTAACTTACGCGTAATTATTTATGCGTAAGCAGTTAAGTGGTATCGTAATTACGCTGTCTACCGTAATTGCTAGGTATGTGTAATTTTACGAAGACTTACGCGTAATTTTACGTGTAATTACTGACGTAAAAACTCCCCTTTTCTAAGAGTAGCCAATCAGTCAACATCCTAAGCAACCAATAGTATCTTCTCCCGCCCTTCAGTAAATAAGCGTACGTTTTGACGCATACGAATGATGTGTACGCAATAGCTATCACATTGACGGCTATTGCGTACACATCGTCCGTATGCGTCAAAAAATACGCATTAATGTGTATTACGGCACTACGAGTAACATCGTAGTGTAAGCGCCTACATTACGGTATCCTTACGCGTAACTGCGTAAGTTAACGTGTAATTACAGTGATGAACCGTAGATAATTTCCTACGCCGTAACCGTAATTGCGTAATGCGTAATAGCGTAAAATTACGCGTAAACGTAGATTTTTCCATTACGACCAGCACTGTTCCACCTCAAGTCTGTTTCGGGAATACTGCTAGGGGGGTTAAGCCACCCAGGCCATGTTTGCCAGGTCCTGTAGTGTTCTCCAGCCTCAGGGATCTATGGATGATCAGGCCTAGTGTTAATGTGTGTGAGAGAGGAATTCAGAGGTGTGAATGTATATTTATAGAACTCTGGACATCTTTATGCAGAGGAAGATATAGCAAATATCTGAATGGCTGTGCAGTGCTTGCAGAAGTATATGCCAGGTATAGCATATGAAGGGCCGATGACAAGACGTGCATAAGTCACAACTATACATAGCATGTGAGATCACATCAGCTGTAATGCAGATTGCAGACTTTCATTATCCGACCACAGTGATGTCATGGTTTCAAGGACAGAGTCCCCTTTATCAAATATTCCTGGTAAATACTTTAATAATGCTGACCTTCAGTGCTTCTGTCATGTTGGTCTAATAATAAATATTCATAGCTTTTGGAGGGTGGCAGAAGGGATCTCATTTGATATTTATAACAGTGCAAATACAGATATACCGTTTTGTCATGTATATAATATAGGAAGCAAAAGATTTCAACCTGTAAAGGGTGCCACAATATCCTCTTGATATATTGTCCATTGGCAGAAAACTGTGAATCTAACTGTATGGCTTGCGTACAGTGTATGGTTATAGTGGCTGGATAGTGTAATGGTTAAGGGCTCTGCCTCTGACACAGGAGACCTGGGTTCGAATCTCGTCTCTGCCTGTTCAGTAAGCCAGCACCTATTCAGTAGGAGACCTTAGGCAAGTCTCCCTAACACTGCTACTGCCTATAGAGCGCTTCCTAGTGGCTGCAGCTCTGGCGCTTTGAGTCCGCCAGGAGAAAAGCGCGATATAAATGTTCTGTGTTTGTTTGTGTTTGTACGTTTCGGGCTGGCAGAATTGGGCTAGCGTCCACATTTTTAGATTTTTAAAATTGTTAAACTATATCATAATTCAGAGGATTAATTCAATATTATGTGAATGCATAAGATGGTATGCGGGCTGGTTTAGGTATTTTGCGACATTGGGAGAGTGTAACCCATCATATGGCTGGGAAGCAATTTTATTTCCTCTGGATTGGCCGCAGTAGAATGATGTTGAGAGGCGTGGCTTATTACGCTCCAAGACCAGAGGTAGTCTTGCGGTACGTGGTGTAAACCGACCGCACGCTGGTGATAGGCGGAGTAGGATCACGTGCCCAGTCTGATGTGGCGTCCGTAGATAGGATACCGCTAATAGGTTGCGTGGATTGGTGGAGTAGCTTGGCGCATGCGCAGTTTCAGGCTTTTACGGAGGACGGATGTGGTTTATCCGCCATACTGTTTACGGGCTTTTGTAACACAATTATTTATGGGAGAAAACTGTGAGTATTTAAGATGCTGACTAGTACGAAACGCGTAGGGCGGAGCTACAGGCGTGGACAGTCGGCAGGACAGATTCACTAATGTGATATGCTTGGTTTTATGTGGTACATGTGAGTGCACTTCTTTTATATTTTTATAATAAAAAGACGGTTTTACACTATGAGAAGCTCCTTGAGTCAATAGGTGATGCAATGAGATGCCTGAAGGTTGCTTATATTGGCTGGAAGATACATCAATCTGCTGATATTTGCCTATGGTTTATGGGGAAAACCTTGGAAATGTGCCAGTTTGCTGTCTTATAATTTGGACGGCAGAAAATAAGGGGAGAGTCCACGAATGGTGATTTGCTATATCCGGGAGATGTGGTTCAATCGGTTGTTTTGATCTGATGCTCATTTACTGTCTGTGGATTGGCAATCACGTTATATGGTGAGGGTCTGTGAGACTTGCATACATGGTGGAAGGCAGTGCACGGAGCTTTGAGCACTGGGTGTTACCAGGGCCGGATTTGTACTTTTTACCACCCAAGGCCAACTATCACCAGACCCAGTCTGTCTGCAATGCATTAGAGTTTGCAGATAGCTGGTGGCCAGGGACGGACAGGTCTGGCTGCATCTGTGCCTCATGTGCAATGTATTTACTGGTGGGGCTAGAGGAGCAGAGTACTCGTCTCGGAGCCGGATGAGAGGCAGGCTGCAGTAGGAAGCATGACTGATTGCTCCCTGTTTGCTCCTTGACTGCCCCCACTTTACTGCCTGTCACTCAGCTGCCCCTAAACAAGGCTGCATTTATGGCGCCCTAGGCCATGGCCTATGCGGCCTTGCCAGAAGTCCGGCCCTGGGTGTCACAGAGTGGACATTTGTAGTATACAATATAACCTTATGTGTATTTTTGTTTCTTCTTTCATTTTTTTTGAGGAACGGTGCTGAGAGGAAGATTCACATGTAATTGAATTCAGGAGAGCGCAGTGATGTGGAAAGATTGGAATATACACTATATGCTTGGTGACTGAAACTGCGATCCATGAACACAAACTTATTATTGCACTAAGTATTATGGCCATGTGGTGATTATCATTTGGGATATTTGTTGAATGAATTGCACTAACAGTGAAATATTGTGCAGATTTGGTTTAGTGACAGGAGGGTGAACGCACTTAGCACATTTAACCTAAGTATTATAAAGAGGGTTGCACTTATAAAGGCACTGCACATATAATAAAGTAGACCACAGGGGCTGCACTAAATATAAAAGGGGCCACGCCTATAAAAGGGGCTACAGGAGCTGCATTGTATATAAAGGAGGCCATATTTCTTATTGGAATATGGAAATTGATGATTGCCCTTGTTATATCGGGGTAACAATTGTTGCATTTGTTATGTAAGGTGATAATTATTGCATTTGTCATTTGGGGGAAATGATTTCTGCATTTTTCCATTTGTTGGATTATGATTGCTGCATTTGCCATTTGGGGGCTGATGATCACTGAATAGTAGGCAGATGCATTCACCAAAATATACATAATGACAGGAAATAGGTTCTTCCAGGCAAAAAAAAGATTGAGAAATGCTTCACTAAACTGATGTATAGCTTATTTTCAAACAGCATTGGAAGCAAAAGAGAGAATGATAGAAAGAACCAGAATAGTCAGAACTATGAGCTATATGGGTATTCTGTAGTACAATTTGATTTACTAATTCACCCTCAAAGTGTTTTTTTTATTTTAGTAAGCAGACTCTAAATTACCTTTACTCATTAAATACTCTGCAGCCTTTGGAGTCCAGGAGAATCAATCTTTTTTTCCCATTAAAGCGGACCTGAACTCAGAACGTCTTCTATGCTCTAAAAGATAAGCAACAGCATGATAACCTTTAAAGAAAAACATATCTTTATTACATCCAATACAAATCCTGCAATACATCTGCAGTGTGCCTTCCTGCTTTCATGGAAGCAGACATATTGTTAACACCCTGGGCCGCATGCAATTCACTTTTTCACCTGAGGTTTCTCCTAGGTGATATTTTTACAACTTGTCATAAAATGCCTTTTAAGCCCCCAACAAGCAAGAAAATACTTAAAATAAATTTGATAGTACTTTTTCACCAACATTTGGGTACTGTTTCAATTGTAAAATTTTGAAAATTTAGTTTAAAGAGAAGATGAAAGTTATCTCCTAGGCGATAACTTAGGAGAAAAAGTTAATTGCATATGGGCCCCTGTGTTTACAAATGAGCTGCTCTACCGAGGCAGCCAGCTGACAGCTGAGAGTTCAAATTACAATTGTGATTAGTCACAGATGAGGGGGAGATACACACTGGATGCATTTCGCTATGTTTTCTTCTTGCCCTGTGCAAAAGTTCAGGTTCACTTTTAGGAACATAATGCCAGATTGGTTGGAACTGCGGTATCAGTAGGACTGATCTGAGAAGGTGAGAATGGCTATCTGAGCTTATCTGGAGATTTCGATGATCACCAATGCTAATTTGATGCCTACTGGTGATCAGTATTTAAATCTCGTCTCATACTGAAAATGTACATTGTTTCATTACAGTTAAAACAAATCTGGTGCTCTACTTTGCTCTGTAATTAAAGATTCTTATTGCAATGTGTGAAATGACTGATACATTGCGAGATATTACAGCAGTCATGCAGAATGTAAGCCCGGGATTTAATATGTGAATGTTGCACAGACTGTAACACCACGCTGGCTGTCTTTATCATCTATTATTAACAGCTTGGCTTTCTGGCTGAACTAAAACTGGCTTCCACTCTTGTAGTTTTCTCTTGTATGCGGATACATGACCAGATGTGATTGTGTCTCTGTGAAAATGTTCATCAAGCAGCTCATCTAAATGAGTTAAAATATATATGAATTTGCTGTGCTTTTCTTTATTGCCTTTCTTTTCGCATTCCTGGCTATATATCGGTTCACTTGTGAGATAAGGAAATCTGCAGTCTCTGGCATCCTGAAGTATAACCAACCTAAACTTTAAATCTTGCCCATCCAGAGTATAATTAAGCTGACGTCAGCTAGATACCCTTTTTTCCATTCTAAAAATGGTTAATCACTTCTGGAGAGTATTTTCGTGAGCTCTGTAGTGAAGGACTATCATAGGCATGTTTAAAAGTGCACACGATCCACTAAAAGAATAACTGTAACCAAGGATTGAACTTCATCCTAATCAGTAGGTGATATCACCTTTCGCATGAGAAACCTTTACCTTTTCTCAAATAGATCACCAGGGAGGCTTGTATGGCTGATATTTTTGTGAAACTCCTACCACAGTGTGATGTCATGACCAAGGTCCTGACAGTTTCCTGTCTGTGAACCTTTTTGCATTGTGGGACATAACAGCTGTTACCAACTGCCAAGCAACCAGTATCTCCCTCTGTGCATATGTATATCTATACAAAAACAACCTTTTAGTATATCGCGATGTTAGTGGGTGTGGTTACAGATAATGGCAGTTGGTGCTGTTTAGTGTTAGGCTTGACAGGTTATGCCCCTGATCAGTCTCTATGCCTCAGTAACGTGCAAGACATACAGACTGAAGTAGCTAGGATTAACCTGTTAGAACCCCAATGAGGCTAGCAACACAGTTCAATAGTTCTTAAGTAACACAAGGGTTATTACCTTGATTCAGAAGGATGAGGCTATCAGCATCGTGTGTCATTAGTAGCAGGGATGCCAGGCAAGTCCACAGGTAATAGATAATCCAGATAGCATGCAAGAGGTATTCAATAACAGGCAAGGGTCGGACCAGGCGACAGACAAGGGTATTCAGTAGACAGGCAGTTGTGAGTCCAGGCAGCTGGCAGAGAGTATCCAGTAAACAAGCAAGGTTCAGTCCAGGCAGAAGAAAAGAGAGTTTCCAGTAAACAAGCAAGGGTCAGTTTAGTAAGCAGGCAATAGAGTATCCAGTAAACAGGCAAAATTCAGTCCAGGCAGCATGCAAGGGATATCCAGGAAGCAAGCAAGGTTAATCACAGCAGGCAGGAATAGTCAAATACAAGCCAAGGTCAATATCCTGCAATCAGTAATCAAAGAGTGCACACCCAGCAACTAGCCAAAGCTATGCTTATCACGGGCGATGACTGGGTGCACTCTGCAAATTTAAATACAACTCTTCATCCAATCAGTGGCCGGCCACACCCGCACATCCAATCACACAGCAAGGCCCTGCCTAGGTGTCAGCTGTAAAGTCAGCTGACACCATTCTGTCAGCTGTCCGGAGTCAGCTGGCTATTGTTTACCTTTGCGGAGGGCGTACTGAAAACGCACCCTCCGCCTATCAGAATGTGTGGCCTGTGAGCCATCAGCAGCGTCAGCAGCGGGGAACAAGCGACAAGACCCGGAAGCGACGGGTTCTGCCCGGGTCTCGGCTGAATCATGCATAAACAAAGGCGGATTCCTTATATCTATTTTTTTTCTTGTCTGCCAGTAGTAAAGAAGATGACATGCAGGCTCATTGTGGATCAAACAACATGAACAAATTACATGATGAATATCTATCATTTCTTTATCTCTTTTCTATTTTTTTACTTTTTGCAATGTATTGATTTCTTTTTTTCCCCTGTTCGCTAAAGTTCCTCTTTAAAGCAACCCCAAAGCGAGAAAAAAAAGATTAACTTACCTAAGAAGAGGGATCCCATAGAGCGTTCCTGGACCTCTCTCTCTGTCCTCCATCCAGTACTTTCCCCCCAGAGAAATGATTCAACCTGCAGGATTAATACATCTGAGACCCTCCTTGAACAGCATCAGAATTACTTGTATCCCCAAGTAATACCAATGGATACCGAATGGATCTGTACTTTTCACACGTGAGTCCATGCTTACACATGCAAAGTATGGATGCGCTTATCTTCAGAGGCAGTTGGGGACGCGAGTGCTTCCGAAGCCTTCTGAGGATTCCTGAAGGTTCTGATTTTGAACGGTGGACATCAAGGGTACGAGGAGATGGAGATGGAGAGGAAAGCTTTTTGGGATCCAGAACCTTCTCCCTTCTTAGGAGTATCTAAGTCTTTTTTTCAGATCGCTTCAGGGTTGCTTTACTCCAACCAGTATAGTTAACAGGCAATGGCCTCAATTCACTAAGCTTATCTCTTGTCTTTAATAACATTGCTAGAGTTATCACCATGGTGATAAGGCATGTAGTATTCAGGAAACATTTTACCTCAGGTAAACCTAAAGTTAACTCTTCTGTCTTTAAGTTAAGGTGAGATCTCTAAAGTTAACTCTTCAATCCTTAAAATAACCCCAGGATTCTAAAGTTAAAAACAGGCTGTTAATTAATATGAAAATAACTACAGAGGAGGTAACTTAACTACAGAGGAGGTAATTTAACTACAGAGGAGGTAACCTAACTACAGAGGAGGTAACCTAACTACAGAGGAGGTAACTTAAGGAATGAAGAGATAAGATAACTCTCTCACTGTGTGGTGGTACGGTTTCTCTTGCCTTATTATCTCCAGCATGATCTTAGTGAATTGAGGCCATTGTCATGCAGGTGTTAATAGTGTTAGAGGTTGGCTAAAGTTGTGTATTGATACCAAATTGTCTAAGAAAACTAGGTTAAACAGCACTGAATATTGATTAATGATGATGTTGAGGGCACCCCAACCCACCAATTTATGGATGGTTATTTCAGGTTGACAATGATGGCAGAATATGTATGGCAAAAATCCATCAACCCTTTCAACCCTGTTCAAAAACTCCTCTTTGTACAAAATGCAGGCCCGGCCCGCTCATGAGGCGGGGTGAAACTTTTGCCTCAGGCGGCAAATTTCCAGGGGCGGCACCCGCCCGTCCGTGGGTGCGGGGAGCCGGCTGCCAAGCTGGAGGGGTAGCTGGCAGGATGGGGGTATTGGGCCTAGCGGCGGGGAGGGGGGTCGGACCCCCCCTCCCTCGCCTGGGTCCCCCGATCTGCGCTCCCCTCCAGCCTTAAATCGAAGCAGCCACTATTTGTAAGAGGCACGAGCGGAGAGGACTCACCTCTTCCTCGTTCCAGCGTGCGCTCCACTGACGTCACTTCCTGCAACGCTGCAGGAAGTGACGTCAGTGGAGTGCACGCTGGGAAGAGGTGAGTCCACCCCGCCCGTGCCTCTTACAAATAGCGGCTGCTTCGATTTAAGGCTGGAGGGGAGCGCAGATCGGCCGCCGCTAGGCCCAATACCCCCGTCCTGCCAGCTACCCCTCCAGCTCGGCGGCCCCCCAAAGTGCCTCCCACGGGGGGGGGGCGGCGGCGGCGGCAATTTTTTCAAAATTTGCCTCAGGCGGCAAAAAGTCTAGGGCCGGCGCTGACAATGTGTGCTTATCACCATTCTCAAAAGCATGTAATTGTGTAATTGTCCAGTAAACTGCAGAGTCTTGGCCTTGACCATATGTTTGGCCATGCCTTTACTCAATGCCTCTCCGTTGTGCAAATGTTTGCCTTCCTCAGTACACTATATAAGATACATCATGTTGCTTTGCTTCTGTTTGGATGTTGGATCTTCCAGAGCATCAATCTTTCTATGCATTACATTATTTGTAGGTTAACTTTCGCAGCCACATGTTACTATTGGAAAGGCCATAACTTTAACTATCCCGATCATTACTAGTAAAGTGACATATCTATCCTTTGGTATCTTTGTATATACAAAGTGGCATAAATACAGAGTTGGGGTCCCTGCTCCCACCTACACGTAGAAGCGTATACTCAACAATCACATGATACAATGTCCTAAAACCTCCTTTTTCAAGACAGCAAAGATATGCGAGAGATGTAAGTAGGACTAATAGGACAGGATGAAGGGGATAAACGTTTTTTGTAGCCCCTAAAAGGGTATCATTATCTCCATAGCACTATTCAAAAATGATTTCAGCAGCTAAAGGAGGGCCATGAATGGACCCTGTGGTCCAGGGAACCACATGCAGTAACAACATCTGCACCACGGTTGCAATGCCACTGTATATACTAAGACATTGATTAAATGAGAACCTTTGCAGAAATTTAAATATGCCCACTTTAATAGTAATCTGCACTGATTGAAATGTGAAAGCTGCAATGACTGACCTCCATGGCATGAAACTGCTAGTTGCTTGGCATTTGTACTTTTAATAATTACACATATGGAACAAGCATGGAGGCCCTGAAGTCTCACTGAAGTCAGAACACCTGTTCATACCCAGAATGTGAATTTATGCTCCCTTATGTCCAGCGTAGATTTGGTGCTCCAAAGTTACCCGGGTTACTGCTAGGTCTGAGCTGATCATGCAACTGGACATCATCTGATATCATCAGTCAGTATGGCGTGTCCCTTGCTGCTATAAACTTCAGTGAGTAACTATAATGTTTTCAATCCTCATTGTGACTTATATTATTGTGGTTCTGCAGAAGAGATTGGACAACTCATCTGTAAAAAACTTTTTTTCCTTGAAATTTCTGTGAAAGATGTTGTTGCTTGTTGATGCAATAAGACCACCTTCTTTTTTGGGACTGTACTCAGATTTGCAATTGTGTAAATGTTATTTATACTGGACTGTCTCCAGCGACCTCAGCTTGTTAGCGCAGCTTGGGTTTTCCTCACCCAGCTTCATTACACTGATTCTTTTTTATTTTTTGATTGTGCTTTATATTTTGAGTTGCCTTGCTGATCATTAGGACCTATGTGGCATAATGGTTTAACCACATGCTGGGCAATACAGCTGCACTATTCATAACTGTGTGCACGTATACCTGTGAGAATTGATGATGGTTTCAAGGCCAGGGGTTTTGACACCAAATATTGATTTCAGATTGCCCTTTTAAGTACTTTGTTGGTTGTGATAAATAAAAGCTGTTCATTAAAGCACTGGCTAGATAGTGTAATGGTTAAGGGTTCCGCCTCTGACACAGGAGACCTGGGTTCGAATTTCGGCTCTGCCTGTTCAGTAAGCCAGCACCTATTCAGTAAGGAGTTCTTTGGGCGAGACTCCCTAACACTGCTGCTGCCTACTGAGTGCGCTCTAGTGGCTGCCTCACAAGCGCTTTGAATCCAACAGGAGAAAAGCGCTATACTAAAAAAGGAAATATTATTACTTATTTTTCAGAACTTTGCCGTTTTATATTATTTTTTTCCTAAAGTGCCAAGTCACTGTAATATTGAACTTTATATGGGGTCTCATGTTTTTCACTTACAGAAATTACCCTGGCCGCTGGAAGCACTCTCAGTACTCCAGTCCTAAGCACATTATACATATATTTGTGGCATTTGTATTATTATCTTGACCACGGACACACAAAATAAAGAGGTCTACGAGTCTAACGCACCATCTCTGACAATCTAAGCCCAGCACTCCAAGTTGGAAAGGTACTTCACAATGCATTTCCCTGTGGATATCAAACTGTGCTTTCTTGGTGTTCTTGAAAACGAAGAGCTTAATAAATTCCTAAAAGCTTTTACCGCTGAGTCTCACTTTCCTGCTTGTAAAATAATAGCAATGAAATGGATGTCTTCTGGGTCCTCTAATACCGGCGTGTTATTCTCAGTGGTCAGGGCGAGTTCACCTCTACCGAATCTGATATAGCGTTATAGGGAATGACCAGCTATGATCGCTGGAATCTGGTCATCATTGATTGACCGCTTGATGTTCTATATTAAAGCTTTTTTTATTGATCTGGCAGATACATATTGTTAATTGGCAGCATGAAACATTTTACAACGGTGGATGAAATTCAGTCTGGATGACCTTTACAAAGTCAGACTGCTGTCTGCAAAAGTATTGTCATTTATTATATTGTTGAGCTAAGATGCACAGGACAGGGCTGAGCGCCGAATGACATTTTGGATTTTTCTGCCTTATTTCATCTGTAGTTTAGCGTTTCTCAAGGTGTATTATTCTGTACTGTATCGCTGCTTCCGAATAAAGGAATAAAGTTGGAAGCAATAAAAATATATTAAAATGGTTTATTCCTCTAACCTCCAATAACTCAAGATTTCCTGTGAGTATTGCAGACGTATCTAAGTACTAAACTAAAAAATTACAAGCAATATGTCCATGAGAGAGTACGGGTTGTTCTATGGAGAAGGACTTGAAAGAAATAAAAACGGGAAAAAACGAGATCCCACAATAGTGTAGGATGCAAGTGTTCAAGGGCTAGTTAGAAATGTGAATAATAATAATCATAATTACCTCAAAGGCAACCACTATATGAACAAGTGTGGAGAACAAACCCAACCCCACTCGGGTTAAAGCACGAGGGTCATCCATACTATCCCAGGAAAAAAAACACTTATATTAGTAGATAAGTACTTGTTCTACTCACATAACATATGTATTGTAGTTTCCACATTTTGATTTCAGTGAATCTTATACAGTAAATAAAGAGGAAACTGTTCTAGGCATTTTCCATCTTTACTGTCTCTGACTGATGCCAATCCTGATGTTATTTCCCCCCTTACTCCTCTGCCTGAAATGGTGTATGCAGAACTGCAGTGTCATATCTAGTTTGCTTTGTAAACATATGTTAGCAGAACATAGATCGGATTTCAGCAGCTTCTGCAGAGGGGTGAGGTGATTTATCTTCTATTTCCCTTCTCAGGTTCGGGTCACACTGAACTGCCCTCAGCCAATCAGCAAGGAGCAGGAGTGTGTGTGTGTGTGTGGGGGGGGGGGGGGGGGAGGAAAGATAACAAGGCTGCTGTACGAGAAAAGAGCCAGGCTGACTGAGAAAATATTCATTACAACAGACACATTTATGATTATATTAGAATGCTTGCAATGCATGGTCAGCATGTAGACTACATAATAAACACAGCAGTGGGTAATAGGAATTGATTTTATGTCTGGCAATCCCGCTTTATGAAGTCACTCTCTGCAGGGGCAAGCCTGGGATTTTCAAAAGGGGGGGGGGGGGATTCCTTAAAGATCTCCCTCAGCCATGCACCATACAGTATAATAATATGGTAGGACATCATGCAGTTTGGATACAGATAACTCTAACAATGAGGACATCTGAGATTGTTAATGAAGGGGAAAGTGAAGCATTCACACAGCAGTGCACAGGGCTGTGCTCATACCTGACTCTGTTAAGTTCCCCAGAGTTCTGTACACACACTGCTGCGACATCCAAAGTCAACTGTAGCAGGGAAAGAAAGGGGGCAGGACAGTGAGCTTCAGGATGCCTGCAGATATTCTGGTGTCTCAACTTGTACCTGTCCCCAGACACTGCACCAGCCCTGGTCTGAGGGGGGATTCTGGGCAGCTGTAATCCCCCCTGCGTTTTCCTATGCTCTGTAGTGTTCTGGAAATACAGGGTGATACCCCTCCACCAAGGGCGGCCTATAAGTACTGATATAATCAATTAAACAGACACAAACAAGTATAAAATACACTAAAATCAGTCTAAAAAGGGATGTAGCAGTGGTCTCAGCTCCCTAAGGACGTAAGCGGTCTTATCCTAAGACAAACAGATTTACACTCCACTTTGTGGAGTGTACCCAAATAAAGTTGTTTTTTGTCATCCAACATGATAATTTATGTCCTTCTTTAGGAGGTTAGTCCACCTCTTCATCCCCTTTTAGATGGATTTTAGTGTATTTTATACTTGTTGGCGACTCTATTTTATCGATTATACCTGTGGAAAGAGTTGTTTGGCTTTGATTATAGATGGTCCAATAAGAGGCAAAAAACTCTAACTTGCAGGTAGATTTCATGGAAAGTGTACAGTATACAGCTTGAAATTAGACCAATCAAATCTGACAGGAAGTGTGCTTAATTGGACTAGTCCCACTTACATGTAAGTCAGAATAAGTTGCATTTCATTCACCATCTCTAGACTTGATATGTTGCTAATTAACTTTAGTAAATTCTGAAAGGCTTACTACTGGGAAAAATAATATGTTTGGATAGAAATATTGGGGCTAGATGTAAAGATGAGCAAAGATAAATCTTTGACTTTTTCTGCCTTTTTTGGCATTATTTGAATTCCAATTTCACTTTGGGCTTTTTGAATAAAATATTGAATAACCATATGAGCGTTATTTTAAAATTGCAATTGCTGTAGAAATTGCTAGCATTCATTTAAAAAGCACTTACAAATCACCAGAAATCGCTCTGGAAGAGGGAAGAGTTTTGTTGTATCTATCTACTTAATACTGAGGGGAACCTCTAGCTACCAAATACTAGGGGTACATCTGGCTACCTAATACTGAGGGGCACCTCTGGCTACCTAATATTGGGGGGCATCTCTGACTACCTAATACTGGCGGGCACCTCTGGCTACCTAATAGCCTGTAAACATAGAATCAGTGGTGCTCATCCGGATTCCGAATATCCGAACTACCCAGATAATCTGAACTTTTTCCACTATCCGAACTTTGAATAGCAATTCGGATATTTTTTAAAATCCGAATTGACTATCCGAGCAAACTTGGATTTCCCATCTGAAATCCGAAATCCGGGCGGATAGTTAGTTTAGATATCCGAGCAAAAGCCAAAATCTCCTTCAATGGCAAAAATCCGAGAGAGAGAGAGAGAGAGAGAGAGAGAGAGAGAGAAAGACCTCCGAACGGGTTTTTTGCTATTTTCAGGTCACTTCTGGTGTTCTATCCGGATATCTGAATCCGGCCGGATACTGAGGTCGGATATCCGGTTCGGATCCAGATTGGAAAATTTTAAATTCGGATATCCGACCCGGATCGGATAGAGGAGTATCCAGATCTGAATTAGATCCAGATAGTGAAAAGTGATATCCGAGCAGATAGCTGTAGTTTACATGTTTGGCTTAATTCAGACAGACGGCTGTCGGCATCTATTACCATTGGGTTCCCCCGCATCCTACATTGAGATTAATGGAAATGTTCATCACAGTTAATTTCTGTGATGTTGCTTCATGTAGCTTCTAGCATCGGCTACATTTGCTGTTCTGTATCCCCCTAATGGCTGAAAACGCAATGTGTTGACGAATCAGTGGGAAACAATGCCACATGCTTTTCTGCTCAGTAGAAATGAGCCATCAGTAGTTGCCCATGTGAACCAGCCCTAACAAGCTGCAATACGTTTTGCCATTAATCCTTGCAAGGTAGAAAGCTAACCTGAAGGGGGTGTCTTTTTTCTCTGCAATAGCGGGATTTCACTTGTTAACCCAAACTCAAATAAAATATGTTTTACCAAGTTTTAGAGCTTGTTTACACTGTGAGCGTTTGATTATTTTTAAGCGTTGGCGATTTAAAAAATTGCTTTCAAAGCGCTTCTGCAATGTTGAGGTGCCCATACAGTGACTCGATTTCCCGCAGATAGACAGCAGATTCGACCACTGTGATCGAATTTGCTGTGAAATTCGCTAACGCAAACGTGAACCGATCAACCGATTTCCATCCGAAATCGATCGATTCCGTCAATCTGTCCAGGTGGAAAATTTTGCTTGATCACCGGCGGATCGGGAGCGCGTCATTAGTGGCATTCGATTCGACGACAACCAACGTAGTAATAATCTCACCTGCGCAAGTACCTGGGTCCCTGCAGTCCCTTTCTCCGGTTGGTCTTCTTCTGCATCTCCTCTTCACTTCCTGTCCCGTCCTGAGACCAGCCGGAAGTTCAAACAGTAGAGGGCGCTCTACTCTTTAAACGTCCCCTTCTCACAGGACGGGACAGAAAGTGAAGAGAAGATGAAGAAAGCCAGCCGGAGAAAGAGACTGCAGGTACTCGGGGAGTCGCGCCGGCAGAACAGGTAATGTATTGCTGCTGGCGGGGAGAGCAGGAGTGACCTGAGGCAGGTGGCAGCTCCACAGATTGTGAATCGATTTCATGGTGAAATCGATAAAAAATCTGTGTGCAGTGTATTGGCAGCCATTAGATCCCTCTCTGATCAGATTCGATCAGAGAGGGATCTATCTGTTGGTCGATCTGTTGGCAATTGACAAGTGTATGGCTGCCTTTAGTCAATGTGGAAAGTTGTGCAACCACTGTTAGATTTTTGAGACTGTCCTTGGAACCTCTATGAACCTCCCTGTTGTTAGGATGAAGATGAAGAACAGCAATAAACACCTGACAGGGGTCCTTACACTTCTCTTATTTGTTGCTACTGTTGACATTGGAGAGATTTATCTATTTCCTCGCAAATCCGTAAATTAGTCAAATACAGCCAGATGGGGAACACAGTCAGTGATAACAACCCAGACTAGCTCTGTTTGCTTCCCATGTTATTCAGAGCCAAAGTACATTTTTATTTCTGGAGTTGGGCCTTAAGCCGCCCAGTGCTGCGAGATGTAATCTAAATGTATTCCCTCATGATAAGTGCTAATTTGTGATAATGCGAAGGCTGCAGATACAGCTGTATCACCTTATCTAGGAAATGAATGATCTGGATCCATCTGCACTGCATAGAGTCACTGTGCTGATAGTATAAGTAGGCTACAAATTGCCGGCTGTTGACACATTTTATGACTTTATGCAGCATGTCTCATAGCCAGCTATTTCAAGTTGTGAAGCAGTCACTTAACAGCTTATGTTAGTGTGCCTGTGAGCTGTCAGATGTTTCATTCCAATTAAATTTTGTGTGAACAGATTTGATCAAATTCTGCAGAATCACAGTCAGTGAGCATTTACACTAAAGACATGAAAGTGATATGCACAACTCAGGCAAATATTTTGGGGACAGATAATTGGAATACTGTATTCAGATTCCACAGCCAAACCTCCCAGGTAAGGCAAATACTCTATCATACAGTTCCCTACCACAGGATTTTTCCTCATAAAAACCACAGCAATTTCCACCAATAACTTTACCGCTATTTATCACATCAAAATGACCTACATGTTGTTGTTTTTTACACAAATTAGGCGTTCTTTGGGTGGTATGTTTTGCAAAGAATTATTTTATTTTTTATGCATTTTAAGGAGAACAAGAAAAGAACATTTTTCAAAAGTCATTATTTCTCAGATTTCAGCCATTTTAGTTTAAAAATAAAAAGTGTTCCTGTATATAAAACCCACACGTTTTATTTGCCCATTGGTCCCAGTTATGACATTTAAATGAGGTTCCAAGTACAATGTATGGTATGATATTTTATTTGGAAATGTTTATTTTTTGCCATTTAGTGGTTTTTATACTATATAAATAATTACAAGCCCTTTTTCGCAAAAATAACTGTAATATACCCTCATGACATACTTTAAAAAAAACCCTAAGGTAACTATTGATGTGGGGCTTTTTTTTAAATGATATCACTTTTTTTAGAAGTTTATTTTGGTAACTATGAGGTAGGTGTGAAAGAAGTTAATAATGAAATATATATATATATATATATATATATATATATATATATATATATATATATATATAATATGTGAGTTTAATTTTACTTTTTGACCACTAGAGGATGTCGTTTAGGATTTCACGATACATGGCTCCGTCCATTTTCCCGTTAATGCGATTAAGTTGTCCTGTGCCCTTAGCAGAAAAACACCCCCAAAGCAAAATGTTTCCACCCCCATGCTTGACGGTGGGGATGGTCTTTTGGGGGTCATAGGCAGCATTTTTCTTCCTCCAAACACAGCGAGTTGAGTTAATGCCAAAGAGCTCTATTTTGGTCTCATCAGACCACAGCACCTTCTCCCAGTCACTCACAGAATCATTCAGGTGTTCATTGGCAAATCCATTGCGGTGTAATGTGTTTCCAATGGTTTTCTTGGTGACTGTGGTCCCTGCTAATTTGAGGTCATTCACTAACTCCTCCCGTGTAGTTCTAGGATGCTTTTTCACCTTTCTCAGAACCATTGACACCCCACGAGGTGAGATCTTGCGTGGAGCCCCAGAGCGAGGTCGATTGATGGTCATTTTGTGCTCCTTCCATTTTCGAACAATCGCACCAACAGTTGTCACCTTCTCTCCCAGCTTCTTGCTAATGGTTTTGTAGCCCATTCCAGCCTTGTGCAGGTCTACAATTTTGTCTCTGACATCCTAGGACAGCTCTTTGGTCTTTCCCATGTTGGAGAGTTTGGAGTCTGCTTGATTGATTGATTCTGTGGACAGGTGTCTTTTATACAGGTGACTAGTTAAGACAGGTGTCCTTAATGAGGGTGACTAATTTAGTAGAAGTGTCTAACCACTCTGTGGGAGCCAGAACTCTTAATGGTTGGTAGGGGTTCAAAAACTTATTTCACTCAATGAAATGCAAATCAGTTGCTATCTTTTATTTAAGGTTATTTTTTCGATTTTCCTTTTGATGTGCTATCTGCCACTGTTAAAATAAACCTACCATTGAAATGATACTGTTCTGAGACTTTTCATTTCTTTGTCATTGGACAAACTTACAAAATCAGTAAGGGGTCAAATAATTATTTCCTCCACTGTATGTTACACAACGAGCCTGGGAATTGTCACGACAATAGATGTACCATAGCAAAGTCATTATAAAAACTTTTACAGTGAGGAATACTCTCTCTTTTATGCTTACAGTCAAACAGAATCCTGGAAAAAGAAGAAAAAAAAAACAGCCTGTCTGCTATATTTAATTAGGGAAGCTGTATGGCAGTGCTGCATGTAACTAATAAGCTTCTGAACAAAGTGAAACTGTTAACCTTTTCAGTAACTATCTAACCTAATGGATAACCGAACCTAAGAGGGATATATTGACTCTTAATCCACTTTAACCTGAGCAGAGTGAAAAGAGTTCTTCCACATTTCAGCCTTTCTTCCTTCTGCCACATGTGAGACGTAATTGCTAGAGAGGAAGCCCAAGTAAGGGATCATCACTTCCATTTACTGTGTTTTCAAAAATGTAAGATCAGTAGGCAAACGGTTAGTATACGAACACCATATAGTTGCCCTCTGCAGGCAGTCAGTGTCTGGAACTAAGAAGCAAGATCTCTCCGCATTAGCCCCTAAATATGTAAGAAATACAATTCATCAAATGTAACCTAAAACTGATATAACAAAATATGCACTATAAAGCCATGTTCCAGGCCCCGCTTTTGAGGGCCTCCTTGGAGATAGTACTTCTGCCCAATTTTGCCAGATTGGCTCAGGTCTATCTGGGGATTGTAGCTAGAATCTGTTTTTGGTTAGGATTGGGTGTGGGGAGGGGGGGGGGGGTAGTTACAGGCACATGAAGGAAGGTGGGGTTAGGGTCATGAAGGTGGGTGAGGTGTAAGACTGATGGGGGAGTTGTAATACTAGGGAAGGCTGTGAGTCTTGCAGAAACTCTAAATTTGGATATCAACAGAAGGGGGGGGGGGGGGGGGGTGTCCAGATGATGTGTACACTTGCACTTGGTCCTTAATAACTGATAATCACCATTGTCCCACAATGACAGCAATGCTTTGCATGAAATAAAATGTGTCCTATTCTGCTTTCTGAAATGGTACAGAGTATTTGAGTAAGACACAAGGAACTAAGACCCCTTATAATGCCGAAAAGAACAAATATACCTCCTACAAAAAAAGCTATCCTAAGTATAAGTACTCCTTCCTAAAACAGAAGGGATACTAATAATAATCCGGACATTTGTATAGCGGTTTTCTCCTGTCGGACTCAAAGCGCTCAAGAGCTGCAGCCACTGGGACACGCTCAAGAGGCCACCCTGCAGTGTTAGGGAGTCTTGCCTTGAACTCCTTACTGAATAGGTACTGCTCCTTACTGAATAGGTACTTGGCCTAGCCAGGATTTGAACGCTGGTCTCCCATGTCAAAGGCAGAGCCCTTAACCAGTACACTATCCAGCCACTGCTGGATAGTGTAAGTATTCTGTAAGGGATCTGTAAGTATTCAGCTTCCCATTCATGGTTTAACTTCCATAATGCTTCACTCCTCCTGGTCAGTGAGTAAATATGCAGATGATACCCCTGAAAAAGTCAGGTGTACATCCAGGTTTATAGCACACCTATAGCTCATTCATTTTACAGAGCCATTTAATCCATCCTGCAGATGTTTCAGGCTAGTAGCAAGAGAGTAGAGCCTGGCACTAGATCTGTACATATATAGCGGGCTGCCCCCATTACCTGCAGCCATATCACCTGTGCTTACTGTGAAATACAATAAAGTCCAAATAGTGCGAGAGCCGGGCACTTGATGAGCTTCAGGCTTTATTTGCTAAAGGTAATTTAGCACATAGACAGACAGCGGCCTGAAGCGGAGAGTTCCGTGAAACGGCTGTCAGGCCGCTCTCTGTACCCCCACTGCTGTTTGTAGCGTTTGTATTGGCTCTCTCAGTATTTAGTTGTTTCAGCCTGTTTGGGCTTTCCTCATTGCAAGGCATGGATTGATAGGGCTGTTTCAGAAGTCAGATAAATAGCTTAATCTTGGTAAAAAGCCGCCTTCTCTAAATCCCTTTTCTTTTAATACTGAGCTATTGCATGAATTTAGAGTTTATTCCCAACAAAACTATTACATTTGATGCCTCAGTGCTTCTGGGATTCTTGTTATTTACTCTCAGCACCCTAAATAATGTATTGCTATTTGCACAGGTGCCTTTCAGTACAGCGGTGTGATTTAGAATTATTCATAAGCATCTACCGCCTCTCCTGCAGCACACGGCACTTTTCCTTATCAAAACAGACAATACAGTGTGAATCGGTGGGAGCATATACTGTAGGTGTCCTTCTTTGTATCTCTCGCTGTGCAGAGAATTTTTAATTGTGCATTATGATGAGTCTTGATGGTGGAACTTTTTACATGAATTGCAAAGCTACTCAAAGAGAAAATGTTTCCTTTGATACAGCCAAAGACTTTATATCTGACCTTTGGGCAGACAGCTGTATGTTACTAAGGCAATAGGACTTTCACTGTTCTTGTCAAAGGCTTTCAGGCCCAGAACACAGATGAGTTACTGTGGGCATCTCTGTGTCGGTCAGAAAAAGGCAACATAAAGGAAACGTCTTCACATAAAATTCCTGATCTTCCTAAGCTTGGTAATTATAGAAAATGAAAATGTGGCATCAAAAATGCAGTCATTGGAAAAGGAACTGTAACCAAGGATTGAACTTCATCTCAATCAGTTGCTGATACCCCTTTTCTCATGAGAAATCTTAAAGTGAACCTCCGGACTAAAAATCTACTCAGCAGAACTGAAAAGGCTTGGTGTTTCACAGCATCAGAACTTTAGTTTTCTTACCAAAGAATCCTTTTTAGCTGCATTTTTAACTAAGCTCCACCCATCAAAGTAAACTGCACTGGCTTTTTTTCCCTGATGCTGTGCAAAGCATGATGGGATTTCCTATGTTGTTCACATTGCCTAGCAACTGGGAGGGGTGATCAGCACACAGGACAGTTGGAACTCAGTCTCATGCTCCCTGTCACCTCCATTCAACCAAAAAGATGGCTGCCCTCATGAAATCCAACATTGAGATCAAACAGAGATGATATTACCCATTTTAATTAACATAAGACAAACAAGTCAAATAACATTTATATTGCGCTTTTCTCCTGGCGGACTCAAAGCGCCAGAGCTGCAGCCACTAGGGCGCGCTCTATAGGCAGTAGCAGTGTTAGGGAGACTTGCCCAAGGTCTCCTACTGAATAGGTGCTGGCTTACTGAACAGGCAGAGCTGAGAATTGAGGTCTCCTGTGTCAGAGGCAGAGCCCTTAACCATTACACCATCCAGCCAACATAACTAATGTAACTTAATGACAGTATGTTTGTTTAGGCTGAAGTTAATGCTGGGAATACACAATGCGTTTTCTCTGCTCGATTCTGCGCGCGATCTATTTTGCCACTCAATTCTCTTATCTTCCGCTAGTTGTTCTTATCTTTTTCCATTCACTTCTATGAGAAATTGATAAAAGGATCGAACGTGAGATCGGACATGTAGGAAACATCGATCTGCTCAAAAAACGCATGGTGTATTCCAAGCATAATAGATCATCTACCGGGGGGGATGGGGGGCTGGTGGTATGGCTGATATTGTGGTGAAATCCCTCCCATATTGTGATGTCAGGACCTAAGTCCTGACAGTTTCGTGTCTTGTTGCATTGTGGAAAATAACAGGTGTCAAGCAACTAGTATCTCCATACTGTGCATATGTATATCTGTAAAAAAAAAGTTTAGCCTATTACATTGTTAGGGGGTGTGGTAAAAGATAATGGCAGTTGGTACTGTCTATTTTTCTCATGTATGCCAGTAGTAAAGATGATGACGTACAGGCTGAATGTGGATCAAACAATATGAGAAAATGACATGGCGAATAATAATCTTTTTGATCACTCTTCTATTTTTTAACTTCTAACTTTGCAATGTATTGATTTATTTTTTCCTCCTTTTCGTCAAAGTTCCTCTTTAATGCACCATTTACCCCCTGGGGCTAAGTGCAGAGAAAATATGCTACAAAAATCAGAACCATGATTAGTTAAAAAGAACATAAATTGACAATAGTGTACCCAGTTTAACATACCTGGGCTTTCTTCCAGCCCTTGCAGTCATCCTGGTCCCTTGCTGTCTTTCCGCTCTGCTTCCTTCAACTGCTGTCCCCTCTGAAACCTGCATGCACGACCCCAGGCTGTGTGCCTTGATCACGCTTCTGTAGCTGGGAGTATTATGTGCTTGCACAGTTAGAAAAAATTGTAACTGCACATGCACCAAAAGGGGAGCGCGATCAAGACGCTCACAGCCTGGGTTCCCACATGCGCAGTTGTCAGCGAGATTTCAGAGCGGCACATCGGCTGAAGGGAATAGAGCAGTAAGACAGCAAGGGAATAGGACGACTACAGGGTGCTGGAAGAACCCTGTTATAAATAAACTGGGGATATTACTGTCACTTTAGGTTCAGTAGTGTTCCATGAAGTTTTACTGAATTGGACACTGAATAGGAATGCTCGCTGTTTACACCTTTTATATATTTTAGCCCTCTGAACGTTATTATCTGAGGAAGTTTTTAGTATTGGCAGAGTGTGTGTCCAGCCAGTTGTGTGACTGCGGCCGGAAGGGAATCAGATGGCTTTGATGATGGTGGCAGGACCAGGCTATTCAGGCTATTCTGCTCCTCACAGCTGTGTCACGTCTGATAAGCGGTTTCTTAAGGGGAGAATTTGGCCATTGTGTCTTCCGCAGCTCCTGGCCAAACATGAACTTACTAGTTTTATTGGAAAGAAAGCATTAAGGAGAGTTCCTGTGGAGGCCGTCATACAGCTGTCTATTGAGGCATATGCAAATCTTTTGCAACCAGTAGATTCTCAAGAAAAAATATATTACAAAAGTATAAATTACAATATAATTCTTAATGCTGCAATCACAGGAAACTTAACAGCGCTCCCTTTTAATGTGCTCTCATCTGCCACAATATATGGTATACACTGTATATACAGTATGTATTTATATATTTGCGATGTGCGTACCATTGTTTATTGTTGCATCACTGCTTTTTGTGCACCATTTTTTGATGCTGTAATTTCTTGTATTGTCACCTCTATCTGTTGTACAGTGCTGTGTAATATGTAAGCGCTTTATAAATAAAGTTTAATAACAGGGGTTGGGGCCAAGCGCAAAGCTTGGAGAGTTCTTCAGGTGGCTTGTGAGTATCTTGCAGGGGTCTTGAGGAATCCGTTTTCTAAAATTATGGGAAATGACTTAAAGTGAACCTCCAGACTTAAAATCGACTCTGCAGCACTGAAAAGGCTTGGTGTTTCTTTAACAGTTTCACAGCGTCAGAACTTTGTTTCTCTTATACAAGCCTCATTTTTAGCTGCACAGAAGAAAACTGCCTGGGCATTTTTCCCCTGACGCTGTGCAAAGCATGATGGGATTTCTGATGTTGTTGTTCTCGTTCTGCTGTTTTGGGGCAATTTTCTTTTTTTACATTTTGAATTTGACATTTGAAGCCCAGCGCGCGCAGCTGGGAGGGGTTATCAGGACACAGGACATTTGGAACTGTGTCTCCTGCTCCTTGTCACCTCCTTTCAACCAAAAAGATGGCAGCCCCCATGAATCACAAACATTTGCCTGTTCTTTTAAAACAGGGTGGGTAAAAATTATATTACCTCTCTATTCTAATTAACATAACTAATGTAACTTAATGACAGTATGTTTGTTTAGGCTGAAGTTCCCCTTTAAATGCACCCTTCTTTGCATATTAAGCCCAGCATAATGCTGTTACTTTGTTCCTGTACTGGTAGGAAACTAGCTGCCCCGTGTGCTTATCAAAGCTGTTATCAGCACTTCAGCAAATAAAGAGCATAGTTAGGGTTAGTAATTATATGTTTTGTAATGAAAACAATGGAAGTAACATGTTTTTACCTTTAAATCAGAGCTAAAACCAGGAATTGATAAAGAGCCTCATTTTAAACGGAACCTGAAGTAAGAAGGATATGGAGGCTGCCATATTTATTTCCTTTTAATCAATACCAGTTGCCTTGACAGTCTTGATGGTCTATTTGGCTGCAGAAGTGTCTGAGTCACACACTTGAAACAAGCATGCAGCTAATGTTGTCAGTCTTCAGTCAGCAACCTGATCTGCATGCTTGTTCAGGGTTTATTGCTAAAAGTATTAGAGGCAGAGGATCAGCAGGACAGCCAGGCAACTGGTATTGCTTAAATAGAAATAAATATGTCATATTCCACTTACTTCTGTACAGTAACATTTTAAATATCTTTAACTTATTAGAGGGGTTTTACTTTTCCTGAAAAAAAGTGCAATTTTAGCAAAGAGATGGCCAAAAGAAAACATGTTATTTAATAATTATATATTATTTTAATCATTATTATTGCCTCTTTTGACAGTAATTACAGATTCTAAAAAAAATAAAAAAATAATTATTGCTATTCAGGCCTGCTTACCTCCTGTGAATATGGCAGATTGAAGGAATTGTTAGTAGTGAGGGAAGAGGTACAGTAATTCTGGCGAGAACTGAGAACCTTCACAAACTAAAATTTGGCTGAGTTCTGCTGATGTCACACAGTGTGATAATAAAGAGGCCAATCTCTGCCATGTTACCTGATGCCTGCCTGATCCCTATTACATATATGCTATATGGGCTTTTCTGATCTTCACTGGCTAACATTTTGATGAACTTGAATATTGTAGTTAATATGATTCCCCATGTATGCTAGCCAGGGCCGGGCCGAGGCATAGGCTGGAGAGGCTCCAGCCTCAGGGCGCAGTGTAGGAGGGGGCGCAGAATTCATTTAGCTGTCATTCCTAATTGTGTTTGAAGCAGAAAGAAATAAGAAAAGGGGATATATGGCAGTGACTGCAAGCCAGATAACTAGATATTAAGGTGTTGGGGAGGTTGTGGGCCCTGTGGCGCCTCTTAATCTAATAGCAATCAGTGTTTGATGGCTCGGGTGGCAGGGATGGAGGGGTGCACTTTGGTGTCTCAGCCTTGGGTGCTGGAGGACCTTGTCCCGGCTCTGATGCTAGCTAGGACAAGATCCTTTCACTATTTTCTTTTGTATTTGTTGTTATGAGTCCACCTCAGTTTTTATCTTGAATTATGTTATTATATGTTGCATTATTTGTTTGTACGGTGTATTTTTATTCCTATGTTGATGGATGTATTTATTGTATAGGTAAGAAATGTTATTGCATTGTTACCCACTATTATCACTCTTAACCGATTTATCAAATTATATGAAGCAAAGCTCCCCATAAGTGAGGCTCATAAACAGCGTGTGCCATTGGTGGTGGTGGTGGCGGCAGGTATTACTAAATATCAGGTAGCAGGTGATGCAAAGCACTCAGGGGTGTTGCGTGCTCCTGCCTGTTGCAATGCATGCTGGGAGATACCCTACTCCCCACTGCTAACTCCATTTACAATGTTTTGATAAATAGGTGCTTAGTACACTATAATATTCTTGGATTGACTTTGCTTGCTACACATTATGGTACCCATATACCATTTGATATTTTAAATGGATTTGATGTTACATTTAATATAAACATTAAATCTAATGAGAATCTATTAAAACTAGCACATTTTCTCTGTATACTACTATCAATATATTGATTGATTGATTGATTGATTGATTGATTACAGATCGTACATGTCAGTCCTTTAGTATATCGATCCAGCAGATGGAAGTGTGTGTGTGTGATGAACAAAAGTGCTTAATTTTTACAATAATTATGTATAAATGATTTAGTCAGTGTTTGCCCATTGGAAAATCTTTCCTCTAACTGACATTTATCACATTCTGACATTTATCACATGGCAACATCTTTACTGCTGGCAGGTGATGTCAGTGGAAGTGGCTGCTGTTTCCAACTGCTTTTTTGGCAGTTGAAAACAGCTGTTATTTCTCACAATGCAACAAGGCTTCCACAGTGTGATGTCAGCACCATGGTCCTGATATCACACTGTGGGAGGGGTTTCAACACAATATCAGCCATACAGAGCTCCCCGATGATCCGTTTGAGAAAAGGAAAATATTTCTCATGGGAAAGGGGGTATCAGCTACTGATTGGGATGAAGTTCAATCCTTACGTATGGTTTCTCTTTAAAGGGACTCCGAGCAGTGCAGAAACTATGGAAAGATGCATATCATTTTAAAGCTCTCTTTCTCCTCTTTCCAATGATGTATAAACCGCCGCCCTATGCCTTTTAGTTTTCGCTATTTTCGCGATTGAAATTGCCGCGGCCGCGATTTCAATCGCGAAAATAGAGAAAACTAAAAGGCGCAGGGCGACGATTTAGGTGTCGCCAGAAAGAGGAGAAAGAGAGCTTTAAAATGATATCCATCTTTCCATAGTTACTTGTATTACACAGGACGACACTTTCCCCAGTGTCAGCAGCTCCATTCAGCAGAAAAAGTCGCCCTGTGTAATACAATGTAACTATGGAAAGATGGATATCATTTTAAAGCTCTCTTTCTCCTCTTTCTGGCGACACCTAAATCGTCACCCTTCACCTTTTAGTTTTCTCTATTTTCGTGATTGAAATCGCGGCCGCTGCAATTTCAATCACAAAAATAGCGAAAACTAAAAGGCATAGGGCGGCGGTTTATACATCATTGGAAAGAGGAGAAAGAGAGCTTTAAAATGATATGCATCTTTCCATAGCTTCTGCACTGCTCGGAGTCCCTTTAAGCAGCAGTGCATGATCAGTGCTTTTCATAGCTGACTGACTGCAGTGGTCAAATGACTGCAGTGGTCAAATTAATATAAGACAAGGTTGCTGCAGAAACCTTGTCTAATATCAAACAGAGCAAAGTGTTGCAAAGTAATAGCACTGGAAGATATCAACCATTTATCTGATCTGTTACTAATCTAATAGTGTATTGGCACGTTTATCATATCATTTGGATGCTGAACTTTTTCAATTAGATATTCTTAGTATGTTTGAATTCAGAACAATCGTTCTCACTGTCTTCTTGCTATTTGTGAAACAATCCTATGCTGTTCATGCGTCTGGGTCGGTAGATGGCACTGTTCTATTTGTATTGCTGCATAAGATTATCTAGACTGTTGTGGATTATTTGTTCTTGTTTTTCTGCCTGGCTGGGGAGGTGGAGAAAAGCCACTGTTTCTGCAGAGAGCTGGTGAGTCCTGCAAATAAACCTACTTTTAGTTATTCTGCTTCTGTGATAACTAACACAACAGTTCCTTGTAGTGTCTTCATTGGCCAAGCTATTTATTTAGACAAGTCACAGGCTTTTGATGCTTCACTGTGTTTCTTCTATTTTCTATAATATTGACCTCAATTCTGGTAGGGTTTTCAAACAAATTACCTCATGTATGGTAATTTACCTCATGAAGTAATGACATTTAGCAATTCTGGTAGGTTTTAGTCATAGTTTACCTCATGCGGTACATTATGAGGTAATTTGTGCGGTAATTTGCATTGATTTTACTGAAAATGGCTATTCTCATAGAAATTAGGGGTCATGTTAGCACAAAATTTGCCGATCAGTTTAAGACCTGCCTGTATCTGGAGGTAAAGTCAATATGTCTGCATTTTGCAGTTTGTAGTGGAGCTCCTATTGTTGTTTTAGTGGAGTCCTTTTTCAGGCTGTGTGATAGAAAAGAATAGTAGAAATAAAACTCCAAATATTTGCTTGATTTTTTTTATAGGGGGTGCCTATAAATATACTTGTATATGGTGTATGTATATGCGCGTATGAACATGTGGTGGTGTATGTGCCTCCCCTATATATGTGTGGATGTGTGGTAGTGTATATGCATATATGTGTATGTACTTGAATATGGACATGAATTTTTGAGGACATATGAGGTTCTTTATATATATATATATATATATATATATATATATATATATATATATATATATATATATATATATATATATCTATCAACTCTTTTTATACAAAAAAGATTTAATGTTCTTTTTTTATTAATTACTGATTAACTAATCTTATGATCATGTATGACTGTGACCAGTGGGCACTGTGGAGGCATAGCGTTATTGTTGACATACAATTTTAAATTTGAAATATTTATAGCAACTCTATATAAAGTTTGCCCAGTATTGCTATCTGTAGTCCTAATAGTAGGCTCAATACGCTACTTGTTACTATTACAGGTACTACGGTATCCTCTCCCCTCTATACAGAGCCAATTGGATACAGCCTTATGAATTGCTGTATATAATGAATTGTTTTTAAAATTGCTTGAAAAAGCGGAGGTAGAACTTCCGCGAAACGCGTTGTCATTAAATCTTATTCATCAGCCGGGTTGTCTTTATTAATTGCTGATAACCTGACTGTACGCTGCTCGCTGCGGCATTACGATAGAAGCAGTGAGCGCGTTCTAATCTCCATAGCAACTCCTATAGGAAGTGCCCCGGAGAGTGACGTCATGTCCGCCCTACCAGGAGAGCCCAGTCCCCGGCTCGGCATAGAGCGACGCAGGCTGATCGTGGCAAAGCACGCTGTGCTAAGCCAATTTCGTATGAGGTGAGACCTGTCCTGGGATATCACCCCCCTTTACTGTATACATCGCTCAGTGCGCCCCCTCTTTTCTTTTCTTTCTACTTTTAGTGGCTTGTTGGGGAGCGGCCGAGCTCTACAATTGACAACCTGATTGCACCTGGGGTTGATCCACCACCCCACTTTGTATCTATAAATATACTTTTCATAGGTTGATACATAATGAAATACACCTCTCCTCCCCTACCCCCCCCCCCCCCCCCCCCAAAAAAAAAAATTATCCTAACTTATGGAAGACAATTAAAGACTATGATTATTTATTTACTGCATGCTTACCGCTGAAATACAGCACAGTTTACCACACTTTATGCATTTACTGCACGTTTTACCCCGTTTTACCGTATGTTCGGAAATGCAGAACAATTGTTCAGAATTGCTATAAAAAAAGAGGAAAATACCTCATGAGGTATTTTACCTACTAAAAAATATTTACCTCACATAGCTACCAGAATTGAGGCCAATGCGTTTAGATACTTTATTGTGTAGTAGCTAGCAGCAGTGCCTTTTGTTGGTAGGGAAATGCTTGTTGGTGACTACTGACTCCTTGAAGATGCAGTTGGGTTTTATTTCTAGGTTGAACTGTTTGGTACTCAGCATGTGGTCATTGCTATTGATATGTGTTTTTAATGATGTAAGAATGTGATAGAGGACCGTATAGTCTGGTCTGCATTTATCCCCGCTAACTGTACTTCCATGTTTCATTCACTGCTTTTACCATTAACACTCAAGCATTGTTAGAGCTTTCCCATATCATAGCGAGCGTGCTCATCAGTCCCGAGCGAGCTCATCAGTCCACTTTATGCTGATTGTAGACTTCCTCCAGCCTTATAATTGTCTTATTGTGAGAAAAATCTAATTAGAAGTAGGAAGAAGTTAATGGGGGGAAAAATCCAGTGGAGTGCAGTGTGTGATATAATGCCACTTTCCGGGTGATTGCTTTTAGTGTAATGCACTTAGAAAGTATCAGCAGATTAAATATACTTTCTGAACTGTAGTCACATGGTCTTTCCCAGCTGCTGTCATGGAAACCGTCTCAAGACTCAGCGAGTAAAAGGACCTTTGGACAACGGAAGTGAAGAAGCTTTAGATGTCTAGTAGTTTCTTGACAGATGCTAAGAACACACTTTTAAACGCTAGTTAAGCAGGTTGACGTATCATGTTATTAATAGAAACTTCTGCATTAGTTACCAGAACTTAAGTAGAATTTCTCATAGCAACTGAACACCTTCAGCATTACCATGCCAGTCCCCAATGGATTTTCATCAATATTTAAAGGGATACTTAAGTAAAAAAAATGATTTTTACTCACCTGGGGCATCCCTCAGCCCCCTGAAGCTGTATGGTGCCCTCGCAGCCTTGCTCCGATCCTCCTGTCCCCCCCCGGCGGCTACTTCCGGGTTCGGTGACTGGCGTAAAGTCCTGGGGCTCTGTTTTGTAGGAGATCGCGAGCAGGCTGCGTGTGCATCTCCTGCTTGGGGGGCGGAGCTCCGCCCCGCCTTCAGTCTCCGAGCGGCTATTGCCTCTCAAGAGACTGTTATGGCCCATACTCACGGGCTACAATTGTTGCTGTTGCTAGCACACGGGAGCCTGTGCGCGACAGATAGGCGACAGCTCGTCGCCAGGTCCCTCCGCATACACACGGCGGAGGGACCTGGCAACTGATGCGGCGGAAGCTGTCGCCGACGTTCCTCCCACCCGCCGGAAGCTCATGGTATTCCCTGCTGATTGCTGTCGCTAGTCCGCATACACACGTGGACTAGCGACAGTTGCGGCTAAGTTGCACGGCAACTGTCGGCAGACGATTGACCGTGCCAACGGTTCGGGGTGCGCACCCGCGTTGCGCCGTGCTGCGCCTCATACTCACGGGCGAACTGTCGCCGCAGCACGCGCGTACCACGTGGTTGGGGCGACAATTGTAGCCCATGAGTATGGGCCATTAGATGCCGTGATCGCCGTCTATTTATATGGTGCAGCGCTGCGATCAGCAGCAGCGCTGCACTGGGGACAACCGTGTGACACGGCTGTCCCCCTGGGGGACAAGAGAGCGATCGGCTCTCATAGGCAGAAGCCTATGACAGCCGATTGCCATAATTGGCTGGCTGTGGGTAGGGAGGGAGGGTATTTAAAGAAACAGGGTTGTTGTTTTTTAAAACAACAAACAATAATATTTATTATAAAAAAATAAACATGGGGGAGCGATCAGATCCCACCAACAGAGAGCTCTGTTGGTGGGGTGAAAAGGGGGGAGGAATCACTTGTGTGCTGTGTTTGCGGCCATGCAGCTTAGCCTTAAAGCTGCAGTGGCCTATTTTACTAAAATGGCCTGGTCACTAGGGGGGGGTTTAGCACTGCAGTCCTCAAGTGGTTAAAGCATTATTTCACCACAACAATACCTTGGCAGTGAAGCTGGTAATTTGTGCCCAGGCTCATTAAGGTAAAATGGCTATAGCGGCCCCATTTTGATTATAGCTGCGTCAAGGCAGTATTTTGGGTGCCTGTGCCACTCTGTCAATTTTGTAATTAGGTGTCACAGATATTGTGAAGGGTGTTTTAACTGGCGAAGTCAGCACAGATATTGGCAGAAATTGTGTGTGTGTGAGTGTGTGGTGCAGTTAGGCATTTGTAGAGGGAAGGTTCAAGTGAGAATAGGGTTGGAATTAGCGATAATAAAATATGACCTACTGCCCAATAGTAGATTATTGGTAATTTTACTAATATTTAACTAGTGGCTATTGCTGTCGCTCAAATTATTGTGGTATGTATGTTCTTGGCACTCCCTTAATGAACGTTCTAAATATATATTTCTCATCATGGCACTAGCTCAACCGAAAGCAGTAAGACTGTAACCCTTTTCAGACATTCTTCTGAGATTTTCATTTTTGGAGCACAGGATCATCCATTAGCGTCTCAATTCTCTTCAGCTGTATGCAGAAGGAAACTTCTCAGATGTCTGCCTGTCCTGAACCAAGCCATCTCCTACTATCTGCAGTGCCGACCTACTGTGCTGAAGCAGGGACCACCTTCTTCTACTTCTCCACAGTCTAACATTGCTGGACTACTGCAACATCCTACAAAGAACAGACTGGTACCTCTCCAGTCCATACAGGACTTTCCATATTGTCTCATCCTCCTATAATGCTGCTCCTCTGTACAGTCCCTTTATTTCCTTTTACTTACCATGAGAATCCAGTTCAAACTCATAATCCTCTTACAAAGCTTTCCATACGTTGTGCCCACCATGCATTTCCTAATTATTTTCCAGATTCTATCCTATCCTTAACCTCCATTTTGCACATGAAACCTTCTTATGCTCTATTTTGGAGGTGTGTAAAGTTGACAGTGCTTCTTTTTAAATTTAGACCATGTGAGGTAATTTCTAGAATCTCCAAAATACAAGATGGAAGCCCCCATGAAAAAGAGGCAAGAGATTCTGAAGATTAATCATAACCAGTGGCGTACCTAGGGCATTTGACACCCGGTGCTGGGTATTATAAGACACCCCCCCCCCCCAAAAAAAAGTAAAGGGGCAAAAAATGGGTGGCGCTACAACATGGGCGTGGCCATGACCGGATGAGGGCAGAGCTAACTGTAATTTGACGTGAACCCGGGTGAGAGTGATATGGAGGCTGCCATATTTATTTCCTTTTAAACAATACTAGTTGCCCTGCTAATCTATTTGGCTGCAGTAGTGAACTGAATCACACCAGAAACAAGCATGCTTGTTCAGGGTCTGTGGTTGAAAGAATTAGAGGCAGAGGACCAGCACGGCAGCCAGGCAACTGGTATTGCTTAAAAGGAGATAAATATGGCAGCCTCAATATTATTCTCACCTCGGGTTCCCTTTAAAAGTGCAATGCAAAGACAGTGGGCCCAAGTTTTGGTGACCCTTTCCCCAGAAAATTCACATAATTGTGCAGGTTTTCTCAAGAAAATACACGTAATGTGTGCAGATTTGCCCAGAGAATACGTTCAATCATGTCGGCAGATTTGCCCAGAAAATACATGCAATCATGTCTGCAGATTTGCCCAGAAAATACATGCAATCATGTCTGCAGATTTGCCCAGAGAATACGTTCAATCATGTCTGCAGATTTGCCCAGAAAATACATGCAATCATGTCTGCAGATTTGCCCAGAGAATACGTTCAATCATGTCTGCAGATTTGCCCAGAGAATACGTTCAATCATGTCTGCAGATTTGCCCAGAAAATACATGCAATCATGTCTGCAGATTTGCCCAGAGAATACGTTCAATCATGTCGGCAGATTTGCCCAGAAAATACATGCAATCATGTCTGCAGATTTGCCCAGAGAATACGTTCAATCATGTCGGCAGATTTGCCCAGAAAATACATGCAATCATGTCGGCAGATTTGCCCAGAAAATACATGCAATCATGTCGGCAGATTTGCCCAGAAAATACATGCAATCATGTCGGCAGATTTGCCCAGAAAATACATGCAATCGTGTGGCAGACCTGTCCACAAAACACTTCAATCGTCAATAGTTGCCCCCAGTATAGCTAGTATAGTTGCCCCCTGTATAGCTAGTATATTTGCCCCCTGTATAGCTAGTATATTTGCCCCCTGTATAGCTGCCCCCAGTATAGCTAGTATAGCTGCCCCCAGTATAGCTAGTATAGCTGCCCCCAGTATAGCTAGTATAGCTGCCCCCCAGTATAGCTAGTATAGCTGCCCCCAGTATAGCTAGTATAGCAGAAGGAAATGGCAGCGCTTCCAAACAGACGCTGCACCTGAATTGACTACCTGCACAGGTATGCAGAGCTCAAATAACGGGCAGGTTACACACCTTGCATTCAAAACAGGTACAGTAAAGGGGGGCGTTAGCTTCAGCATAAGTTGTGCACAAATTATCCCTAATAGACTCTCCAACGGCGGTGACGTGCCCCATAGGAGAGAAACTAACCACTAATCTAGCAGTGAAACATATAAAAAAGTGAAGCATGTTCAAACAATGAAAATTGTCCAAAAAAAAAAAATAGGTTAAAACCTCAAACTAATGTAACAGTGAAACATATTCAACAGTGAAACATATCCAACAGTGAACCCTAGCTAGTCTAAAATTAAAATCATAATCCTTACCTGGTGCAGCTAGCCATAAATGGTATACACATTTGTTCAGAAGACAGCAAGCAATGGGCAGCGCTCACAGGCTGCAAGTGAAGTGAAAGCTCCAGAGATATGCCCAGCCCCTTGGGGCGAAATACACACCTTGAATACAAATCAGATGCAAATTATGTGCTACCACTAATCTAAATTCTAAAATTTGAATGCAAGCTGACACCCCTGGAGGCAGCTAGCCTGAAGTATACTTAAGTTTTGTACAGCAGAAGGAAATGGCAGCGCTTCCAAACAGACGCTGCACCTGAATTGACTACCTGCACAGGTATGCAGAGCTCAAATAACGGGCAGGTTACACACCTTGCATTCAAAACAGGTACAGTAAAGGGGGGCGTTAGCTTCAGCATAAGTTGTGCACAAATTATCCCTAATAGACTCTCCAACGGCGGTGACGTGCCCCATAGGAGAGAAACTAACCACTAATCTAGCAGTGAAACATATAAAAAAGTGAAGCATGTTCAAACAATGAAAATTGTCCCAAAAAAAAAAAAATAGGTTAAAACCTCAAACTAATGTAACAGTGAAACATATTCAACAGTGAAACATATCCAACAGTGAACCCTAGCTAGTCTAAAATTAAAATCATAATCCTTACCTGGTGCAGCTAGCCATAAATGGTATACACATTTGTTCAGAAGACAGCAAGCAATGGGCAGCGCTCACAGGCTGCAAGTGAAGTGAAAGCTCCAGAGATATGTATAGCTGCCCCCAGTATAGCTGCCCCCCAGTATAGCTAGTATAGCTGCCCCCAGTATAGCTAGTATAGTTGCCCCCAGTATAGCTAGTATAGCTGCCCCCAGTATAGCTAGTATAGTTGCCCCCAGTATAGCTAGTATAGCTGCCCCCAGTATAGCTGCCCCCAGTATAGCTAGTATAGCTGCCCCCCAGTATAGCTGCCCCTAGTATAGCTGCCCCCAGTATAGCTAGTATAGCTGCCCCCAGTATAGCTAGTATAGCTGCCCCCAGTATAGTTGCCCCCAGTATAGCTAGTATAGCTGCCCCCAGTATAGCTAGTATAGCTGCCCCCAGTATAGCTAGTTTAGTTGCCCCCAGTATAGCTGGCCCCCAGTATAGCTGGCCCCAGTATAGCTAGTTTAGTTGCCCCCAGTATAGCTAGTTTAGTTACCCCCAGTATAGCTGCCCCCAGTATAGCTAGTTTAGTTGCCCCCAGTATAGCTAGTATAGCTGCCCCAAGTATAGCTGCCCCCAGTATAGCTAGTTTAGTTGCCCCCAGTATAGCTAGTTTAGTTGCCCCCAGTATAGCCAGTACAGTTGCCCCCAGAATAGCTAGTATAATTGCCCCCAGAATAGCTAGTATAATTGCCCCCAGAATAGCTAGTATAATTGCCCCCAGTATAGCTAGTTTAGTTGCCCTCAGTGTGAGGAAAGCCTGGAAGGAGGGGTGGCGGGGAGGGGGGCAGGACCCCCCACCTCCCTCACCTGGGTCCCCCTCCTTCTGGCGCTTCCCCCTCCTAATTAGCAGCAGCGGCGAAGAAGACTCACTCACCTGCTCCTGGCGATACCGGCGGCGCATAACGTCATCCTCACGCGACGCTGGTCTCCGACTTCTCTGTTGCTCACTGTGCTTCCGCCAATCAGGAAGCACAGTGAGCGGTGGAGAAGGCGGAGACCAGCGTCACGTGACGATGACGCTATTTGCCATCGCCTGGAACGCAGGAAGGAGGTGAGTAAGTCCTCTTGCCCGCTGCTGCTAATTAGGAGGGGAAGCGCCAGAAGGAGGGGACCCAGGTGAGGGAGGTGGGGGGTCCGGCCCCCCTCCCCGCCGCCTTCGCCGCCACCCCTCCTTTCCGTGCTGCTTCCCCCTCCTGTCCTGCACAGGCCTCTGTGGGATGCCTTGATGACACCCCCTGGGGCGCCCGACACCCGGTGCGGGGCGCCCCCTGCCGCCCTATGGTAGGGACGCTACTGGTCATAACATGGAACTATAATTGATATAATAGTTTTCCAATATCCTGTTATTTAGTAAGCATTTATGTGATTTTTCTTATAAAACCATCCTCTTTGTAACTGTTATTTAGTATTACATTGTATGCTCAAAATAACATAATAGGAAATCCTTTCCAGTATGGATGCTTCTGGCATCCTGTTTTTGGCTGGAAAGCTAAGTTGGACGGCAAGCATTCCGATCTTGGCAAATACTGTACACATTGTTGTTTAGATGTTCAGAAAAATGTAGATAATAAGAGATGCTTTTTCATAAATCTGTTGCACGTTATTTGTTATTCACTCCAGTTAAGAGGGTTTTATGCTAGGAATTTATTATGGCAAGAAGATTAAAATAATTTAACAAGGAACCTTACCATATCTTATTATTATTTATTGGATTTATATAGTGCCAACATATTACGCAGTGCTTTACAATAAAGAAAGGAGCAGTTGAAAAAGTTGCGGCCAAAAATAGGCGCAATTGTTATTTATCGATATATGTGGGCACAGTTGTTATTTATCGATATATGTGGGCGTAATTGTTATTTATTGTAATACAGAAAGCTGTTACGCTATTTAGCAGGTGGTTGCCATTTATTGAAATTTATCGTATTATTGGTAGTGGGGATCAGGGGGTGTTAAGGTTAGATACCACTAGGGGGGTCTTAGGGTTAGGCAATAGGCACCACTAGGGGGACTTAGGGTTAGGCACCACCAGAGGGTCTTATGGTTAGGCATCACCAGGGGAGTCTTAGGGTTAGGCACCACCAGGGGGTCTTAGGGTTAGGCACCACCTGAAGGGGGTCTTAGGGTTAAGCACCACCAAGGTGGTTTTAGGGTTAGGCAAAATCAAATGGGGTCTTAGGGTTAGGCATTACTAGGGAGGGTCTTAGGGTTAGGCACAACCGATGGGGGGGGTCTTGGAGTTAGCCACCACCAAGGGAGGGTTCTGTGTTAGAGTAGAGAGAGGTTAGGATATAGTTAGGTTCAACATTTTCAGTAAATGTACCGATAATGTAATACCGCTACTAAAATTGTTATTTACCGTTTTTTTAAATCGATTTTGTTATTTAACGTCTTCGGGTTAGGCACCACCTGGAGGGGGTCTTAGGGTTAAGCACCACCAGGGTGGTTTTAGGGTTAGGCAAAATCAAATGGGGTCTTAGGATTAGGCACCACCAGGGGAGGGTTCTATGTGAGAGTTGAGAGAGGTTAGGATATAGTTAGGTTCAACATTTTCAGTAAATTTACCGATAATGTAATACCGCTACTAAAATAATTATTTACCTTTTTTTTTAATCGATTTTGTTATTTAACGTTGCGCTTAAATTGTTATTTACAGAGATTGCTAGTAGTATTGTTATGCAGGATTATTCTGAAACTGTGAGAAAACGCGGAAGCACCGCCGCATGCGCTTCTGGCAGGGCGGCGGATACCGCATCCAGCGTGACTACTGATGTATGTGCTAACTCGTCTTTGTGTCTGCCTGAATGCGGAGGAACCGCCGCATATGCTGGCGGCATGGCGGCGGATTTCGCGTGCAGCACAACGGGCATTTCACAGCAGGGTTCTGGTGTGGCTGGGAGCTGTAGTCCACATAGGTTTAGGTGGACGCGCGCGCGCGCTGAGAGGAGGAGCTTTATGCCAGTCAGTGGGGGATCAGCTGACCAGGCTGGTCAGCTGATGCCAGAAACGGTTTCCATTGGTCCAGCACTTGGGGGAGGCTCTGGAGAGCGCTGAACTATATATACTGGTGGCTGGGCATTTTCTGGTTGTCTGCCGTTGCGATCACTACATGGTAGCACTCAGACCTTGTCAGTATCTGTGTTATTAGACCAGTTTCCAAAGGTGTTGATGGCCAAGGATCCCACACCTTAGTCTAGGAATTCTGTTATTATCTATATTGTTATCTAGACCAGTTTCCTAGGTGTTGACGGCCAAGGAACTCACACCTTAGTCTAGGAATTCTGTACCATCTGTATTATTCGTATTATCTAGTCTAGTTCCTGGAGTGTGAGAATCTTTGAGCTCACACTCAAGTCTAGGCATTGTTGATTATCTGTTATGACTTTCTGCATTCCTGACCATTCTCCTGATCTCTGATTTTGTACCTTTGTCTTTCTGATTCTCTGTTGCCAAAACTCGGCTAGTCCCTGGATTCTGAATCTGCCTACTGTCTCTATACTTTATCTGTCCGTGTGTTAACGACCTGGCTTGTCCGACCTCGAGAACTATCTCTCCTGTTAGGAGATAGTTCACAGATCTGTCAGTGACACTTCTCTTGGTGTCACTCACGTTCTGTCCTTCCCACTCGCTGTCTGACTCCTCCCCCGGGAGAGTTCAGTCTACGGAAGGAACCAGTTGCCAAGCAGGATTCCTATCTGCTCTTGCACCTGCCTTCAGGGTGTGCTCCTCAAAGTATTACTGTTGCACCAAAACATTCTTGTCACTCAGGTGTCCAGAGTTTAGAGATATATCTGATTATCGGTGATATAGCAGATCACCGGTAATCAGATCCTCTCTGTGTTACACCGATCGTTACAGAAACACAATGGATATAGTGTGAATGGACCTTTAAAGCTTGATGTAGATTGTTATGAGTGATCCTCTATCAAAAGATGACTTAGTACTTGGTGGCAAAACCTTTGCTGGCAATCACAGAGGTCAGACACTTCTTGTAATTGGACACCAGGTTTGCACACATATCAGGAGGGATTTTGGCCCATTCCTCTTTGCATATCCTCTCTAAGTCATAGGTTTTAAGGCTAATGATTGGCAACTCAAACCTTCAGCTCCCACCGCAGATTTTCTATTGGAGTAAGGTCTGGAGACTGGCTAGGCCACTTCAGGACTTTCATGTGTTTCTTTTTGAGCCACTCCTTTGTTGCTTTGGCTATGTGCTATGGGTCATTGTCATACTGGAATTCCCCTCCACGATTCATTTTCAATGCCCTGGCTAAAGAAAAGAGGTACTCACCCAAGATTTGATGGTATATGGCACAGTCCATTGTCTCCATGATGCAGTAAATATATATACTGTGCCCTTGGCAGAAAAATACCCCCAACGCATAATGTGGACACCTTTATGCTTGAAGATGGGCATTATGTTTTTAGGGTCATAGGCAGCATTCCTGCTTCTCCAAAAAAAAGCAAATTGATTCCAAAGAGCTCAAGTTTGGTCTCATCTGACATCTGGACACAACATTTCCACACAGTTCTCCTCTGGATCATTCAGATGTGCATTGGCAATGGCAAACTGCAGACAGGCCTGTGCATGTGCTGTCTTGAGCAGGGGGATCTTGCGGGCTCTGCAACATTTGAATCCTTCATGGCGTAATTTCTTGGTGACTATGGTCCCAGCTTCTGGTCATGAGGAAGACATGTCTTGGAAAAAAGACTGGACTACAATGGGGGTTGACATAACATATAGAGGATCTCGACTTTGCAGACGATCTATGCTTACTCTCACAAAGTTTCCAGCATATGGAAATAAAGTTAGCCCATCTACTAGAGGAGAGCAAGAGGTAGGTCTAATGATTAACTGCAAGAAAACTAAATAGATGAGATTAAACAGCAACGTTGATCCTAAATGAAAGTTCCAGGTGTATGGAAAACCTATAGATACTGTGACTGAGTTTCAGTATCTGGGCAGCCTGATGACAATGAATGGTGGTGCCAGTGCGGATGTCAAAAGTCGAATCAAAAAGGCAAATGCAGCCTTCGTACAACTGTACCAAATTTGGAGATCCCATGATATTTCCACGAAAACCAAACTGAGAATATTCCAAAGTAATGTGAAGACAGTCCTCCTGTATGGATGTGAGACATGGAAGGTGACAGCAGAGATAACAAAAAGCCTCCAAACCTTTATAAACCGCTGCCTTCGAAGAATACTAAATATCTGGTGGCCAAATGTAATTTCAAATAGTTGTGGGAAAGAACCCAAGAACAACAAGTGGACGTGCAGATCAAACGCAGAAAGTGGAGATGGATTGGCCATACTCTTCGCAAGGACAAGTCAATTGAGAAAGAAGCCCTAAAATGGAATCCTCAAGGCAGCAGAAAAAAAGGACGACCAAAGATAACCTGGAGAAGAAGTGTAGAGGAAGAAATAAAGAAGGCAGGGGCAACATGGACTAAGATAGAAAAAATCGCCCAGGACAGAAACCGATGGCACACATTTGTTGAGGCCCTTTGCTCCAGTGGGAGACACAGGATTTAGTAAGTAGAGTATGGTCCCAGCTGCCCTGAGGTCATTGACAAGTTCCCACCTGTAGTTATTTGCTGCTTTATCACCATTCTCATGATTATTGCAACGCCATGAAGTTAGAGACCGAGGGAGAGGCAGTTATTTTGTGTTTCTTTCATTTGCGAATGATCACACCATCCGTTGTCACTTTCTCACCCACCTGCTTGGCGATAGTCTTGTAGTCCAGTCTAGCATTGTGCAGGCTGCAATCTTGTCCCTGCCATCCTTGGACAGCTGTTTGTTCTTGGCCATGGTGGCTAGTTTGAAATCTGATTGCTTCTGTTACAAGTGTTTTTTATACATGTCTTGTAACAAGCTGGGGCTAGAAGGACTACCTTACAGAGGGTGCTTCTTAAACTTAGCTCATTACCAGTGAAGAGACCTGGTTGATAGGGGATCAAAAACTTTCTTCACTTATTGCAATGCACATCAAGCTCAGACTTCAGGGGACTGTTTTTTTAAAAGGTTCTTTTGATGTTGTTCTGTTTCACAGCTGCAATAAACCTACCATTACAATTATAGACTGGTCATTTCTTGTTCAGAAGACAAAGAAGCAAAATCATCAGATTTTACCAAACTTACCAAACTGTATTCTTATGTATCTTTCCTATATTAAATCTATATTGCTAAGCTCCAAACAGCTCATCGTCCCGTTAATGTCTTTGCCCAAATTTCCTGAGCAGTGAACACTAACGCTGCCTAAGACTGGATATCGCCTTAAGCATCCTCAGCAATGACAAGCAAACATGCAACATCATCAAAAGCTGCCAGTGTAGATGAAATGTCAGTCTGTAATATGGAAGGTCACTTTCATGCATCTCTGACGGCAACTAAGAGAAAGAAAAAACACCCAGTGCTCTGTGTTCAAAAAGTAATTCCAGCATCCTGGGGCGGTGTGCATTTTCAATTCATATATAAAATAATCAACCTGAATAGCCTGTGCGATTTTCATGCACAAATAAAAAGCCATTTCATGTCGGAGAACATTATGTTTAATATCTAATACCGTTTACAGAAGAGCTCTGGAAAAGCAGGATATTTATTTTCAAATGTTACCATTGTCTGTTATCGTGGCAGTAAATTATAGTCGTTACTTACTTCTCAGTATTAAGAGCTTAAAATAGGAAGAGGTATGCGTACAACTGTGCAGTCATTTCCCAGAAGGCACCAGGCACGGTTCTCATTTATACTTTTGTCTGTAAGGAGTTAAAATGTAACTCCGCTTTTAGAAATAAAGGACCAAATCTGCTTTCTCCTGGAGAACTCTATTCGTGATCTTCAGAGACCACTGCAGTGATTATAGCATGCCCTGCTTGGTGGCTGTCCTCCACACAGCGCTGATTGCTTAATCAGTACCTTGTTATACAAAAAATTGGCTCTTCAGAGCTTTTGATTAGCCACTTCTGATGCAAATAAGTTCTTATTGTCAAAGGTTATTGACCAGAGCGCAGGACTGGGTCTACGTGAGAACTTATGAAGTCACAACCCCATAAATGTCAACTAGAAATGTGGCCTGTACCAGCATTGTTTGGCCTGTAAATGCTGTCTTTCCTACCATCCAGGATCTCATCAAAATGGGTGTGCAATACAACAGGTCATATAGTCGTGGACAAGTGGACCAAATAGTCAGTTGCCCATGAGGTCCACTTGAGTAAATGAAAATGAATCGGGCATTAATGTCTACCACTAATCACAAAAATAAATCTATACAGCTTTCAGTATGGCGAGCTTAAAATCCAGTAATCCATAATTATGCATAATTGTTTTAAAGAGTTACTAAAGCCAGGAAAAAAAATTGTTTAAAGGGTTATTTAAGCCAGAAAAATAGTTTTTAAGGGTTACTAAAGCCATTGAGTAACGGCAACCCCCTTAAAGCTGGCCGGCTGTGGCCAGTCGCATGCGCAGTATCGATTTTCTCATGCACAGAATGCTCCCAACAGCTGGAGCGCATTGAGGAGTCATGTAACTGGCCAGCTTTGCGGGGTTTGCCACTGCTGGTTGGACAGTTTCAGAAGGACAGCGCAGGGCTGTCCAGGATGACTCCATAGGACTTCAAGAAGCCCCAGGTAAGTTAGATTTCCTTTAAATATACCTTAAGGATTGTCTGAAACTTGCTGCAGACATCTTTTCTTCTGCTTTCTCTGACACCAAACTATATTTTCCGTAGCTGGTGCAAGAACAGGTCATAGAATCCCTCTAAATTTGTCTCTCACTATTATTATTTTGTAATTTTATCGTACTGACATCTTCCACGGAACTTAGAGGAGCTTACAATGTAATTCCTGTCATGGTCATAGGCTTTGTACACACACAGATGGTTCTCGGACAATGCCATCTCTGCCAAGGGTCTAACATTGGCAATAGATACAGACTGAGTTCATGCTGAGACCATTATTCTCCTCGTTACCCTTCCTGCTCCATTGTGTGCTGTGCCGTCATCCCTCCACCCCCTCTGTCGCCAGAGGGATAAATATAAATTCCTGATCCCTTCCATCTATAGACCTCATATGTGGGTTTTAGTCTAATGGGACATTATATCATATATTATATCATAATATATCATAGTCTGATGCTGGTTTATTGGGGAAATCAAACACAGGGAACATATATAAACTCTATGTAGATAGTGTCTGGGCCCACATTGAACCTGAGATCCTAGTGCTGCCACCCAAGTGCAGTGATAAGCTTGACCTGGGTTCACTTCTCTTCACCCTCTTTGGATAACACAAATACCTGTAAGTGGAGTACAAATCAATGGAAATTTAAAAAAAAAAGCAGCCTGCAAGGCTAGAGATGGTAAAACCAGTACCGGTAATTTTAGTCACCTTGCATCATAACTTCCAAATTCTTCTGAATTTTTTTTTGTTTTATTCCACTAACCTTTAGGCTGCTTTCAAAGTGGGACATTACAGGCGCAGGTTAGAGCAGCCTGTAACGCAGCCCAACTCACAGCAATGAAAAATCAATGTGCTGTTCACAGTGCCCACGTTGCGTTGGAGTATAACGCTGCACGTTCAATGAAAGTGCAGCGTGCTGTGCGTTATACTCCTATTTGGCTGTGTTCGGATTGTTTGCACATGCTCAGTACTGTTTTGTTTTGTTTTTAATTTGCCGCATGCGCCGTTTTCGTTCGATAGTATGCGTCAAAAAGTACGCATCACGGGCGCATTAAGAAACGCATAACGCGGCTCTATATAACGTCCAACTTCAATACTAACATGCGTTGCGTTAGGGGCACGTTATGCGACCTTAACGTCGCATGAAATGCAACGTCTTAGTGTGAAAGAGCTCTTAGGCTTGGTTCACACATAAAAAGGTGTCCAGTCCTGTCCTGTCAGTTTTTGAAAGTAGGCATCAGTGTTGTATGTGTTTTTAGGTATGTGTTCACACATAATTCTGTACATTCCCTGTCCAGTCCTGTCCCGTTCTGACAGTTTTCTATCAGTTTTACTTGACTGAACTGGAAATGTATACCTTTTATGTTTTAGTTTTGTATCAGTTTTGTATGTGGTTCATTGGCTGCATTCACACATAAAATATGTACATTTCCAGGTCCAGTCCTGTCAGTTTTGTATATATGTGTCTCTATGGCTGTGTTCACACATAAAATATGTACATTTCCAGGTCCAGTCCAGTCCTGTCAGCTTTGTATATATGTGTCTCTATGGCTGTGTTCACACATAAAATATGTACATTTCCAGGTCCAATCCAGTCCTCTCAGTTTTGTATATATGTGTCTCTATGGCTGTGTTCACACATAAAATATGCACATTTCCAGGTCCAGTCCAGTCCTGTCAGTTTTGTATCAGTTTTGTATATATATGTGTTTCTATGGCTGTGTTCAGACATAAAATATGTACATTTCCGGTCCAGTCCAGTCCTGTCAAGCTGATGTAAAATTGTCAGGACAGTTCTGCCAAAAAAAACCTGTAAGGACAGTACCGGAAATGTATAGATTTATGTGTGAACCAAGCCTTAGAGACAGAAGATGATTGCCACCCTTTTCAGCTTAGGTTTGGTTTGGTTTGGCAAATGATGATTTAACTATCCATGGCCTCAGCAGATCATTAAATATCTGTTCCAGAACAGTGAGTTTAAAGAAAAGAATACTATGTTAATAATGAACAGACATTTAAATGTATACCATTGATGTGTTTTAAAGCTCTTCATGCAAGAAATAAAATGAGTTCAATGTGTATATGCGGTCCAATTTACATTTGCTGACAGTGTCGGATTAAGAAAATACCAAATGTGTGCGTGTGTGTTTTTTGTTCATTTTTAAAAAAAATAAAGTCAGAAGGGTAAGACTAGGTACCGACATGAAGATAGATCAGGGTAACTGCTTCGACTAGCGGCAATGCATTTTTGTTCCCGATGCATCTTTCACGATTGTACGAGGTGAAAACGAACAACAGGACGCTGGGAGCCAGGGGACCGCCAGGACTGTCGATCTTAAGACGACCAAGCCCTTTAGATAGAGATCTTTCCAGCATACCAGATTGATCGTTTCAATTTATTCGGCCAGAAATTGGTCAAAATGATCGATCAGGTTGCCGTGCTGTGTCTTCAATCTCTGCCAGATTTGATCATTATGATCAAATTAGCCGAATATCGATGACGCAAATAGAGTACTGCATGGGCACCTTAACGTGTACCAGAGACCTGCAAATGTAAAGATTTTTGACTTACCCAGGGCTTCTTTCAGCCCTGTAAGCACAAATGCGTCCCTTGCCGTCCTCCTCCGGTCCTCTGTTCGTCCACAATCATCCCTGGTAACTTGATCAGTCGGGTCCAGTCTGGGTCTTCTGTGCATGCACGGATCTCTCGCACATGCGCAGTACACCCAGACTGACGCCACTGAGCCAGTTACCGGGAATGATTGACCCTAAACTGAGGATGGTGAGGGACGCAACCGTGCTTATGGGGCGGGAGGAAGTCCCGGGTAAGTCAAAAATCTTTACATTTGCGGGCCTATGGTACACTTTAAGACTGCATGTACACAGATACAGTATCTTTAATGACACCTTTTTTTCAAATGTCTGTTTCTTAGGAATATATGAACAGCTTTCATATAAAATCACTTTATTTCATGATGATGGCCTTTAATGTTTGTCCGTAAATACACATGCCCAGTCAGTGCAAGAGCATGTAAGAGTGCCCTGATTGTTGCACAGAATAATTTGCAGTAATCAAGCCCTTTGTCTGTGGCTGGCCTAATAATAAAGAAATATGAAAGGTGCAAGTATGTGCTCTATAATTACTTGGCATGCCTGGAAAAATATCAATCCTTATCATTAGATCATTATGGCCAGTCAGGTTCCCCAGGTATAGCGTTACTATGCATGCTGTGTGGCTGCAATTAGTTGGCTAGAGATTCTTAAAATTCCAAATGCATAGGAAAGTTTAAAAAAAGTAAAAATAATTAATGAGCACTGTGATCTCTCCAGCTGCATACTGTTTCAGAAATAAATTAGGACTGATTTTGGCTGCTAAGCGTTCTTAGGGAGAACATGAAATAAATGATACTATATTGGAAGTTTTTAAGGCATTTCATTTAAAACAAATCATGTATTTATTTTAACCCTGTCATTTTTTTCCACTGGAATTCTGTAAGTTTTTGACACCAAGCTTGCCCAATGTATGGCCTCGATCCAACATGAATAGTCCCTCCTTGTCCTTTGCCAACTCACTTCAATACTTCGATAGCTTTGCTGGGACTTTTCGTGAAGGGAGGCAAGCCTTGCTATTGGTTTATGGAATCCTTCATGAGTGTTTTTAGCAGTAGAGGCTCCAGCTTAAAATGTTGGGGGGAGAACAAAGGGGGCTTATTGGCTGGCTTGTGGAGCCCATTTGGGTGATCAGAATCGATGTTTGTATAGCGAGCTTTAGATTTTTTTTTCCTAATGCTGGTGATAAAATGAAGGTTAACTAGTTCAGCAATGATAGTAACAACATATAAATATCACAAACAGAACTCACAGGCTATTGAGCAGAGCAGATTGTCCAAATGATGGTGCTATAACTGAAGAAAAGTTGCCTACAGACGTACTTGGCTAGTTTGCTGGCATGCTTTAATCCTTACTTGCTAGCAAGCTGCTCCTGTGTGGACAGATCACTGTCACACTGTGGGCTTGATTCACTAAACCGTGATAACTCCAATATCACACCTTATGAAAAGATATCACACCTTATGAAAAGATTGCACACCTTATCAAGTTAACACGCCTTATCAGAGTAGCATAGTGACCGCTAAGAACCCGCAAGGGCTCAGGGCAGGACGAGTGCCATTGCCAATTAGCAGGCATACGTTTGTAGCGCTCGCTATGCTACTCTGATAAGGCGTGTTAACTTTGATAAGGTGTGATATCTTTTCATAAGGTGTGGTATCTTTTCATAAGGTGTAATCTTTGATAAGGTGTGATATTTGAGTTATCACAGTTTAGTGAATCAAGCCCTTTGTGTGTAATTCCTTATCTTATTAGCGAAGCATTGCTGGAGCCTAGAGCTTGTATTTTACAGACAGGAAGTTTTGAATCAGGATTATTTCTATCTGTAAAAAACAAACTTTGGTTTATTGACTAATTTAAAAGATAAACAATAAGCTTTCCGCTTGTAAACCTTCTTCAGACTCCATTCCTGTTGACTGACAACGTTAGAACATACAATCAGCCGGAGGTAGAAAGATTGTTTTTGCAAATATAGGTGCAATCTAGATACATGAATTACAAGGGATATTGCAAGGATTGTGAGGTATGTATGGCAATAATAGATAAGACCCTTGGATAACTTAACACCTACATAGACTAAGGCTGACATGGAGTTTTTTTACAGACCCTATCCTACTCACTGTATGCTGCTGGAGCCTGGAAACAGTTGACTGTATGTTACTGAGCAGGAGGACACTCGGGAGAAAAGGGTGGGGAGTGTACGGGGACAGAGATTCTTGGGGAGGCAGTGCCCCAGTGTAGCGCCGCCCATGCTCACTGTTTCCTGCTTGATGGCAGTAGTCACTTTGTTTCTTGTATTTTGACAGTGTTCACTCTGTCTCCTGCTGATAACAGTGATCACTCAGTTTATTGTATTATAATAGTGATCACTTTGTCTGCAATATTATGGTAGTTAGTTCAAATCCAATTTAGAACTCAAGGGCAACATGGTGGTGTAGTGGTGTAGTGCTTAGTACTCATGCCTTGCAGGGCTAGGTGCCTGGATTGAATCCCAACCAGGGAGCTGTCTGCAAGGAGTTTGTATGTGCTTCCCGTGTCTGTGTGGGTTTCCTCCAGGCACCCTGGCTTCCTCCCAAATCCAAAAAACATACATACAGGGAGTGCAGAATTATTAGGAAAATGAGTATTTTGACCACATCATCCTCTTTATGCATGTTGTCTTACTCCAAGCTGTATAGGCTCGAAAGCCTACTACCAATTAAGCATATTAGATGATGTGCATCTCTGTAATGAGAAGGGGTGTGGTCTAATGACATCAACACCCTATATCAGGTGTGCATAATTATTAGGCAACTTCCTTTCCTTTGGCAAAATGGGTCAAAAGAAGGACTTGACAGGCTCAAAAAAGTCAAAAATAGTGAGATAACTTGCAGAGGGATGCAACACTCTTAAAATTGCAAAGCTTCTGAAGCGTAATCATCGAACAATCAAGCATTTCATTCAAAATAGTCAACAGGGTCGCAAGAAGCGTGTGGAAAAACCAAGGCGCAAAATAACTGCCCATGAACTGAGAAAAGTCAAGCGTGCAGCTGCCAAGATGCCACTTGCCACCAGTTTGGCCATATTTCAGTCGTAATGCATCAACGTTTCACTAGAAAATAATTGTAATGCGTCAGTGTTCCACTAGAAAATAATCATAATGTGGGCATGTTTCACCAGAAAATAATGTGCACCTGTAAAAAAAAAAAAACATTTACTCACCTGCAGAAGACTCCTCTTCCGGCACGCAGCTCCCGTGACGATCTTACTGCAGCCAGACGCTGCAAAAGTCCCGCGCTGATGCTGCAGAGCAGGGCTACAGGAAGATGGCGCTTAAAGCCCTGTACTGGAAACACGACTAGTCTCCAGTGCAGGGCTGCGGACACCATCTTCCTCTAGCCCTGCTCTGCCTGCTGGGAGTGAACTGGTAAGCACCTGGATGGTCCCACAATCTGGCGGTAGGGTGGGCATAGTCTGCCCCCCCCCCCCCCCCCGTGGCAGCGCCCCCAGACAACCGCCTAGTCAGCCTGATGTACCAGATTGTGAGCCCTCTGAGGGTAAATTAAGTGACAAGACAATATACTTTGTACAGTGGTGTCAGAACCGTCACATGTCCACCTTGTGGCCTCCACCCACCTCCACCTCAAATATTTTTGTGAAATTTTGCTGTGATAAGCCGCCCTGCAAGTGTTGTAAGCTAACGAAGTTGTACATTTTTGCATTAAATTGTGTAAGTGAGGAACGGATGGTGCCCGTCCTTTTCCTTGCATTTCATGTAAACATATTTTACATTTTCAGACAGTTCTAGAAAATCGTAGCTGGCTGCAGTTCAAAATGTAAAGGTCATTTTTAACAACGTAATAAAATGGCTTATGCGGCAGTGATTTATGCTATATCAGTTTTTCAGTGAAAGTTTATTTTTTACTATCGGTCAGCACTTTTTTATTTAGAGCAAAACTCTAACCACTTCTTTGAAAGGGTCTTTTGTACTACCCTGGCATAAATAAACTATATAAAAAAATATTCAACGAAAGTAAAAAACCTTCTCTTCTCAGATAATGAAAATCCTCTACTGAGGTGGAATATATTCTGGAAGTGTCTTTTAAGCGTATTTCCTGATATTACAGTCACCTCCCTGATTTAATACTGACTTGCAAGGTCTGGAAAAGCCTCAGTGACTAATTATGCCACAATTAAAATGAAATGTGTGAAAGTGCTGAAGTGTGTGTTGCATCAGCACAATACCCAGTTGCTTGTGTGAGACTATCATTCCATTATAATGTGCTGAAGTTACGACATTATTCTACACAAGATGATTGAAATATAGGCAGTCGCTGTGCCGGATCTCATTACTTGGCAGTATTTCAGGCTTCCATGTATATTTAATATGATCAGCCATGGATAAGACAGTGCTTGAAGTAGCCATAGAATTTTTTCAAAGTTAAATAGAATTTTAAGCTGAAATTTACCATAGAGGCACTGTTGACATTTCATCCCCTGTTGTGTTCACTAAGTGTCTTTTTACACTATATCAGTTGCTGTCAGTTGTAACTGGAATAACAATCGATGTGCAAGGTAATGTCCATGTTTCCCTATGGCCTCTTTCATACTATACTCTGAAAAACTGAAGCTTTTTTACAATGCACTCCTACGGAAAGCTAAAACGCATTCAGAAGCAAAGCATCACAATGTATTAGGGCCTGCTGCGTTTGGGCTGCCCTTTTAAAATCGCATGCGCCCTTTTAAAATCGCATGCGTTTTTTTAATCGCAAGGTCTTTTGAAAAATCATGAAAACCGTGAAGACCTGTACACACTGGTGCATTGCATTTTTTCTATTCTTATGAAGGCTTTGCGATTTAAAAATCGCATGTGATTTTAAAAACGCAGCGCAAGTGCAGCAATGTGTACAGGCCCTTAAATGTAAAAGAGCTCTTAAGGGTAAATGGAGTGACATGTACCATAGAGAGATAAGTGTGTGTAAAATCCAAAACCTGCTACGCTGTGTTCCTTTTTTTATATTTTGGCTCCCTGTCAAGGTGCTTTCATACATGTGTGATGTGACTGGCGCACAGCGTAAAATCCCTACCGCAGCGCAACGCACCATTGTACGTATTTTGTTCCCTGCAGCAGAATGCGCCGACAGGGTAAATTGCATAACCCCGCCCCCCACTCAATGACGGGCAAACTTCTGAACAGGAAGTATGTTACCTGCAACCTGCCAACCTGCACATGTGCACTGCAAACTATAAAGATTGTTTGCAGTGTCATTGAATCCAATAGCGTTGTGCACTGGTCGGTGCTGCGCTTGGCAATGTGCTGCAGCTTCTGCATCGGCCGCACCACTTCCGTAGTGTCGCATTGCACCGCGGGTACTGTGGCCTTTCTCATAGACAGTAATGGTCCCTGCAAAGAGCTGTGGTGGGGGACAGTACCGTCACACAACACGACACCATGAATGTGAAAGGGTCCTCAGGGTTAAGAATCCACAAATCTAAATGACATTCTGCAGTCAGACTGCCCTTGATAATTAATTAGAACTGATAAAGCACTTCAGAGTGTAGAAAGCAGATGAAATAGTTCAGAAGTTCAGGATTTGTATGTGTGGGAGCTGAAAAATGTTACCAAGCTTTCCTCATTCACAGTAAAGAAAAAAAAAAACTTTAAACCTACATTTGTAACTTTAATATACAAAATAGGAGTATGAGATTTTAGGAAAGTCCTATTTAGGATTAGGACTATAGACACAATAATTTTTATCCCTCCACATTATTTTCACTTCATGTTTCTATAAACAGTGTCCTATGAGCATGTTATTTTAACAGCCCAATAGGGTGTTTCTAGGCCATGGATAAGGTTTAAAGTGTACCCAAGGTGACATGTCACATGATGAGATAAACGTGTATGTACAGTGTCAAACATATTAATAACTAGGTTGTGTTTCTTTAGTTTTTCTTTATCTGTCTGAAAGAGTTAACCTTCAGGTATGCAAGTGATGGACCCTCGTGCAATTATAGCGTGACCCTCACTGTTAAGGAATTACAGCCATAAAACATTTTCCTGTAGAGACAAGCTTCTGAGAGAGGAGGATAGATTTTAAAAAAAGGTCTATAGTTCATGAACTTCAGCTCTGGGACGCTTGAAAGATTGCTATTGAGAAGAGACATAAAAACTAAAAGCTACTTTAAATGTTTAAATATAAGATAAAACCTTGGGATATCTGAAAAAGTACTTTATTGGCGTAGGAGGAATAGATACAATTGTTTCTCTCGTTTATTTTCATCTTGGGTCCATTCCGGAAGTTATAGATTGACCAATCAGTCTGCTGGGAAAACTGCCTTGTATACCAGGCACTGTAGTTGTTTCACTGTCACCTGACTCCTGAGTCCACCTGCAAGCAGTCTGTGTATATGGGTGGGTAAGTGTAATAATACCAGTACATGATAATAATGGTGAGTCCTAATAAATACTGTCACGGAAAATAACGGAAAATATTAATACACTATTCTGGCATTTTCTCATAGGTAATATTTTCACAACTTTTTAATAAAATGCCTTTAATGCCACTAGCAAGTAAGAAAATACTAAGTATTATTTTGATAGTACTTTTTCACCTACTTTTTGAAACTTTTTCAATTGCAGAGTGCTGAACAGTATTTTAAGCAGAGGGTGAAAAATCTCCTAGGAGAAAACATAGAATATTGATTGATGTGTACTTTGGTTTACTGCCACATCCCAAGTAGATACTGGTGGGGTAATAGACTTCCTCTCAGTTTAGCTTTACAGCATGGTAAGGGAATTAGACTATGACTATGGTTTTAATTAGATTGTGAGTTATTCTTAAGGGGCCCATACACCTAACGATTTTCCCGCCAATATACAGCAGATTCGATCTCTGTGATCGAATCTGCTGTGAAATCGTTGCGCAAATGCAAATGATTGGTTTCCGTCCGAAATCAATCGCTCCCGTCGATTCCCATCGAGCCGTCTGTGCGGAAGATTTTTCTTGATTGCCGGCGGGTCGGGAGTGCGTCGATAGCGGCGTTTGAATGCCCCACGACCGACGCAATACAGTGGCAATTCATTTCCTGATCCGGCTGGCGCGTATCCCCACTGTCACCGCTGCTCCGTCTCCGCGCTGGGCGCCGAGTCCAACAGGCTTCACTTCTTCCTGTCTCGGCAGGAAGTTTAAACAGTAGAGCGCCCGGACAGAAAGAAGTGAAGCCAGCCGGTACGGAACGCAGAACCCAGCGGAGAAGAAGACAGCGGTGAGCGGGGGGAGTCGCGCCGGCCGGAGCAGGTAATGTGTGCGGGGGGGGGGGGGCGCGGGGCGCGGCAGCACCACCACAGATTGTGATCGGTTTCATGCTGAAATCGATTCACAATCTGTTTGCAGTAAAGGCAGCCATACGATCCCTCTCTGATCAGATTCGATCAGAGAGGGATCTATCTGTTGGTCGAATCTGATGGCAAATCGACAAGTGTATGGCCACCTTTAGGGACATTTAGCGTGTAGTTAGCGACATGACTATGGACTCTGGGGGGCGCTGTGGAAGATGTTAGTGCTGTATAAATGCATAGTAAGAGCAATGTAATGATTTCTATTAGGAGCAAGAAATATTTGCAAACCTTGTGTACACGTAACCTAACAAATTGGTTAATGAATGCCTAATTTATTATATAAATGCTCTTCTTTAATGATTATATACCGCATGTCACACATAAAGATTCAGCTTACAAAGGATAAGAAACTTATTTGTTCATATCTAATTATAGGCAACATCATAAGAGTCCCTGGGCGCCTATAAACTCCTGCAAAACTAAACAAAAATTGTGTATACAGCAGTTTAAAATGAAGTCTAATGCTGGGCAAACTGTAAGATATTACTTGTAAAGACACAAGAAAATGATGCACTGGTAAATGATGACCTAGGCATACAATGCAAACATTAGAAAAGGAATTACAGATGGGAGGATTGAAAAAGATGCTTATTAAGGTGCCCATTAAAGGTACAATATTTTCTTTAGATGCCATCATTCGGTCAGATATGTGGGATCGTAAGTAATTGGAAGGTAATTATCAATTGGACCCATAAACGGGTCATTTAGGGAACTTGCTCTCTTCAGATACAATAGTAAAATCCAACATTCCAATCAATAAAATTCAGTATTCAACCATATCAATTTTCTCAAATTTGTGGTTTTGAGTACAATTTGATCATAAAAGTCTGATTGATAGGAACATATCCTACATTTAATGGACACCTTTAACCACTTCAGCCTACAGCGTCGAAAATCGTATGCATCCGAGCAACGTTCACCTCCCATTCCTTCGCCAATAACTTTATCGCTACTTATCACAATTCATTGATCTATATCTTGTTTTTTCCGCCACTAATTAGGCTTTCTTTGGGTGGTACATTTTGCTAAGAATTATTTTTTTCTAAATCCATTTTTACAGGAAGATTAAGAAAGAAATGGAAAAAATTCATTATTTCTCAGTTTTTGGCCATTATAGTTTAAAATTAATACATGCTACCGTAATTAAAACTCATGTATTTTATTTGCCCATTTGTCCCGGCTATTACTCCATTTAAATTATGTCCCTATCACAATTTATGGCGCCAATATTTTAATTAGGAATAAAGGTGCATTTTTTCAATTTGCATCCATCACTATTTACAAGCTTATAATTTTAAAAAAATATAATAAGGTAACCCTTAGGTAACTATTTATGTTGTTTGTGTTTTTTTTCATTGTCATTTTTTTTTTTAATTAAAAATGTATTTGGGTAACAGATAATTTTAAATGTAAAATAATGTAATTCTTTATTAAAAAATGTATGTGGGTGCAGTTTACTATTTGGCCACAAGATGGCCACAGTTAAAAAAAGTCCTGGGAGCGAATGATCACGCTTCCAGGAACAATACAGAGCACCGGAAACTTTTTTTTTCTTTGCTGAAAAACGCTGGTCTCTGATAAGAGACCGTTGGTTTTTCTGCGGGGAACTTAGATTGGTGAATGGGGAACTAACGGCAGGCGCGCCTCATGCAGCGGCGGCAGCATAGTCTATCTGGATGGATACATCCGTCCAGATAGACTTCAGTGGTTAAGGTGACTTGATGATACAATCTTGATTGTACAAATTTTACCACTTCTGTGTTATATGAAGAACTACCTTAAGTATCCATCTAAAGTATAGTCACTCAGTTTACCTTTCTACTACACAGATTTGTTAAAATTTGACAATCAAGATTGTGTCATTCTTAAGGTTCCCGTTATCAATTCAATTTAGCGAACTATTGACGTTCCAATCAATTAGATCATATAGTTTTGATGGTGCAAATCATCACTAAACAACCATATCGATCTTTCATTGATCCATTTTTTTTACTTTGATTCTATTTGAAATTACCATATTGGTTATATTTTTTATAGTATATTTTTTATCCTGTTCATGGGCACAGTCTTTTGTTTCCTTCTACAATTATGGGATGGGAAGGTCATTTGTTTGTTAAAATTGTATTGTTAATAGGCAGTTTTACAGTTTATTAGCTAAACAATCAACTTCAAGTTTCACTGTTGCAAAAAAAAAAATCAAAATTTTAAATGCATGTGAACAAGATATCACTCTAGGTGCTATGTGGACCAATACACAATATCAGATGATTGCAGTACGGTGAGCTAGGCAGAATCAGAGTCAGTAACAGGCTAGGGTCATACACATTACATCAGATGGCTGCAGTACAAAAGCCTAGGCAGAATCGGAGTCGGTAACAGGCTAAGGTCATACATGTTAGATCAGATGGCTGCAGTACAGTGGACTAGGCAGAATCGGAGTCGGTAACAGGCTAAGGTCATACGCGTTAGATCAGATGGCTGCAGTACAAGGGACTAGGCGAGAGAATGGTCAGTAAAACTAAGGTATCTAAGTCAGTCTGGCAGTCGCATTGAAATACAATAATGAAAGTCGCATTGAAATACAATAATGAAAGTCGCATTGAAATACAATATGATTATCACGGAGTGATAAAGTGCCCAGCAAAATCAGCGTACTGATTGCTATCACGGGCAGTGAGCAACTGAATGAACAGAGCTTATATACAGGTGGAAAAGATCACAGACCAGCCCAGAAAAGGAACTGGCCAATCAGCAAAGGTTCCAGTAGAAAAGTGTCAGCTGACCACTAGACCCGCCTCCTCAACCTACAAGAACTGCTCTGGGACGGGCGCGTCCCCCTGGGGAGGCTGGAGGAACGTACATGCTGAGTCACAGCCGTAGGGGTCCTGGGGATGCCGCTGCATAAATTGGGAGAGGAAGCTACCTGCAGCAGCCCAGTGCTGCCAGAGCCCTCCCTGGGACCATTAGCAGGTAAGAGCGTTACACAAGATTTCCCAAATTAAAATACACTACTATACTACTTTCCTGCTATGTTCCTGTCACTGACAGTAAGCTCTGATGGGTTTTGGACTAATCCATCCCCTCATGAGGGATTCTCTGGGTTTTCTTTATTTTCAAAACCACCTACTGAACAGCAGTTGATCAGTCCAGCTGCCATAATAGTGTGCAAATGAGTAGGGAAGCTGGCCAACATCTTTGTATAGATCCTTTACAGGAAGGGCTTTTGTATAGAATAAATGAAATGCTAACTAAACTATCCCCCACTAGGAGATGGACTACTCCAAAACCTGTCAGTTCTGCCACACTTAAATGCCTACTGCAAGTGACAGCGACAAAGGGAAAATAAGTATGTACAAGTATTCAAAATTTAATTTTTTCCCCAATAGTTGTCCTTTAACCACTTGCCGACCGCACACTCATACCGTGCGGCGGCAAAGTGGTAGCTGGAGGACCAGCGACGCACATCTGCGTCGCCAGGTGCCTCCCTAATTAATCAGGAAAGGCCGCTCGCGTGAGCGGCCGTTTCCTGTTAGATCACGGAGCGGGTCTCCGTGAATAGCCTGCGAGCCGCTGATCGTGGCTTGCAGACTAAATGTAAATGCAATGTTTACATTGAATGGCGCTGCTGCTACAGCAGCGCCGTAAGGCAGATCGGCGATCCCCAGCCAATCAGCGGCCGGGGATCGCCGCCATGTGACAGAGGACAGCCTGTCACTGGTTGCACAGGACGGATAGCGTCCTGTGCAGCCCAAATCACCAGGGAGGACAGGGAGGAGAGGGAGGGGGGGAATTTTGCCGCGGAGGGGGGTTTTGAGGTGGCCCCCCGCAACACCCAGGCAGGCAGGAGAGATCAGACCCCCCTGCACATCATCCCCATAGCGGGGAAAAACGGGGAGGGGGGGCATCTGATCGCTCTGCCTGCAACCTGATCTGTGCTGGGGCTGCAGAGCCCACCCAGCACAGATCATAAAAAACAGCGCTGGTCCTTAAGGGGGGTAAAGGCTGGGTCATCAAGTGGTTAACTATTTCAGCCCGCGGGTTGTTTTCACCTTATGGATGAGAGGAATTTTCACATTTCAGAGCTTCTCCCTTTTAGTCCCCAATAATTTTATCACTACTTATCACAACAAAATGATCTATACCTTGCTTTATTTTAATCTAAATACATTTTAATGTGAAAAATAAGAACAAAATAATAGTAAAAAATCATTATTTTTGGCCAATATAGTTTTAAAATAATACATGCTACCATAATTAAAACCCACAAATGTTATATACGCATTTGTCCCAGTTATTAAAACGTTCAAAATATTTCCCTAGTACAATGTATGGTGACAATATTTTATTTAGGTGCATTTTTTTCAGTCTTACATACATCACTAATTTTAAGCAAATGTAATAATAATATACCCTCTTGACATACATATTAAAAAAGTTTTAGTCCCTAATGTATGTAGGTGTAATTTTACTATTTGGCCTCAAGATGTCCACGCACATTTTTCCTATTTTCATACTATAAGTACGCTAATAGCTATTACACTTCGAAAGTGACGCAGGCATCTCATTGATGCCAACAATCACGTGGACCTAGAGGGGAGATTAATAAATGGACTTCTGGCCCCTGTCACCAATCCCCCCTATTGCCGGTACGATCACGGGCTTTTGTCTGCATGATCCCGTGCACAGCCCTGCTGACTGCACGTAGGTGAGCCTCACACCTCTGTAGTTACAGCAGCACCTGCTGCTCACGTCTGTGCGGCTGAAATGCTTAATAAACAAAATGAACACATAGATTAAATGAGTGATAGATAATTTGAAAGTGTCTGCTGTCCATTTGCTTTTTTTTGTTGTGGTGCGCGGGTTTTTTTTAACTCCTATCTGAAACTATTGACTGGTGTGCATACTTAGTTATTCTGTCTCTGCATTTGACTTCCTAAATATGTATTAGAAAAAAATAATAATTTCCCTTAAGTGTTTCTTCTGCTTGCAGGGCCGGCCTTAGGTTTCACAGCGCCCTGAGCAGAACCAGATTTTGGTGCCCCCCCCCCCCCCCCCCAAATTCATCCTCTTCGCGTGTGAGCGCACCACACACATACACTAATGGGGGGGGGGATCTGCTGCCTAAATACACTAAAAGGGGATCTGCGACTGTAAGACTAGTAGCCTAAGCCTATATACACTAAAGGGGGGATCTGCCTACAGTAAAGGTTAGATAGGTAGCTGCCCCCAGTATAGATTAGATAGGTAGCTGCCCCCAGTATAGGTTAGATAGGTAGCTGCCCCCAGTATAGTTTAGATAGGTAGCTGCCCCCAGTATAGATTAGATAGGTAGCTGCCCCCCCAGTATAGGTTAGATAGGTAGCTGCCCCCAGTATAGATTAGATAGGTAGCTGCCCCCCCCAGTATAGATTAGATAGGTAGCTGCTGCCCCCAGTATAGATTAGATAGGTAGCTGCTGCCCCCAGTATAGATTAGATAGGTAGCTGCTGCCCCCAGTATAGATTAGATAGGTAGCTGCTGCCCCCAGTATAGATTAGATAGGTAGCTGCCCCCCCCAGTATAGATTAGATAGGTAGCTGCCCCCCCCCCCAGTATAGATTAGATAGGTAGCTGCCCCCCCCCAGTATAGGTTAGATAGGTAGCTGCCCCCCCCCCGTATAGGTTAGATAGGTAGGTTCCCTCAGTATAGTATAGATAGGTAGCTGCCCCCAGTATAGGTTAGATAGGTAGCTGCCCCCAGTATAGGTTAGATAGGTAGCTGCCCCCAGTATAGGTTAGATAGGTAGCTGCCCCCAGTATAGATTAGATAAGTAGCTGCCCCCAGCATAGGTTAGATAGGTAGCTGCCCCCAGTATAGGTTAGATAGGTAGCTGCCCCCAGTATAGATTAGATAGGTAGGTGCCCCCAGTATAGGTTAGATAGGTAGCTGCCCCCAGTATAAGTTAGATAGGTAGCTGCCCCTCCAGTATAGGTTAGATAGGTAGGTGCCCCCAGTATAGGTTAGATAGGTAGGTGCCCCCAGTATAGATTAGATAGGTAGCTGCCCCCCCCCCCCAGTATAGGTTAGATAGGTAGGTGCCCCCAGTATAGATTAGATAGGTAGCTGCCCCTTCAGTATAGGTTAGATAGGTAGCTGCCCCCCAGTATAGGTTAGATAGGTAGGTGCCCCCAGTATAGGTTAGATAGGTAGGTGCCCCCAGTATAGATTAGATAGGTAGCTGCCCCCCCCCCCCCAGTATAGGTTAGATAGGTAGGTGCCCCCAGTATAGATTAGATAGGTAGCTGCCCCCCAGTATAGATTAGATAGGTAGCTGCCCCCCGTATAGATTAGATAGGTAGCTGCCCCCCCCCCCAGTACAGGCTAGATAGGTAGGTGCCCCCAGTATAGATTAGGTAGGTAGGTAGGTGCTCCCCTCCCCTCATACTGGAGGGGGAGCCGCGGGGAGGGCAGCCCGACCTCTCCCTCCCTTCCTCTCCGGGCCACCCTCCGTGCTACCCCCTCCGATGCAGACTGCAGCAGAGCCAGAGAGAACAACTCACCTCCCTGGTTCCGATCGCCGGCGCCTCTCACGGTGTATCACTTGCCGCTGGTCTCCTCTTGTACATTGTCACTGATACACAGTAAACTTCCTGTTAAGCAGGAAGTTTATTGTGCATCAGTGACAATGTACAAGAGGAGACCAGCGGCAAGTGAGAGGCGCCGGCGATCGGAACCAGGGAGGTGAGTTGTTCTCACTGCTGCAGTCTGCACTCTGCAGGGGGGAGCACGGAGAGCGCCCGGAGAGGAGGGAGGGAGAGGACGGGCTGCTCTCCCCGCGGCTCCCCCCTCCATCACGGTGGCCGCACGGGGGGGGGGGGGGGGCGCGGAGCGAGACGGACACAGCCAGCTTAAAACACATGCGGCCAGGCGGCAGGAGCGCCCCCTGGCAGCCGGCGCCCTGAGCGATCGCACAGGTCGCTCAGGTCAAAGGCCGGCCCTGTCTGCTTGCAATGCTATTTTTGGCATGTTTGTACATTTCTGTTAGCATTTCATTTGTGTTTGAATTGTGTTGGTCTCAGTCTTTCCGCCACTCTATGAATTCAACACAATAGGGAAATGCCTGCAAACCTAGGAGAATAGAATGTGCTGCTTTCAGAAAAACTACATGCAAATCAGATGCTTTCCAACGCAGGCCAACATCGGTCCATAAGATCTCATTGTGAAGTTAAATTGTCTTTTAAGACAAACACATGCTAGATTTCCATTGCCCAAAACAATTGTTTATAGTTGTCTTGTGTAAAATACCAGTGTGAGTAAAGGTGGCCACACACGATACAATAAAATGATCCGATTTTACGGCAATTCGATAAAAATTATCAGTTTTTTCCAAACAATCGAAAGCTTTTTTTTTTTCATTCGAGCAAGAAATCTGATTGAATTTCCAATTTTATTTTTTTTTATCCCAAGTGAATTTCCAATTTTTATTCGATAAAAGTCTATCGGGAATGCTGGATTTTTCTGATAAATTTTCATGAAAATTGAATGGTATTGGGTAGATTGTCAGTTTCCTTATATATATTTCCATGCAATTTTCTCAGAGTTTTCAATCATCTTTTTCATAATTGGGTAAAAATTGAACACAGGTTTGTGGTACATTGGTCAGATTTTTTAAGTGTTACAATCAGTCAGAAAAATTGATTGCAATTCTTGAATTGAAAAGATATTTTAGAAATTGTATGGTGTGTGGCCACCTTAAGGGGTATCACATGTGTCAATAGCCACCCATAACATGAACCTGAGGAGAAAATAAACGTATGAGATGAGTTGTATGTGTCGCACGGATGATAAATAGAACCTTAGTAGTATAAAATAGGTTTCATATTTTTATATTTAGTTTTAAAGCCTTATTTTAAAGATTGCATCATACTGTCACATCTGCAGTTTAGAATCCACACTCTACCTTTTAAAGGGAACCAGAGACGAACAATAGTAGAAATAAAAAAAACCTTTTATACTTCCTCCAGCCCCATAAGCCTGGATCGCTCCCACGCCGCCATCCTCCGCTTCCTCTATCGCCGCTACCGGGTCCCGTCACTTCCGGCGGACGCAGACAATTATCCGCATGCACAGGGGCTCCCTCGATACCAGTGCGCATGCGGCTGCGCAGTATGGAGCCGCACGCATAAGGGTATGGAGGGAGCCCCTGTGATGCGTATAATTGGTCGCGTCCGCTGGCCGACTGGCGGAAATGACAGGACCCAGTAACGGCAGATCCAGGCAGCGGAGGACGGAGGCGTGGGAGCGATCCAGGCTTATGGGGCTGGAGGAAGCCCCAGGTATGTATAAAAGCTTTTATGCATTTTGTCTCTGGTTCTCTTTAAGCTGATAAAGAATAAGAAGTAATAACCATTTGAATTTCCCTGCAGAATATTATCTTTCTTATTCTTGAAGATAACAGGCTTTTAGCTTCTACTTACTTTTCAGGAAAGGACTGAATTCAACAAACTGTTCTACAAGCTCCTTTGCATAGATAACATCTCAAGTCTTTAGCTGTACAGTGACTTTACATTATTTCTTAGGGCTAGTACTATACGTATGTGTATGCAATTCACTTTTTCTCCTTAGTTTTCTTCAAGTTGATATTTTTACACCTTGTCAATAAAAAGCTTTTTAAGCCACCAGCAAGCAATAAAATACACTGAATCGTTTTGAAAGTACTTTTCCATCTACTTTTGGATTTGTTTTCATTGCAAAGTGCTGAAAAGTTATTTTAAACAGAAGATTAAAAATGATCTACTAGGAGAAAACTTGGGTGAAAAAGTGAATTGCATATGGGCCGTATGCAAATCACTTTTCCTCCTGAGTTTTCTCCAAGTTGATATTTCCACACCTTGCCAATGAAATCCCTTTTAAGCCACCAACAAGCAAAAAAAATGCTTAAAATAATTTTAGTAGTACTTTTTTCGCTAGTTTTTGGTACTTTTTCCATCGCAAAGTGCTGAAAAGTTATTCTAAATCGAAGATGAAAAATTATCTCCTAGGAGAAAACACAGGAGAAAAGGTTAATTGCATATAGACAAATGTCTCTTCATGGTTTGCTTTAAGCATTCCACTGAGTTACAGTATTTCTCTTGACTGCTATGTGGTTACAGGAACAATGATCAGCAGTTTCAGTGAGCTGCATCAGTGGAAGCCGAGAATACTTGCTTGTATGATGCCATAATAGACTGCACATGGCCCTAAAATGTTGGCTTGGTTTGCTTCAATAAAGTTTTTGTCATTGGAGTAACATCTCCAACATCTCATTTTCTGACACTGATTATAAGGAGGCCCCATCCACCTGAAGAGTCTTCTGCAGCCAAAATATTGGCTTAATGTAGTTCCTGTGGCAAGCTGCAGCAGGGCTCCTCCCCTGTGTTCCTTGACAGAAAGCCAAGAAGCTCATTCGTATGCTGATAGAGATTAAAGTGTCACTTGAAATGATCACAAAAGATGGGAGGGGCTCTGTATGGAGGAGCTCTGTAAGGATGAACTGGATTTATGAGTGAAATCTCACTACATACACATATAAAAATAGCAGTTTAACCATTTACCGCCATCCTAACGTATTAAAACGTCATGCTTACCGCTATTAACAGCAACATGACGTTTTAATACGTCGCGCATTCCCGCCGCTGCTACCGCCGTGTGTCCGCCGCTACCGCCGCCATTACCGTCGGGATCCCGTGCTGGGCGATTGGGGAAGAGGACTGAACAGTCCTCTACCCAATCGCAGTGCCTGGAGTGAATGGACGTGACCGCGAACAGCGGCTACGTCCATTCACATAAACAGGAAATGTAACAGTTTAATAAAGTGTGTAAAAAAAAAAAAAAAAAAAAGTGAACACGTCCTATGAGTGTTCACCAGCGCCATCTTGTGGCCAAAAAGTATATTACACTTACAAAATACATACATTTTCAAGTATATGCACATCATTAATAAAATTACACTTCCAACCCTCCCCCCCAAAAAAAACACTTGTAAAAAAAAAAATCAGCTTAAAAAAAAAAAAAAAATAGTTGCCTTAGGGACTCAGCTTTTTTTATTCTATATTTTATGGGGGAAAATTAATTTTAATTTATTACATAGGGGCTTGTAATTATGGCCAGAACAAACAGAAAAATAACCACTTATATTTCAAAATAATATACTGTCACCATACATTGTGGTAGGGACATAATCTAAACGGTTTAATTATCGGGACCACTGGGCAAATACAACGTGTTTGTTTTATCCACAGGAGAATGTTTAATTTTAAAACTATAAAGGCTGAACACTGAGAAATAATGATTTTTTTTCTTTTTTTTTCTGTTTTTCTCATTAAAATGCATTTAGAATAAAAAAATTCTTAGCAAAATGTACTATCCACAGAAAGCCTAATTGGTGGCGAAAAAAACGAGGTATAGATCATTTTCTTGTGATAAGTAGTAATAAAGTTATTAGGGAATAAAAGGGAGGAGCGCTGACAACTGAAAATTGCTCTGGTCCGTTAGGATAAAAACCCTTGGGGGTGAACTGGTTAAGAGCCAAGGCAAATTACATTAACTACCGCCCGCAGCGCATATCCGCTGTTTCCGTCGCTCCCGGACAATTGCACTGCTCAAACCTGACGTCTCTCAGCGCAGCTCACTTGCTCTGCCTGTCTCTATGACGACAGAGTCATGTGAGCCAGTCAGGAGCCGGTTTCATTGGCTACTGGTCGTGTCTATCAATGTAAGCCGCTCCCATTGGCTTACATTGATAGACACGGTCAGGAGTCAATGAAACCGGCTCCTGACCGGCTCACATGACCGTCATAGAGACAGCAGAGTCTATGTTAGGAGGATCCTGGCGTGCGGCGGTGACGGCGGTTGCGGCGGGTATGCGCAGCGATTCATCTGGATTCCATCGATATTGCACCAGCGGTCTCAGGTCCTTAAGGGGGCAAAGACCACTGGTACTTAAGTGGTTAATATCAGACATGGAGCACCTCTAGACATGCTAATGTTTCAATATTTGTTTATTACTTCAGTGCACTTAAAGGAGTGGACAAAAGGTTCAATTTGAGTGGAATTCCTATGTGAAGTCCTGATACTGAGCACATGACCGATTAATGGGGTTAAAGGACAACTATCAATAAGCAAGTGTTATAAAACTACAATGTACAAATTATGTCTAAGTAAAGGTAGTCCCTGACTTACGAATGCCCGACTTACGAACGACCTGCCAATACGAACAGCGTGGATTCCCTGTTTCCATGGGAACAAGCCAAACTTTTTTTTGCAAATTGGACTTGTAGTTTTTGAGAAAATTGATTTTAAAAAAATCATAGAAAAAATGGCTATTAAACTTGTATTAGCAGACACAGAGGGTAGAGGTGACACAGAGGGGGACACTGGAGGAACAGGGGGCACAGAGGAGGTACAGGGGACAGAGATGGCACAATGTTCCGACTTAAGAACAGATTCAGGTTAAGAACAAACCTACAGTCCCTATCTCGTTCGTTAACTGAGGACTACCTGTATTATAAATAGTTGTGTAAACATATTCCTACTTTTCATGTTAAAAAAACGGAGCCACAGGCTGTACTTTGGTTTGTGTAGATTTTAGCTGCATCAATTAGCAGAGGTGATTCTTTTTTTATATGAAATGTAACATCACAGCCAGTGCTGGTCTCAATGGTTAGCAGATGTAGGGAGAGGGATTCACCCCTTACATCAGGATTCACTAGTCCAACACCCATCAGTGAGACAATTTTAAAGCATTAAAGGATGAAATAAGCAGGGGAAGATAACAACAACAATAACAATAATATATAAGATATAGAGCAGTACGTAAGAACATCTAGATAAGCTATTCCGATCCCAGTTTAAAAAAAATGTTTATTGACAGTTGTTCTTTACATTCCTGCACTCACTCTTGTAAATTATTGAAACAAAAAGTGTTACTTTTGGCAGTGCTGCCTTATTTGTTTCTGACACCCATACGTACCACAATACTTTATGAAGAACTGTGGAAACTTCTCCTCAGCTTCTCCCATGAATGTGTCTTGAGTTTGACTCTCCTGATTATACAGCTGTAATGCATGTCCTAGACTTGCCTCAGACAAGCCCAGCTATTGGATAACCGCTCAGGCCTCACAGTCCGCATGCAACTTTTCTCTCTGCACTCTGCTGGCTGAATGGAATGATTTGCATGTAGTGACTTTACAGCCATTACAAACACACATAATTGGTAACTTTAGGGTGTGTGAAGTTTGCTTTTAGTGATGACCTTTTTACTTCACAAACCTCCCTGGTCATTTAATTTGACTGTTGGTGTCATTGATCAATGGAGAAGCCTTGGTGTTCAACCCACTAATATTCACTTTGCCTGATTGATTGTGTCTGCTTACAGACGGCTTTGACACTCAGTACAGTCTTCAGTGTAGATTAGCTCTGTCTTTTTCAATTACATGCTCAAATTGTATTGAGCCGATTTGTCACAAGTATGTTTTAAGTCAATCAAACATGATTATCGATATTATTTATTAAAGCCTTGTTCAATCAGAGGTAATATCATTCATAGTGACAAATCCAGGAAAATGTCAAGCCAAGCCACGTAAATTAAGTATCCCCCAACAACCAAAAAATAGGAATAAATACTCTACATAAAAATATAGATATGACCTAAACCATAAGAGAATACTTAAAGGGAACCTGAAGTGAGAGGGATATGGAGGCTGACATTTTTACGTCTTTTTAAACAATGCAAATTGCCTAGTTGTCCTGCTGAGCCTCTACCTCTAAAGGTGCCCTTTAACGGCACATTCTTCTGTTCCGATCTGATAATAACGATCAGAAGGAAAAGGTTGGTAATCATTGAATGTGCCCATTAATGGAATTAAAATTTATAACCAATTGTATCACTTCAGATTAAATCAATAAAAATGGATAGACCACTTGTAGGGAAACCATTGATAAACTGATTGTTTACTGTCGATTGGCAACATCAACACCCATTAATTTCAAACAATCCAATCACTATTATTGGATCCAAAGGTTGATTTTACAAGAAAATTGCACCGTGAATGGGAACCCTGATACTTTTAGATATAGACCCTGAACGAGCATGCAGATCGGGCACTCTGACTGAAGTCTGACTAGACTAGCCACTTGCTTGTTTTAGGCGTCTGATACAGATGGTACTAATGCCTGAAATGCAAGGGTACAAGGCTACTGGTGTTGTTTAAAAGGAATTTATTATGGCAGCCTCCATATCCCTCTCACTTCAGGTTCCCTTTAACATTTTAGGAAACTGAGAACATAGAATAAATATAATGGGACTTTCTAGGTACATCAAGAAAATACCTCTGTGGCAGACAAATGGGCCTTCATGCTGGAAGTCTTTGATAGTTTTTATTTCTGCCTGGCAATAGTCAGCCTCTCTGATTTCAGTTACTAAAGCAGATGAGGGCGCATAAGAAGGGCAGTGATTCTATTATGAGAGGACAAGAGTTTTGGCATGCACACTTATCAGCCACAAAGCTAAAGCCATGGAAAATGAAAAATGGACAAGCATAGTAGGATGGGGTGGTCCAAGGAAGGACAACTAGTGAATTAGCATGGGTGCCCAAAGCTAATTGTTGCACATGGGGAGCAAAGGCAAGCTCATCTGGTCCAATCCCACTGAAGAGCTCCTGTTGTGCAAATTGCCAAAAAACGAGAGTGTAGCGTTTTGCTGTGTATATTTCTTTATGGCTGCAGATCTGTCACAGAGCTCCAGCTGCACCTACTATTATACTAATGGTATCATGAGCTTCAGAAATAGACCATGGAGGAATGGAAGAAGGTGGCTTGGTCTGATGAATCCTGGTTTCTGTAGTCTCCAGAATCCATAGATTCCATTAAGCATTTATTTTATTTATTTGTTTATCTATTTATATAGCGCCAACATATTAGGCAGCGCTGTACAGAGTATATTGTTTTGTCACTTAACTGTCCCTCACAGGGGCTCACAATCTAGTCCCTACCATAGTCATATGTCTATGTATGTATTGTGTAGTGTATGTATCATAGTCTAGGGCCAATTTAGGGGGAGAGCTAATTAACTTATCTGTATGTTTTGGGGTGCGGGAGGAAGCTGGAGTGCCCGGAGGAAACCCACATCGACACAGGGAGAGCATACAAACTCCTTGCAGATGTTGACCTGGATGGGATTAGATCCAGGGACCCAGCGCTGGAAGGCGAGAGCACTAACCACTACGCCACTATGCTGCCCATCTGTGGGATGTACTAAAACAAGTATCTGTGGGATGTACTAAAACAAGTCTGACTCCTAATGACACCACACTGTACCTTACAGGAGGTATTGTACTGTAACTGCATGGATGTGCTGTACTGCTCCAGGGTCTGTTGTAGTGTCCCTTACCTTCCAACGGAGACCTGCCATTCATCAAAGGAACAGCAACACAATCTGCAGTGCAAAAAAATGTTGGCAGGTCGAATCTTTACCGAAACAGAAAATTAAAAGTTTATGTGCCCCAGATAGAGAGACACTGTCAGAAGTCGAAGCACTGGAAAGGCTCAGCTTTAACTAGGGGAAATTGAAACAGAGCTCGAATGTAATGCATTGTAATCATGTAATATATTCCAGTTAGGACCTTTGCACAGAAGCAGGGGCAAAAATGAACCAGTATCTATGACAAGACAAACATCCAGGCAAAGCTCTCCACACTGCAGGGCCTTTATTTATGGTTAAATCTTCTGTCAAACATCATTTATCATCCAGTGACTCTGTGAAAATATCCAGTTTGTGAATATCTGTCAACAATGCCATGTCTAATTACCAGGGTAAGTGGTGCACAATGCACAAGAATCTTAACCACTTTAGTCCCACATCAACTACAGCAAGCCAACACAACACAACACTACATCATACAGTCAACACTTTATGATGTCCTTTAGAATTTGAAATTGTCTTTGTGGAGAAATCACTTTCCTCCTTTAGTAAAGTTAAAAGATATATATACGGTAAGATGCAATCATTAAATGTGTTTTTATAACTTAAAATAAAGAGTATAAAAAAACATGCCTTGCCAAACCCCTGATATTTTCCAAATAATTTGTACACCACCAGTGTGATACTCAAACCTTTAACAGTATCATTCAGGGCCTCCAGATGTCCATCCCCTTCAAAGTACACAGGTCAAAGGGGTTACTTTTGATTCCCTACCTATTCACTATAAATAGTATTGATGTTCAAGTTTGGTGGTTTGTGGTTTAGAACCTGAACACATATTCAGCACCTTTTCAGCATGGAAAAGTGTGTTTTATACTTCCTCCTTCCAAGGTGGAAGGAGTACATAATGTATCAAAGTTAACTAAAATGCACCCTTCCTGCTGTTCCGTGCTGAAATGGTGCTGAATGCGTGTTCGGCTTCCAAACACCACATTGCCGAAGTCGAACAACACTATTACATCAAGAGTTCAATAAAAACACTCAATACATTTTATTTGACGTTAAAAAAATATTATGGCAGTAATACCGTAAGTTAAACAAATTAAAACCTTTCTGCTTTCATTTAATCTATACTACTACATACTTCTGTTGTCTGATCTGTATTATTCTTCTTCTTCTGTATACTTCTGTCATCTATTTCAATATACTTCTTTCCCTCCTTTAAATCTTCTGTAATTCCTCATAAATGAGGTCTTCACAGACCATCCATCCTTTCCACATTCCACTGCAAAACTGCCACTGGGCATAAAAGTACACAGGCTGTATGTTCACGCACACACCAGAAGTATTCCCAGAACTACACAAAATACATAACCTCACTTTCTAAAATATTTTGAAGTCCACCGGGGAGTCTAAGGGTTAGGGATAGGTAGAGGGAGGTTTCTGTGTGAGAGTAGGGTTGGGTTTAGTTGTAGTAAAATGTTGGTAACTTTTACTAATGTTTTACTACAGTTATTACTAATGTACTTATATTTTTTTTATAAACGATATATTCAGATTCTATTACATGAAAAAATGATAAAAGGTTATACACAATATTATACAATTATAAAGATAATACATATATTATCATTTTCTGTGTAATAAACAATATTTTCATATTTTTATTACAAGAAGAAACCATAAAATATGTTTTTTTACAATATCATTAAATTTTGGCTACACGTGCCTTTTTTTCCAGGTGCCCTTTTTTGATGTACACATTAATGCAACGATCAATTACCAATACTACAGTCTCTCAGCTTTCAGAAAACATTTTTTCAGGGATCTTTAAGGGCCAGTGCACACCAAAAACCTCCAGCAGATCCGCAAAACACTAGAGGTTTTTGAAGCAGATTTTCAGAGCGATTTTAGGCTTGTTTAGAGACGTTTTTTAAACATGCCTAGCTTTTTTTGGACCGTTTTTGTGTAGCAGATTGCATATATTGTTACAGTAAAGCTGTTACTGAACAGTTTCTGTAACAAAAATGCCTGGAAAACAGCTCTGAGTTAGCGTTTTTCAGAGCGGTTTTCCACTTTCCTATACTTTACCATTGAGGCAGAAACGCCTCAGAAATCTAAAAAATTCTGCAGCCCTCCGAGTTTGTGTTTGTGAAAAAAACAAACCACTCTGGAGTGCACCAGCTTATTGAAATACATTACCCAAGCAGTATTCAAACAACTAGTCTTCAAACAACTTTTAAAAACGCTCCAGAACCGCTCTGGTGTGCACCAGCCCTAATACATTTTTAGCCTGATCTCTAATGATCTTTAATGATTCCTTTCTTTTTCCGGAAAGAAAAAGAAAGGAAAAAAGCTGGCTTGGTTTGCAATTTGGGAGCAAAAACTTGGCAGTGAAAAGGGTTAGTAAAATAACAATAACAAACATTTCTAAACATTGCAGGGGTGTCCTTATAAACATTTTTCCTGAAAAAAAATGTATTAAAAAATAGTCCCAGCATATAATACATACGTTAGCTCAGCAGCCGTGACTGCTATGGAGCAGGTGAGTAGTGCTGCCACTAGTGGTGGCATGGGGTCACTTTGTGAGTTCTCCTGCATACATGGCAGGCTGAGGGCATCCATGGTGCCAGTGTTCAGCAGTCTCACCTTTTTATAAGGTTTAGTTAGTAAATCAGTCTCAATATGTACTATTTACATGTTTAACCACTTGATGACTGATGGTTTTTCCCCCTTGTGGAACAGAGCAATTTTCACCTGTCATCACTTTCTTTCGCCAATAACTTAATTACTACTAATCACAGCGTAATGATCTATATCTTGTTTCTCTCGCCACCAATTAGGCTTTCTTTGGGAGGTACAGTATGACAATAATTAATTTATCCTAAATGCATTTTAATATGAATAAGAAAAAAATTGAAAAAATGAATTTTTTCAGTTTTTGGCCATTATAGTGTTAAAATAAAACGTTCTACTGTGTATAAAAGCCACACATTTTATTTGCCGGTTTGTCCCGGTTATTGCAACGTTTAAAAAATTTCCCTAGTACAGTGTATGGCGCCAATATTTTGGTTGGAAAAAAAGGTGCATTTTTTTAGTTTTGCATCCATCACTAATTACAAGCCCATAAATTAAAAATGTATAGTAATATACCGCCTTGACATAAATTTTAAAAAAGTTCAGCCCCAAAGGTAACTACTTATATTTTTTTTTTAATGTAAGAAATGTTTTTCCTTTTTGAATATTAAAAAAAAAAGTTTGGGTACTATGGGAGGGTGTGGGAGGGAAATAGTTAATTATAAAAGTCAATGTGGGGATTTTTATTTAACAAAAATAAATTTTGGTGTAATATACCATTTGGCCACAAGATGTCCTCAGTCATTATTTCCGATTCACGTACGTAAGCATGTAAATCGGAAGTAATGCATAGCAGTGTAACAGGAAGATGTTACACTGGTACGCAGTCTCGTAGACGCCGGTATTCATTGAATCGGGGGCTTAGATTTATTAATGAATATGAATAAGAAAAAAATTCATTAACTTCATTAACTTCCCCTCTAAGCGGCGGTAACGGGGGTACGCGAGCGAGCGTTGGCTGCACACTGCTGCAGCCTTGTATACACGGCCCTGATGCTTTAGGTCAATTTTGCAGGGCCGTGAATATACTGCACGACATGCAGCAAGTAGTTAAAGGCTCTAATGTTTTCATGATTTAACTTTATATAACTAGAAACCACTTTGCTTTAACATGCTGTTTCATCATCAAGTGAAAAGATTAACAACATATTTCCTAAACAAGAATAATATTTTTAGGATTTCCCATTTAACACAAGAAAATGCATTGGTTGTTAGCCATTGGGATCTCCCTAATTGCGTGAATCTCCCTGTGTACAGTGTTGTGGATATATGGGCAGCACGGTGGCGTAGTGGTTAGCGCTCTCGCCTTGCATCGCTGGGTCCCCGGTTCGCATCCTAGCCAGGTCAACATCGGCAAGGAGTTTGTATGTTCTCCCCGTATCTGCGTGGGTTTCCTCCGGGCACCTCGTTTTCCTCCCACATCCCAAAAAACATACAGATAAGTTAATTGGCTTCCCCCATAAATTGTCCATAGACTACAATACATACACTACACAATATACAGTATACATATGACTATGGTAGGGACTAGATTGTGAGCTCCTCTGAGGGACAGTTAGTGACATGACTATATATACTCTGTACAGCGCTGCGGAAGATGTCGGCGCTATATAAATACTAAATAATAATAATATGGAGAGTATGGCCAGGGCCAGGAGGCACACTAAAGCCTGGCACACACTTTCAATTATGATTGGCTGATCACTGACCAATTTTACAACCTCCATGTACTATAGGGCAAAGCAGGTCATTTCAGCGCCAAGTGCTGAAGCTGGGGGTTGTCATAGCACTAAGACTAATTCAGGCATCCGGTGATCGCCAGACCCCAAATTACATCTCCCTCCAAGTTGCTACAACTCAGAGGGGGAATTTTATTCAAGGGCGCTGGGAATTTGAGCGGAAGCAGAGTGAGCCGTCATTCGGCGCAATAATACGAACGCATATAAGGGTTTACCTACACAATCTGCTCATAGTGTTCAATCTCCGTTGACCCTCATACTATATATGAAGATGGTAAGACTGGTCATTGATTGGCCAATCATAATTGAAAGTTTATACCAGACTTAAGGATTCAAGGGAATTTTAAATGCCACTTCAAGTAGGATCTGGATCCCTTGGGCTTTCCTGATCGTCTCTCTGTCTCCTTATTCCCACGCGGTCCCCCTTTCAAAATTGGTGACTTTAGGACCACTTCGAACCTCCTTGGGCAGCCTTCGTAAGTATTTGTTTCCCTGAGCGCTTCAGAAGATGGAAACATCTGAACTGCACATGCACAAGAGTAGTCTGTGTGCTGTACAGATCCACTCATCTGGGTAAGTACTTGGGGACACAAGTACTGCCCAAGAAAGGCCAAAGACTCATTCGACCTGTAGGTCGAATAATTTCACCATAGGGACATGAGGATACAGAGAGAGGGCCAGAAAGGCTTTATAGGATGAAGAGCATTCCTACTTCTTACCACCTCCATGTAGTACGAGGGTTACCTACATAATCTGCTCATAGTATTCAATATCTGTTGGCCCTCATACTACATGATGGAGGTGGTAAAATTGGTTAGTGATTGACCAATCATAATTGAAAGTATTTACCAGGCTTGTCTTTTTATTTTTCTTGCTTCGGGTTGCTTTTTAACTCTTCCCTGCTAAAAATGTCCCTACTGTCCAGTCACATGAAGTGGTCTGACCTACCCTAGCCTAGAAGATGTTATTTCATCTGTAGGTGATGCTACTAGTGGAGTATATTCGAAGCTGTCATTCTTTAGTTGAAAAACTAGAGGCCGGGACTTCATCTGTTATCATGTTAAGGAGTGTGAATCATCTTGATGATTGTTAAAAAAAAATTGTACTGAATCATAAACACCAAGAAAAAAGAAAAAACTTGGGTAGTACGAGTGGGATAAGATAGATGATTGAGGGGAGCGGAGAATACACTAGGCGTGGCAGAATATACTACAAATCAAAAATGTTGTCACTTAAAATATCTCATACGAGGGTTTTTTAATAACATCACTATATTAAAACCACTTACAGGTGAAGTGAATAACATTGATTATCATGTTAAGGTAGCCACACATTTCTCGATTTTCCATTAGGCGATTAAACAATAGACTTTATTTGGTGATCAACTACAGTGTCAGTAGATGGACTAGTGGCCCACCCACTACAAGCGAGATCCTATGTGATTCTCCTTCACTTATCAATCTAAATGATTTTGTGCCTTCATGCTCTGAAACGAAAATTGATTCTGTGTCGACCAAAACCATGTGAATAGTAGCTGATCGACCAATATTTTGTGTCCTGTCTGATGAAGTGTTGGTTGATTTGACCAGATATCAGCCAATTTCCATTGATCAAGCAGAATATTTTATAAGTGATTCTCCCTCAAACCGATACAATCAAATCGAATGGTGGATCCTACAGGAAAATCAAGTAAGGTATGGGCTCCTTTACAATAGCACCTCAAAGGGGGAGGAATATACAGTATTGGGCAGAAAGTGAATTGTCCATTTTTGAAGGAGATGTGTGGGAACAATGATAAATGGCTCAGTATAGGGATATGATGAAAGGCAAATTGTGATTGGTAGGCAAATAGGTCACAACGTTTCCAGTTTCTGTATGTTCCTTGTATGTAGTGGTCAGTCCATACCAAAAGTGATCCAAGGAAGCACAGTCAGTGAATCAATGACAAGCTTATAGGCTCCCAAGACTCATTGGTGGAGAGTGAACGCTAGACCATTTGGTCTGATACCACAGAAGGGCTATTGTACCTCAAACTATTGGCGGCCATGAGAAAACGATGCCAGGATACACCATGCATTACAGCTGGCTGTGTCAGGGTACCCATGCTGATCACGCTCTACACACCAAAGAACCTACACTGGACATGTAAATGTCAGGAGTGGACCATAGAGCAAAGGAATAAGGTGACCTGACCCGACTTCTCCTGTTTGTTTATACACAGTGTGGAGGGTCAGGTGATATACGTTGATTTCTATGGGAGGTGCTGGAAAAATAGGTCTGACCGTTGGAAGTTTCATCTTGCAACTTGTAAGAGTTAAAACATCGGCTTCTAACATCTTGGTGCCAGATCCGATAGCACTGAATGGGTAACAAACCAGGTCCTACGCAATATTAGGCAGGTACAATTAATGTTTTGGCTAATCAGTGCATATTTACTACAGACCTTAATTACTGAAACATCAGCATGTATTTTCCTTTATTTTAAAAAATAACACATTTATTTATTAAAAACTAAATATTATTAAGTTATTTCTAAAGGCCTCTACACATAATAGAGTGTTCTTGGCCGAGCCTTGACTCTGTGTACAACCAGAGCAGGATCATCCACCAGCCAACCTAGGCAGGTGCCTGGGGCCTAGTGGGTGTCAAGGGGTCCACCTGCCACCTTCTCTGATCTCTCTCCACTTCATCTTACCAAAAAGACCACGAGAGGGCCCCAAATCTACTACCTTGCCCAGGGCCACATTACATCTTAATCCATCTCTGTACACAACCACCCCAGTGCATTGCCGTCAGAGTGTCGGATGGTCTCGGCTGAGCACATTGCTCCCCTCCTTACCCTTCTCACTGGAAGCACCGCCTTCATTCCTTGCGCCACTGTGTCCCCTTCCATCCCACGCATCACGAGGCTGTAGCTTTGTGTATGTTCAGCACTCTGCCTCAAACTGTTGCCATATGGTAGTGATCACTGCAGGCAACACTATGTCTACATGTCTATCCACCTTGGGGCCTTGTTCACATTATAGGTGTTTTTATAAAAATTTAAGCGCAGGCAATTTTCAAAATCGCCCTGAAAGCGCTTGTGCAATCATTCTCTATGAGGGAGTTCATATCTGAGCGATTTGTTTGCGATCCGCTTAGAAAAGCGGTGCTTGGGCCATTTTTGAGGCGATTTGCCTCAATGAAAGGTATAGGAAAAATGCAAAACGCTCACAAAGTCGCTTTGGCAAGCGACTGCGCGAGCGTTTTAAAAAAAAAAATACATTGTATTTATTGTTTTAACGGATTTTTTTTTTCGAATCAAAAGATGGAAGCGCTCTGCAAAAGCTCTTACAAAAACGCCCACAAAAACGAGCAAGCGCGCAGAAAATCGCTGGAAACCGCTTAAAAAAAGCGCGGAAAAAAAGTCCACCGCGGACGGACCCGCGAGCCGCCCGCAATGTGAATAAGGCCTCACAGTGCGTATAATGAAATCTGAAACTTGAGAACAGCATAAATCAAGCTAGAAATGTTCTTTGATATTGTATTGCTGCATGACTAAGAACATGTCAAAATATTACAATAAAAAGAAAAAAATGTATATCATATTTAAGGCAAAGAAAGGAACCAATCCACTATTTAGATCACCCAGTGGTGTAAAGCAAAGAAGCGCATTTGTCCTTTCTAGGGCTTTAGTAAATAAGGCTCATTGTATAATGCTGACATTATTTCACATTATTGCTTTTATTTGTGAAACAAATGCTTCTTCTGCACAGCACAGACAGTAAAAATCTGCTTCTGCTGTGAATTTCGTTGGAAATTAGCAATTTACATTCAGATCAGACAATGAGATTACATTTAACGTTAAAGTCTTAGATACAAATCTAGTTTCTTTCCAGAAGGGGTAAGATTTAGTTCCTTAGCAGAAAGGTTAGTGCTGTGCATGTCTGGTAATACATTTGTTGTGGGAGCACTGCAGGTCTTGCCTCTGTGTTTTGTTTTTTGAAAGTGAACCTGAGCCGTAGTTTGAGTCAAAAAGGAAATACTTACCTAAGAAGAGGAAAGTCTCTGCATTCTATAGAAGCTTCCCTCCTCTGTTCTGCCGCCACTCACTGGGACCCTCTAAAAGATCCGGGCCATGCTGCCACCCACCCACCGTGCACAAGTGGTTACGGATTCCTGCACAGGTGTAGCTGTACCTGCACAGGAGCAGTACAGCCACACTCGTACTTGAACAGGAGCGTGGCCCTGATCAGATTTCCAACAAACCTTTGTAAGAAACCTTTGAAGGGGTCCCCAAGTGGCAACGGGGGGCAGGGAGATGCCCTGGGTAGCCTCTAGTCTACAGGGTCCAGTGGCTTCCCTCTTCTTAGTGAAATATTTCCTTTTTGACCCGAGTTTCGGCTCATGTACACTTTAATAAAACATTTTTCAAAGTACATACCTCCCCCCCTTCTCAGCATCATCTATCCAGAAATCCAGGTATCATGTCATCCAACACAGCTGACAGAGGTCATCAAAAGGAATATTTAGTCCCCATCCAGACTAAATTTTTATTCAAGTAGAGACTCGTCGCCATCCTACTTTAGTAGCAATAGACACATGTAAAGCACCACAAAAGTTTCTAAATACCTTCATTTTTTCTTGACCATTGGCAGTTTTACAATGACATGTAGCTCCCTATCCTTTTTAGACTCAGAAGAGCTGCACCATCTAACGTTCAGTGCCAGGCTGACACAATAAAAAAGGCAGCATGAGGCAGGAAAGAAAGCGCTGTGCACCAAAACGTATGCTTGCAAATTTATTCCAAGATCACATACAGACAGCAAAAGCTGGGGGGGGGTTAACAAAAGGCCTAACAGCCGTTTTGCCGGATTTGCCAGCTTCCTCAGAGACCGATCTGGGCAACTTTATCCTGCAAAACGGCTGTTAGGCCTTTTGTTACCTCCCCCACCCCGCTTTTGCTGTCTGTATGTGGTCTTGGAATAAATTTGCAAGCATACGTTTTGGTGCACAGCGCTTTCTTCTCTGCCTTATACTGGAAATCTGCAATGGTGGAAGCACACTACGGCTGACCAACTCCAGGTCACCTTGCAACTAGCTTTCATTGAGTGCCAGCTCTCTCCTTTATTCTACTCTGAGGCCTGGTGCACACCAAAAACCGCTAGCAGATCCGCAAAATGCTAGCAGATTTTGAAACGCTTTTTCTTCTTTTTCTGCAGCGTTTCAGCTAGCGTTTTGCGGTTTTGTGTAGCGGTTTTGGTGTAGTAGATTTCATGTATTGTTACAGTAAAGCTATTGCTGAACAGCTACTGTAACAAAAAACGCCTGGCAAACCGCTCTGAAGTGCCGTTTTTCAGAGCGGTTTGCGGTTTTCCTATACTTAACATTGAGGCAGAAACGCCTCCGCAATCCAAAATCTGCAGCAGCCCGGGAGTATGCGTTTCTGCAAAACGCCTCCCGCTCTGGTGTGCACCAGCCCATTGAAATACATTACCCTAGCGGATCCGCACCCGCAAGCGGATCGCAAACCGCAGCAGAACCGCTCTGGTGTGCACTAGGCCTAACTGAATATAATAAAAAGGCAGTATCAATTACCTTGTGTGACGTCTCAGGGAACAAGTTCTGTTTGGATGCATTCTGTTGCTATGGAGGAGGGCAGACGGCATTGTGCACAAAGGAGCAAATGTGTTTGGCTGAAAAGATCCGCCAATCCAGATCTCACACCAACGTATGAAGGGGATCAGGACCCGCTGTACACATGCTGGATTCTTGGCAGTGGCGGCCCTAAGTGGCTGAGATCCATCTAGCATGTGTACAAGGTTAAGTGTTCAGATTTTAGCTTTAACCACTTGAGGTCCGCAGTCTTACACCTCCCTAGTGACCAGGCGATTTAATTGTTCTGCTCACTGTAGAGCCATACAACTTAGAACACAAGTGGATCTTACCTCCTTTTCTTGTCACTTATAGGCCTCCCTTGTTGTGGTGTTTGATCGCTGCTGCGATATTTTTTTTTTTTTTATGTAAAAAAAGAGGCTTTTTACAAAAATTCTTCCGCTACGAAATTGACCCTAGGTGGCGATCGCATAGCTTATCATCCTCTCCTAGGCATTAGCCTATGAGAGGGATTTCAGTGGAAGCTGCTCAGAGGGACAGCTAAGTGTCCCCTGTACAGCGATGCGCTAGATCACACTGTACAACTGTAAACAAACTGGTTTTTATTTTTTTTTTCACTATTAACTATTCACTATTATGCTGAAGAAAACATCAAAAGAAACGGGCATTTTGAAAGAGCATTTCATTCATGGAGATTCAGTTCAACAGCTAGATTTCCATCACCCGAGACAAGCGTTCATGATCGTCTAATGAAAATCTAGTGTTAGTACAGATGTCCTGAGCCATCTTTGAAAAAAGCATTAGAGATCCCCTACACTGCATTGCTAATAATAGAATGCTATCATTCCCGTCTCGCTCCAGAGGCTGGGAGCTTTCTGTGCTTGCGCAGTAGCACTGGGCAGGCGCAGAACTCTCCTGGCGACGGGTGCTCACGCGGCCAGGCTGTGCATGTGCAGTAAGCCTCTGACTCCCACAGTTACCAGGCCGGATTGCGGAGGCTGCAGGCAGCGTAGTAGGATGGCGAGGGACTAATCAGCGCAAAGGGGGCTGGAGGAAGCCTCAGGTATGCATAAAACTTTCTTTTATTCCTTCGCCTCAGGTGTCTTCTAAACATCCGGCATGGCAGATACTTTTGCTGTGAAATATTTTGTATGTTTCTGATCCAGTCCTGAAACATGCCTGAAGAAGACACTTCAAGTTTTGAAAGCTTGCAAAGAAATCTTGTAGCGTTAGTCATTAAAGGTATCACCTAAAAAACTTTTGTTGTTATGTCTTCTAAATGAAGATTACGGTTTGTAAAGAACAATCACGCATAGCAATCAGATTTCTATATATTGTATGCAAAGCCAGTAGAGGTGGATTTTTTTATTGGTTGCTACATATTTTTCTGTGCATCACATAACTCTTTGCCTCAGTATTATATGAATCTCTGACAGTGATCGGAGTACCATTTATCACAGGCAGATCTTGTCACAAATATAATTTCCTGTGTAGCAAAGCTGCCCCAGTATTGTACCCAGTGCTTAGAGGTCTGCAGGCGGATCTAGAGCTATTTCCATATATTTATTCCATCGGCGGATCATGCTGTTATGCTCAGTTGTTGTAAAGACTGATATACATTTCATCCATTTCATTTGTTTCTTGATATTACGTGAATATATTCTGTTTGTTTCATTTACTGTGACACTTGATAAACTTTACGTTTATTAATAAATACAAATACACACATATTATTATTATAATTTATAAAGCGCCAACATATTCTGTGGCGCTGTACAATGTAAGAAAACAAACAATGGATACATAGTGATACAGGCAATTATATACATCAAATATGGACACTGGTACAAACTACAGAAGGTTTGTCCCTACGTACAAGGTTTGTCACTTGACAGGGATCTGGACTTGATACCTTGGACAACAGGGTGGGGCTGATGCTGATGTACAGACACACCGCTAGTCTGCAGGCTAGAAATGCATTCTGCTACTAAGCAGGAGAGCAGGAATTGTATGAGGTAAAACTGACTACAACCCTTGTATTATACTGTCACAAACGTATTGGTCATGTGATTATGTGATGTAACACAATTGGTTGCCACTCATGAAATAGAATTTGTTGTTTATAAATATTTTACAAGATATAAATAACATTTTGTTTGACCTATTTAGAGGTTAGGCATGCTAAATTGTGATTGTCCTTCTATTGTCGCTAATGCAACTCCCCCTCTCTTCTACATATAACAGAACATGCTGGCCAACCCAGAGTTGAGCAATGGTCTGTACGGTGATTGTTCCTGAATTGTCACCTAAATTATCAAGAATGATCGGTTGATAAAGAATTGTCTGCATTTTGTACTCAATATTAATGTATTGTGTTTAATATTCTGACCATATAATTTCCTGATGTAAGTGTATATCTATTAGCTCTTTCTATTTGTTTACCGTTTGGGGGGCTGGGTGGGGGTTAAAGGACATCCGAGGTGAAAACAAACTGATGAGAAAAACAATTGTATCTATCCTCCTTCTCCTAAAAATAATTTTTTTAGATGTCCCACAGTTTTATTTTATATTTAAATCTAGTTTTTAAGTTTTTACTGTTCCATTGTCTCTGCTCAATGACCGCTTCATTGAAGTATGCCAGAGCTAAAATCTATAAACTATTGACCCTTTTTAGCTCTTTTCGGCTCCCAGAAGCCATTTACTGACAGCAAACTGTTTTATGGCTGTAATTACTTATCAGTGAGGGTTATGCTATAGTCTGACCCAGTCTGACCCGGTCTCAACCCGGACAGAAACTGTCACTTGCATACCTGATGTTTAACTCTTTCAGGCAGAGAAAGAAAAAAAGGAACACAGCATAGTCATTTGTGTGCTTGGCACTGTATATACACGTCTATCTCATCAATGTCACATGTCACCTTGGTTGTCCTTTAAGGGTTTGTATTGAATTGTACACTTTGCATAAAACCTCAATAAAAAGTCTCTTTTAAAAAAGAGTGATCGGTTCAGGTGACAATGACCAATGTTTATGTTACTTAAAGAGGAACTGTCGCGAACATCTTAAAATTTAAAACACATACAAAGAAGTACATTTCTCGCAGAGTAAAATGAGCCTTGAATTACCTTTCTCCTATGTTGCTGTCACTTGCAGTAGGTAGTAGAAATCTGACATTACCGACAGGTTTTGGGCTAGTCCATCTCTTCATGGGGGATTCTCAGCATGACCTTTAGTCTTTATAAAGACATTCCCTGAAAATGATTAACACAAAGATGCTGGCCAGCCTCTCTGCTCGCTGCACACTATTTTGGCAGTTGGAAGGAGCAACTGCCATTCACTAAGTGCTTTTAAAAATAAAGAAAACCATGAGAATCCCCCTATGAGAAGATGGGCTAATCCAAAATCTGTCACTTCTGTAAGTTTTCTACTACTTACTGTAAGTGACAGCAACATAGGAGAAAAGTAATTCAAGGCTCATTTTACTCTGAGAGAATTGTACTTCTTATTTGTATGTGTTTTAAATTTTAAATTTTGCGACATTTCCTCTTTAAGGGCAATGGCACATGAGAAGCTCTAGTGTTTGTGATCATTTGGAAGCAGCAATTATTGGCAAAAGAGTTGCTAGGAATAGAATGGGTTAATGCACCATTGCTTTGGCCACACACATTACATATTTTTTTTCCTTTTTAATTCAATTTGACAATTTCAATGGCAATGGCAAATTAGAGACCACACACGAATGTTCGATTTTGACATACAAGAATACAAGATATAAATTAGATGTAATAATATACATTTTCATTCATAAATGTGTATGGGGTGCTCACTGTGCCATCACTGCCATGTATAAAGACACACAACACAAAAAACATTTGAAGATTTACCTTACATTAACAAATCTCATGGAAGACAGGTATACACACCTTACAAAGGACAGAGCTGGACCTGGGCAACCATCCCGTAAGTCAAACAAATGAAGACGAGTCCGCTTCAATGTCACACGAGTTTTGTTGAGGACTTATCCCAGAACAGCAAAAGGAACACTCTGCTGACATGTTTCGGACCTGGATCAGTCCTTAATCATAGAACATTCTACAGCATATACATGACAGCTTTTAAAGAAATGACACTGAAGGGGTCAACCCAGGACCACCCACTAGGGGGAGGGGCTGGTTAACACACCACCTTCTGTCCAAAACTGATCATTAAAATACAAGACACTTTAAAATTATGTATGTATATATCAATCAATCAATCAAAAAAAAAAATGAACATACACGTTTTAAAAATACTTTTTTTTAAAGGAGAATACATTTGTAGAGCATAGATGAGATTGGAAAAAACTCTCACTAGATATATCCCTAGAAGATATAAGAAAAAAACCCTAAATAAATTCAGGGAGTACACATTAAAATATACGCTGTTGGAGCATGGATAAAGTGAGCTAAATATGGAGGGACAAAAGTAAAACGGGAGGACAAAGGGCAGGGGACTAGCCTGTAACAATTGCCAGATGCCATCTTGCATTCAGACCTCCTGGAGCCCTTGTTCCCATACGAAAGATCCACAGATCTTTTCTTAATTAAAGCTTGTAGATCTCCTTCTCTTTTAAGCAGGAAAACTTTCTCCAGACGTTGAAAGGAGAAAGAGGACATATCACCTGCATGAATGTTACGGAAATGTTTGGAAACATTCGATATATTGGTGGTGGACCAACCTGCCCCTAGAAAATGTTCTAGCTCTAAGGGGCCTAGTTGTACACCCCACATACTGCATGGAGCACTTCCCACGTGTCACCATGTAAATAACATTTTTTGTACCGCAATTTATGAAGTGCTTCATATTGAAGGCGTGTCCTGAATTTATTTAGGGTTTTTTCCTATATCTTCTAGGGATATATCTAGTGAGAGGCTTTTTCTATCTCATTTATGCTCTACAAATGCATTCTCCTTTAAAAAAGTTTTTTAAAACTTGTATGTTCGTTGTTTTTTGATTGACATATACATACATAATTTTAAAGTGTCTGCCTTGTATTTTAATGATCAGTTTTGGACAGAAGGTGGTATGTTAACCAGACCCTCCCCCTAGTGGGTGGTCCTGGGTTGACCCCTTCAGTGCCATTTCTTTATTCTTCACTTGATTAACAAATCTATTCCTTATTTATTTTAACAAAACTAAATTTATTTCATTGAAGAAATACATTCTATTAAATGTGTCACTTTGACAAATAAAGTTTCTTTATTCTTGAATATAAGCTTAATATGTATTAGTTTGAATAACTTTCATACAACCCACCACACACCATTCCATTTCTGACAAAATGTATCTGATTATTCAACCTCTCTGATTGATTTTAATCAAGTAAAATGACCATTTCGATCAAATTATAGATCGAAAAAAAATATCTCGATTTTGTTCACACAATCTCGTTTTAATCGAATTGAGGTAAAATCGAACCTAAAAATTGGATGGTGTGTGGCCACCATTAGATTCTACAATGATCCGGAGGCAGTGGGGTGCATTTACTAGTGATGACTTTGCAATGATAGTGTGCGTAAACAGTAGCGCAATTTGCGTAACACGTGTAATACTGGCCAAGTCTGTCAGCATGCTAATGCACAGTATACTTACAATGTGTACGTTGTACGTACAGTATAATGTGAGTTATGTTATTAGCGTAACATGTGTTAGGAGGTGTAACACCTGCAAATGTTTACATGACCGTCAAACAGTGTTAGCGAATACACCCCAATCACACACAAAAAACCACTAGATTTTTAACCAGCTGAGCGGTCTGGACGAGCTCAGCTCGTCCAACACCGCCAGCGGCTGCCGCTCAGGCCCTGCTGGGCCGATTTTAATGAAATAAAAAGCAGCACACGCAGCCGGCACTTTGCCAGCCGCGTGTGCTGCCTGATCGCCGCCGCTCTGCGGCGATTCGCCGCGAGCAGCGGCGAAAGAGGGTCCCCCCAGCCGCCTGAGCCCAGCGTAGCCGGAACAAAAAGTTCCGGCCAGCGCTAAGGGCTGGATCGGAGGCGGCTGACGTCACGACGTCGGCTGACGTCGATGACGTCACTCCGCTCGTCGCTATGGCGACGATATAAGCAAAACAAGGAAGGCCGCTCATTGCGGCCTTCCTTGTTTATTCTGGGCGCCGGAGGCGATCGGAAGATCGCCTCCGGAGCGCCCTCTAGTGGGCTTTCATGCAGCCAACTTTCAGTTGGCTGCATGAAATAGTTTTTTTTTTATTTAAAAAAAACCCTCCCGCAGCCACCCTGGCGATTTAATCAGAACGCCAGGGTGGTTAAATAAGTAATGCAATAATTCATAGACCGCATGTGAAATACAAATACTTGTATGGTTGATAGCAAATGTAATTTTCACTGCTATATAAATGCAGCATGTGTTACTAAATCTGGTGCAATGGATCTTTTTGGAAAAGGAGAAAAGGCAGTAGAAAGAATATATACTGTAGGAATGTGTGGATAATGATTGCACTGCACACAAAATGACATGGGCTGAACTGCTTCCGAGACTCTTCTTTTTATTGCACATATTCTTACAAATAGGCTAGACTGTCATATATCACAGCCAATTACAAAGCACACATTGGATTTGTGTGGATTGCACCACATAGCAAAGGGGAATTTGGGGTAATTCCACCAACATTCACTCATTTATAAAAAGAGCTCTTAATCTTGTGCTTGTAGGGGAGTGTTAAACGCGCGGGAGAAATACGACTTGGTATATAGGTGATGGTGATTCATAGGCTGTCATGTTTCCTGGCTGATTCATTTGAGCTGGATGAGTTGACAAGCAGAGAAGGGAAGGAAGAAGGGCTCGATGTGAGTATTTTTGATTAAGTGTCTGTCTTTGGAGTGTTCCGGCTCACTGGTCACCAGAAGTCCATTTTATTATGATCTTAAAGGATTCTAAAGGGTTTCTGCTATTTCCTTGTGACACCAGATACATTTTTCAGATTATTTTCACTTATCTTAACTATTTTGCGCTTGAATAATTTCCAGATGCGTGTAAATATGATAAAAGAGACCGCGTTCTTTGCGGTTCTCTTTCCTACAGTAAAGCCTGTAAAGTCGTTCAGACTAAATGAATCCTTAGCTATAACATACTGTCCCCAGGTGTTTCATTAGTCTGCATCCCCAGAGGCAAGGTCATTGGTGACATATGAAGGCCATTACTCATACCTCATCCTGGTCATTGGGCAGCGTGACACAGACAGAGCTCCTTCAATCTGATTTCAGGTAAAATTACAGCAGGACTGACAGAGGTGGAATAAGCACGTGTGGTCAGTATTTTCTGCCATCCTGTCTGTAATTCTATCCAGTCACCACTGTGATTTACAAATGTATATGCTGTAATATTTAGCTAAAAGTGTACACCAATTTGCAACGCACGTAGTTCTAAACCTGTGTCACCTCCCTCCCCCCAGCCTAGTTTTTAGATAAGGCCTCTTGTCCACAAACAGCTGAAGGTGGTGAATTCACCACCTGTCATCCGCTTCCATTCACTGGCCGGGTGCTTGCTAGGGCTTGACATGGGTAGCAGACAGGCGCCCCCATTAAGTTGTAGCAGAGCACAGCAGTTGCCATGCTCAGATGCGACAGGAAACACTTTTTGCTGCAGGGTAACATGGAAGGTGAAAAATATATACTAAACCAGCTGCGCCCACGGTCCAGGAGCCTCTTGTAGCTGCCCCCCCCCCAATTATTGTGTCCTCCTTGTACCTCCTGTGTCCCACATGTGTCCCCATGTGCCTTCCTGTCTCCCCTTCTGTCCCCATGTGTTCTCCGTCCCACTTGTGTCCTCCTCCGTGCGCCCTAGTTTGCCTCCCTGTGTCCTTTTCTGCCCTCCTGTGTCTTTCTGTGTCCCTTTGTGCCCCCTTTGTCCTCCTGTGTCTTCCTCTGTCCCCCGTTTGTCCCTCTCTCTGCCCTCCTGTGTCCCCTCTGCTCTGTGTGTATTGTTAAGTGTAGCGGCACTGTGTATAGTTAAGTGTAGCGGCAGCATGTCTCTCCTTATCTATGGCTCCCGCAGCCAACACAGACCTCTCTTCTCCTGCTAGACTCCCCTAGTGACAGCTTCTGCTGATCACATTTTTAGGGGAGAAAAAGTCCGTCTTATATTCCTAAAAATACGGTAATTGCAGCCAAATGGTGCTTGTGTTTGGCAGCTGAGCATCTGAACTACTCGACAAATGAGCAGTTCAGCCATTCAGCCTAAAATCATGTGGAAAAGTACTTAGGAATAATTTCATAAGTCTCAAAATGTCCAGCTTTCTAAGATAAGAAACTAGAGCATCTTTTGAATAAGCATTTCTACGCAACACAAAAAGTGGAAGCTGGCCCCTCTTATCAAAGCTTTATTAATCCAATAACATTAATAGCAGTGACTTGAGCTGAGTACCTCCCCTGCTACCAAACATGGAATATATTAGGATGTGTTTCTACATTTTGTTGACTCAAGAAAGGGAGCCAGTGGTGGTCTCAAACCATTGGCTCTAGTTACTGAATTAATAAAGTTTCATTTGGATGTGTCCACTCCATTTATGATTCTTTGGATTGACTAGAGGTTATGTCACCCACTTAGCTTTAAGCCTCCACCTTACCCCAAAATTGACATAGCCGTAGAGAGGGGTCAACTTAACTGTTTATCACATATTGAGATATAATAACCCTTTGCCCCTTTATTCACAGTTATGCATGTCATAAAGAATTCATAAGCAAATTATGTGGGTTATTTTTTTCATTTCACACTGTTTTTGTATTCTGCCAGCAATGAAACAAATTAAATTCAAAATTTTAATGTTTTCATGCCGTCCAGCAACATGTGAAATACTCTCTAGATCCTGAAAGGGTTAACAGACTGTGTTTTAGTATCCTGGCAAGGTTATCAATTGCATTCCAAAGTTTATCATTGCCAGAGAAGCTCCCCAGGTTCTGTGAGCACAAGCTGTAGTTGATAAAACTGAGCTAACACAACAGAGAGGTATTTTTTTCTGCAAAATTCAATGGCTGCAAGCAAAGCAGACAACACATTTCTTAAACAAAAAAGATGGAATGAACTTGATTATGTACCATATTCATGTAATGAGTAACAGCTAATAGCAGGGCTGTATTTTGAGCATGGGGGACTTGTGATTTTTACACAGATGACATTACTGGGGGATAAATGCAAAAAATATAACTATATCAGCAATATAGAGTAGGAAACAGATTTTGATTGTATGTTAACCCAGAGTTAAATTGCATTTTTTTTAAATTAAGATTATGGCACTGGATCATTTTTAAAAACTGAATTGGCTAGAGATGGCTAACCGAATCCTACCCACTATGTATCGTAAAATGTACTGAAATACTTAAACATCATCTGTGAAGACATGCACATGATGAGAAAGACATGTGTATGTACAGTACCAAGTACAAAAATAACTCTACTGTGCTCCTTTTTTATTTATTTGCCTGAAAGAGTTAAACATCAGGAATGCAAGTGACAGTTTCTGTGCAGTCCGGACCTGGTCAGACTATAGAGTAAACCTCACTGATAAAAAATTACAGCCATAAAACACTCTCCTTTCAGTAAATGGCTCAAAGCAGGAAAGTGCTATAAAGGGTAAATAGTTCATAGATTTTATCTCTGGCATACCTCAATGAATGTGCCATTGAACAGAGACAACAAAACAGTAAAAACTTAAAAAGCAGAGTTAAATATAACACAAAACTGTGGGGTAGCTAAAGAAAAGGAGAAGGAGGACAGATACATTTTATTTTCTCATCAGATTATTTTCACCTAGGGTGTCCTTTAAAGACGTTCTAGATATTCTGTAATATTATTTAATAATTGTAATGTAAAGCTCTTTTAAAGCTCCACTAGAATTGACGAATACCAGGGGCAGTAACTCACCCACTCGCCCCTCCTCAGTGCCAAACAACCATAATGTTTTCATAAGTGTTGCCAAAACTCTATGGCCACCTCCACCTGCGTAGCCTCGGCCTGCCTCCAGATTGACAGCCATGGGCTAATAGGTGGTTGCTGAGCTTGGCGCAGGCTGGGGTAACATAGGGGGGAGGGGGAGAGACAACAGAGCTTCTGAAACACTTTGGACAATATAGCCACAACGGATTAGCCAAAAGGGGTGGAGTTTTGAAACAATTCTGATTTACAGTCAACAGCTGAGTTACTGCTGATGCCACCCACGGAATGTTGTAGATCTTTAAAAAAGCTTTACGTTAATTTTTTTCTTGATTACAACGTAGGTGCTCTTTAAAACTAGAAACAGACAGCTTCCTAGCCAACCAGACAGAAAAAAAATTGAGTGGAGAGGGGAAAAGTTTTATAAACAAATCAATAAGCCATATAGAATGCTACCTCAAAAAATCAAGGAGAAGAAAGGAGCCAACTAAATCTGTTAAATGATAAACTCGTCAGGTAACGAAACATCAGACCCTCAAAAGATCTGTAAAGCATAAGTTGACTTTTACACTGACCTCTACAAAAAACCACAAGTACTTGAGACGACGGCCTTGAACTAGTTTCTCAATGGCATGCCGCTTCCTAAAATAACTCAAGAGACCAAGGACCACCTCAGTGAAAACTAACTGAATATGAGATTCTGGCTTGTATTAAAAAATGTAAATTAGAAATTGACCCTGGTCCTGACAATTTTTGTTTAATTTACCATGAAACATTTGAACTTATTATCAGTAAAATTAATCAATGAATTAAACCATTAATTCAGACGAATGATAAGCAAATGACATCTGAGTACAGCCGAGGTAGCCATAATTCCTAAATCAGGGACAGATCACACGATAGAATTACAGAACTATTGATCTAAGATTAAAAATTGTTAACCTCTTTATTAGCAGGCAGACTAAATAAATATTTGAATACCCTGATACATCATAGGGATTTGAATCATTTAAGCAGACAAAGTTTGTCTTTTGTTTGTAATAATTTATATTTCAAATTTTGCAAACCCTCGCCCTTGAAATGGAAAAGATTTTTGATAGCCTGAAGTGGGATTACATATTTGCGGTACTTGACCATATACAGGATCTTCTAAAAAAATTTGCATATTGTGATGAAGTTCATTCTTTTCTGCAATGTACTGATAAACATTAGACTTTCATATATTTTAGATTCATTACACACAACTGAAGTAGTTCAAGCCTTTTATTGTTTTTCTTATTGATGATCTTGGCATACAGCTCATGAAAACCCAAATTTCCTATCTCAAAAAATTAGCATATTTCATCCGACCAATAAAAGAAAAGTGTTTTTAAGACAAAAAAAGTCAACCTTCAAATAATTATGTTCAGTTATGCACTCAATACTTGGTCGGGAATCCTTTTGCAGAAATGACTGCTTCAATGCGGCGTGGCATGGAGGCAATCAGCCTGTGGCACAGCTCAGGTGTTATGGAGGCCCAGGATGCTTCGATAGCAGCCTTAAGCTCATCCAGAGTGTTGGGTCTTGCGTCTCTCAACTTTCTCTTCACGCTATCCCACAGATTCTCAATGGGGTTCAGGTCAGGAGAGTTGACAGGCCAATTGAGCACAGTAATACTATGGTCAGTAAACCATTTACCAGTGGTTTTGGCACTGTGAGCAGGTGCCAGGTCATGCTGAAAAATGAAATCCCGACAAACATTAGTGGGGGAACACAAGAAGGGTGCCCACTCTCACCAACGCTATTTGTAGTTGTGATAGGTGAGCATCAGAGACAGTCGGAGTATAACCTATTAGCAGATGGCCTCTTCCTCTATCCCAATTTTAATGTAGGCATTAACTGTAATCGATTTAGCCATTTTTCGCACCGGGTCCAACGAAAAGGGTGCACCCTATGCACCTATAAGGTCACATTGAATGTGCCCTAAATGTCACATGGGTTTGACGTTAAGTGTGCATCCAATGCGACCTTGAAGGCACATAGCGTGCGCTGTTTTCGTTGCACCCGGTGTGACGTTTCACGCGCACCGGCCTTTGCGCACGCAAAGTTTTACGTGCGGTACTTTGCGCACGATCTTATTCGGCTTGGTGCGTGTTAGCTACTTAGCACCCTAGTTAGCCCAAAGCCTATATGTGTGCTAACTAGGTTAGCACCGAATAGTGAATCAGGCCCAAAAGATTCTTGCTGAACAGTTTAAATTCTAAATCCATAAATCTTGCATTCATTATTTTGTTGACAAATTTACAAACAGTTAAAATTATTTATCAGTATAATTATCCCCCCTGATTTGAAACCTTAAAGTAATGTAAATAAATGGGATTTTTCAAGCCTCTTGTGGACAGGCAGGATAAACACAGCCAAAATGGTAATACTTGCTAGTTTTTGTTTTTTTTAATACAAAAAAGCTTGAATGCCTTCTGAGTAAAGTGGAGCACTTATTCTGGAAATGTAAAAAAATACTATACATACTATTCCAAGGGATTCAATGGATTATCTATTCCAACTTCAGATAGGCCATCTGGTAGTGATATATGCTGCTTCATGGTCATCCTTATGGGTAGAAACTGAAATAACATATTTCAAAAAATATTGAATGGATTGAATTTGGTATATGGTGCCTATATGGTGCTCTCTCTTTGTATATGGAAAATACACATATTTTTAAATTTGATTTGCTGTAAGAATACACATCTGTAGCAGAATTTTGTATTCTTCTCACTCATGGAGTTTCACTGGGCCTTGAACAATATTAGAGTAATTAAACACAGGTCTCATCAAATAAAATTAAGACAAATTTCTGTTAAATAGTCACTTCCTACAGAAAATCTATACAGATCCTCTTGGATCACAAGTAATCCTATTGTTTAGGTTGGTGAATATCTGGGAGTATTGCCATGGAGATCTACCTGGGCCATGGCCGGAGGAGCAAATGTTATGACCCACACATGGTGTGGGGGGGGGGGGGTGCACAGATTGCCTCCTGCTCGCCTAGCCATAGCATGAAAACTGTTTCATTTGCTGATCACTCTATAATTTTCTACTGTGATTTGAATGCGTTTCAATATTCGTTATTTACCATTTCAACATATGTATTGTTATGTTTTTTGTTTTGTGTTGTGCAATAAAAAAAAATTGAAGTAAAAAAAAAATCTATACAGAAAGTTATTATTTAATGTCACATTTTTTTAGGTGTTTTGTGGGAGAGATTTATTCAACAGAAGATATATGCTTATTCAGCCATGAATCAACCAAATAAAGTTCATAAAAAGTTTAAAAGGACAGACTTGTTACACCACCTTGAACATAAACTGTACTTACTATGTTTGACAAGAAATTTCTGTTAAACTTTTACATGGGACATATTTTACCCCAGACAGATTCCAACACATGAACCCACAAAATCCTGCTTTAGAAACTGTAGAGGCCATAGAGATCGATTTCACGTGTGCTGGCTAAGCCCTAATGTGGCATGATTTTGGGGAACCATATTGCTTTGAGATGTGGCTCCTCTGATCTCTCGGGAAATGAGAGACTAAAACCATAATCTCTAAGATAAATGATCTGCGGAAAATAAATGCTTCTTCATATGACTCTTCAGATAATTTCCATAAAACCTGGAAGCTTTGGATAGTCCTTCTCAATATGATCAGCTTGAATTATTTACTTACTAGAGTTTAACTTGAATTATGGACATGTAAATCCTTGGAAATCTTCAAAATATTCCTTTGACTCAACATGATAAAAAATGTAAGCTGGTCCAAAGGTCAGCTGAATTGTTTTTTTTTCTGCTTTCATGTTGTTGATATCCAAATGTTGTGGGCATTTAGTTTATTAAAAGTATGGTGAAAATGAGAAAAATTGCCCTGCTTCTGTTGCTGCTGCCATATGAACTTATAGAACCAATGCCTATTGGATTCTGAAGATCTTGGATTTTTTTCTTCTTATTTAGATGAAACTAATACAAAAACAAACAATGCAACTTCAATTTACTATATTAGCTGAAATGTATTATTAATATTTGCGGAAATGAAAAGAAAAAAAACAACCCAATTTAGCATTAAAAAAGCATGAAAGCTGAAAGTTAATTTTTGGCTTCTTTTTTAAAATAACCTTTCAGCACTTTTCAATTGAAAAAGTACCAAAAGTAGGCAAAAAAGTACTATCAAAATAATTTTGAGTATTTTCTTACTTGCTGGTGATTTAAAATGTATGTTATTAACAAGGCATGAAAATATCACCTAGGAGAAAACACAGGAGAAAAAGTTAATTCCATGTGGGTCAAGGTGTTCTGCCTCTCCTGTCTTATTTGCTACATCATGGATCTGGGTATGAGAGTACTATAACTACTTACATCAGAAGATTGCTATTACTACCAGGCAAATTCTCTCAGTTCAGGTTTCCTTTAAAGGAACACTATCAAACCAAGTTTTCTAAAATGACAATGTACAAATAATGTCTAAGTAGCTGTGTAAATAATTTCCTACTTTTCATGTTAAGTATCAGAGGTAAAAGCTTTAATTCATTTTGCTCTATTGGGACTAATCATTCTCAAAAGGGGTGTCTGCTTCAATGCACAGCCAGTGTTGTTTTTTGTATATCAGACTATTTTTCTCTGAAAGCAAAACTAAAAAAGTATGAAAAACTGTAGTGTCACAGACAATTACAAATGTTTATAACAAGTTACATTTCCTCTGCTCTCTTCAAACACTTCAGTCAGAGACACAGGACACGGGCAGCTGCAGCTGCAGAGAGCTTTCTCTCACACACACAGGGTTAACAGATGCACTGTGAGGGGATTCCCCCTCTCCTCATGGCTCACTCTGCCGTCAGATTAGAGCAGACTGCCATCAGTTCAGAGTGAAAGGAATTTGTTACGGTAAATAAAAGAGATAAGCTAGTGAAATGTATACATCATTGTTTACCAGCACTTCAGGAACTCTCTCAATCCGAGGTTAAAAAAAATATTAATCGATAGTGTATAAACACAGTCATATGGCAATACCTTATAATCAGCATTCGATAAATAAAAAAATAAAAAAAACTGCCCCATTCAATTTTTTACCCCCAAATGGTCATTAGTTGCTGATATCTTGTAGTCGACTTCTCATCACTCTATTAGCTGAGTTATAATAAAGTAAACTCCTCTGGTTTTGTGGACAGGTCTGTATATGTACATTACCGTAAGTGTAAAAGGACCCTAAGCTGAAATGATTTTTTTCAGCGATAAGAGCTAAACATAAAACATAACCCTATTCTCACACTCAACCCTCCATCTACCAATTCCTAACCTTAAAGGGGAACTGAAGTAAGAGGTATACGGAGGCTGCCATATTTATTTCCTTTTAATCAATACCAGTTGCCTGGCAGCCCTGCTGCTCTATTTCTCTGCAGTACTATCTGAATAACACCAGAAACAAGCATGCAGCTAGTCTTGTCATATCTGACTTTAAAGTCTGAAACACCTGATCTGCTGCATGCTTGTTCAGGGGCTATAGCTAATAGTATTAGAGGCAGAGGATCAGCAGGGCTGCCAGGCAACTGGTATTGCTTAAAAGGAAATAAACATGGCAGCCTCCATATACCTCTCTCTTCAGTTCCCCTTTAATACTCCCCCCAAAAAACTCCACCAGCTAACCTTAACCACACCCCCATGGCTAACCTTAAGAAACTACCCCCCATAGCTAACCTTAAGCACCCACCCTCTCCATGACTAACTTTAACCACCCATCCCCCACGGCTAACCTTAACCACTCCCCACCCCGATGACTAACCTCAATTGTGCCCCCCCCATACACACAGTCTGCCTCAAAAAGTAAAACACTTTTGACTTTATATATGACTTTGGACATGCCTGTTCTACGTGATATTTCCACACCGTGTCATAAAATGCCTTTTAAACCACCATCAAAATAATTTTGATAGTACTTTATCACCACCTTTTTCAATTGTAAAATGCTGAAAAGTTATTTTAAAGAGAAAATGATATCCTAGGAGATGACTCAGGAAAAAAATGTTGATTACATATGGGCACAAATGTCTTAAAGTAAACCTGTAGCCCAAAAAAAAACCCATGTGTGTGTGTGTGTGTGTGTGTGTGTGTGTGTATATATATATATATATATATATATATATATATATATATATATATATATATATATATATATATATATATATATATATGTAAAAGTACACTTCATAAGAGCAAACCTCTGGATCTGGACAGTCCAGAGGCTTCCCATATCCACCTTGACCTCATCATAAGGGGGTTAGGATGATTGATTCTAAAAATATGTTGATCAGCACGAAAGACAGTGATTAATACGAATTGGCACTAATGAGTAGATTGTTCAACCCGTATAAAAGTGCAGCTCATACCAGTTGATTATAAAGGCTTATAAATATGAGGTTCTGAAATGTGCCATTATTTCTGCAGAAAAAACAACACGTTTCAAACCAAAAAAATCCTTGACAGTTTTATAAATAGGCCCATAGAAGGCATGTGACTGATGACATACGTGCTCACGTATTGGTCTATGAGGAGCTAGTACTGCCAGGAATAGAAAAGGCAATAAAGTCTTCGCTCCTTTTATGTCAGTGGCTGGTATCCTAAAGAAAAAATCACACTGTCGTTGCTTATAAAAACACCTGAACAGTCTTTGAAACCAGCACAATGAAATACAGTTCTAGACCTGCAGGTGAGATTCCAAAAACATTTGCTAAAAAAAGTTCAATCAAATAAATACAAAAAAAAAAAAAATCAGTAAAAAAAAGAGGGTGCTGTTCCCAGATTTTATTGACCTATAAAAACACAAACCACTATTCCTACTATATTTTACCAATGGGGCAGCACAATGGTGTAGTGGTTAGTGCTCTCCCCATGTCTGCATGGGTTTCCTCCTGGCACTCAGGTTTCCTCCCACATCCCAAAAACATACAGATAAATGTATTGGCTTCCCCCTAAAAATTGGCCCTAGAGTATGATACATTCACTACACAATACATACATAGACATATGACTCTGAGGGACAGTTAAGTGACAAGACAATATACTTTGTACAGCGCTGCAGAAGATGACGGTGCTATATAAATACTAAATAATAATAATAATGTACCTTACTTTTGTGGTTCACTGAATAATTTAAGCTCACCCACCCAAAAATAAATAATAATAATAATAATTGTAATAATAATTTATGTGGAAGCCCAAGTCCATTCTCTGTGGCTGCTAATCCTCCTGTAACCACTACAGCACTAGAAGAAGTATGTAGAAATGTACAGAGGCGCCAGTAGGATAAAAATTACTAAAAACTTTTAAAACGTTCGGGATGCGGTGGTGGGCCAGCCAACCCAAAAACAGTCGATTAAAGTTTTAGACAATTTATTCGCATACTCCTAAGACAAGTTGCAATGCGTTTCGCAGGCAAAATCCCACTTCCTCAGGCAATAAAAAACAGGAGTAACACACAGCACGGAGTCAAATCTACGCTTGGCACTAGAAGAAGGAATAGGAGCTTTGTTGTTAAAGCGGAATATAACCCTGCATTTCAACTTTGCTCTAAAACATTATTTACAGTATATTATATGCAACCAGCATTTTTTTTTTTTACTAGACCAGCATTGGAAGGGTTACACGGGGCTTTAAAGTCCCTAGAGATTTCTGCAGACGCATCCGAAGTTGAGTTAGATACTTTTTGTTTACAAATATGTATCTAAGTGTTTATTGTGACTCATCTCTCTCACTGAGAAGGAGTTGGAGGACAGCCAAAGAGTGTGTAACATTTCTAAATATATACATATAACTAAATAGAATGTAACTATCTGAACGTCTGCACGGAACTTAAAACCTCTGTGTTTAACCCTTCCAATGCTGGTCTAGTAAAAAAAAATGCTTTTTGCATATAATATGCTGTAATTAATGTTTTAGAGCAAAGTTGAAATGCAGGGTTATATTCCGCTTTAATTCTGTATTTTCTATAGTGAAAGGAGAATGGGAGCTAAAGTGCTTTATAAATGAAAATGGCCGCTCCCACACAGGATTTACCGTGAGGTTTTTGGCTGCAACAGAAGCGTTGAAAAAGATTTGCCACCTGCCATTAAAGTTGTGATTTGGTTTGAGTTATTCTTTGTTCAGATCGCTTTTTTTTTTTTTCACTTGTTGAATTGTATTGTGGAATATAATGTGAGCAAACAGATTTCATACAGCAATTGTTTTAAATATTCATATGAAAAGAATCGGCATTAGTGTGCTAGTGTAAGATTTTACATTGAAATGCTGCTTTTTCCATGGATACATTTGTTCATGGTGAATGAAACATGAGTGGTATTAACATATGAATGAAATTTGTAATTAAGGGTTTTGTGATCCGAAGGCTTTCAATATTTTATGGTACAAAGAACAAAACTATACACTCATTTAACTGCCATAGTTTATTAACCTTTGCAGCTGCGTTTCAGGTAATTTGGATTGAACTACGTTTACAGTGGTTAATACATATTTTGAAATTTGTCAGCCGTACAACAGAGCAAACGTATTGACAATTTTGAATTAAAATGAGGGTTAACGTTTTTCCATTACTATCATTATTTAATTCTTGTATTTTCATGCTGATAGCATATTTCCCTGATTTGTGCATGTTTCCTTTAACCATTATATAACCATCTAGGTTTAAAAAAGATATCCACTTATAAAGCTCACTGTACCTTAATCCATCGGGTTTCCTACTCAAAGTAGTTGTGAATAAGGTAGGGACTCACCACTTGAAGACTAGTGGCCACAGAAAGCATATTGCTTGAAGGCAGGTACTCAGTAGAGAAGGTAAGGTAGATGGCAGGGATGTAGCCAGTAGAGAAACTGAGGTTAAGGCAGAAGGTTAGAGGGAATCTAAACGGAGATGGATATGGATTTTTCCTTTTAAAAGGAATACCAGTTGCCTGACTCTCCTGCTGATCCTGTGTCTCTATTACTTTTAGCCACAGCCCCTCAACAAGCATGAAGATCAGGTGCTCTGACTGAAGTCTGACTGGATTAGCTGCATGCTTGTTTCAGGTGCTTGATTCAGCCACTACTACAGCGAAAGAGATCAGCAGCACTGCCAGGCAACTGGTATTGTTTAAAAGGAAACATCCAAAATCCCTTTCAGCTAAGGTTCCATTTAAGGTAGTTAGTATGTAAGCTGATGTTAAAGTAAACCTGAGATGAGCATATAACAAAAAATTATACATACCTGAGGCTTCCTCCAGCCCCCTTCAGGCAAATTGGTCCCCCATCGTCCTTCGCCCCCTGGATCCACAATTCAGCATGGTAATTGAACCAATCGGGGTGTAGTGCACATGTGCGTGCCCCCCAATGCCGGGAGCATTCTGGGCCTGCACAGTACCACTGTGCAGGCACAGAGCGCTCCTGTCCATGGGAGCACAACAGGGAAGCTGCTGTGGCTGGACTGCACCTGCGCCGACTGGCCGATCCAAGCGGCGAAGAATGATGGCGATGGACCAATTAGCCGAAAGGGGGCTGGAGGAAGCCCCAGGTTTGTTTAATTTTTTTTTTATATGCTCATTTCAGGTACTCTTTGAAGTATAATTTCAAAAACGGAGACTGCACACAAAGGGCTTTAGCGACAAGCTGTATTAGTGAGCATGCAGAGGCACATACACAACATGTTTCGGGCGGAGCCTTTCCTCAGGTGTGCCACACCCATCACCTGTGACACCTAAATACCTTCCCACACACAGGAAGTCATGTGACAATCACATGACCCAAAGAAGCAAGTACAATAATAAAACATATCAATTAACCATTAAGGGAACTACACCTGTGGTGTCTACCCCAGTAAAAAAGCTGAGGAATAGGACACACAGACATAGTTAATGTTATACAATAATTTATCCAATTTTACTACTCAACATCAGAACATTATAGTTCTATCATATTTAACGATACCAGTCTTGATAAATATGATAGAACTATAATGTATGTACTCTTTTTGACTGTGTTTTTTTAATTAACATATCCTATACTTGTTTTCAATAAAATTATTTTTAAAAAACAAAAAGAAATTGCAAATTAGTAGAGGAGGTGATCGGAAGATGCTGAAAGTGCGTCAGGCATGTTTTTATTGAATATATAATCTTGACGACTATGGACATTGTTTCAATGTTACCCTTATCTTCTTATATGGAACTGAATGTTTAACATCTAATGATTGATAGGTAGACGTGAATAAATACCACAAAGAAAACAAAAACAAAAAAAAAATGTACATTCTTTTGCAAATACACTATAAATGTATTTTTCATATACCACACACTTATAGTATGTTGTGAAAATCTGATAGATCTGAAAGGTTTTGAAGTAGCCCATCTACTCATGAGGGAGTCTAAATTATTTATTTACAAAAGCCTTTACTGAATCAGTTTCCCAATCCAACTGCCAGAATAGCATGCAAACGAGTAGGGAAGCTGGCTGGCATCTTTGTATAGATCCTTTCCAGGGAGTGCTTTTGTAAAGAATAAAGGAAATTCTAAGAATCCCCAATGGGGAGATGGACTAGTCCAAAATCTGTCAGATGTGTCTGATTTTTAGTGCATACTGTAACATACGAGAAAGTAATTTACACTGCATCTTACACTGGGAGAAATGTACTTCTTATAAGTGTGTTTGTACATGTATTTCAAATTTTACAATTTTTTGGTATAGTGCTTCTTTAATCAGTGGCGGAAATAATACTCGTGGGCGAAGCGATTAGAACTCTGGCCTTGCAGCTCTGGGTCCCCGGTTCGAATCCCAGGCAGGGCACTATCTGAACAGAGTTTGTATGTTCTCTCTGTAGCTGCATGGGTTTCCTCTGGGCACTCTGTTTTCCTCCCACATCCCAAAAACTTACAGATAAGTTAATTGGCTTCCCCCTAAATTGTCCCTAGACTACAATACATACACTACACGATATATGCATAGACATATGACTATAATAGGGAATAGATTTTGAGCCCCTCTGAGGGACCATTGAGTGACAAGACAATATACTCTGTAAAGTGCTGGGGAGATGTTGGTGCAAAATAAATTCTAAATAATAATAATAATACTACAAATAAAGATATTTTTTTATTTTTATGATTTGAACTATGCAATTAGGGGGTGGCGCTAATCACTGAGAAACACGTCTTCTTTTTATTTTATTTTTATCCTATTTTCCTTTTCCTTTTTTAGACGCTAGAAATAAATCTGTACTATTTTGAAATCGACTTTTACTCAGGAGCTTGGTTTGAATGCTACATCTCCATTTGCTGAACTTTTGCTAAGGAAGCAGTCATGGAAATTGCATTACTAAGAATAGGAAAAGAGCAAAAACCCAACAGCAAAGCACTCTGTTCCAACCACAGAATATCAGCTCAATCACTTGGAATGAGCTTCCAACCCATCAATTATATTCTTGGACAAAGCCAGAGCGATAATACATATTTTCTGCACATTAACCCCCACTTACTTTCACACTCATGAATTTGTTAATGAGGCTGGATATTACCTGGAACTGAAAATGACTTAATGACTTAGATATAGGCAATGGGAAAATGTCTCACGGTTGAAATTGCTACACACTTTTGGGTGGTAGCAGTAAAAGCTTCTTCAAGTCACGTCTTGGTGAGATAATGCATGGACCACTTTTGCATATCATAAAGAAATAATTGGAGGAATGAGGTTTTTCTTACCGACAGATGGAACCGTTCTCACTTGTAGCAGGAAAAGTGCTCTGTGCGTATTTCTGAAGATAGTCTAAGTGGTGGTTTGACGCAGTCACAGAACACATCGACATGGACAAAGTGATGACTTGTATGTGGAGTATTGTGACGCTAGTATCCATGCAGAGAAGGTCAATTACCAGTAGATTACTAGCTAATCTCGCATTGTAACAAGTCCTTTAAATCATAAATCCATTTTCTCCTCTATATTTTCCTGTAAGTGCTGCATGTTTTGTTTACACTGTGTCTGTATTAGTTAATGTCCTTTTCATACCACCTTTGTAACTATGTGCTCATGTTGGCATCTTACTTTGCACAGCACCACTGAATAGTTCATAAGTCAATAATAATAATAATGAAGATACAATTCAACTAGCAGAAAGCCCATGGAGTATGTAAAAATTCAGTTTGGTGTGGCACTGACTTGGATTTTGTGTACACCTGTCTTTTCGCAGCTATGTGATGCTGTTATTGGTGGTAGTATGGGCATTTTTTTCTCCATGTTGTTCAGAACAGCATTCCACGGTAATTAACCTTGCCAGCGGTAAAGATGCCAGCATCTCTGATACATTTAAGAATGTAAATTATGGGTAGGTAAGATTTTAAAATGGGAAAACATTGAATAAATAATGTAATGTTAAAAATAATCAGCTTTGTTTAGTAAGTTATACAATAAAGCTGTTCTTTATGTTGTTTTTAGACAACCTATTTTGAGTATTTTTTTCTTGTTGAGTGTTGAAAACATTTTTATTGGCATGGTGTGGAAATATCTCAGTGAGAAAACTCCAGAGGAAAGGTTAAATGTTATTGAATCAGAGGCCAGGCCCATGGCTGGTGTTTGGCTGAATGGAGAGGAGGACAAATCAGCCAAGTATTTCAAATGTGGCTTTCTCTAGGAGAAACAATAGCTACTGGACAATATTTTAAAGCCCGGGATGAATGCTTTAGTTGCAAAGACTTTCTGTTTTAGGAAGATAACATTTTACTTAGCATAAAGGAACTTGATAAATTCTATAAAAATAATCACTACACAAAAACACTACACCAAAATGTATCAAAAATAACTTTAATAGTCATAAAAATTCACATGTATCAAAAAAATCTAGGAGCCTGAGGCCTTTAAGGAACACTCCTCAGGCCCCTAGTTTTTCGAAACTACTTGCATTTTTATGACTATTAAAGTTTGATATTTTTGACATATTTTGGTGTATTGATTATATTTATATCATTTTTCATGTTCCTCTAAAGTAACTTGGGGCTCAGGCCTATTTGGTCATGTTGACTGCTCTCAGAGGCATAGGTATATGTATGCTGCCGGTAAGCTGGGCGCAGGTTGAGTCGAATGACAGCTCACCTGCTTCCGCTCAAATACTCTTCCCCCTTCGACTTGTCGCAGCTCAGAGGGAGATGTATTTTGGGGTCTCTGAATTACCCTTACGTGCCCTGCACAGTATAATATTACTGCTATGGCGGCGCCTTTCTCAGAGATCTACGCTGTTTTCTTTTTCTCCTCTTCCATAGCTCCTATAGGATATTTTTACTTTAAACTCGTAGTACAAACTGGACTGAACTGCATGACAGAAACAGGCCTTAGGGACATTACACTCTGACTATGGCAATGTAGGGAAGGATATAAGACTGTGAGCTGCTTTGAGAGACAGTTATTAGAATGAGTTGTACTCTGCAAAAAAAAAAGTAAGAAAAAGTGTTAGCACTACATAAATGCATAAAATGAAATAAAAAAACAAATAATAATTCATTCCTCTGAGTTATCTGAATGTCTTTACACTTGAGTCAGAGAAAAGTCAAGCACTTTGGCAGCTCTGTAGACTCTACCTCTCTATCACAGAGAGATTGGCCAGTGAGAAAGATCAATATCTTCTGGAAACAGCATGGTATGTTCACACACAAGAGGTATGTGTAGAACTGGCTTTGTGAGAGGAACTTGCCTATCGCTATTGTGTACAAAACTCTTCCTAAGCTCAGGCACACTTTCATTTTGCAGCCGGACTAAAGAATTGCTCATTTTGCCCAGTTGTGAAATGAAACATAAAAACAACTCTGAATCGTACAATGAAGCCTGCTGTTAGCAATGCGCGGTGATGCCTGCGGAATTGTTATGGTTACAGTCAGAGCTGGATTTATAGCTGTCAACGCGTGTGAAAAAAAAATAATATCACAAGCCGTTATATATTTATTAATTCTCATATATGTATCAACTGGGACAAAACACAATCCTGATTATTGTTTTATTACTTTATAAATGGAATCTGCTCGCTCCATTAATTCCAAGAGGGGGTCGTGCTCGTTTTATGTTAAATTAGCTCATGCTCTAAAGCATTATCTTTTAGACTGGATTCACGCTGAATATAATTAAGCTGAGTATGGTTTCTCATATTTGTTTTATCTTTGGTACATTAATTGCTCATTAGAAATTACATAATGCACTGATCCATACATCTCTCAAACCTACTGTGTTCCTTCCATAAAACAAATATGCCCTCAAAGGCTAGAAAACAACACACAAGCCAACTTATTTAAAGGAAGTCTGAAGTCATTTAAAAAAAAAACAACAACAGATACTTACCTAAGGAAAGGGAAAGCGATGGATCCCTTGTTAGCTGTATCTGACTGATGGGTTGGAGACTGCTCTCTGCCGCTGCCCGAGGCTTTGGAAGTGTTCAGGAGCCTGAGTGCTCCCAAAGACGGGCCACAGTGCATGCGCAGTACGGAGCATTCTTTGGTAGCATTCAGGCTCCCCAAGACTTCCTCCAATGGTAGGGATATGAACCGGGAATCCAGCGCTGGAACACGAGGACCATAAGAGGAACAGGAAGGCTCATTAGGACCCAGAGCCTTCCCTTTCTTTAGGTAAGTATGTGAATTTTTTTTTAAACCATGACTTTAGACTCAATTTAATAGGTATAGAAAATGAATGTGAATATCTGGCAACCAGTAAGTTTTGTTCCTTATATGACTACTGTCACCTGAAATAAAACTCAAAGAAAAGACAATATAAATGGCTGGTCTGACTGGTTACCTTTAAGCCTTCTAGCACTTGCCAGCTTTAGACAAGACAAGACATGTAACATTTATATTGCGCTTTTCTCCTGGCAGACAAAGCACTGTAGAGCTGCAGCCACTTAGGGCACGTTCTACAGCATCCCAGGGAGCTTTGCCTAAGGATTCCTTAATGTTTTACTTACCGGCTTGAGGTGGGATTTTACTATACAAACCCTACATCAGTGGCAACACCCTTAATCAGTACACTACCCAGCTTCATCTAACGCTGATGCTTCTCTGTTAATACTGTGAGGATTATTGAATCAGAACAAGTATGCTGACAGAGGTCTCACTTAATCATGGGGCCTCTCAGTAAAACTTTAATTACCCCTTCATTGCTTCTCCTCTCCACTTGGTAATCCCCAGGGTCATAAAGCTAGTGTAGCCATCATATCCTCCTCTTCACCCTATAACTAGGGTGATGTGACCACCTCAACCCCCATCTCCACCACATAGCTCCTTCATAAGTAATACGGGCCACTATTCCTCCACCACCTTCCTCCAGCGTGAGGATGGATACCAAAATTCCCCACTTCTACCCCCTAACACTTGCAGCTACCACCCCATATTCATGACAAGTGCAGCCACCAATCCATCCCCCATAACAAGAACAAGTGTGGTTTCTATTTCCCCTCCCCCATAACAACTATCATCATATTTTTCCACTCTTTAAAAAAAAACCTGTCCCATCCCCCATAACCAGTACAACGTACCTTTCCTTCTACCCTTAAAACTTGGTTGACCCGACATTAACACACACACATAGCATGGGGTTGTGTTTCTCCACACCCCCTTTAAAATTAATTTATCCCATTAAAGAAGGGTCAGACTCCTTCCCTGCCTCTCTCCTGGGGCTGCACAGACTGTGCAGCTGCAGCAGGGGAGGACAGATGATGGACACAGTGCTGGGGTGAGGTAATGCCAGACCCACTGGAAAGCTTTTCTGAAAAAGAAGGGTGAGAAAAGAGAATTAGACAAGTGGTAGAGTGGATTGCATAAAACTTTACTTGATAGGATTCAGCTCCCACTCTCAGTGGCCACTAGGGGTCACTGTTGGGGACATGAGACAGGCTTTCTGATATTCTGATTGATCACTTTGACTCACAACATTGACCTGCATTTTGGAGGTAGCTGGAATGGACTTCTGTCATCAAAGCTGTTTGCTTCTGCCCAAGGCCGGATTTATACCTTGTGTGCCCCTAGGCCAAGTATGTTGGGTCCCCTTTTATGTGCAGCAGTGCCACTCCCATGTGCAGCCATGGTTTCATGTGTACCATCCATGTACTGTGTCCTCTTTCTTTCATGTACAGCTCCCTTGAGCATCAGTTTCCTCTTTTCATGTTTTGGTCTTCATCTTCAGCCTCCTCTTTCATATGTAGCAGCCCCTCTTTCATGTTATGATGCCCCCATGGGCTGTAGCCACCCAAGGCCTAGGTTTTTGTGGCCTTTCTAGATATCTGGCCCTGCTGCTGCCCTCTTCCTTAAAGAGACTCCGTAACAAAAATTGCATCCTGTTTTTTATCATCGTACAAGTTCCAAAAGCTATTCTAATGTGTTCTGGCTTACTGCAGCACTTTCTGCTATCACAGTCTCTGTAATAAATCAATGTATCTTTCCCTTGTCAGACTTGTCAGCCTGTGTCTGGAAGGCTGCCAAGTTCTTCAGTGTTGTGGTTCTGCTATGAATTCCCCCTTCCAGGCCCCTCTATGCACACTGCCTGTGTATTATTTAGATTAGAGCAGCTTCTCTCTTCTCTCTTATCTTTTACAAGCTGGATAAATCGTCCTCTGAGCTGGCTGGGCTTTCACATACTGAAGAATTACAGACAAGGGCAAAGCTGTTTGCAGGAGAAAAAAGAGCAGCCTGAAACTTCAGTGCATAAGAACTGCAGGGAGAAAGAAACACACAAATGATCTCTTGAGATTCAAAAGGAAGGCTGTATACAGCCTGCTTGTGTATGGTTGTATTTTCTATGTGTGGACATACTGTACATCAACCTACTTCCTGTTTTGGTGGCCATTTTGTTTGTTTATAAACAAACTTTTTAAAACTGTTTTTAACCACTTTTAATGCGGCGAGGAGCGGCGAAATTGTGACAGGGGGTAATAGGAGATGTCCCCTAATGCACTGGTATGTTTACTTTTGTGCGATTTTAACAATACAGATTCTCTTTAAAGAGGAACTCCAGTGAAAATAATATAATAAAAAAGTGCTTTATTTTTTTAATAATTATGTATAAATGATTTAGTCAGTGTTTGCTCATTGTAAAATCTTTCCTCTCCCTGATTTACATTCAGACATGTATCACATGGTGACATTTTTAATGCTAGCAGGTGATGTCACTGGAAGGAGATGCTGCTTGCTTTTTTTGGCAGTTGGAAACAGCTGTTATTTCCCACAGTGTGATGTCAGTACCTCGGAGATGTGATGTTACATCACACTGTGGGAGGGGTTTCACCACAAAATCAGCATACAGAGCCTCCTGATGATCCGTTTGAGAAAAGAAAGATAGATTTCTCATGGGAAAGGGGGTATCAGCTACTGATTGGGATGAAGTTCAATTCTTGGTTACGGTTTCTCTTTAACTGGAACTGTGGGGTTTCAGTAGCAAAAGTATATAATTCTATTTTTAGTTTAAACAGTTGCGCTGACATTTGAAGCAGAATAGATCCTCTTCCACTTAATGTAAAATTGCATAAAATATTTTAACTCTGTGTAATGATACAGCAAAAGCTGCTCTAGTGGCAGAGCTCATGGCAACCTTAGGGAAGTTAGGACTGGTTCACGTGGGCAATGGCAGAACAATGGCAAAGGTGCTAGTCATTAAAGTGCTGCCCGATGCCCATTCAAGTGAATGGGCAGCACCTGTAGTGTCATTTACTGCCGTTTACTGTAATTTGCGCAAATGCCACATTCCAATCCCGCACGCTTGCAAAAAAGCATTTAGCTGAGATGCTGGCAGAAGCTGTGTGGACCAGGTCTTACTCTGTGAGGAAGCAATGACTGCCAGGACTATAGAGAAGGGGGTTGATTCATCAAGCAGCGCAGCTAAAGCAGCACAGCTTAAAGGACCTCTTTCGCGAATGAGGAAAAAAATAAAAAGTGGTTTATGCATAAACTATTATACATCCTTCTAAAATAGTGTAAAAAGTTTAAAAAAAAAATGAATGGTTTCATCAATACAACATGTAATGTAAACAGTGACGGATGACGGACTGTGAGGCTGATCCATTTGTTAGGGGTGTTTTTTTCTTACTTTCATTTCACAAATATAACTGCTGCCTGCCTAGTTTTCATTGGTGTAATCCATTGCTGGCAGGAATCACCGGTTACAGCTGTTATAATAATGCTCCGTATGTGTTTACATTGTTGCCTGGCAACCAGACTCCCATTCTGTGCAGAGAGTCCTTTGTGCAGTGAGTCGTTCTGTGCAGCTGCTGGTAGAATCAGACAGAATCAGCTCCATCATATGATTCTTTGTCTGATTCGATTCAATTTGATTCGATTCATTGATTCGATTCAATCCAACCTGTCCAATTCATGATTCAATTCAACTTGATTCAAATTAAATCGAATCATGAATCGGACATGTCAGATTGAATCAATGAATCGAATCAGACAATGAATCGAATCAGACAAAGAATCGTATGGTGTAGATGGGGCTGATTCTGTCTGATTCTACCAGCAGCTGATAACAGACCGACTCTCTACACAGAACGACTCACTGCACAAATGACTCTCTGCACAGACCGGGAGTCTGGTTGCCAGGCAACAATGTAAACACATATGGAGCCATTATTATAACAGCTGTGACCGGTGATTCCTGACAGCAATGGATTACACCAATGATAACTAGGCAGGCAGCAGTTATATTTGTTAAATTAAAGGGATACTGTAGGGGGGTCGAAGGGAAAATAAGTTGAACTTACCTGGGGCTTCTAATGGTCCCCCGCAGACATCCTGTGTGCCCACACAGCCACTCACTGATGCTCTGGCCCCGCCCCCAGTTCACTTCTGGAATTTCAGACTTTAAAGTCTGAAAACCACTGCGACTGCGTTGCCATGTCCTCGCTTCTCCTGATGTCACCAGGAGCGCACGGCGCAGGCACAGACCATACTGGGCCTGCGCAGTACGCTCCTGGTGACATCAACGGGAGCGAGGACACTGCAATGCAGGCGCAGTGGTTTTCAGACTTTAAAGTCTGAAATTCCAGAAGTGAACCAGAGGCGGGGCCGGAGCATCGGTGAGTGGCTGTGTGGGCACACAGGATGTCTGTGGGGGACCATTAGAAGCCCCAGGTAAGTTCAACTCATTTTCCCTCGAGCCCTCTACAGTATCCCTTTAAAGTAAAAAAAAAACACCCCTAACTAAAAACTTTTTACACTATTTTAGAAGGATGTTTAATAGTTTATGCATAAACCACTTTTTATTTTTTTCCTCATTCACGAAAGAGGTCCTTTAATGACAGGAGCCCGAGCTCAGAGCAGGCTAGCAGCGCAGCTTGATGAATCAACCCCAATGTGCGATGCAGAGGAGGAAAGTATCTGAGTGAGATGTTTGCTCATGAAGAGTTATGCAACTGTACCTTGATGATAAACTTTAGCAAAATATGAATTATTATTGTATTTTAAAAGAGCAACTGATTGTGGATAACATGCAAATCTCTTGCCCTTTTGAGATATTTGCAAAATAAGAACTATTATATATGAATGGAGCAACTGTTTGAGGAAAATATGCAAATCTGCTGCCCTTTTGTTTTGTATATTTAGTAGCTTGATTTAATTCATGGATTGGATGGATTTGTTTAATTTAAAGTGTACCTAAACTAAAACCCAGGTACAAAATCACATACTTACCTAAGAAGAGAGAAGCCTCTGGATCCTATAGAGGCTTCCCACAGCATTCTCAGGTCCCCCATTGCCACTCGAGGGCCCTTCAAAGATTACTGGCAAGGGCCTTTCGGTAATCTAATCCAGGCCGGTCTCCTCTTCAAGCACATAGTGCACCTTGGAAAGTTCAACTGCATATGCGCAGTGAGCTAGAGCTGCTCGTGCACAATTTGCTCCATCCTACTGCGCAGGCATGGCTCATGGTAGAAGAGGACAGTGGCCCCGATGTTAAGGAGAGTACCGGGCAGCGGGGTAGGACAGTGTGGGAAGCTCCTGGAGGATTGAGAAGCTTTCCACTCCTTAGGTAAGTATTTCTTTTTTTTAACAATTATTACACCTGGAGTTTTTTTAAAACTTAAACTCCAGAAACACATTTGTTCAAATGTTCATCCTCCAACCTCTGTAAAACCCAAGTCAGGCCATGTCCCTGTCCATAGCAACAACATATTGTAATAGACATTTTTGGGTAGTGAGCAGTCACAATGCCATTCAGTCTTTGCACTAAAGGTGCACAAATAGGACATTTATGAATGTCTATTTTACAGGCCAGGAACATTGAATCATGAAAAGGCCTCTCATCTTCTCTCTGAATGAGAGGACTCCCACTAGTTATTACTGGTTATCAAATATTCTGTTTCTTTCATTCACCTATCAACAAGTGCGTAGTCCTTTCCATCTTACTGAGAAAAGAGTTTTGTTGCTAAATGTAGCTAATTTCCCGACTTAACTGATGACTGGAAAGGAGAAAAACTTTCTCTAACCATGAGGGATTTTCTGCTAGAAAATCAGAGAACATTAAAAAAGTACAAAGTGGTTGATTTCACAGACAGGTACCTCTAAGCTAAAATAAATAGCATATTATGTACTGGCAGTTATATTTGTCACTTGTCGCTGGAGAGATCTTGATGTTTGTGTTACAAGAGTACAAATGGGCTTTCTTCTGTCAAAATGTTTCTGAAATTGTGCTTTAAGCCCAACACACAGGTGTGATCGCTTTCCTAGTTTCACAGAATTGCCAGAGAGGAAGTAGGAACTCTTTCATATTTGCCGGTGCGCTTGTCATTTCAGTTGTTATGCAGGAAGATACAGCTTTAATCTAAATTGTGTAATATGCCACCCAATGGCAATCTGAATGAATTATTGTCAACTTCATTGTCATCTGTTAGCTGCAAACTTCTAAATCAAAAAAGACTTCACAGGGAAAAAAACTCCAGGCAGATGTAAATAGCTCCATCTAGTCTGTTTGCCTGATTTATTGGCGTTTCTATGACTTTTTCTTGTAATATGTTAATTCTTAAAGCCGATCTCTAGGTATAGATGTAAAAATATCACGATAGCTTAGTAATCAGAGAGCCTAGATATTACCTTTTTTTATGAGACATGAGGCTTCTGCACCACAAACCTTATATTTAAATTTTCAACACATAGCCAAAACCAGAGGAGCACAGGGGTCAGGTTTCAGGTTGTGTGGGCATGGCAGCTGCCTTGATTGCATCATTGCCACTGTTTAGCTAGCAAGGATGCAGGTACAGCCTCTATCTGTCTGAGAAGATTGCAGCCTATAGCACACCCAGTCTGTGGTGCAGGAAGTGACCAGTGTCTGGGCTCCTTACTAGTTACAAGTGGTTTATTTGACATTAGTTAAACAAGGACAGATAAAAAAGCCCTAAGACCAAGTGTCTACACATGAGTAGGAAACCTTTTTACCAGGAATCTGCTTTATAGAAGACCCGGGCTAACAGTTTACAAAGCAGTTGGCATGGAGAGGTATGTAATGCTGTTACTAATTCATACTTACTGTATTTTTGTATGCTGTTTTCAACCACATCCAGGCTCTTTTTAGGTTCTAAATGGACTGGTAGATAAGTAAAAAGGCTATTTCAAGTATGGTTAGGTCTTGAATGAATCAGTCACCGAGTTCATAAACAAACTTACAATTAAAGAATAGTCTCTGGGAACCCACCAAAAGGGCATGCCATTGTGTAGATCAACTGGCATAAAAACACGCTCAGATGGGTACCGCCTGCGGGAAGAGTAGCGCTGTGGGGTTTCCATGGTGATCAGTGGCAGCATCAGTGGTGAAATTAGCCAGTAAACTCCACCACAAGCCGCCCATTTTTTGCCATCTTTGTGGAAGCACTGTGTGTACGGCCCACTGGCTGGCTCTATACCTGTTTCTGGCTGGTAACAGGGAAGGATGTTTAAACTTCTGGATGCTGTAAGATACAACAGTCATCTCTGAAAGAATTGCTAAGCTCAGTTTCATAAGGAACCATCAACTGCTCTCCAAATAATCAGCTCCAATTATGTTTTGCACTCATCGTACATCGGTTCACTGTGCCAGATGTATATCACAGTTGGCTGTTTAATAAGTAAAGTACCTCCCAAAGTATCTCTCTTTAGGGCCCATTTGCACTGGGAATCTCAAAACACTTGCAGAATTGATAGCGTTTTGCGCTGTGATTTTTGTCGCGATAAACACCAATTTTTTACTGTACATTTTCACTATTTTTGAGCACTTGCAGTTTGTGTTGTTTTTTTTTTTACATTGCAATCGTGCTTGCTCTAAAATCGCAAAAAAATGCTGCATGCCCCACCATACACTTATTATTAAGCGATTTTAAAAGCACAAGCGATCGCCGACTAATCATCCCAGTGTGAATGTGCCCTTAAGGCAGGTAAAACTGTGCTCGGTCTCCTCCATTAATCTCAATTCACAATATACTGCATAACACCTGACCGGCCTGTACTCACCAACTTGTTCACTTGATGGTCCTAAAAATTGTGTTTTGTGTGGTATTAGAGGGCTAATCAAATTTGTTTGTTTTTCTCTGTAGGTAGAAAAAAAAACAAAGTCTTGTAAAAGTAATACCTTTTAATGGCTAACTGATAAAGTTAAATAATGCAAGCTTTCTGGGATCTAGTCCCCTTCTTCAGGCATATTTCTAGATGTTAGCTGTAGTAAAACACTGATGCAGGGAAGCTGCATGAAGATGGCAGTTGTACTGGTTGCTGTTTAGCAGTTAGATGTCAGGTGATCAGCAGGCTGGAGCCAGTGAGCTTATGCAAGCAAACATGAAATCTAGCAGGTTTCTGAAGATAGTGAAGTCAAGTCAATCATGTTACATAAGGAGTCATGAATCCCATTCCACAATTTAAACCTTCTGTTAATGTCTTGAACATTTTCATAAATTTGTACTCAGAAATCTTTCTTGCTTGTTCATTTTTGAAGTTACCCTTAAGAATAAGTACTTTTAGATCTTGCATGCTGTGTCCTGGTTCGCAGAAGTGTTGGCCCACTGGTGTGTCCATTTTACCCTCATTAATTTTAAAGCGGTGATGGTTCATTCTTGTGCGCAGTTTTTGTCCTGTTTCTCCTATATAGATTCCTCTTGAGGGGCATTTCATGCAGCGTATCATATATACAACATTGGATGATTCACAGGAAAATTGGTCTGATATTTGATGATATTTCTGTGAGATTTGTATTTGGTTTGTGCACAAGATATAAGGGCAGGTCTCACACCTTGCGTTATTGCAGGGTAATGTGCCTGGAGTTTCTGGTGTAGATAATGCACTTCTGATAATCATTTGTCTCAAATTGGGAGGTTGTCTGAAAGCAAGCATTGGTAAATCAGGAAAAACTTCTTTCAGGCGTTTGTCTTTATGAAGTATCGGTTGCAGGGCTTTCGATATCTTCCTCAGTGTCTTTAATCTTGGGTTGTAGGTGACCACTATTGGGACTCTGTTGTTTTCAGTCTTTGGGGTGTACTTCAATAGTTCCTCTCTAGATTTTAAAGTTGCTCTGTGTATTTGATCATCAACGATTCGTGGATGATATCCCTGATCTATGAATATATTACGTAGCGACATAAGTTGTCTGTCTCTGTCCTCTGAAATAGAACATATTCGGTTATACCTCAGAGCCTGGCTGTAAACAATAGATTTTTTGGTGTGTTCCGGGTGGAAACTATTCCACTTCAGGTAAATATGCCGGTCAGTTGGTTTACGGTAGATGGATGTTTGTAAAAACCTATCTTGTACATAAATTGTGGTATCCAGGAAACTGACATGGGAGGATGAAAAGTTGAGCGTTAACTTAATGTTCTTGTGGTATTCTGAGAAGTTTTTGTGGAATTTGATTAATTTTTCCTGTGATGCTGTCCAAATTAATAGGATATCGTCTATAAATCTGAAGTAAGCCCATGGTTTAATTTCACACGTTGAAAGGAAGTTTTCCTCCAATCTGGCCATAAATAAATTTGCATACTGGGGTGACATTCTACTTCCCATAGCACTGCCCATTGTCTGTAGATATACATCATTCCCAAATGAAAAATAGTTATGAGTTAGTATATATTTGATAAGTTGTAGTGTGGGCTCTGTTGGTAGGTCATTCAACTGAAGGAAATGTTGGCAAGCTGCAATACCGTCCTCGTGTGGAATGTTGGTATAAAGGGATTCAACATCCATTGTAGCCAGGATAGCACCCTCTGGGATTGGACCCATGGCAGTCAATTTGTTAAGAAGGTCAGTGGTGTCCTGGATGTAGCTGGCTGTATTCCTTACCATGGGTTTAAGAATGTTTTCTACCCAGCCAGATATCTTTTCTGTTAGTGTCCCCAAACCAGAGATGATAGGTCGACCTGGGTTTCCTTCTTTGTGTATTTTTGGTAAGATATAGAAGGTGCCTATTTTCGGATTATCTGGAATTAATGTAAGTATGTTAGATGATACTGAGGAAAGATCATTAAGCATATTCTTCAATTCCCTTGAGTATTGTAGCGTGGGGTCTGTTTCTAGTCTTTTGTAGTAGGTGTTGTTGGAGAGCTGTCTGTTTGCTTCTTGAACATAGGTGGATTTATCCAAAATCACTACAGCTCCTCCTTTGTCAGCTGGTTTAATTACTATGTTGTTATTGCTTTTAAGGTTCAGTATTGCTTTCCTTTCTTGAGTGTTGAGGTTGTAGCGTGTCTGTATTTGTTTGTCCAGTATCTCCAATTTGATTCTTTTCCTGAAGTTGTCAATATATTCTTCTAATTTCTTGTTCCGCCCTGATTTTGGTGTCCAGGTACTGCTCTTTTTGGTTTTGCTATTTGTAGGTTCGGTGTTTTCAAATGATGAATATTTAGGTCTGTTGTGAAAAAATTCCTTTAGTCTTATCCTCCGAAAAAATTCTTCCATGTCACTACAAAATTCTGTTTCATCAAATCTTTTGGTGGGGCAAAAAGTGAGTCCTTTAGATAGAACAGCTAATTCAGTCTTGCTTGGGTTATAGCTGGACAAGTTAACCACAGGTAAAAGTTTGGCAGTTTTAGGCTCTGAATGGGGTTCACTTGTATCATTCTCCAGAATGTTTGCAGCTTTGAGTCTAAGGCTGTCGAGTTTCTTTTTCTTGTTTTGAATTAAACGGTGCTGTAATTGTTTGTAGAATTTCTGTAATGTAGATTTAAAGCTTTCTGATGATGGTCCTTGCATTGTAGAATAGAGTAAATGTAGATTATCTTGGGTAATTCTCTTCTTGCTGTAACAAACCTTAATGAGATGATTCCTGATCCTTTCCGCTGTTCTGTAGCAGAGTTGCTGTGAAAAATGGGTGTTGAAGGTATGCTGAATTGGGTTTCTGATAGTAATACCTTTTGGGATCAGATTTTCTTTCTTGCACTTTGATAGAAAAAAGATGTCACTGTCTAGTTGTGCCAATTTCTTCAGTAGGGTTTTACATTCCAAATGTGTGCGGTACATTACGGTATCTTGCATGGTGATAGTAGTAAAAATGTTTCTGTACCGTGTTAGCCAAACAATATATGTAGGTATAAAAAAAAAAAAACAAAGTCTTGTAAAAGTAATACCTTTTAATGGCTAACTGATAAAGTTAAATAATGCAAGCTTTCTGGGATCTAGTCCCCTTCTTCAGGCATATTTCTAGATGTTAGCTGTAGTAAAACACTGATGCAGGGAAGCTGCATGAAGATGGCAGTTGTACTGGTTGCTGTTTAGCAGTTAGATGTCAGGTGATCAGCAGGCTGGAGCCAGTGAGCTTATGCAAGCAAACATGAAATCTAGCAGGTTTCTGAAGATAGTGAAGTCAAGTCAATCATGTTACATAAGGAGTCATGAATCCCATTCCACAATTTAAACCTTCTGTTAATGTCTTGAACATTTTCATAAATTTGTACTCAGAAATCTTTCTTGCTTGTTCATTTTTGAAGTTACCCTTAAGAATAAGTACTTTTAGATCTTGCATGCTGTGTCCTGGTTCGCAGAAGTGTTGGCCCACTGGTGTGTCCATTTTACCCTCATTAATTTTAAAGCGGTGATGGTTCATTCTTGTGCGCAGTTTTTGTCCTGTTTCTCCTATATAGATTCCTCTTGAGGGGCATTTCATGCAGCGTATCATGTATACAACATTGGATGATTCACAGGAAAATTGGTCTGATATTTGATGATATTTCTGTGAGATTTGTATTTGGTTTGTGCACAAGATATAAGGGCAGGTCTCACACCTTGCGTTATTGCAGGGTAATGTGCCTGGAGTTTCTGGTGTAGATAATGCACTTCTGATAATAATTTGTCTCAAATTGGGAGGTTGTCTGAAAGCAAGCATTGGTAAATCAGGAAAAACTTCTTTCAGGCGTTTGTCTTTATGAAGTATCGGTTGCAGGGCTTTCGATATCTTCCTCAGTGTCTTTAAAGGGACTCCGAGCAGTGCAGAAACTATGGAAAGATGCACATCATTTTAAAGCTCTCTTTCTCCTCTTTCCAATGATATATAAACCACCACCCTATGCCTTTTAGTTTTCGCTATTTTCGCGATTGAATTTGCCGCGGCCGCGATTTCGATCGCGAAAATAGAGAAAACTAAAAGGTGTAGGGCGACGATTTAGGTGTCGTCAGAAAGAGGAGAAAGAGAGCTTTAAAATGATATCCATCAAGCCATAGTTATATTGTATTACACAGGGCGACTTTTTGTCAAAGTCAGCAGCTGCATTCAGCAGAATGGAACTGCCGACACTGGGGAAAGTGTCGTCCTCTGTAATACAATATAACTATGGCTTGATGGATATCATTTTAAAGCTCTCTTTCTCCTCTTTCTGACGACACCTAAATCGTTGCCCTACACCTTTTAGTTTTCTCTATTTTCGCGATCGAAATCGCGGCCGCGGCAATTTCAATCGCGAAAATAGCGAAAACTAAAAGACGTAGGTTGGTGGTTTATATATCATTAGAAAGAGGAGAAAGAGAGCTTTAAAATGATGTGCATCTTTCCATAGTTTCTGCACTGCTCGGAGTCCCTTTAATCTTGGGTTGTAGGTGACCACTATTGGGACTCTGTTGTTTTCAGTCTTTGGGGTGTACTTCAATAGTTCCTCTCTAGATTTTAAAGTTGCTCTGTGTATTTGATCATCAACGATTCGTGGATGATATCCCTGATCTATGAATATATTACGTAGCGACATAAGTTGTCTGTCTCTGTCCTCTGAAATAGAACATATTCGGTTATACCTCAGAGCCTGGCTGTAAACAATAGATTTTTTGGTGTGTTCCGGGTGGAAACTATTCCACTTCAGGTAAATATGCCGGTCAGTTGGTTTACGGTAGATGGATGTTTGTAAAAACCTATCTTGTACATAAATTGTGGTATCCAGGAAACTGACATGGGAGGATGAAAAGTTGAGCGTTAACTTAATGTTCTTGTGGTATTCTGAGAAGTTTTTGTGGAATTTGATTAATTTTTCCTGTGATGCTGTCCAAATTAATAGGATATCGTCTATAAATCTGAAGTAAGCCCATGGTTTAATTTCACACGTTGAAAGGAAGTTTTCCTCCAATCTGGCCATAAATAAATTTGCATACTGGGGTGACATTCTACTTCCCATAGCACTGCCCATTGTCTGTAGATATACATCATTCCCAAATGAAAAATAGTTATGAGTTAGTATATATTTGATAAGTTGTAGTGTGGGCTCTGTTGGTAGGTCATTCAACTGAAGGAAATGTTGGCAAGCTGCAATACCGTCCTCGTGTGGAATGTTGGTATAAAGGGATTCAACATCCATTGTAGCCAGGATAGCACCCTCTGGGATTGGACCCATGGCAGTCAATTTGTTAAGAAGGTCAGTGGTGTCCTGGATGTAGCTGGCTGTATTCCTTACCATGGGTTTAAGAATGTTTTCTACCCAGCCAGATATCTTTTCTGTTAGTGTCCCCAAACCAGAGATGATAGGTCGACCTGGGTTTCCTTCTTTGTGTATTTTTGGTAAGATATAGAAGGTGCCTATTTTCGGATTATCTGGAATTAATGTAAGTATGTTAGATGATACTGAGGAAAGATCATTAAGCATATTCTTCAATTCCCTTGAGTATTGTAGCGTGGGGTCTGTTTCTAGTCTTTTGTAGTAGGTGTTGTTGGAGAGCTGTCTGTTTGCTTCTTGAACATAGGTGGATTTATCCAAAATCACTACAGCTCCTCCTTTGTCAGCTGGTTTAATTACTATGTTGTTATTGCTTTTAAGGTTCAGTATTGCTTTCCTTTCTTGAGTGTTGAGGTTGTAGCGTGTCTGTATTTGTTTGTCCAGTATCTCCAATTTGATTCTTTTCCTGAAGTTGTCAATATATTCTTCTAATTTCTTGTTCCGCCCTGATTTTGGTGTCCAGGTACTGCTCTTTTTGGTTTTGCTATTTGTAGGTTCGGTGTTTTCAAATGATGAATATTTAGGTCTGTTGTGAAAAAATTCCTTTAGTCTTATCCTCCGAAAAAATTCTTCCATGTCACTACAAAATTCTGTTTCATCAAATCTTTTGGTGGGGCAAAAAGTGAGTCCTTTAGATAGAACAGCTAATTCAGTCTTGCTTGGGTTATAGCTGGACAAGTTAACCACAGGTAAAAGTTTGGCAGTTTTAGGCTCTGAATGGGGTTCACTTGTATCATTCTCCAGAATGTTTGCAGCTTTGAGTCTAAGGCTGTCGAGTTTCTTTTTCTTGTTTTGAATTAAACGGTGCTGTAATTGTTTGTAGAATTTCTGTAATGTAGATTTAAAGCTTTCTGATGATGGTCCTTGCATTGTAGAATAGAGTAAATGTAGATTATCTTGGGTAATTCTCTTCTTGCTGTAACAAACCTTAATGAGATGATTCCTGATCCTTTCCGCTGTTCTGTAGCAGAGTTGCTGTGAAAAATGGGTGTTGAAGGTATGCTGAATTGGGTTTCTGATAGTAATACCTTTTGGGATCAGATTTTCTTTCTTGCACTTTGATAGAAAAAAGATGTCACTGTCTAGTTGTGCCAATTTCTTCAGTAGGGTTTTACATTCCAAATGTGTGCGGTACATTACGGTATCTTGCATGATGATAGTAGTAAAAATGTTTCTGTACCGTGTTAGCCAAACAATATATGTAGGTAGAAAAAAAAAAAAAAAGTCTTGTAAAAGTAATACCTTTTAATGGCTAACTGATAAAGTTAAATAATGCAAGCTTTCTGGGATCTAGTCCCCTTCTTCAGGCATATTTCTAGATGTTAGCTGTAGTAAAACACTGATGCAGGGAAGCTGCATGAAGATGGCAGTTGTACTGGTTGCTGTTTAGCAGTTAGATGTCAGGTGATCAGCAGGCTGGAGCCAGTGAGCTTATGCAAGCAAACATGAAATCTAGCAGGTTTCTGAAGATAGTGAAGTCAAGTCAATCATGTTACATAAGGAGTCATGAATCCCATTCCACAATTTAAACCTTCTGTTAATGTCTTGAACATTTTCATAAATTTGTACTCAGAAATCTTTCTTGCTTGTTCATTTTTGAAGTTACCCTTAAGAATAAGTACTTTTAGATCTTGCATGCTGTGTCCTGGTTCGCAGAAGTGTTGGCCCACTGGTGTGTCCATTTTACCCTCATTAATTTTAAAGCGGTGATGGTTCATTCTTGTGCGCAGTTTTTGTCCTGTTTCTCCTATATAGATTCCTCTTGAGGGGCATTTCATGCAGCGTATCATGTATACAACATTGGATGATTCACAGGAAAATTGGTCTGATATTTGATGATATTTCTGTGAGATTTGTATTTGGTTTGTGCACAAGATATAAGGGCAGGTCTCACACCTTGCGTTATTGCAGGGTAATGTGCCTGGAGTTTCTGGTGTAGATAATGCACTTCTGATAATAATTTGTCTCAAATTGGGAGGTTGTCTGAAAGCAAGCATTGGTAAATCAGGAAAAACTTCTTTCAGGCGTTTGTCTTTATGAAGTATCGGTTGCAGGGCTTTCGATATCTTCCTCAGTGTCTTTAAAGGGACTCCGAGCAGTGCAGAAACTATGGAAAGATGCACATCATTTTAAAGCTCTCTTTCTCCTCTTTCCAATGATATATAAACCACCACCCTATGCCTTTTAGTTTTCGCTATTTTCGCGATTGAATTTGCCGCGGCCGCGATTTCGATCGCGAAAATAGAGAAAACTAAAAGGTGTAGGGCGACGATTTAGGTGTCGTCAGAAAGAGGAGAAAGAGAGCTTTAAAATGATATCCATCAAGCCATAGTTATATTGTATTACACAGGGCGACTTTTTGTCAAAGTCAGCAGCTGCATTCAGCAGAATGGAACTGCCGACACTGGGGAAAGTGTCGTCCTCTGTAATACAATATAACTATGGCTTGATGGATATCATTTTAAAGCTCTCTTTCTCCTCTTTCTGACGACACCTAAATCGTTGCCCTACACCTTTTAGTTTTCTCTATTTTCGCGATCGAAATCGCGGCCGCGGCAATTTCAATCGCGAAAATAGCGAAAACTAAAAGACGTAGGTTGGTGGTTTATATATCATTAGAAAGAGGAGAAAGAGAGCTTTAAAATGATGTGCATCTTTCCATAGTTTCTGCACTGCTCGGAGTCCCTTTAATCTTGGGTTGTAGGTGACCACTATTGGGACTCTGTTGTTTTCAGTCTTTGGGGTGTACTTCAATAGTTCCTCTCTAGATTTTAAAGTTGCTCTGTGTATTTGATCATCAACGATTCGTGGATGATATCCCTGATCTATGAATATATTACGTAGCGACATAAGTTGTCTGTCTCTGTCCTCTGAAATAGAACATATTCGGTTATACCTCAGAGCCTGGCTGTAAACAATAGATTTTTTGGTGTGTTCCGGGTGGAAACTATTCCACTTCAGGTAAATATGCCGGTCAGTTGGTTTACGGTAGATGGATGTTTGTAAAAACCTATCTTGTACATAAATTGTGGTATCCAGGAAACTGACATGGGAGGATGAAAAGTTGAGCGTTAACTTAATGTTCTTGTGGTATTCTGAGAAGTTTTTGTGGAATTTGATTAATTTTTCCTGTGATGCTGTCCAAATTAATAGGATATCGTCTATAAATCTGAAGTAAGCCCATGGTTTAATTTCACACGTTGAAAGGAAGTTTTCCTCCAATCTGGCCATAAATAAATTTGCATACTGGGGTGACATTCTACTTCCCATAGCACTGCCCATTGTCTGTAGATATACATCATTCCCAAATGAAAAATAGTTATGAGTTAGTATATATTTGATAAGTTGTAGTGTGGGCTCTGTTGGTAGGTCATTCAACTGAAGGAAATGTTGGCAAGCTGCAATACCGTCCTCGTGTGGAATGTTGGTATAAAGGGATTCAACATCCATTGTAGCCAGGATAGCACCCTCTGGGATTGGACCCATGGCAGTCAATTTGTTAAGAAGGTCAGTGGTGTCCTGGATGTAGCTGGCTGTATTCCTTACCATGGGTTTAAGAATGTTTTCTACCCAGCCAGATATCTTTTCTGTTAGTGTCCCCAAACCAGAGATGATAGGTCGACCTGGGTTTCCTTCTTTGTGTATTTTTGGTAAGATATAGAAGGTGCCTATTTTCGGATTATCTGGAATTAATGTAAGTATGTTAGATGATACTGAGGAAAGATCATTAAGCATATTCTTCAATTCCCTTGAGTATTGTAGCGTGGGGTCTGTTTCTAGTCTTTTGTAGTAGGTGTTGTTGGAGAGCTGTCTGTTTGCTTCTTGAACATAGGTGGATTTATCCAAAATCACTACAGCTCCTCCTTTGTCAGCTGGTTTAATTACTATGTTGTTATTGCTTTTAAGGTTCAGTATTGCTTTCCTTTCTTGAGTGTTGAGGTTGTAGCGTGTCTGTATTTGTTTGTCCAGTATCTCCAATTTGATTCTTTTCCTGAAGTTGTCAATATATTCTTCTAATTTCTTGTTCCGCCCTGATTTTGGTGTCCAGGTACTGCTCTTTTTGGTTTTGCTATTTGTAGGTTCGGTGTTTTCAAATGATGAATATTTAGGTCTGTTGTGAAAAAATTCCTTTAGTCTTATCCTCCGAAAAAATTCTTCCATGTCACTACAAAATTCTGTTTCATCAAATCTTTTGGTGGGGCAAAAAGTGAGTCCTTTAGATAGAACAGCTAATTCAGTCTTGCTTGGGTTATAGCTGGACAAGTTAACCACAGGTAAAAGTTTGGCAGTTTTAGGCTCTGAATGGGGTTCACTTGTATCATTCTCCAGAATGTTTGCAGCTTTGAGTCTAAGGCTGTCGAGTTTCTTTTTCTTGTTTTGAATTAAACGGTGCTGTAATTGTTTGTAGAATTTCTGTAATGTAGATTTAAAGCTTTCTGATGATGGTCCTTGCATTGTAGAATAGAGTAAATGTAGATTATCTTGGGTAATTCTCTTCTTGCTGTAACAAACCTTAATGAGATGATTCCTGATCCTTTCCGCTGTTCTGTAGCAGAGTTGCTGTGAAAAATGGGTGTTGAAGGTATGCTGAATTGGGTTTCTGATAGTAATACCTTTTGGGATCAGATTTTCTTTCTTGCACTTTGATAGAAAAAAGATGTCACTGTCTAGTTGGGCCAATTTCTTCAGTAGGGTTTTACATTCCAAATGTGTGCGGTACATTACGGTATCTTGCATGATGATAGTAGTAAAAATGTTTCTGTACCGTGTTAGCCAAACAATATATGTAGGTATAAAAAAAAAAAAACAAAGTCTTGTAAAAGTAATACCTTTTAATGGCTAACTGATAAAGTTAAATAATGCAAGCTTTCTGGGATCTAGTCCCCTTCTTCAGGCATATTTCTAGATGTTAGCTGTAGTAAAACACTGATGCAGGGAAGCTGCATGAAGATGGCAGTTGTACTGGTTGCTGTTTAGCAGTTAGATGTCAGGTGATCAGCAGGCTGGAGCCAGTGAGCTTATGCAAGCAAACATGAAATCTAGCAGGTTTCTGAAGATAGTGAAGTCAAGTCAATCATGTTACATAAGGAGTCATGAATCCCATTCCACAATTTAAACCTTCTGTTAATGTCTTGAACATTTTCATAAATTTGTACTCAGAAATCTTTCTTGCTTGTTCATTTTTGAAGTTACCCTTAAGAATAAGTACTTTTAGATCTTGCATGCTGTGTCCTGGTTCGCAGAAGTGTTGGCCCACTGGTGTGTCCATTTTACCCTCATTAATTTTAAAGCGGTGATGGTTCATTCTTGTGCGCAGTTTTTGTCCTGTTTCTCCTATATAGATTCCTCTTGAGGGGCATTTCATGCAGCGTATCATGTATACAACATTGGATGATTCACAGGAAAATTGGTCTGATATTTGATGATATTTCTGTGAGATTTGTATTTGGTTTGTGCACAAGATATAAGGGCAGGTCTCACACCTTGCGTTATTGCAGGGTAATGTGCCTGGAGTTTCTGGTGTAGATAATGCACTTCTGATAATAATTTGTCTCAAATTGGGAGGTTGTCTGAAAGCAAGCATTGGTAAATCAGGAAAAACTTCTTTCAGGCGTTTGTCTTTATGAAGTATCGGTTGCAGGGCTTTCGATATCTTCCTCAGTGTCTTTAATCTTGGGTTGTAGGTGACCACTATTGGGACTCTGTTGTTTTCAGTCTTTGGGGTGTACTTCAATAGTTCCTCTCTAGATTTTAAAGTTGCTCTGTGTATTTGATCATCAACGATTCGTGGATGATATCCCTGATCTATGAATATATTACGTAGCGACATAAGTTGTCTGTCTCTGTCCTCTGAAATAGAACATATTCGGTTATACCTCAGAGCCTGGCTGTAAACAATAGATTTTTTGGTGTGTTCCGGGTGGAAACTATTCCACTTCAGGTAAATATGCCGGTCAGTTGGTTTACGGTAGATGGATGTTTGTAAAAACCTATCTTGTACATAAATTGTGGTATCCAGGAAACTGACATGGGAGGATGAAAAGTTGAGCGTTAACTTAATGTTCTTGTGGTATTCTGAGAAGTTTTTGTGGAATTTGATTAATTTTTCCTGTGATGCTGTCCAAATTAATAGGATATCGTCTATAAATCTGAAGTAAGCCCATGGTTTAATTTCACACGTTGAAAGGAAGTTTTCCTCCAATCTGGCCATAAATAAATTTGCATACTGGGGTGACATTCTACTTCCCAAAGCACTGCCCATTGTCTGTAGATATACATCATTCCCAAATGAAAAATAGTTATGAGTTAGTATATATTTGATAAGTTGTAGTGTGGGCTCTGTTGGTAGGTCATTCAACTGAAGGAAATGTTGGCAAGCTGCAATACCGTCCTCGTGTGGAATGTTGGTATAAAGGGATTCAACATCCATTGTAGCCAGGATAGCACCCTCTGGGATTGGACCCATGGCAGTCAATTTGTTAAGAAGGTCAGTGGTGTCCTGGATGTAGCTGGCTGTATTCCTTACCATGGGTTTAAGAATGTTTTCTACCCAGCCAGATATCTTTTCTGTTAGTGTCCCCAAACCAGAGATGATAGGTCGACCTGGGTTTCCTTCTTTGTGTATTTTTGGTAAGATATAGAAGGTGCCTATTTTCGGATTATCTGGAATTAATGTAAGTATGTTAGATGATACTGAGGAAAGATCATTAAGCATATTCTTCAATTCCCTTGAGTATTGTAGCGTGGGGTTTGTTTCTAGTCTTTTGTAGTAGGTGTTGTTGGAGAGCTGTCTGTTTGCTTCTTGAACATAGGTGGATTTATCCAAAATCACTACAGCTCCTCCTTTGTCAGCTGGTTTAATTACTATGTTGTTATTGCTTTTAAGGTTCAGTATTGCTTTCCTTTCTTGAGTGTTGAGGTTGTAGCGTGTCTGTATTTGTTTGTCCAGTATCTCCAATTTGATTCTTTTCCTGAAGTTGTCAATATATTCTTCTAATTTCTTGTTCCGCCCTGATTTTGGTGTCCAGGTACTGCTCTTTTTGGTTTTGCTATTTGTAGGTTCGGTGTTTTCAAATGATCAATATTTAGGTCTGTTGTGAAAAAATTCCTTTAGTCTTATCCTCCGAAAAAATTCTTCCATGTCACTACAAAATTATGTTTCATCAAATCTTTTGGTGGGGCAAAAAGTGAGTCCTTTAGATAGAACAGCTAATTCAGTCTTGCTTGGGTTATAGCTGGACAAGTTAACCACAGGTAAAAGTTTGGCAGTTTTAGGCTCTGAATGGGGTTCACTTGTATCATTCTCCAGAATGTTTGCAGCTTTGAGTCTAAGGCTGTCGAGTTTCTTTTTCTTGTTTTGAATTAAACGGTGCTGTAATTGTTTGTAGAATTTCTGTAATGTAGATTTAAAGCTTTCTGATGATGGTCCTTGCATTGTAGAATAGAGTAAATGTAGATTATCTTGGGTAATTCTCTTCTTGCTGTAACAAACCTTAATGAGATGATTCCTGATCCTTTCCGCTGTTCTGTAGCAGAGTTGCTGTGAAAAATGGGTGTTGAAGGTATGCTGAATTGGGTTTCTGATAGTAATACCTTTTGGGATCAGATTTTCTTTCTTGCACTTTGATAGAAAAAAGATGTCACTGTCTAGTTGTGCCAATTTCTTCAGTAGGGTTTTACATTCCAAATGTGTGCGGTACATTACGGTATCTTGCATGATGATAGTAGTAAAAATGTTTCTGTACCGTGTTAGCCAAACAATATATGTAGGTAGAAAAAAAAAAAACAAAGTCTTGTAAAAGTAATACCTTTTAATGGCTAACTGATAAAGTTAAATAATGCAAGCTTTCTGGGATCTAGTCCCCTTCTTCAGGCATATTTCTAGATGTTAGCTGTAGTAAAACACTGATGCAGGGAAGCTGCATGAAGATGGCAGTTGTACTGGTTGCTGTTTAGCAGTTAGATGTCAGGTGATCAGCAGGCTGGAGCCAGTGAGCTTATGCAAGCAAACATGAAATCTAGCAGGTTTCTGAAGATAGTGAAGTCAAGTCAATCATGTTACATAAGGAGTCATGAATCCCATTCCACAATTTAAACCTTCTGTTAATGTCTTGAACATTTTCATAAATGTGTACTCAGAAATCTTTCTTGCTTGTTCATTTTTGAAGTTACCCTTAAGAATAAGTACTTTTAGATCTTGCATGCTGTGTCCTGGTTCGCAGAAGTGTTGGCCCACTGGTGTGTCCATTTTACCCTCATTAATTTTAAAGCGGTGATGGTTCATTCTTGTGCGCAGTTTTTGTCCTGTTTCTCCTATATAGATTCCTCTTGAGGGGCATTTCATGCAGCGTATCATGTATACAACATTGGATGATTCACAGGAAAATTGGTCTGATATTTGATGATATTTCTGTGAGATTTGTATTTGGTTTGTGCACAAGATATAAGGGCAGGTCTCACACCTTGCGTTATTGCAGGGTAATGTGCCTGGAGTTTCTGGTGTAGATAATGCACTTCTGATAATCATTTATCTCAAATTGGGAGGTTGTCTGAAAGCAAGCATTGGTAAATCAGGAAAAACTTCTTTCAGGCGTTTGTCTTTATGAAGTATCGGTTGCAGGGCTTTCGATATCTTCCTCAGTGTCTTTAATCTTGGGTTGTAGGTGACCACTATTGGGACTCTGTTGTTTTCAGTCTTTGGGGTGTACTTCAATAGTTCCTCTCTAGATTTTAAAGTTGCTCTGTGTATTTGATCATCAACGATTCGTGGATGATATCCCTGATCTATGAATATATTACGTAGCGACATAAGTTGTCTGTCTCTGTCCTCTGAAATAGAACATATTCGGTTATACCTCAGAGCCTGGCTGTAAACAATAGATTTTTTGGTGTGTTCCGGGTGGAAACTATTCCACTTCAGGTAAATATGCCGGTCAGTTGGTTTACGGTAGATGGATGTTTGTAAAAACCTATCTTGTACATAAATTGTGGTATCCAGGAAACTGACATGGGAGGATGAAAAGTTGAGCGTTAACTTAATGTTCTTGTGGTATTCTGAGAAGTTTTTGTGGAATTTGATTAATTTTTCCTGTGATGCTGTCCAAATTAATAGGATATCGTCTATAAATCTGAAGTAAGCCCATGGTTTAATTTCACACGTTGAAAGGAAGTTTTCCTCCAATCTGGCCATAAATAAATTTGCATACTGGGGTGACATTCTACTTCCCATAGCACTGCCCATTGTCTGTAGATATACATCATTCCCAAATGAAAAATAGTTATGAGTTAGTATATATTTGATAAGTTGTAGTGTGGGCTCTGTTGGTAGGTCATTCAACTGAAGGAAATGTTGGCAAGCTGCAATACCGTCCTCGTGTGGAATGTTGGTATAAAGGGATTCAACATCCATTGTAGCCAGGATAGCACCCTCTGGGATTGGACCCATGGCAGTCAATTTGTTAAGAAGGTCAGTGGTGTCCTGGATGTAGCTGGCTGTATTCCTTACCATGGGTTTAAGAATGTTTTCTACCCAGCCAGATATCTTTTCTGTTAGTGTCCCCAAACCAGAGATGATAGGTCGACCTGGGTTTCCTTCTTTGTGTATTTTTGGTAAGATATAGAAGGTGCCTATTTTCGGATTATCTGGAATTAATGTAAGTATGTTAGATGATACTGAGGAAAGATCATTAAGCATTTTATTATTTTTACAAGATATTTTATATACATATTTTACAAGACTTTGTTTTTTTTTTTTTTTTTTCTACCTACATATATTGTTTGGCTAACACGGTACAGAAACATTTGTTTTTCTCCAAATGTATATTGTCTGGATTCCTAAAATAACATTCAGCAGATTAAAACTGTGCAAGGCTAGGTGCAGCCTACACCAATTGTTGGATTGTTTTCCACTAGGGTTGATGGGGAAAGCCAAATTCCGATTTGGTCGAAATTCAGCATTCCACAGGCAAATACCGGATTTCGTGTTCCAATTTTCGTGTTCTGAAGGCATTTTCTACTGAAGTCAATGCGGTCAATAGTTTTGAAAATTGGCTTTAGAAACAAGCGTTATCACTGTGAAAATTGGAATCGGAAATAATCATTTTCAGCAAACGCGGCGTTAACACAATGGCTAGGAAAGTGAAAATTGGCTTCTGAAATAACAAATTTCGCAAACAGCGACACCAACAAGATGAGAATGGCGGAATCCCCGGTTCCCCGGAGGCCAAGCCACTTTCCCCATCAGAACAAAACAGGACGCAGTACTCGAAAGAGTGTGATTTCCGATTTTCGTGACTTTACTCGGAACGGACAAATTCTGATGCGATAAAACTGTTTCAATTCTGAGAGCTCATACTTATTTTCCGTATTTAACTACAATGGGAAAATGGACATGTGGACAGATCCTATGTTAAGTGAAGGATTTGTACAAGTACATCTGTTGTGTCTATTGTGTCTATTGCAGTGACAGAGCACAAATGCCCATCCTGCACGACTTTTCCAGAAACCAGACAGATATTGGGCCTGTCATACATAGCACACTATCTGTGACATTTCGTTGCAATGGACATCAATTGATATAGGTAAATGATGGTACATCAGATCCGCTGCCACATTCCACTCGTTTGAGCTGGTGCGCGTGAGAACCAAGCCTAATGCTCTGCAAGCATACACGATGTACAGCAAACCACATCAGAAACTTTAGAGTAAAAGTTCCAAGAAAATGCTGTTGAACTTTTCACCCCTTCCTACTGTTTTACTTCCAGATAATTTAAAGTTTACTATTCTATGTTTAATTATACGTTAAGTTGAGATTGTATTTCTTTGAAGGAAACATGAATGCCATGGTTATAAGGTTCTGTTTATCCTCATAAGAATTGTAGAAAGGAATTATACTGTGGTTGAAGTAATTTGAGTTTGTGAAGTGGATCTGACCAGGCAACGGGGTTTTTTTTTTTTGGTTTTTTTTTAACGATAGTGGCATTTATATTATTGTATATAGCCTATGCTTTGGTTCTTGAATCGTGATGTTTATAAAAGTAATTTATGATCTCAGCCAGTATTCACAGGATAGTTACAGTATGTCTTGTCTAGGAAGAGAAAAAAACCCAAATGGTTAACAGGACCATAGGATATAGGTGAGCATGGTGGTGTAGTGGTTAGGACTCTCGCCTTGTAGTGCTCGGTCCCAAGTTTAAATCCCAGGACACTACCTACATTGAGTTTTTATGTTCTCCCTGTGTCTGTGCGTGTTTTCTCCAGACACTCAGGTTTCCTCCCACATCCCAAAGACGTACAGATAAACTCAATCGTGGTTGGGGTGTCTTGGCACCCTATGGAAAAAAATACAGGAGACAAAAAAGGAAGCCCGATAGTGCAGTATGTCAGTAGTAGGTGTGTGGAGAAATCAATTGATTGAAAGGGCTACTCACAAAGGAGGGTTGCAAGGGGCAACCGACCACAGGAAGCAGGTGGAGACCATAAACCCGACTCCACTCGGGGTGGTCCTGGACGGACCTGGTTGCGGTCGCTCTCTTAGTTGAAAAAGGATGGACAAAACATTAACCGTGGTAAAACAATGGGTGTTCTGTCACCACCCCTCGGACAAACATGTACGGGGGTATAACTATGCACAATAAGGGAAAGAGGCGCCCTGATTTGAATAAAAGCTTTTAAAACCAGTTTAAAAACGAAAAAGAATAATGAGGTATCTTACCTCAATGACGAAATCTCTGTAAACTTACAAAAGATTTTTATTTGAGCACAGGCAACGCGTTTCGCGGGTCTGAGCCCGCTTCCTCAGGCCAATACAGTGCCAAATGACAGAAATCATGTAGCATAGGGAGCCTGGTGGCTGTGAAATGAGTGGTATATATTGCCACAAGACATCATCTGTCTGTTCAAGGTATACAGTGTGTTTTCTTCCTCACATCCTAAGGTTTTTTTTTTTTTTATTGATATTTGCATATTACTCATGCTGATGATGTGTTGTTAATAGCAAACATGTTATACATTGCATAGATCTACACCACACCCACCAAATTTGCATAACTCATTTATGGGCTAGTGTCAATGGTGACATTTCCCAATACATACTGTACATTATAAGGCCTTTGAGTGCTAGGAGTGAGTGAGCCAACCTTATAAGTGTTTTGCATATTCATAGTAATTTGTTAAAGGCTTCCTATAGATGAACATGGCAAAGAGTTATTCCTCTCCTTACAGGTGATACATGCACTAAAGAATTTGACTGGGCTCCAGTTCAATATCACTGTTGGCCTATTGTGACCCCTACTTTGAATTCACCATACCCACCATCATGATCCAATCCAGCAGGCCCTAAGTACCAAGCTTCTAAACATGTTACTTCTTTCCTGATCAACTCACATTTTTTAACCAAATTCTTCCCAGAAGATTAAGCAAGCCTCACTGATTTAAATGTGGAAGGTGTAGAAAGTTCAGGAATGCCGATTATTTTTTACCTTTTAGAAAGTTACATTTCTGAGGATCTGTCATGCTGAGTAAATAAAGACAAGCAACTGATTTATATGCATGGATTGCAATGAAAGAGTTGCCTATTGCATACACTCCCCTTTCTATATTACACTGAATTAACCACATTTACCTATTGACAGGTGTTTTAACCCATTAGCAGCTTCAAACAAATTTTTTTGTTTGAAGACTGCAGTGCAACGTAAACCTTTCCCGGCAAATCTCATTTGGCTGCCTAGTGCAGCCAAATGAGTGGGTGACAGAGAGCAGTTATAGTTCACTATTCCAAATGTCTTCTCCTTTCCCTCTACCGGCGGCTCTGAACTTCGGCAGGTCTTCTGGATCCCTGATCACATCCGATCACATGATATGACACGTGATCGGGATCCAGGAGACCAGAGACCATGTCAGCGTTACAGGGCTACCCCTGGTGGAAGAGGGGTGGTGGAAGAGGGATGATGGAAGAGGTGAAAAAGACTCTTCCATCACCTCGCTTTCCCCACCAGGTGGCACTGTAACCCTGACATCGTCTCCTGGATCTAAATCACATGTCGTATCATGTGATCGGAACCGAAAAGACATGTCAAGGTTACATCACCGCTGCGGTGGAGGAGAGAAGAAGCCGATTTAGCCGTCCAGACAGGTAACTATAAAAACTCCCTGCCACCCACTCTGCATACCCTGATGAGACTGCCAGGCGGGGGGAGGCACTTTTCCCCAGCAACAGCATAAATTCGACCCTGCAGACAAATAAACTTTTACTTACTTTGGCTCCTAAATGGTTAAACCCTTGTTTTCCATTCTTAACCCTATTTTTCAGAACAATGCAGGTTTTGTGGATTTCCAGGCAAGTGGTCATTCCACAATCCACTAATGAAACAACCAATATTTATTTAAGGCTGATAGCAAAGCATACAATATTGATGGCATCTAGGGCCAGACCCGGGAAACATCGCTTTGAAAGAAGAGTTTGCAAGAACTCTGAACATCCACAATATATGCAAATATATTTATGTTGATTATAATTACTGGCTCTCAATTATCTCGTATAATCAAAACTTCCTAATTGTAATCCTTACTTGCTATGATATTGTGCTTCTTCTCTCTGCATTTCCAATCAAAGCCCTGTACTACAGTGACATGATTAGTATTGCATGAAACTTCACTAAACATTCCGCACTTTATATGCTAATTATGTTTAACTTTTTGAGGATATGCAAGTTTGTGTGTTAATTAGGAAGCCATAATGAACCAAATGTATTACTTGTTTTTGTTATTTTCAGTATTCTGTGTTCTACTGAACTCTTTCTTTCAGAATAAAATATGTTGAGCATAATGCATTAACCCTCTGCGCACTACGGTTCACTATAGCATGCGTACTTCTGCATTTAAAGAGGAACTTTAACCAAACTTCATCTCATAGGGAAAAACGAGGGGTAGGAGCTGGGCACCCGGCAGTAATGAGGGTGAGCAACGCCTGCTCCAGTATGGCATATGCAGGTCCTCACTTCTATGGCCGCAACATGACATGCACAGTGACGTGCTACCAGTGGAAAGAAAGGAAGAAAGTTCCCAATGTTACATGAAACCATAAACATACAGAGACCGGGCACCGTCCTGTTACTGCATTTATTCACTGTCCGCAGCCAAATGACATATGGTATTGAATATAAGCATCAAACCTGTCAGCAGTCTTGCATCAAAATATCATAGATACATCCAGTGAGGCCTGTAGGGAGGTGTGGTGACCAGGGGGTGATGGATGTGCACAACAGCCGTTTCGTGCTCTGTAGCGCTTGCTCACGTGCGTATCCGGGCAAAATGTTTTTTGCTGTCTGTAAACCTCCTAAATCTCAGAATGTAAATCCGAGAGAGGAAAGATTTTACAATGGGCAAACACACACACGGTGCTACCAAATGTTGCCATTTGGTTGCATATTATTGTACTACACATACAATTCATTATATCATAAGTTTATTATTGTTTCAGGTTTGCTTTAACCACTTCAGGACTCAGCCTTTACCCCCCCTTAAGGACCAGCGCTGATTTCTAAGATCTGTGCTGGGTGGGCTCTACAGCCCCCAGCACAGGTCAAATACCAGGCAGAGCGACCAGATTGCCCCCCTTTTTTCCCCACTAGGGGGATGATGTGCTCGGGGGGTCTGATCGCTCCTGCATGCGTGTGGGTGGTGGAGGGGGCACCTCAAAGCCCCCTCCACGGCAGGATTCCCCCTCTCCCTCTTCTCCCTCCCTGCCCTGGAGATCGGAGGCTGCACAGGAACGGATCTGTCCTGTGCAGCCTCTAACAGGCTCCTGCCTGTAATGTAACAGCGATCCCCGGCCGCTGATTGGCCCGGGATCGCTGATCTAGTACAACGCTGCTACTGTTAGCAGCGTTGTAAATATGTAAACAAAGCGGATTATTTCCGCACAGGGCCGGATTTACCATAAGGCACTGTAGGCACGTGCCTACAGGCGCCAAACATTCCAAGGGCGGCTCTCCTTCCTCCCCGAATGTGTGCCTGCCTACGCAGAGTGATGTGGGATCGCAGTGTGACTCACCGCCGCTCATCAGCCCAGCCGTACAGCCAGCGTCCCCAGCAACCGTAGTCATACACTCCAGCGTAGTCAGCAGGGGGCGGTGCGCGCTGACATCTATTTGTTTTCTTCCTGCTCTGGCCACCAGTAACCAGGGGGGAACGGATCAACATGGGGGCTGTGGAAGGGGGGACAGAAAATGCTCCGCTCCCCGTTCTCACATGGCCTTGTCTCACTGGCCAATCATGTGCCACCCCAGGATCAGAAGAAAAGTAGGCGGAGGCGGAGATTGAAAGTTTGCAGCGGCAATGCTGCATGGGATGTCAGCCAGGAAGACAAGACAGCTGAGGACAGTGAGGCTTTTGGGAGGTGAATGCTTCCATTACACTCTCCCTCTCTCCCCGTGTTCCCTTGCCACGGCAAATGTCTCTCTCTCTCTCTCTGATCTCCAGACAAGTGCAGCGGTGGTTCACTAGCCTCCTGCTGCTGGAGCCCGCCCCCCACAGCTTAATGATTCTTCTCTGCCTCTCTGCTCCAACCCGCTGATCTCTGCTTCCTGGATAAGGGATAGGTGTGTGTGTGTTAGCCCCCTGTTTGTGTATTTGTGTGTGTGTGTGAACCCCCTGCATCCTGTTGTCTATCTGTGTGTGTGTGAGCCCTGTGTCTTGGTGTGTATCTGTGTGTGTGTGAGCCCCCTGCGTCCTGGTGTCTATCTGTGTGTGTGTGAGCCCCCTGCATCCTGGTGTCTATCTGTGTGTGTGAGCCCCCTGCGTCCTGATGTCTGTGTGTGTGTGAGCCCCCTGTGTCCTGGTGTCTGTCTGTCTGTCTGTGTGTGTGTGAGCCCCCTGTGTCCTGGTGTCTGTCTGTGTGTGTGTGAGCCCCCTGCGTCCTGGTGTCTGTCTGTGTGTGTGTGAGCCCCCTGCGTCCTGGTGTCTGTCTGTGTGTGTGTGTGAGCCCCCTGCGTCCTGGTGTCTGTGTGTGTGTGTGTGTGTGTGTGTGTGTGTGTGTGTGTGTGTGTGTGTGTGTGTGTGTGTGTGAGCCCCCTGCGTCCTGGTGTCTGTCTGTGTGTGTGTGAGCCCCCTGCGTCCTGGTGTCTATCTGTGTGTGTGTGTGTGTGTGTGAGCCCCCTGCGTCCTGGTGTCTGTCTGTCTGTGTGTGTGTGAGCCCCCTGTGTCCTGGTGTCTGTCTATGTGTGTGTGTGTGTGAGACCCCTGCATCCTGGTGTCTGTGTGTGTGTGAGACCCCTGCATCCTGGTGTCTATCTGTGTGTGTGAGCCCCCTGCGTCCTAGTGTATGTGTGTGTGAGCCCCCTGCGTCCTGGTGTCTATCTGTGTGTGTGTGTGAGCCCCCTGCGCCCTGGTGTCTATCTGTGTGTGTGTGAGCCGCCTGCGTCCTGGTGTCTATCTGTGTGTGTGTGAGCCCCCTGCGTCCTAGTGTATGTGTGTGTGAGCCCCCTGTGTCCCGGTGTCTATCTGTGTGTGTGTGAGCCCCCTGCGTCCCGGTGTCTATCTGTGTGTGAGCCCCCTGCGTCCTGGTGTCTATGTGTGTGTGTGTGTGAGCCCCCTGCGTCCTGGTGTTTATCTGTGTGTGCGTGTGTGTGTGTCTGTGTGCGAGCCCCCTGCGTCCTGGTGTGTGTGTGTGTGTCTGAGCCCCCTGTGTCCTGGTATCTATCTGTGTGTGTGTGAGCCCCCTGCGTCCTGGGGTGTGTGTGTGTTTGTGCCCCCCGTGTCTTGATGTCTGTGTGTGAGTAATCACCCTGTGTCCTGATGTGTGTGTCAGTGTGTGAGCCCCCTGCTTCCTAGTGTATGTGTGTGTGTGAGCCCCCTGCGTCCTGGTGTGTGTGTGTGTGTGTGTGTGTGTGCCCCCCTGTGTCTTGATGTCTGTGTGTGAGTAATCACCCTGTGTCCTGATGTGTGTGTGTGTGTGTGTGTGTGTGTGTGTGTCTGTGTGTGAGCCCCCTGCGTCCTGGTGTCTGTCTGTGTGTGTGTGAGCCCCCTGCGTCCTGGTGTCTGTCTGTGTGTGTGTGTGAGCCCCCTGCGTCCTGGTGTCTGTGAGTGTGTGTGTGTGTGTGAGCCCCCTGCGTCCTGGTGTCTATCTGTGTGTGTGTGTGTGTGTGAGCCCCCTGCGTCCTGGTGTCTGTCTGTCTGTGTGTGTGTGAGCCCCCTGTGTCCTGGTGTCTGTCTATGTGTGTGTGTGTGAGACCCCTGCATCCTGGTGTCTGTGTGTGTGTGAGACCCCTGCATCCTGGTGTCTATCTGTGTGTGTGTGTGAGCCCCCTGCGTCCTAGTGTATGTGTGTGTGAGCCCCCTGCGCCCTGGTGTCTATCTGTGTGTGTGTGAGCCGCCTGCGTCCTGGTGTCTATCTGTGTGTGTGTGAGCCCCCTGCGTCCTAGTGTATGTGTGTGTGAGCCCCCTGCGTCCCGGTGTCTATCTGTGTGTGTGTGAGCCCCCTGCGTCCCGGTGTCTATCTGTGTGTGAGCCCCCTGCGTCCTGGTGTCTATGTGTGTGTGTGTGTGAGCCCCCTGCGTCCTGGTGTTTATCTGTGTGTGCGTGTGTGTGTGTCTGTGTGCGAGCCCCCTGCGTCCTGGTGTGTGTGTGTGTGTGTGTGTCTGAGCCCCCTGTGTCCTGGTATCTATCTGTGTGTGTGTGAGCCCCCTGCGTCCTGGGGTGTGTGTGTGTTTGTGCCCCCCGTGTCTTGATGTCTGTGTGTGAGTAATCACCCTGTGTCCTGATGTGTGTGTCAGTGTGTGAGCCTCCTGCTTCCTAGTGCATGTGTGTGTGTGAGCCCCCTGCGTCCTGGTGTGTGTGTGTGTGCCCCCCTGTGTCTTGATGTCTGTGTGTGAGTAATCACCCTGTGTCCTGATGTGTGTGTGTGTGTGTGTGTGTGTGTGTCTGTGTGTGAGCCCCCTGCATTCTAGTGTATGTGTGTGTGTGAGCCCCTTGCATCCTGGTGTCTATCTGTGTGTGTGTGAGCCCCCTGCGTCCTGGTGTGTGTGTGTGCGCCCTCCCCTGTGTCTTGATGTCTGTGTGTGAGTAATCACCCTGTGTCCTGATGTGTGTGTGTGTGTGTCTGTGTGTGAGCCCCCTGCGTCTGTGTGTGTGTGTGTGTGTGTGTGTGTGTGTGTGTGTGTGTGTGTGTGTGTGTGTGTGTGTGTGTGTGTGAGAGAACGAGCCCCCTGCGTCCTGGTATCTATCTGTGTGTGTGAGCTCCCTGCGTCCTGGTGTCTATCTGTGTGTGTGTGTGTGTGTGTGCACCCCCCTCCTGTGTCTTGATGTCTGTGTGTGAGTAATCACCCTGTGTCCTGATGTGTGTGTGTGTGTGTGTGTCTGTGTGTGAGCCCCCTGCGTGTGTGTGTGTGTGTGTGTGTGTGTGTGTGTGTGTGTGTGTGTGTGTGAGAGAGAGCGAGCCCCCTGCGTCCTGGTATCTATCTGTGTGTGTGAGCCCCCTGCGTCCTAGTGTCTATCTGTGTGTGTGTGTGTGTGTGTGTGTGTGTGTGTGTGAGCCCCCTGCGTCCTGGTGTCTATCTGTGTGTGTGTGAGCCCCCTGCGTCCTGGTGTGTGTGTGTGTGCGCCCCCCCCTGTGTCTTGATGTCTGTGTGTGAGTAATCACCCTGTGTCCTGATGTGTGTGTGTGTGTGTGTGTGTCTGTGTGTGAGCCCCCTGCGTCCGTGTGTGTGAGAGAGCGAGCCCCCTGCGTCCTGGTATCTATCTGTGTGTGTGAGCCCCCTGCGTCCTGGTGTCTATCTGTGTGTGTGTGTGTGTGTGTGTGTGTGTGTGTGAGCCCCCTGCGTCCTGGTGTCTATCTGTGTGTGTGTGTGAGCCCCCTGTGTCCTAGTATCTATCTGTGTTTGTAAGAGCCCCCTGCGTCCTGGTGTCTTTCTGTGTGTGTGAGCCCCCTGCGTCCTGGTGTCTATCTGTGTGTGTGAGCCCCCTGCATCCTGGTGTCTATCTGTGTGTGTGTGAGACCCCTGCATCCTGGTGTCTGTGTGTGTGTGAGACCCCTGCGTCCTGGTGTCTATCTGTGTGTGTGTGTGACCCCCCCTGCGTCCTAGTGTATGTGTGTGTGAGCCCCCTGCGTCCTGGTGTCTATCTGTGTGTGTGTGTGTGAGCCCCCTGCGTCCTGGTGTCTGTGTGTGTGTGTGTGTGTGTGAGCCCCCTGCGTCCTGGTGTCTGTGTGTGTGTGAGCCCCCTGCGTCCTGGTGTCTATCTATGTGTGTGTGAGCCCCCTGCGTCCTAGTGTATGTGTGTGTGAGCCCCTTGCATCCTGGTGTCTATCTGTGTGTGTGTGAGCCCCCTGCGTCCCGGTGTCTATCTGTGTGTGTGTGAGCCCCCTGCGTTCTGGTGTCTATCTGTGTGTGTGTGTGTGTGTGTGAGCCCCCTGCGTCCGTGTGTGTGTGTGTGTGTGTGTGTGTGTGTGTGTGAGAGAGAGCCCCCTGCGTCCTGGAGTGTGTGTGTGTGTGTGTGTGCCCCCTGCGTCCTGGTGTGTGTGTGTGTGTGTGTGTGTGTGTGTGTGTGTGTGTGTGTGTGTGAGCCCACTGTGTCCTGGTATCTGTCTGTGTGTGTGTGAGCCCCCTGCGTCCTGGGGTGTGTGTGTGTGTGTTTGTGCCCCCCGTGTCTTGATGTCTGTGTGTGAGTAATCACCCTGTGTCCTGATGTGTGTGTGTGTGTGTGTGTGTGTGTCTGTGTGTGAGCCCCCTGCATCCTAGTGTATGTGTGTGTGTGAGCCCCTTGCATGCTGGTGTCTATCTGTGTGTGTGTGTGTGTGAGCCCCCTGCGTCCTGGTGTGTGTGTGTGTGTGTGCGCCCCCCCTGTGTCTTGATGTCTGTGTGTGAGTAATCACCCTGTGTCCTGATGTGTGTGTGTCTGTGTGTGAGCCCCCTGCGTCCGTGTGTGTGTGTGTGTGTGTGTGAGAGTGAGCCCCCTGCGTCCTGGTATCTATCTGTGTGTGTGAGCCCCCTGCGTCCTGGTGTCTATCTGTGTGTGTGTGTGTAAGCCCCCTGCGTCCTGGTGTCTATCTGTGTGTGTGTGTGTGTGTGAGCCCCCTGCGTCCTAGTGTCTATCTGTGTTTGTGAGAGCCCCCTGCGTCCTGGTGTCTTTCTGTGTGTGTGAGCCCCCTGCGTCCTGGTGTCTATCTGTGTGTGTGAGCCCCCTAAGTCCTGCGGTCTGTGTGTGAGCAATCACCCTGTGTCCTGGTGTGTGTGTGTGTGTGTGTGTGTGTGTGTGTGTGTGTGTGTGTGTGTGTGTGTGTGTCTGTGTCTGTGTGTGTGAGCCCCCTGTGTCCTGATGACTGTGTGCCCTAACCCCCACTTATTCCTAACACTAACCACCCCACCTACTTTCTACATTACCTTGCGTGGTTTTATTTAATAAGAAAAAGGGGTGTGATTTGAGGAGGTGTGGCCTGTGTTAAGGGGCGGGGTTTAGGGCGCCAGCGCTTGAGTGCCTATAGGCTCCTGAGCTGTAAATCCGGCCCTGCGCTTGTGTTTACATTTAGCCTGCGAGCTGCGATCGGCAGCCCGCAGGCTATTCACCGAGCCCCCCGCCGTAAATTGACAGGAAGCAGCCGCTCGCGCGGGCGGCTGTTTCCTGATTAATTAGCCTGCAGCCGGCGACGCAGATGTGCGTCGCTAGTCCTGCAGCTACCACTTTGCGGAAGCGCGTTATGAGTGCGCGGTCGGCAAGTGGTTAAGCTGCATCTGACTAATAATTGCGGAGGAAGTCAGCATTGCAAACCCAGTCAGTTAAATAATGAAACATAAATTCAAAAATAGTGTACGTACAATTCACAAAACTTAGTGTTTTTGCATTTCATTATATATTCCACACAATATGCATTAAAAAACAGGTTTTAAAGTAAGTCTGATGTCACGGCAATGTGACAGAAGTGGCATTTTCGTTGCATCCCCAATGCTTGGTCGGATCTACGTTACCGTGCGGTTTTCCATTGACTTTTGGCAAAGTGCAGTGGACTGGAAGTAATGTATGTCAATGGCGATGCATGTCAATAAAAACCCGCAGCATTTTTACGCGTATTTTTTGCAATAAACTTCCGCGCACGTGAGCGCATCGGCCACAGGAAGTGATCTTCACTTCCTGCTTGGCCCGCTGCCAGAAGGAGACTTGTTTTTGGTGGTGCAGCGTGAAGTGTGTCCAATCTGCAGTGTGGAGCTGGCTTCAAGCCAAAATAAAAAAACAAACAGATACATATAAAGCTCTGCGTCCTATAGAGCGGTGTTTCTCAACATTGTGTTGGTATGTACCCCTTTTAAAACCCTGTACTCACCAAGTACCCCCTAGCAGAGTAAACATTATCACAAGTACCCCTTGACAGATACATATTAATTGTAGTACATGATAATTGGTTCTAAACAATTTCAAAGCATTTACTATTGCTTTTAATTAGCTAAAACAGTAATTTGGTGTGGCTTAAAGATAGTCTGACGCCTTATAAAATTGCTCTTTTTATTTAACATTTATCTTCTGCACTATCACCATAGCTAAAACGCCACATCCCCACAGCAGAACGCTATATTTAAACCCACCAAATCCTGGGGCAAAAATCCACGACTTTCAAAGTTGTGGATTTTACTCCCTGGGGAGGCAGAGCTTAGCGCTGATGCCCTGCCTCCATTAGTGTCAATCCCCGCTTATCTCCGCCTCTCCCCGCCCCCAAAGATGCGTCAATAAGCGGGGATTGACGCAAGTAGAGGCAGAGCTACGATCCCTGCATTTTGACCAGGGGATTTTAGGGGTTCAATTACAGCGTTCTGCTGCAGGGATGCAGAGTTTTACCTATGATGATAGTGCAGAAGATAAATGTTAAATAAAAAAAGCAATTTTGTAAGTCTTCAGACTCTCTCTATACCATAAACCATTCTCTAAACCTCTAAATTTGTTATTCTTGGTTAAATATATTAAGCCAGAGTACCCCCTGGAACCATCAGAAGTACCCCCTTGGGTACGCGGACCACACGTTTAGAACCTAGGCTGTAGAGCCTTCCCATTCCTCTTCTCGTCCTGACGTTCCTGCATTGACTCCCCTGTTAGCAGTCTCCGACCCATCGGTCGGAGGCGGCTCTCTTCTGCTGTGGGTGGTCTTCGGAAGTCCTTTGGAGCATTAACCCTCCCGAAGACGGGACAGTCCATATTGCGCACGTGCGAGCGCCCTCTCTTGTGCACTTCCACGTGTGTAGTACAGAGCTGCCCGTCTTTGGCAGCACTCGGACTCCCAAAAACTGCCGAAGCCTCCCGTGGCAGGAGATTTAAACAGAGGAGCCTGTAGGAGAACGAGGGGATGATGAAAGGAACTGGAAGGTTCAATAGGACCCAGAGCCTTCCCTCTCCTTAGGTGAGCATCTGTTTTTTTTTTTCTTCGCTTCAGGCTTGCTTTAAGAGCTTTTGCTTAGTATTAGGGAACTGCATACAAGAGAGGTGGATATAGAAAGGTTTGAGTGCACTTGGGGCTTCACCTCAGGGTGAAAATTAAAACACACTTAAAACACTTACATAACATATCTTCTAAAGGTGAAAAGAGTTCTGCAGAGTAGGCAGCAAAACAACTGAGAGTAAATCAGTACAGAAACAAGAAATCAACAAGAATAACAAATAATACTAGCAAAAAAACAACAAAACAGATCGCTGTAAAAGATGAAAATAATGTAAAAAAAAACATGCAAAGACATTAAAGAAAAAGACTAAAAAGCAGAGTTTTGACAGCGTGGGAGTGAAGTAGGAGTGCTACAAGAATGACTAACATGCACAGAAAGCACCGAGTCTAAGATATTCAAGAAAATAAATAATAATGAGCGAGCTGTGTGCGAGAACATCATTATTGTGTTTATTTCATTTGGGAGTATATTTTGTTTTTAACAGCAAAAGTTATCAGTGCATCTACGACTACAAGTGTGGAACTTGCGTAAGAATAAAAAGTAAACTTTTACTGCATCATAGTGTGTTTAGCAAATAAATACAAGGAAAATACATACTTGAGGTTTGGTCTGACTCTCCACTGTGCTCCTCAGACAGAGATTGGGAAGTGATGGACTAGCATACATCACTGACTCACATTCACTGAAATGCTTCAAGAAGCAGCAATCAGCCAATCACTTTATAGCCATCTTCTCCGCATCATAGCGGGCCAAGGCAACACCTGAGCAAGTGGGAAAGAGCTTTTTTTTAAATTTTGTGAAAATGTACACATTTACAAACTATGATTTTTTTTAATTTACTGTTTCAAACTTTTGTTTTACAAATAATCAGCAAAAAGTTGCTGCCTGAACGCAAGTAGTGGATACTAGAGATGTTAGCATATTTCAGTGTGTTGTCAGCAGAGGCTGACAATTATTTTTTTCCCTATCCCAACCATAATAATAACAACATATACTACTATTACCTCTTCATGCCTAGCACTATACCCCCCTCCCCATAAGATAACTCATCCAAGTATAACAGACAATTTTGGAACAATTCTTGGGTACCTGGAGGGTCAGTGGTATCATAACTGAGGAGTTGAATTTGAATGATTTTAGTACCAACTCCACAGCCCTGGTCCTTATTAGGCTGCGGAGTCGGAGTCGGGTAGTCGGAGAAATTTTGGGTACCTGGAGTCTGAGTTGGCGGTTTCATAAACTGAGAATTCAGAGTTGGAGTCGGATGATTTTTGTATCTACTCCACAGCCCTGGGCACAATCCCCTGCAGTGTAAACCCTTCCACCTCAATAATCCACTTATTCATATCAAAAGAAAATATGTATTCTCCCTCCAAGCCCTAGTAACCCCCTCAGAACCCAATTCCCTCCCACAAACCCAAAAGTGAAAAAAGCCTATAGTGTAACACTCAAAATGTCATCTCTGTTCTAAAACAATAAACTTTGAACAGATAGGAGCAAACATGACTAGTATAAAGTTACTAGAACTAGGGTTAAAAACTCAAAGGCCTATTTCACTGAAGCAAATAGATTACATTGTTGGCTTGCTATAGAAATTATCAGACAGTTTTGTGTCACAAACAAGGCAGAGAAAGTTCTGCCTAAAGCCTAGTACACACAATGCAATTTTCTGTCAGATCGACAGATCAATCTGATAGAATGTTGCATCGTGTGAAGACATCCAAACCGCACCCGATTGATAATGTAATTGATTTCCTGTTGATAACTACCCGAAATCGATTGCGTTATCATTCGTGATGTGATCGGACTGGTCAGAAATTATCGGATAGATCCTTCGATCTGATGGGAAATTGCATTGTGTGTACTAGGCTTAAAGAGGAACTGTCGTGAAAGTCTTAAAATTTAAAACACATACAAATAAGAATTATATTTCTTCCAGAGTAAAATGAGCCATAAATTACTTTTCTCCTATGTTGCTGTCACAGTAGATAGTAGAAATCTGACCTAACCGACAGGTTTTGGATTAGTCCATCTCTTTATGGGGGATTCTCAGCATGACCTGAAAAAGATTTATACAAAGATGCTGGCCAGCCTCCCTGCTCGCTACATACTTATTTGCCAGTTGGATAGAACAACTGCTATTTACTAAGTGCTTTTAAAAATAAAGAAAACCCTGAGAACTCCCTATGAGAAGATGGGCTAGTCCAAAATCTGTTGGTAATTTCTACTACTTACTGTAAGTGACAGCAACATAGGAGAAAAGTAATTTATGTAAGAAATGTACTTCTTATTTGTATATGTTTACATGTATTTTAAATTTTAAGATTTTCGCGACAGAGGTCCTTTAAAGGGACTCCGAGCACCTCTCATGGGTATGCCTTTAAAGAGACTCCGACCAGTACTGCAAAGTACTTAAAGATGCATACCTTTCTGTAGCTTGTTCTCTCCTCTTTCATTTGATGCCTGAATCGCCATTCTAAACACATCAATTTAAAAATTGCGGCTGCCATCTTTGCTATGTTATAACCTCTAGGTCACCCCTGTCTTCTCTGTTAGAGAAGTGCATCACTGAATGAAACAGGAAGAGGAAGTGACACGCATGGCCATTGCAAGAGGCTCCCCCAGAGGGGTCATAGCACGACTTTGTTGGAAGTCGTCTGGCTTAAAGGCATACTCATGAGAGGTGCTCGGAGTCCCTTTAAGCTACTCTGCTTTATTTGATCTTGCAAATACTAAAATCAATGCAATCTGATGAATGTATCTGGTTATCCTCAATGTTATCAATTAGTTTCTCAGAGAAGTGAAAGTTTGAGTTCACTTTGGCGCACGTGCCGCGCCGGATTGTAGCTCTGCAATTAAATCTCTGTCATTTGAGTGCTGGCAATAGCTGGACCCCGAATTACTCCCAGAGAGGGAGCAATTAGGTAATCAGTAGGGGAATACATTTTTTATATTCCTTAGATTGCGTAGCGCAGGTAGACCTGTCACTAGGCTTCCCCTGAACCCAAATCAAATGCAGCAAGAACATACATACTCCATCTGAAAGAGGTGCTTCATTTGAGAAGGTTTTCTCAGTCAACAGAGATGGTACAGGGAATTATTATTCTTATTATTATTAATGTTTACATAGCGCCAACATCTTCCGCACATTGGCCCATATGCAATTCACTTTTTCTCCTGAGTTTTCTCTTAGGTGATATTTTTAAACTTGTCAATATAATGCCTCTTAAGCTACCAGAAAGCAAGAAAACACACAAAATCATTTTGGTAGTACTTTTCCACCTACTTTTCAGTAACTTTTTTAGTTGAAAAGTGCTTGAAGGGCATTTTAAATTGAAGGTAAAAAATTATCTCCTAGGAGAAAACTCAGGTGAAAAAGTGAATTGCATATGGCCTATTGTCTTGTCACTTAAAGTGAACCTCCAGACTAAAAATCTACTTAGCAGCACTGAAAAGGCTTTGTATTTCACAGCATCAGAACTTTGCTTTTCTTACATAAGCCTTATTTTTAGCTGCACAAAAGCTTAAGCTCCGCCCCATGAAAGGAAAACTGCCCAGGCTTTTTTTCCCTGATGCTGTGCAAAGCATGATGGGATCTCCTATGTTGTTATTCATGTTGCCTAGCAACTGGGAGGGGTGATCAGCACACAGGACAGTTGGAAATGTGTCTCACGCTCCCTGTCACCTCCTTTCAACCAAAAAGATGGCTGCCGTCATGAAATCAAACATTTTCCTGTTCTTTTAAAATAAGGCGGGTAAGAGATTATATTACCTATCTATTTTAATTAACATAACTAATGTAACTTAATGACAGTATGTTTGTTTAGGCTAAAGTTCCTCTTTAACTGTCTCTCACAGGGGCTTACAATCTAATCCCTACCATAGTCATATGTCTGTGTATGTATCTATTGTGTAGTGGACTGCAAGGCTGGTTTCACACTGTAAACTAGCATTGGCGATGCAGTGCACCGCGCGCGATACATCGCATCGCACCATCAAAAACAGGCTTTCAGAGAACACTGCACTATTGCGCTGCCTGTTCCCTGCCTGGCTACCGGCCAAGTAGGATGTGACAAGCGCTTGCCGCCACTTCCTGCTTCGGGTATGCGGAAGCATATTATTATAATATGCTTCTGCTCTGAGACGTTGCTTCAGTAATCATTTTAAAATCCACGCATCACCATTGACTAACATGACTTCCGGGACAATGCAGATCGACGCAAGTCGACGCATCACCGCAGCGTTAACATAGTTTTGGACCTGTGTCGGGGTTTTGGAAAAAACAGCACTTCCGTTGCGCCGCACCACGGAAGTATGAATGTCTCCATAGACTTTCAATGCCGGGTGGTGGAGCACAGTAAAAATACCTCACAGCCCCGGTGTGAAAGGGCCACAAGGGGTTTAGGGCCAGTTTTTAGGGGAAGCCAAATATCTTTTTTATATGTTTTTTGAATGTGGGAGGAAACTGGAGTGCCTATAGAAAACCCACGCAGACACAGGGAGAACATGGGAACTCCATGCCGATAGGGCCCAGGCTAGTATGTGAACTGTGGAGCCATTGCTGCAAAACAAGAGTGCTAACCACTATGCCACCGTGCTGCCTATATGATGAGGTGATAGTCTAGCTCAGACCACTGTTATTTGTCTACACATATTTTCCTGAATAGCCATTGTCAAACTCATTATATTTATAATATGTGAGAAGAAAAACTGGTTATTGAAACGTGGTGAAAATTGATTTTCCTCCACAGGTGTTTTGCAGCTTGAATATTTTTCAGGACTTTGTTTTATTTTTAATGTTGACTTCATTACACAACAAAAAAGAGCATTCAACAAACTCATTTAGTATTTCATTCTGTGACTCAGCATGCCGTCAGATATATTTCACTCACGATTACTCACGATAGACTGCGGCTCTTCGGCATCACGCAACAAACTGACTCAACCAATAACTCTGAGGGAGAACATTTTTAGAAAGTGCCGAAAGTTTAGCCTGTCCTCCCTTTAATGTTTTGTACCACAGGAAACGAGGAGGAAACAGAGCGGTACTAACAATAAATGATCACAGAACCTCCTAAATGGACACCCTAGCGTGAAAATGTTACTTTTTGTGGAAAATTTACAAAATCAATAACACCATGCAGAGATTCTTATTGATTTTCCTTTGGAGCGTACCATTTTGCATGCGAGAACCATGGGTGAGGCAGAGAGAGAAACTGCATTTGGCTCATTTTAAGAAGGACATTTTGTGATTCATTTAGTAGCAGGGAAGGAAGGCTCTGTGCGCTTGCTGTCTTGCCTCTGTCTTACTTAGTTGATCTCAGTATGGAGCAGAGTATTTTTGCATTTAATAAGGTCTGGATATAAAACGTATGGTATGCAGAGAAAATTAAGTGATACAGCTGGATACAACAGTTGTTAATGCAAAGTAAACTTATTTAAAGCAAGTCTAAACTTTTGAGAAGAAAGTCCCTTGTGTGAAAGCTGAGCTGATTATTGCGCACCTGAACTTTCTACAGATAACTCAATGGGCTCGATTCACAAAGCGGTGCTAACCCAGTTAGAGACTTTAGGCGTGATAACCATTGCACCACGCTGGTGAAATGCCAGTTTAGGCGTGATAAGTTTAGGCGTGATAAGTTTAGATAAGTTTAGATCGCGCGCAAAGTCCCGCACGCAAAGCAGCGCCATTAAACTCTATATGAAGTGCACCAGACTTTGGTCGCGCAAAACTTTTGATCAGCTGTGCACTGCGGTGCTAACCCAGTTGGTGCTATAGTTATCACGCCTAAACTAATCACGGCTAAACTTATCACACCTAAACTTATCACGCCTAAACTTATCACACCTAAACTTATCACACCTAAACTTATCATGCCTAAACTGAGTTTAGGTGTGATAAAGGCTTTTCACCAGCGTGCTAACTGTTAGCACCGCTTTGTGAATCAGGCCCAATGTGTCTCTAGATAAACTGCATAGTCTCTGCAGAGGGATATTTGGGTGTGGTGTTCACCAATCACTGGGCTGTATCATGGACATATACTGTATACTGTAGCTAGAGGCTGCCTTAACAAGTTCAATAAAACCTGAGAGCCTTGCTTGCAAAACCATGATTTCTTAGGGTCCATACTCACGGCAATATTTCATCTGTCAAAATGAAAGAAGAATGATCATTCCAACTGACATTGTGTAATTATTTTTTAAAGATCTTTAAAGAAAAAGTGGTAAATGATGTTTACAGACAGCCAATGTATGATGATGCTCGTGTACTTTGAAAGCCCGTCATGAAGGATCAGAACACTTCTTTCAACGTCCCCATGTGTACAGATTTTAAACGATCTTTCCGATAAAGTCTATAGAACTTCTCCCTGCATCCTTCTTTATTTAAAGATCCTATCATTGGTAATCTTCTTGGGGCTTAATTCACAAAGCGGTGCTAACCTACTTAGCATGTCTAAAGTCTTTACACGTGCTAACCAGGGTGCTAAGTAGGTTAATCAATTGAGAAATCCGGTGATAATCTACTTAGCACCCTGGTTAGCACGTCTAAAGACTTTAGACGTGCTAAGTAGGTTAGCACCGCTTTGTGAATCAAGCCCTTGGAGTCTATTGCTGTTGTCTACATCCCATTGCTAAAGATCTTTAGCATGAAGATTGTGGAAACTTTGTTCATCAGCAGTTTCCAGCAATTTACTCTTGCACTGGGTACTTTAGATTGACTTACCTTTTTAAACCTATAAGGATATTCCATATACATTCTCTCTGCAGGGTTCTCCAAGTTTGAGATATTAGTCCTAATTAAATTCACTTTTTCTCCTAAGTTTTCTCCTACCAGATCATTTTTGCACCTTCTGTTTAAAATAACTTTTGCACTATGCCTGGCCTGGATTTACATCACCTAGCGCCCTAAACTTCACCCTCCTTGGCTGGAAGGTGTAATGGTTAAGGGCTCTGCCTCTGACACAGGCAACCAGGGTTCGAATCTCGGCTCTGCCAGCACCTATTCAGTAGGAGACCTTTGGCAAGTCTCCCTAACACTGCTACTGCCTATAGAGCGCGCCCCAGTGGCTGCTGTTCTGGCGCTTTGAGTCTGCCAGGAGAAAAGCGCGATATAAATGTTATTTGTCTATTTGTGTCTCCATCAACCTATAAACACCTGCCATACCGCACTGCTTGTGCTGGCTGGCTGAGCTGTCACCTCTCCCCTACTTCCCTTGCCAGTCATAGGCAGGGCCGGCCTTAGGTTTTACAGCGCCCTGAGCGTAACCAGATTTTGGTGCCCCCCCCCCCTATTCCTAGGCAGATCCCCCCCCTTAGTGTATATAGGCTACTAGTCTTGCAGATCCCATTAGTGTATTTAGGCAGCAGATCCCCCAGCCCCCCCTTAGTGTATCTAGCCTAGGCATATTCCCCCTATAGCGTAGGGAGGTTAGGGATGGGGAACCTTACTTTTTGCGGGTCTTTTCTTCTTCTTACTGTCTGTCATACAGACAGTTTTGTATTGCAGTTTGCAGACTCGGTGCCAGTGTAGCTGGGATGGATTCTGGGAGCAGGTAAGGAGAAGATGGCCAGGACTCATCACTCAGGACAGGAGAACAGGGCAGGGTGACACACGTGCTGCCAGGGGCGTAGCTAGAAATCATGGGTCCCCATACCAAAATTTTGATTGGGCCCCGCCCCCCTCAAAAAAAATTATTGGGCACCATTGTGTCCCCTCCCCCTGCACCAGTTTTAGGTAGCCCCCCAGTATTAGTTAGCCAGTGTGCCCCCCCAAGTTATTCCAAGTAGCCAGTGTGCTTTCTTCCCTCCCCCGTTAGTATAGGTGGCCAGTCTGCTATCCCCCTCCCCCCACCTATTAGTATAGGTGGCCAGGGTTCTCACCTCCCCCAGTTAGTATAGGTGGCCACTGACCGAGGGGCTTTCACTCCCTCCCTCCCTTCTGGCCCCCTCCGTTAGTATAGGCGGCCAGCAGTGTGTAACAGAGACCTCACCTCTCCGGACGGACGGCTCCACCGGCGATCTATCGCCTCCATGCATCTCGTCACATGGCCTGACGTCAGGTCACACGACAAGAAAGGACACTGTTGTCATAGAGATGTGAAGTATGGAGGAGCTGGTTGACCTGTTCATAGAGGTGAGTTCCCTGCATTAGAGAGGGCTAGTTCACAGTCGGAATGCAAATTGCGAATCACGATTTTGCCACGATTTGCGTTGTGATTCCTGTTCAATAAAAAGAGAATCACATCTCAATCGCCCCAAAGTGCTGCATGCAACATGTTTACGATTCATGCAAATCGCAAATGTTGCAGTGAGAATGATCCCGTAGGCATACTTTAGCAGAAGCACTTTGCTGTTCACTAGCGATCAGCAAAGTGCTGAAAAGCGCAGGTGAGGTGAAACTGGGAGAAGTACAGATACACTTCATGCTGCAGGACATCTTCAAAACAAGATCTAGTGCTGTGAGACAGTCTGGCTCTGGGTGGGGAGGGGAGGGGGGGCAGTTTGTGAGCTAGTCCCTGGGAAGCAGGCACAGACATTACTCTAATTAGAAAGGATTGCAATGCAGACTGCTCTGAAGAAGGATGCTAAGTGAAAAAAACAACAAAAAAACAGATCAACTTCTAGACGTGCATCGCTGACTTTTAGTGAAGTTTACACAAGTTCCCTTGAAGTCCGCTGACAGCCTACTGAGTGGCTCTCCTAGGTTTACTGAATAAATATCCTAGCACAATAAATAGTAAGGCAGTGTCCTGTGTCATGCATGTAGTAGCGATTTATTTACCTGTGTCATCTCTGCTGAGATGTGCACAGCAGATAGTCACACTCCCAGGGCAGTGAGAGGAGGATGTGTGCGTAGAGGGGGGCGAGGCAGCAGCACTCAGCCCAGCCAGCATCACACCCTGTGCTTTTCAGGACATCTCTCTCTCTGACTCTGTGCTGCTACTCTGTTCTGCCCAGTGAGAAATGACATTCTAATGCGTGCACACTAGGAGTGCAGCACGCACAGGTAACAACAATATACCAGGTTCCTGGTCTTCGCCCCCATCACCCCCAGCGGCACCAGGGGGCGGAGCTACCATGCAAAACGGACCCAGCCGGAGCCCGCAGATCAGCAGGCAGTTAAATAACAGATATGCGGCCAGGGCGTCAAGAGCGCCCCCCTGGAAGCCGGCGCCCTGAGCGATCGCTCTGGTCGCTCAGGTCAAAGGCCGGCCCTGGTCATAGGTAGCTACAGGTGCCCCTTAGTATTAGGCAGCCAGAGGTGCCCCGACTGAAGAGAGATCTGCTCAGTGGAAGTCCTAGGCGAGAAACCTCTCATTTACACTCCGCTCGGGACTCTGCATAGATTAGGCAGGAAGGAGGCGCTCAGGGAGGGGAGTGAGCCGCCTTTCTATCATCAGACACCTGTAGGCATGTGCCTACAGTGCCATATGGTAATTCCGGCCCTGCACTATGCAGTTGCTAAGTAAAAAGTATCAAAAAGAAGGTGAAAATGTACTGTCAAAATTATTCTGAGTATTTTCTTGCTTGCTGGTAGCTTAAAAGGCCTTTTATTTATTATGTGAAATTATTACCTAGGAGAAAAGGTCAACTGGATCAGGCCCATTGTATATTATTCCATTGGGATCAAGATCTTGTAATATAATGTATGTGGATTTCCCTACACAATTTGGTTTTGTGAACATTTTCTAAGATGGTTTTATCTTGTCAGATTTTGTTACTCTATTTTAATGTTCAAAACATAATAGAAAATAACAGCATCACAGCTGCAAGCATATTTTGAATTATCTGCCATTCCTTGAAAAGCATAGTTATTATCATTACTGAGTTAAATGACAACTAGTGCTGGGTGGTGGTTATTTGTGTTGTGGGATGGAACTTCAGGGAAGGGGAGAAGCCCATAAATGACAAGACGTGATTCTAGTGGAGGAGAAAAGGAGGTTTGCATAGTGTAGGTTGTGAATGTGATAATGTCTGTAATTAAACTATTTCAGGTTCTTTGGTACGGATATCTACACCCCTGTATAATTCACGTGCAGATCAGGGGCATAGATATGCACACTGTTTACTTACCGCTGCATTCACAATCCCCACGCCGTTTCCATTCGCCTCATCATCGCAATCCCCTCCTTCTGTGATCGTGGTATGAGAATCAGCTGTTCCCAACCCCGATCACTGTGCCTGTGACTTCCAAGAGCTTGCAGCCTGACGGGCCTGATTCACAAAGCGGTGATAACTCAGTTATCATGCCTAAAAGACTTTAGGCGTGATAACCTTTGCACTTCTAAGTTAGCACCGTTTTGTGCTCTTTATCGCGCGCAAAGCCCCGCGCGCAAAACTTTGCAATCGTGCAACTCCGCGCGCTGCACCCATAGGGTTTAATGGGCGCATCGCGCGCACTGCACCGTGGGAATTTCGTGCGAGTTTCATTTTATCACGCCTAAACTGAGTTTAGGCGTGATAAAGGGCTTCTCACAGGCGTGCAAACACTTTGCACCTCTTTGTGAATCAGGCCCAATGACTACTCTGATCACTGATATAATTTCAGTGCATATTTACACCTCACTGAAGGTAACTGATATCATTGCTGGCTACAGAATAAATTATCAGATTGACACCTAATTAAGTAATTACTGAGTAAATAAAGGACAGAAGCTCTCTGCTTCCTCCCTGTATACAGCAGAAACTTTTCTGCCTTGTTTACACTATTTTGTACACTTCTAAAACCATCTGATAATTCTGGTTGGCAAAGACAAACTTATCAATTATCAGCTAAATGAGGTAATAAGCTTGAGTTTTAACCCTTTCAGTAGTTTGAAAAATAGTCATATGGTTTTAGCTGTACATTTTAGGTTGTGTTTAATGCTTTAGACCATAGATGAAATTTCAGTTTAATACCACTTTAAAGCGGTATTAAACTCTGACATAATATTCAATTAAAATGTGTTTTCCTACTTTTTATATCCCATACAGTTATAATATTTGCTTTTGTGCACAAGTAATATTATTAATTTAGAAATTACAAGTCCCCAAAGTCCAGTTTTATTTGCTCTGAAAGCTGCCATTGCATTTTATTCATAACTGGTGTATTTATATTGTAATGTACCCAGTAATGATTTCTGAGCAGTGTATCAGTTCTGGACACATTAGAAGAAGTTTCTGCACAGCCAGGGAATGGTTACATTCCTCTCTGCTACAATTAAGTAAACACAAGATAATGCTCTCACCAGTTCCGAGCTCCCTGCTATTGAAAAAATAGGTCCTATGTTTTAACCCTTTGAATGCTGTTCTGCTAAAAAAAATGTGGTAGTATATTATATGCTGTAAATAATCTTTTAGAGCAAAGAAGAAATGCGGGGTTTTATACCACTTTTTTTTTGGGTCAATTTTCCGTCCGATTGAGCATTTTTATGCATCAAAGATATGTCAGATTCTCGGTACTGCCGACCAAAGAGGGCCATGTTTCCTACTCCAAAATGTATACGAAAAATGTTTGGATTTTTGCAAAAATACTAAATCAAATTTTCATTAAAAAAAAAAGAGAATTTTCTCTAAAAATGCATTGAAGTCAGTAAAGCATGAACAAAGGTATTTTTGCTAAAAATACTAATTCACATAAAAATTAAAGTTTTTGCAAAGGGTGTTCTTCATTAAAATTCAGTCTGGGGTTTAAAAATCAAGTGAACGCCTTGATAGGTAGAACAGAATATGTAAGCAACTGCTTTTAAAAGCTGTTTAAAATTACACAGTTAAATTGATACTACGTTGTTGTGTTTTACTGAGCCAGACATTTCTATATTTCAATACTTATAAGAACAAACATATAGATTGTACATCAGGCAAGGCCGGATTTATATTTTTTGTGCCCCTAGGACAAGTATGTTGTTGTAAGGCCTTACAGGTTATGTCCCCAAGTCTCTTTGCCCCAATCTATTGCCACGGCTCTGAACCCAGCCCACGGTCTTCACCTATAGACAAGCTCCCACATGAACCGGACACGTTATTTGTCTCCTGACTGCGGTTACCCCCAGGTCTTAAACGGCAAGGTATACAGACTGAAGAAGAGAGGACAATAACCCACCAGAACCCCATTGAGGCAAGTATAACACAGGTCAATAGTTCTTAAGTATCACACAGGACTATTACCTTGATTCAGGAGGATGAGGCCCTCAGTGTTGATTGCCAGTGATGACAGATGTTTCAGGAACAGGCAGTGAATGATCCAGGCAGTGAGAGAATTCATGCAAGGTCCACATGCAAGATTATTCAAGCAACAAGCAAGGGTCAGTCCAGTTATAACTAGAGTGTCCAGTACACAAGAAATTGTCGGTCCAGGTAGCATGCAAGAGTATCCATTTAACAAGCAGCGGTCGGTCCAGGCGGCAGGCAAGAGTATCCATTTAACAGGCAGAGATCGGTCCAGGCAGCAAGCAAGAGTATCCAGGAATAAAAGCAAGGGTTAGTAACAGCAGACAATAATGGTCAAATACAGGCCAAGGTTAAGATCCAGTAATTCAAATAATGTGAGTGCGCACCCAGCAACTAGCCACAGCTATGCTTATCATGGGCGAAAACTGGGAGCACTCTGCAGGCTTAAAGAGAACCAGAGACGAAGCACCCTCATGTATTTTATTACATTTATCAGTGGGAACATGACAGTAAACACCTACCCTGCTTTTAGTTTTATTATTCTCAGTCTAATCTATCTGTTATCAACTGTGATAAGAATCCACCGACTATTCAGTCGAGGTTTGACCTGGAATCATTATAGCTGAGTCACTCTTCTGTGAAGTCTTTTCAAGCCCAAGCCTTCCCCCTCCTGGCTCAAATTTCATACTTTACATACTGAGAGCTCTAATGATATGGGAGGGGCTGATGCTGCAGGAAAAATCTCTAACAGACAAGTGTGGCTGTGTGATCTGTGTGCTCTGTGTGTGCAGCCTGTCATTATTATCTACTGTATGCAGTTTCATTTCTATGAGAGACACTTCCTACAGGCAGCCACAAAGCATACCAGAATAATAAAGTTGAAAGCACACAGATGAAAGCCTACAGCAGCCCTGCTTGTCTAGTCTCATATAGCCTAGACAGCACATCCAGAACACCTCATAACCTAAAGGAGAAGGAATATGAGCCGGCGGCCATATTGGATATTTCCTGGAGGAATAATGGATAAAAAGCACTCAAAAAGGCACACCAGAGTGGCAAAATTATGGGGTAGAGCATTTATTCTTTACAAGCTATCAACTGATATGTTTATTTTGTGTGAATCGTTCATCTCTGGTTCCCTTTAAATACAACTTTCATCCAATCAGTGGCCGGCCACAATCCGCACATCCAATCACACAGCGGTGCACCTACCTAGGTGTCAGCTGTAATGTCAGCTGACACTGCACTGTCAGCTGACCGTAGTCAGCTGACTATTGTTTACATCTGCGGAGGGCATACTGGGAACGCACCGTCCGCCTATCAGGATGTGCAGCAGCGCCATCAGTGGGGAACAAGCGCCATGACCCGGAAGTGACGGATTTTGACTGGGTCGCGGCAGAAACATTATCAATAGCAGGCAGGTTCCTTATAGTTGTGGCTACCCTTTCTTGTGCAGTAGTGCCCCTTCCATGCCATGTGTATCGTACATATACAGCAGTCAATTTCTTTCATAAACAGCTCTCTTGAGCATCCATTTCCCTTTTCATGTGTTGCTCCCCATTTTTCAGCCTCCTCTTTCATATGTAGCAGCCCCTCTTTTATGTCCAAGTGCCCCCTTGGGCGGCAGCCACCCAAGGCCCGGGCCTTTGTAGCCTTTCCAGAAATCCTGCCTTGACATCAGGACATCATTTTGTTTAGTCTGTGCTAAGATGCAGATAATGGTAAGACAGAGGGGCCAAAAATGATAATATACACTAAAAAATGGGAATTAGTGGTGGACTTACCTCCCAATTGATGACTCAAATTGTCTGATTCACTCAAAAACTTTATTGTACACTCCAAAATGCCAGAAGGTTTAAATCAGGATGATACCATTTATTGGCTAACTACAAATGAATAAGAATAAACAAGCTTTCGGCCTTGCAGCCTTCGTCAGGTTTACATCCTGTTAGTTTGCAAGCTGGTGGTACAGACAGCTTATATACATGCAACATCAAAAGGGAAAACAGATATTTTTTTCAAGCATAAATACGTCATTAAGATGCCTTTATACAAACAGACCATCTAAATAGGGTAAGATAAGGATCCTTGTTTACTCCATTGCTCACAGACCTGGTATTTAGGATTGACCCAGAGGTACCGTAAATTCTTAGTTCACAAGTTCAGCTAGAGTGGCTGAGACAGTTCATATATCATCAATCTCATACCAATATAGAAAGTTGTTGTCCTTATTCAAACCCTTCTGCACAGCTTTGAACCAATTTATAAATTTTGTTTCTGCTATTAATCGGTCATTTGACGTTTTGAAGCCGCCCTTCAGGGCAGTGACACGAAGATCATCCATGCTGTGTCCGTTGGACCGAAAGTGTGTAGCAACTGGGAGTCCAGATTTGGTATCATTAATAGTGTGCCTGTCTCCAAAATGCGACACATTTTGCAGGTGTGACCTGCTTCATCAGGCAGTATAAGGGAGGAATTAGAATGAACTCTCAGTAAGTGAGGCACCTCCGAGCAGCTTTGTGCATATACGGTAGAATCCCTTTATAGTAAACTTCTAAAGGGTCAGGAAAGGTAGTTTACTATATCAGAATTGGTCATACATTGTATATTTACACAGACACATTTGCTGGGACCTGTGGTCTGAGTTTACTATATCCAGAAGTTTACTATAACAACATGTTATTGTATAATCATAAACTAATGAATTTGATTCCATCCAGTGCCACAGCTGAAGTATCACAGGTATCACAAGAGAGAAACATAGGTGCATTTGGTGAAAAACATGCAATCACTGGACCTTAAGCCCTCTGTAGTCCTTCTGATCCCTCACAGTTGTTCCATTCTGAAAATTCAGGTGACTGAGACCACCGCGGGCTACTGCACATGGCGCGGCACCTAGATCATATTCCCATGGCCAGGAGCGCAAGTGCAGAACACTTCCATCCACGTGAGTGTGATCAGGTGGCATGCGGCCTGGGGACCTGCAGGCAGCTTTCAGTTGGACACTGCGGAACGATTGCGAGGAAACCAGAAGGACTGCAGAGGGCTGGAAGGAGCCCCAGGTAAGGTAGCCTCCCTGCTGGTAAGGACTAGGCTAACTCGTTGTAAAAAAAAACTTGCTACAAATGGTATGGATGAGTTAGCTTCATCAATGCTGAAAACTGGCCTGGAAAGAGTTATAATGGTGTATGTGCACCACTTACTGGAAGTAGGCAGATATTACAGCATTACAGAAAATTCAGTTCTGGAATCTAATGCTATACTGTATATTGTACAGAGAATGACACTTATTGCCACACTGGTCTGAACTCGGCCATGATGAACTATCACGACCACTATGGCTGAGAGTTGTGCAGCAGACCAGAATATGTGCATGCGCCGAATGATGATCCCTAAATATCTGGCATGTCGGACCTTTAGCTATGCCTAAGCATGACCCAACGGCATTGTTCTTGGCACCTCCCCACCCGCTGGAAGCCGCTCCGTCAGATGCGCTTGTCATCCCTTCGCCCCCGCGCATCTCAACAGAGGCATCATCAGCCAAAGGCGACAGTGCACTAACAACACTATACAAAAGTGTCATCAGCCTTTGCACACGATGCTATGCAGGGTGGAGCAGAGAAACGATGAATGTTCGTAATTGAGAAGTTTCTGTTGGTAAGAGCAGCGAAGATAATGTTATTGTGTTGTGCCCGGGCATTGCTAAAAATCTAACACGCCGCATCTTCATGCAATCGTTGTGCGCCTGATGTACTCACGCTGGTCTGACCATAATGACCACCCCGCCATAGCAGTCGTTATGGTGCACCACTCAGAGTTCAGACCAGCATGTGTATGAACCTTTAGGGCTGGTTCAGGTAGTTGTCTCAATCACCTGCCCAGTGTCTCCTCCAAATGCTCTTCTGCAAGGAAGCAGAAAAGCAATTGTTGACTTTCAATGGCGATTCCCAGCGATCGTCATTTTTCATCCCCCAGGGGGACCCAGGCCACGCTAAAGGACCCCAGAATGACCAGACCGTGCTGCTTCCAGACAGTGGAAAAAATAAAGATCAAAATGCTGCTTTAGCATAAACAGCGGTAAATGACGTGCAAGTGTGTGTGTAAACTGGCCCTTAGTTGTTGTACCACACAAGGGAAATGTTTTAAGTAAACACTGTACGGTATTTATTTCTGCATCTGTAGATTTATGTCTTCATCCATATTTGAGGAGGATTTTTCTATTTGTGATTAAAAAGTTTATTTTAGAAATTTTAATTTAACTTTTTGACATGATTTTGTATTTGAAACTTTTATTATACTCAAATTGGATACTAGACCATTGCTTGAAGGATTTTAGTAAGTTGCAAGCAAACATTTCATGAAAATTAATTGAACCACTGTTTGCACAGAAGTCCTGCAGAAATTGAATGCTTGGGAGGTTAAACTGACCAACTTTATTTCACTTTAGGTTTCCAATAAAGCATACCCCCCAGGTAATGAAAAAAATGAGATCTACTTACCTGTCTCTTCTAACAGCCCCTGGCAGCCGATCTGTCCCTCGCCACAGCTCCGGGGGCCTGGGATCCCCTCTGTTGGAGACGTCGACCTCGCAAAGTCGGCATCTTCTTTACGAGGCGCGGCCACGCCGCTTGCGATCGTGCGCTTGTTACCTGGAGTGATCTGTGCACTTGCAATACTTCTGCACCTGCGCAAAACACTCCAGACCATGTGAGCGCGAGGTCAGCATCTCCAACGAATACCGGGACACAGGAGCTGCGGTGAGGGACAGATTGGCTGCTGGGCTGGAGGAAGCCCCAGGTAAGTAGATCTAATTTTTTTTCTTACCTCGGTTGTATCCTTTACATACAAACATTAAACAAAACTGCAAACATGCAGGAATCTTTCATGTTTAAATGTAAAATAAATTACCATTTTGATGCATGTGTCTACAGTGAGAATAAACAGTCACAGTTGCGTCCCATGTTCTTATGTTCTGTTAGTGACCATTGTGCGGACGGAGCCGATGTGCAGCACGTAAGTGCTAGTTTATTTTTAAATCTTTGTAGGCTTCAGTAAGGCAGAGAAATCCTCTTAGTTCATCCATGTGTATCATACTGATAAGGAAGAAGCTCGCGGTCCCTCGAGCAGCGCTGTGAAAAGGCCACCTATGTCCGCTAACCATCCGGTGACACATCTTTATAGTTTAAGCCACTGGAGAGGGGAAAGGTTAGATTACAGAATCATAGATATGGTTCTGCTAATCTATAGAAGAAAACTCAAAAAATATGTTGGCAGAGATATCTTTACTGGAAACAGATCAGGCCGTCGATATGTGTTTTTTGACTTGTAACGGCACATCAATTTGATGTTAAAATAAAGTAAACAGATTTAACCCTTACATTAATAAATAATAAAAGAAAATATTGTACATAACTATAGTTAAATATTTGGGATAAAGATAAAAAAAGATACATAAGATGTACCACTTATTGATGGGGTGAAGAAATCACTGGCACAATTCTCAGCTGATACAGAAGAAACCAGTAATGAAAATGTGGTCCAATTTCATTTAAAAGGAAAGAAAAAATCCTTTACAATTTATACAACAATCCCTGGACAGTGGCATAACTATCAGGATAGCAATCCCTGCAGCTGTTGGTTGCCTCAGGGCCAAAGGGGGCTTAGAGTGAGACATTTGGGTGGCTGGATAGTGTAATGGTTAATGGCTCTGCCTCTGACACAGGAGACATGGGTTCAAATCTCGGCTCTGCCTGTCCAGTAAGCTGCACCTATTCAGTAAGGAGTTTCTTGGGCAAGTCTCCTTAACACTGCCACTGCCTACTGAGTGCACTCTAGTGGCTGCTTTGCAAGCGCTTTGAGTCTGACAGGAGAAAGGCGCTATACAAAAACTGCATTTATTACTTCATGTGCTGACACAGAGCATTCACTGTAAATGTCCCTTAGTTGAAACACAGGATTTATAGTCTCCACACCTTTTATTCATTAATTTTGCAATAGTAAGGCTGGCTCTTAGGCCCAGTTCACACGGGTGTTAAATGTGGCGGTTGCGGTAGTCATAGCGTTCGTTTGTTTGGTTTTCCTGTCGCTTGCATAAACACCACACTTGACTGACTCCATCGTCTCCTGTCAATCGGCCACACTCTGCATGTCTGTGTCCCTTTGCAGGGCTCAAAATGCAATGCAATGACTGAATGGTGTAAAGTGCTGCCAAAGTTGCCAAAAGCTTCTCTTCTCAGTAGCAAAAAAGCATTTGACACCGTCTAAAGGTGCATACATAGCTTTGATGGATGTCGCCCTTCGGGGATCAAGACCTGATCCCCTTGGGTGACATTGCTGTGATGGGCTGCACTCACACATGTCAGTTGTAAAGCTGATCATCCGCTGTGTATCTATGCGGGGGGAGGACAACGGAGGGACAACAAGCAGTGAATGCATGACATCATGCAGCGGGCGAGCAGAGTGAACAATGAGATCAGCAGGAGGATTGGTGTAGCTGGGGTAGAGTTGATCTGCCAGACAGATCGCTCAGGGGTTGTTTTTTGCCGGCTGCCATACACATGCCTGATTGTCAGCTAAAGAAGGTCGTTATCAGCTGCCCCAGCCTACGTAAGTCAGGCATGTGTACAGTCCTGGCTAAAAGTTTTGAGACTGTCAAAAATATTGGAAATTAGAAAAGTTGGTGCTTAAGTTTTTATAATAGAAATTTGCATATACTCCAGAATGTTATGAAGAGTGTTAAGATGAATTGCATAGTCCCAGGGCCGGGCCGAGGCATAGGCTGGAGAGGCTCCAGCCTCAGGGCGCAGTGTAGGAGGGGGCGCAGAATTCATTCAGCTGTCATTCCTAATTGTGTTTGAAGCAGAAAGAAATAAGTAAAGGGGATACATGGCAGTGACTGCAAGCCATATAACTAAATATTAAGGTGTTGGGGAGGTTGTAGGCCCTGTGGCGCCTCTTAGTCTAACAGCAATCAGTGTGTGATGGCTGGGTGGGAGGGATGGAGGGGCGCACTTTGGTGTCTCAGCCTTGAGTGCTGGAGGACCTTGTCCTGGCTCTGCATAGTCCTGCTTTGCCATGAAAAGTAACTGAATCCCAAAAAAACATTTCCACTGCATTTCATTGCTGTCATTAAAGGACCTGCTGAGATCATTTCAGTAATCGTCTTGTTAACTCAGGTAAAAATGTTGACGAGCACAAGGCTGGAAATCATTATGTCAGCCTGATTGGGTTAGAATGGCAGACTTGACATGTTAAAAGGAGGGCGATGCTTGAAATCATTGATCTTCCATTGTTAACCATGGTGACCAGCAAAGAAACGCATGCAGCCATCATTGCGTTGCATAAAAATGGCTTCACAAGCAAGGATATTGTTAGAGGTTCAATTCTTGTTAAGAAGGCTTCAGGGCGTCCAAGAAAGCCCAGCAAGCGCCGTCTCCTAATGAGAATTCAGCTGCGGGATCGGAGTGCAACCAGTGCAGAGGTTGCTCAGGAATGGGAGCAGGCAGGTGTGAATGCATCTGCACGCACAGTGAGGCGAAGACTTTTGGGAGATGGCCTGGTGTCAAGAAGGGCAGCAATGAAGCCACTTCTCTCCCAAAAAAATCAGGGACAGATTGATTTTCTGCACAAAGTATTAATAAAAAGAGGCAACGCGCACACTTGTCTCTAAAAGTAACCAAGATTGAAAGTCTGACAGTTCCACCAAGGATTTAATCCAAGGGTGTGCTCCACGGATCCAGCCGTTACAGCAAAACTGTCCTTTTGGTCTCAGGTTCTTAAAAAAGGAAAGTGAACTAATCAGCGCCAGTGCCAGGCAACCCCCCTAAGTGCCCGCACTCACCGCGCTGACCTCCTAACTCTCCGGAGGTGGGATTGATAATGGAGGGGGGTAAGGATGCTTCACTGCTTCATGGAAGAACCAGTATTCAGGCTGCAAACTAAGGAGCCACACATAGCGTAACTCCATAAAAATTTAATTAAAAGGTTAAAAACAAATTGCACTCACAAGCCTCGCAGGGTATAAGCGCATAACAGGCAGTAAGGGTTCCGGACACCACTCAGCTGCTCTAGCATAAGATCGCCTCTCGCTCCTTCTCCCGCCGGCGTTACTTCCTCGTTCACTCCAGTCACGTGCATCAGCGCTCCGCCCTATGCATTTCGTCACTCATATGACTCAACAGGGGCTGATTAGTTCACTTTCCTTTTTTACATTTTAAAACCTTGGTGTTGGTGTCTGCGGTAGGATTCAACTGTTAGCAATATCACACTATATTCCTCTTCTCTGTATTTTTTGCATGTTGATGTGATTGTCCAAGGACCTGAGACCAAAAGGACAGTTTTGCTGTAACGGCTGGATCCATGGAGCACACCCTTGGATTAAATCCTTGGTGGAACTGTGAGACTTTTAATCTTGGTTACCTTTAGAGACAAGTGTGCGTGTTGCCTCTTTTTATTAATTTAATCCTTGTCTGCACCTGACACTTGTTAAACGCGAACCACGGAGTGCATTTCTCCTAAAGCGCATATATATATATATATATCTGCACAAAGTATGTTGAATGGACTGCTGAGGACTGGGGCAAAGTCATATTCTCTGATGAAGCCCCTTTCCGATTGTTTGGGGCATCTGGAAAAAGGCTTGTCAGGAGAAGAAAAGGTGAGCGCTGCCATCAGTCCTGTGTCATGCCAACAGTAAAGCATCCTGAGACCATTCATGCGTGGGGTTGCTTCTCATCCAAGGGAGTGGGCTCACTCACAATTTTGCCAAAAGAACACAGCCATGAATACAGAATGATACCAAAACACCCTCCAACAGCAACTTCTTCCAACAATCCAACAACAGTTTGGTGAAGAACAATGCATTTTCCAGCACGATGGAGCACCGTGTCATAAGGCAAAAGTGATAACTAAGTGGCTCGGGGAACGTTGACATTTTGGGTCTATGGCCTGGAAACTCCCTAGATCTTAATTCCATTGAGAACTTGTGGTCATTCCTCAAGAGGCGGGTGGACAAACAAAAACCAACTAATTCTGAGAAATTCAAAGAAGTGATTATAAAAGAATGGGTTGCTATGAGTCAGGATTTGGCCCAGAAGTTGATTGAGAGCATGCCCAGTCAATTTGCAGAGGTCCTGGAAAAGAAGGGCCAACACTGCAAATACTGACTCTTTGTGCTTATAAGTGCTTATAATTATATTTCAGTACATCACATAAACAACTGAAACAAAGATCTAAAAGCAGTTTAGCAGCAAACTTTGTGAAAACTAATATTTTTGAAGTAGAATATTGTACTGTGTTAGCCATCAGTGAAAGCATTCCATGTATCCCCTTTGATGCTGCATGTATAAAGCTGTTTTATAAGCCTGCAGGATTTAGTCTGACAAAGGCCCAAGGGCTGAAAGCTTACTCTTTTATATATATTTTTAAGTTAGCCAATAAATGGTATCATCCTGATTCAAAACTTCTTGCTAATATTTTTGACAGTCTCAAAATTTTTGGCCAGGACTGTACTAGGCTTTAGCGAGGCACTGCCCGTGCTGGTTCAGATGCCCATTTGAACCAGCCCTTAATCATACTTTTTTATTCAGAAATAAACATAAAATTTACCAACATTTTTCATCAGGGTGAAAAAAGGCCTCACCATCAAATACTGGTCTGAGACACCCTTTTGGCCAGTCAATACATGTCCAGCACTTTGGAATCTCAGCAGACACTCACTAAATGGACCTTACTTAGCCATGTTATTTAGCTCTGAAGTCCAGTGCTATTCATAATTCAGACTCCACTAGCAGATCCTTAGAAATGATATACCCTTATTCCAGGGAGCCATTCACAGACTTCTCTCTAGAAACCGGCCAGCCTGGAAAGTAAGTGCTTTATTCAATAAGAGATGGCCGCATTTTGAAATTGAATGCATTTGCACTTCATGTGAGTTGAGTGGAAATGCTTTCAGTAATTGTTGTTCGGAAGACGTGATGCTGAAAGCAAAGCTTGTCACATGGATCACTTAGAATGAGAAATCAAAGATGTCGTGCGTGATTAGCCATGGCAGCCCCGTGTAATGATGAGAGATGTTCTAGATTAATTGTTTCAGTTTGTGGTGTTCTTCTTTTTTTTGAGTAATCATCGGAGGACAATGATTAATGAAGGTGAGACCACCTAGGGGGCTGCAAAACTTAATTATCTGCAAAGTGGCAGTACTACATTAAACACCACTGAAACTAGAATTGACTTTTTTTATGAAAGAAAAAAGATCGAATCTGCACTTATGTCAAAATGCAAAACAGTTCTTTATTGCCGGACGTATCCAAGAATTAAAAGTGTGTCGCAAACAGTCATTCCATAGCTGACATGGTTAAGAACCAACTGGTCCGAAACGTGTCAGCTATGGAATGACTGTGCCATACATTTTATTCTTGGGTACGTCCGGTAATAGAGAAATGTTTTGCATTTGATGCAAGTGCGCATCCGATCCTTTTCCTTTCATATATCGCTGCTGGATTGGTGTGCCAGGGATCCTGCACTATGCATATTGCAGCATCTATATTACAGGAGTGAGCGGTATTTACAGACTATTGTTAGTTTTGACATTTTTTTTAGATTTAAGATAAAATAAAGCTAATGACGAACATTGCACTTAAAGGATACATCCGAGCTGCAAAAAAAAATGAGATCTACTTACCCGAGGCTTCCTCCAGCCCCTGGCAGCCGAGATGACACCGGAACTGCGGCGAGGGACATATTGGCTGCCAGTGGCTGGAGAAAGCCCCAGGTAAGTAAATCTAATTTTTTTTTTTTCGGATGTATGCTTTGAAGAGGAACTTTAACCAAGGATTGAACTTCATTCCAATCAGTAGCTGATATCCCCTTTCTTACAATAAATCTTTACTTGTTCTCTTATACATCATTGGGGGAGTCTACGTGGCTGATATTGTGGTGAAACCCCTCCCACAGTATGATGTCATGACCATGGTCCTGACAGTTTGCTGTCTGCGAACCTCGTTGCATTGTGGGGAAATAACAGCTTTTTCCAACTGCCAAGCAAGCCGTATCTTCCTCTGTGCATATAACTCTCAGTAAAGGAACATTCCATACAGATCACCTGGCAGGACTAAAGATGTCGCCACCTGTGTTAATTTTCAGAATTTCAATTTTAGAGGAAAGATTTTTACAATGGGCAAACATTGACTATAAATGAATATTGTAAAAATTAAACAATTGTATTCATTATGTTATTTTCACTACAGTTCCTCTTTAAGTGCCTTACTTGATGCTTAGCTCTACCATAACCGTCCCAACATGGCTATCCTTTACCCTTACCCTACATTACCCCTAAGAGAACCAGAGAGCGTCACATGAAACCATCCTAACCCCAAACTCCAATATTATTCCATTATTGCCTGTTTGACACCAAGGCTGTCGATATTTCAGTTATTGGATTTACAAATGAAGTGAAACAAGGCAAAGTATACGTCAGCTTCCTGTGTGTGAAAATAATAAATGACATGCCTGTATATTACCTCCCCTATATAGAGGGTAAGCATTCCTTTGTATTACGCATGCCTTCAATGCATCTCAAACATCTGTAGCTGAATTACAACAAATGTATCCTTACGCAAACAGCAGAAAGTCAATGTTTGCAGCTGTCCCTCACAATGCATTATGCATGTGTACTCAGAAATGTACTTAGAGTATTGCCAGGGGTATAGCTATTGGCGGCCCTACTGAACTCTGCAGCCACTTTGGAACATAAAACTGAAAGAGCAGTGAGTGCCTCTGGGCTTCCACAAAGTCATAATGACATAACTAAAGGACAGGGCTTTTGGCACCATGCAGCCATTTACTTGTTAATTACTGCTGACCCTACATAAATAAATGCATTTCACTGCATGATTGTGTTTAAAGTGTACCTGTAACCTTTTTTTTTTTTTTTTTTTTTTTTTTAAAAAGCGACATACTTAGGTCAGTAGGGGAAGACTCTGAATGCACCAGAGGGTCCCCAGATCCTCCCTGACCCCTCATCTGCTGACTGGGATCCACTTTATTTTCCCAGTTATGCTCCCCTCCGTGTGCAATCACGGCCGCAATGTGCAGGTTCCAGTGGGTTTGCGCCTGCACAATAGCACAGTGTAGGGGAGTGTAGGGAGAATGAGGAAACATCTGGGTCATCTAGAGCCTTCCTCCTACTGAGGTAAGCAGCTTTTTTTTTTTAATATTACAGGTGTATTATAAAGCTCAATTGCATGCAGAAAAGTTTTGTAGACTTATGTAAGGTTGGGAACACACTTGTCACAAACAGAAAATGTGCACCATCATACATGAAATGTAAAGTCAATGGGTCACTCGAGAATTGGGATTTGTTTTGCGTTCGCTTGTGTCCGCCCCCCCTCCTCCTTAATAATAGGTAGCCAAAGGGGTTTCCCCCCAAATATATAGGGGCCCACTCAGGGCCGTTTTTGGGGGGCTGGAGGGGTCACAGCATGAGGGGAGAGCTTGGTGGCACGTCGGTGGGGAGGAGGATGGTCCCCCCTCCCTCACCTCGGGTTTTATCCTCTGCGCTCCCTTCCAGCATTGAATAAAGTGTATGCAGGCGGTGGGGCAGCGGCAGACACATACCTTCCGTGCACTCCAGCGCGGACATTTCTCCCTCTAGTGTTTATACAGGAAGTCACGTAAGAAGCTAGAGAGAGGAACATCCGTGGAGCGCACGGAAGGTATGTATCTGCCGCTGCCCCGCCGCCTGCATACACTTGACTCTGTGGTCACTGTGCCTCTCTCCTCTCTGTTCACGTTGCCGCTAATCTGTGGTCTGTGTTTGAATCATGGGATGGCAGGGGCAGCACTACAAGTCACAGGCAGGGCGGAGCTGACAGCATGGGAGGCTCCTGCTGTGGGTGAGGCCCCAAGCATCTGCTTGTGTTGCCTGGGCTAAGTGGCACCCATCTTTAGCACAAACTCCAAAACAAAATAGGCTTGGCACTGCTGAATTGGTAACTTGTACCACTGTAACCAGCATATTATTTTCCTGCATCATTTTCTTTAATTACATCAATGAGACATGTATATTTCTGTTTAATGTAAAGAAAAACTCTGCTGACAATTAGCATTTCACGCCCGGCAATTGTGCTGGAAGCATACGAAAGCTTGGATATTAAAATTATAATGCTTAGACAATAGATTGGCTCGATAGAGGTCATTAATGTTTGTTAAATAATAATTGGGCACAATGCTTTTTTTGTACTGCTATTGATTTGCAAGCAAATAAATACAAGGCAGGAGAGAAACATTTATCAATTAGGGCTCTTAAGATACTCTTAAGAATCTCTTATTTCCTTGGGCATGAAAACGGCCATCAAACAAATCTGGCCTCGGATCAATGCACTCCCTCTCTTTAGCATTCAAGCCTTATCATTACTAAATATGTTTTATAGTCTTTTGTGAAATATGATTGCAGCCTAATTTCTCAGGGGCAGCAGTGTGGAAAGGCTCTGCAACTTACTGGATAGCAATCATTATCTCCTGGGTCTTATGCAAAGGATGCTGCTGCTTTCTATAGTGTCTCTGTAGCTAAACCAGCTTAACATTGATCCAATTCGCTAACTAATATTCCTTGTTATTCTTATAGATTGTTTTGAGAGGTATATTGCGAAAGCATGCAACAATACTAACAGGGATAGAGCTTGCAGGAAGGCATATGCCCCTTGGGCCGTTGGCATATAGTGTGACATTGAAAATATATAACATGAGTCCTTCCAGAAAAGACGCATTTAAAGTGAAACGGAAGTGAAAAAAAAAAACATATTATATAAGGATTTGCATGTGTAGTATGGATAATTAATAGAACATTAGTAGCAAAGAAAAGAGTCTCATGTTTTTATTTTCAGGTATTTAGCTTTTTTTTTTTATCATAGCATGGCATCATTCTTTCATATTTGCAATATACAAACCACACTGTATTGTAAACTGTGAAACAGAGCAGGGCTAATGACCCTTTAAACTTCCCTGCAGTCAAAATATCTGAAGCTGCCTGTCACTGTTTCTTTGAAGTATAAGTGCCTCAGAAAACAACACTGTAGCTGACCCAAGTTGAGTGGGAGAGCTCAGAGAGGTTCTTTTGCATAGATAACAACTGACGTTTTTTTTTAACTCTTCCTGTACTGGAAACAATATGAGTCTCATATCTGTGCTACTAATGTTTCTTGGCTGTACTACACATACAATTCATTATCTCATAAGTTTATTTTCACTTCAGATTCCCTTTAAGTCAAAAGTCCATGTATCCTATTTCAAAAAATAAACTTCCCAGTTATTTTATCAGATACTTCCAGGGCTGTCAAACTCACAATATGGCTGTGTTTTTAGTCATTGACATAGAACACATATTCAATGTAGTTTGAAGTCTCATGTAGTGATGAGCCAGCATTTTGTCCAAAATCAGTTTCACAGGATCTTCACTGTTCCAACGCTTTCACAAACTTGCATTTTTGCATATTTTTGTGAATGGGGTGTAATGAGCTTACCTTCCAGCGGCGGGTCCCGCGGCGTCTCCGGCGTTGTCCAGGCGGGCGGCGGGGCTTCTGCGCTGGAGTTTGCTGGTGGTGTCCCCGGCGTCCCTCCGGCGGTGTCTTCTGACTCGCATGTGCGTGGTGCGACCTTTGGGTCGCGCGCGGGTTCGAGTGAGCCTTATAGGCTCAGGAGGAGGATGTAGGGATGGCTGCAGGTGATGTCACTAGGTGACATCACCAGATGGGAGTGGCTACTGGTTGAGCATCTTGTATTTAAGACCAGAGCGTTCAGTGCTTGCTGACCTTGATACTAATCAGATTGCTGGTTCTAGGTCTAGCTAGCTACTTTGAGCTACATTGATATATTGTGTAGACGCACAATATATATGTACTCCAGTTAGTCAGTCTTTTGTTATTTTCGTATTTATTCTCATAATTTATCTATAACATTATATTGTATATTATCTGTGTACCGACTTCTCGCTTGCCTCCGGACCTCGCTATTGTCTAGCCCTCTTGTACCTCTGCCATCTGATTACGTTACCGACTCGGCCTGTCCCTGACTTTGTTACTGCCTGATCCTTGCAACACGACTGACATCTGATTTATGTGTATAACCTAGCTCAATTATAGAGTACGATTTAGCCTAGCTACTCTGTACCTCGCTATCTCTGACCTATACAGGACCTCAGCCTGATCTAAACTACTCTTTGTATATTGTTGTGGTAATTACCTGTACACTACCTCATGTACCTGAACTGCATGCTATCTCATCACGCACCAGCGTGATAGGGGGAAGGTGACTGACAGCGTTGCCATGTTACAAAACATGTTTTAATAAAAATGCTTTGCTACTCTAAATATTTTCAATATTGTAAAAGTAATTATTTGCAGCCATTTACTATGAAAAATAAAGAAGTCTAATATGTGATATTTAAATGACACATAATCCTTGGACATATTAAGGAACCACTGTAGATAGAGAAAGGCTTTGCAAGCTAGAGAGAGAGCGAAATGGACGGACGAATGTTTAGAATGATTGGAATAGATGGATCTACAGATAGATATTGGGAAGTCCTAGAGCAGAGAGAGCACATGTGTTCTCTTATTATCTTCATTTTACGAATGGCTTATTTTTGGCACACAAGCACCTGACGCCTTTCGACTCCCTCAAAGACGCAATGCTAATTTGCGGCTATGGGGATGCCTGGCCCTCAGGTTTTATCCCATCGCTCTGCAACAGTATGGATGTTCAGCAAGGTGGTACATGGAGCATTGGGGACAGCAGAAATGATCGGTTATGATTTTGGCTATATGGTAAGTAGCCAAACTCATATGGGTTGAGTTAACACATCTGTAATGAGTTTAGCTATATCATAGCTGAACTCATATTGTGGCAGGTAGGGCTGTGGAGTCAGAGTCAAGGAGTCGGAGTTGGAGCAATTTTGGGTACTTGGAGTCGGAGTCGGTGGTTTCATAAACTGAGGAGTCGGGAGTCGGAGTTGGAGGATTTTTGTGCCAAATCCACAGCCCTGGTAAGTATTAGACTAAGGAGTCGGAGCCATTTTGGGTACCCGGAGTAGGAGTTGGTGGTTTCATAAACTGAGGCGTTGGAGTTGGAGTCGGATAATTTTTGTACCAACTCCACAGCGACCAAACACATCACTAATGAGTTTGGTTACACAATAGCTGAACTCAGATATCGATAGTTAGGGTTAGACATAAAGAGGGGTGAGGAAGTGTTAGGCGGTGAGGGAGGGGTTAGCGTTAGTAGTCCAATAGGGGAAGGTTAGTGTGAGAATAGGAGACAGAAGCTTGTTGAACTATTACCGATATACCAATTATCATTACTATCCCTCGCCAAACTTCCTAGAGTCTGTACTAAATATAGGCCTCTTTTAGTATTTTTGTGTTCTTCCACCCTATGACAAAACATCTCTGCGTTCATGTTTTATATGAACTGTACATTGCATAAAAGTGAATGTTGCCATGTCTACTCATATCTATGGGGAAGGGGAAGGTGCATGACTATATCTGGCTTTGGAAGTCCCATCAAAATGTAATATTGCCCCATGATTTCCAAAGGTGGCCTCTAATAATACAATTTGGCAAACGATTGTTTACAAATAATTATTTGAATGAACGATCGGCAGTGAACGTTTGGGACCATTAACAAATGAAAATCTCCTAACCAATCCAATCAGATTAATGAAATTGGTCTAATTTTCGGATCGATCCCATCAAACTGATCGGATTGGTTCGAAGATTTTTGTCCGTTAGTTGTTCCAAATGGTAATTTTCGAACATTCATACAAATAATCGTTTGTTAACTTTACACAGATGGACAGATAGAAAGATAGATAGATAGATAGATAGATAGATAGATAGATACTAGCACAGAAAAGAAAATCTTTTATTTTGTTAACTGGTCTGCCTTTGCTATACTCACATGAAAGGACACTTAGTGATATAGATTTGCCATTTAATTGAAACACTGACACTCCGTAATTAGAAACAAATGGACTATGTCAACATACATCCAGCTGTTCTGGATGGCTGGCGCTTATAGCAGCAATCAATACACACAATATTATGCGAGCGCAGATGCAGTCGCTGGCTGAGTTGCCACCCCTCATTGAGCGGCCACCCAATTTGTGATGAATCACATAACACAGACAGGAGAGGACTTGTATTTCAGCGCACAGAGTGATGCCGGACGGCCTAGTCACAGCGGTAATGACTTGTTGAGTTTGACTTTAATTTCTAAACCTGCATTATGCATCATTTTCCCTTCAGCGTGTCACGACTCAATACTTGGAAAGGGAATTATAAAAAGCTGGGTTTAGAAACTGATTTATTGCTTTCTGGAAGATTTTATCTTCTAGCTGTAATTCTCATGGAGAACACTTCCCCGTTAATCATAATTATCTGTTGTTCCTGATTTACAAGTACAGTCTTCCATTTGAAATATTTGTCCTTGAAAATCTTTGTCCTTGCTAATGCCCCCAATCAATAATGCCGGCATGTACATGGCAATCTTTCTCTGCCTGATGGAATCAATTCCCATCATCTGTTGATATTTGGAAGAATGTGTAATTTAATATTTATTGAACAGCGAGGTACAAGTTCCAAAGCACTCTCTCTGCAAAGAATACCTGTTGGATCTATTTCTAATCAAAAACATAAACAGAAATGTTAGTTTTGTACATTTCCAAATATACAGGCAACCTTTGTCTCTTTTGATATTCTCTTCAATCCACTAAGCTTTACTGCATGTGGTAAAGCGGAAAACAACTTATTTTATACACAGAGTGGCCAAAAAATTACCTTTAGCTTTGATCACAGCTGATATTCTTCTTGGCATGGACTCAACAAGATGCTGATACTGTTGCTGAGGAATGTTGGCATATGCTGACATAATGGCAACTCTAAGTTGGGTCAGATAATTGGATAGTGGTGTTTCCAAGCTGTGTAGTGATCTTTTGACTTTGTCTCACAAATGCTCAATAGGATTGAGGTCAGGGGACTGAGCTGGCCATGGAAGCAGGTTAAACTCTGGCTGATGTTCCTCAACCGAATTTCAGAGCATTCGAAAATGGTGGCAAGGGCCCACAACAGACATGTTTTCCTATTTTTCTGTGATACCTCTTGATGGTCTCCTGCTGCTAAAGGCCATCCTTTGCAACTTTTTTTTTCAACCAGAATAGTCCTTATCGCTTTTCTCAACTGCCACTCTCTAAACACCTGAGATACTGTTGGTGGAGAAAATCCTAAAAGAGTTGTCATTTCAGAGATGCTAGCACCAGCTCTTCTTGCGCCGATAGTCACCTGTCGCTCAAAGTCAATGAAATCTTTTGTCTTACCCATTTTGACATTACCTTCCGTGATAACTATGTTGTCCGAAGCTGACCTTCCTTATATAAGTTGCTATATAAGCAGAGAGCCTCTGAGGATGCTCAATAGAGCGAAACGGTCGTCAGGCCCCCACACTGCTCCCACCTAACCCCACAGCGCTTGAAGGACCTGGTAGGATTTTACATCATGTTTTGTCTTATTGTCTAAAGATGTGTTTTTTGATGGAAGCCACAAGTAATAAAGCTTTTTCATGTGGAATGCAAGTGCCAAACAGCTCTTCCTCTTCACTTTGAACAATAAGTTGCTTTGCAATGTTATGTCAATATACGTCACTGTTACACTGGTTTACTTTAAGGGGTATCTCTAATTTTTGGGCCACTCAAGGTAGAACATTTTGTGAAGTGTCATTTCACTAAGTGCAGCACTGTATATAACATGAAACTATTTACATCAAACAGATAACTTACTGACCACTATACTGCCATTGTTTTTAGGAAGATAATTAACCATTTAAAGTATCTTTGGGTTGAGCCACAGCATTGTTGAAAGCATGAGCTTTGGTAGGGACCAGCATCACCCACAGATAACCACTCAACACCTGTTCTATCCATCGATGGTCACATTGGGCAACTTTGATTGAATTTTTGTGGGTAGCTTTAACTGTAGGCCCACTAATTCTTCTAAAGAGTCCATAAAAAGTTCCCCTCTTTACCATGCTTTGCTTTAGTTTGTACAGGAGCTCTGCTGTGAAACACAAGGTGATGGTGCTCCTTCAAATACTTCTTCTCTGAGATGGACCATGCTGGGTCACTTCCATATAGACAGCCTGACATTCATTTCTGCTACAATTTTATCAAACTATCAGATTGTGTTAGTTTGTTGTTTGTTCCAAAGTGAGCAGAAACCACTCTTGGTCTCCCAGAGTGCACTGAGAGAAGACTTTGTGACATCACTGGGAGGGTGGGTTGCATACCTATATACAGCGATGTATAGATATAGGAAGTGTTTTTGATGCTGAAACCAGGATAATTAACACAAAAATTACAATGTTATGTAAGGAACATATTACATACATATTCTGTATATTGTTTGACATGACTTTAAAACCTCAACCAAGCTAACCAGCCATTTTTTATGTGTTTTAATTAAAAGCTTATAAAATATAAAATATAATTTTTCTCATGATGGGTTGATGTCTCATAAAGATCTCAGTTTTGTGATCATCTGTGTTGCACTCTACTCATAGGATAAGAAATATATATATATATATATATATATATATATATATATATATATATATATATATATATATATATATGTGTGTGTATGTGTGTACAGTATAGATATATATAGATAGATATATATATATATATATATATATATATATATATATATATATATACATATATATATATATATACACAGTGGAGGAAATAATTATTTGACCCCTCACTGATTTTGTGAGTTTGTCCAATGACAAAGAAATGAAAAGTCTCAGAACAGTATCATTTCAATGGTAGGTTTATTTTAACAGTGGCAGATAGCACATCAAAAGGAAAATCGAAAAAATAACCTTAAATAAAAGATAGCAACTGATTTGCATTTCATTAAGTGAAATAAGTTTTTGAACCCCTACCAACCATTAAGAGTTCTGGCTCCCACAGAGTGGTTAGACACTTCTACTCAATTAGTCACCCTCATTAAGGACACCTGTCTTAACTAGTCACCTGTATATAAGACACCTGTCCACAGAATCAATCAATCAAGCAGACTCCAAACCCTCCAACATGGGAAAGACCAAAGAGCTGTCCAAGGATGTCAGAGACAAAATTGTAGACCTGCACAAGGCTGGAATGGGCTACAAAACCATTAGCAAGAAGCTGGGAGAGAAGGTGACAACTGTTGGTGCGATTGTTCGAAAATGGAAGGAGCACAACATGACCATTAATCGACCTCGCTCTGGGGCTCCACGCAAGATCTCACCTCGTGGGGTGTCAATGGTTCTGAGAAAGGTGAAAAAGCATCCTAGAACTACACGGGAGGAGTTAGTGAATGACCTCAAATTAGCAGGGACCACAGTCACCAAGAAAACCATTGGAAACACATTACACCGCAATGGATTAAAATCCTGCAGGGCTCGCAAGGTCCCCCTGCTCAAGAAGGCACATGTGCAGGCCCGTCTGAAGTTTGCCAATGAACACCTGAATGATTCTGTGAGTGACTGGGAGAAGGTGCTGTGGTCTGATGAGACCAAAATAGAGCTCTTTGGCATTAACTCAACTCGCTGTGTTTGGAGGAAGAAAAATGCTGCCTATGACCCCCAAAACACCGTCCCCACCGTCAAGCATGGGGGTGGAAAAATTTTGCTCTGGGAGTGTTTTTCTGCTAAGGGCACAGGACAACTTAATCTCATTAACGGGAAAATGGACGGAGCCATGTATCGTGAAATCCCGAACGACAACCTCCTTCCCTCTGCCAGGAAACTGAAAATGGGTCGTGGATGGGTGTTCCAGCACGACAATGACCCAAAACATACAGCAAAGGCAACAAAGGAGTGGCTCAAGAAGAAGCACATTAAGGTCATGGAGTGGCCTAGTCAGTCTCCGGACCTTAATCCAATAGAAAACCTATGGAGGGAGCTCAAGCTCAGAGTTGCACAGAGACAGCCTCGAAACATTAGGGATTCTGGCCTAGTGCACACCAAAAACCGCTAGCAGATCTGCAAAATGCTAGCAGATTTTGAAACGCTTTTTCTGTAGCGTTTCAGCTAGCGTTTTGCGGTTTTGTGTAGTGGTTTTGGTGTAGTAGATTTCATGTATTGTTACAGTAAAGCTGTTACTGAACAACTACTGTAACAAAAAACGCCTGGCAAACCGCTCTGAAGTGCCGTTTTTCAGAGCGGTTTGCGGTTTTCCTATACTTAACATTGAGGCAGAAACGCATCCGCAATCCAAAATCTGCAGCAGCCCGGGAGTATGCATTTCTGCAAAACGCCTCCCGCTCTGGTGTGCACCAGTCCATTGAAATACATTACCCAAACGGATCCGCTCCCGCAAGCGGATCGCAAACTGCAGCCGAAACGCTCTGGTGTGCACTAGGCCTTAGAGATGATCTGCAAAGAGGAGTGGACCAACATTCCTCCTAAAATGTGTGCAAACTTGGTCATCAATTACAAGAAACATTTGACCTCTGTGCTTGCAAACAAGGGTTTTTCCACTAAGTATTAAGTCTTTTATTGTTAGAGGGTTCAAAAACTTATTTCACTCAATGAAATGCAAATCAGTTGCCATCTTTTATTTAAGGTTATTTTTTCGATTTTCCTTTTGATGTGCTATCTGCCACTGTTAAAATAATCCTACCATTGAAATGATACTGTTCTGAGACTTTTCATTTCTTTGTCATTGGACAAACTTACAAAATCAGTGAGGGGTCAAATAATTATTTCCTCCACTGTGTATATATATATATATATATATATATATATATATATATACGCACATGTATATAAATGTTGTTGTTTTTTTTTTTGCTTATTGTTTGAAATTAAAAGAAAAAAAAATGATGTGGGGTCCCCCCTCTCAAGCTTCTTTAACCCCTTGTTCCCCATGCAGGCTGGGATAGCCAGAATGCGGAGCCCTGGCTGGTTGGGGCTTTGCATCCTGAGCTATACCAGCCCACATGGTCCATTGTATGGGGGCGCTCTGGGGGGAGGGGCGGCCAAGCCTCCCCCTTCTTCCTCGGAGCCCTTGTCCAATTTATGGACAAGGGGCTCTTCCCTGCCTCCCTTGCCCCAGGGGGAAGCGGGGGCGACGGCTCCCTGGGGGGGGTCATGGTGGCATCTGGGAGTCCCTTTTAAGAAGGGGACCCCCAGATGCCCGCCCCCTCCTAGGAAAAATGAGTATAGGGGTACAAAGTACCCCTTACCCATTTCCACAAAGGGTTAAATGAAATAAAAACACAATGATAGAAAAAGTATTTTATTATTCTTAATTAACAAGAAATACTTACATGTACCTTTAAAAAAATGTTCCCACACCAATATCCTCGGAAATGATCCCACGACAGTATCCTCTAATGTTGCGACCTTGATTGAAGATCTCCGCTGACACACGCCCCCACCACCACACACCGCCGCTCCCCCGCGCTGCTCTAGCTATACTGAGTATAGCTAGAGCTAAAAAGCATCTTTGAATTTGGCTCCATGGAGCCCCATTGGTCTAATAACAGACCAATGGGGTTCCTCTTGATACCCATTGGTCTGTTATTAGTCCAATGGGGAGCCTTGGAACCCAAATTTGAAGATGCTTTTGATCTCTAGCTATACAGAGTATAGCTAGAGCCGCTCCGTCGTCCCTTCTGCGCGGCTTTCTCTCCCCGCATACTGTATCTATAACGCCCACCCACACTGTCACCCTGGAGCACCCATAGCACCCAGGGTGTGCGCTATAGATACGGTATGCAGGTGAGAAGTGTGGAAAGCTGCGCAGGAGGGACAAAATAATCTATGTACAATTTCTCCAGCATTGTGGATGTATGCTTTAGTAAAAGGTTATATGGGCAAAGGCACAGTGATTTCACAGAATAAGTGCTGACATCCCACAAAAAATGTCTTGTTTCATTATTTGTGAAAGAGTGAAAAGGTCACTTTAGATCAGATGTAATCTTTGCGTTTAGGGTAACTTTGTTATGGTACAGCGAATACTGATTCTAGCAACAACATCATAGAGACTCAGGACAGAAACATTTTACTGCATCCTTAAAACAGTTAAAGAAGGTTGATAACCAGTGTCTTCAAACAAAAACAAAGAGTAATTATAGAAACGTGGGCTTAGCAACCGGCAGTATATAAGGGTGCAGCCATTTTCCCAGGTGTGGAAGTGACCTACTGGCTGATTGGCTCGTTCATTTCCAATTTATCTTTGTGGTTAGGCTTGTTTTAATGTTGAAGCTCAGCATGCAGTTGGAGTTATAGAACTGGTCCACTTGAGACCAGTTTTAGATACAAGTGACCTACTTTGGTTCAGCCGGACTGACCTAATAATGTGCAATAAAATGATACATGTGCACGAAACCAGTGTCACTATACAATTTATCAGAACAAGCCAGCACAAAGAATAAATGATAATATTTGAATTGAGAAAACTTCTAAACATCTGCTCAGACTCTAGATGTCAGCGGGGGTAAGTGTGCATGTGTAAAGTGTGTGCAGGGGGTGAGGGGGAAGGCAGCCTGCTCCTGTACATAATGCAGAGCAGCAGTGGAGTATTACATTACCTCCTTCTGGTGGCAGGACAGGTCCGCTTTACTCTTTTTCAGTCTACAAGTGCCATGTAGCCAATCCCCTTGTGGCTTCTTTCCCTGTTGCAAATTTATGCAATTGAATAATAGGGAATGCTAGCTTCCAAAATTGATTGCATGCAATAGCATTGTGTACTAGACCCTTACACCAGCGATGAGGTCTCCCTGTTAATGGTAAGGGTCTTTACCTATACCAGTCAGCACGCAAGAAAACATTTTATGCTCATAACCTAGGAATCCTACTGAGGCACTGTCAGGATCAACCATTCTAGGGAACACACGCATGCACGTGAATCAGTCTAAGTTTGCCTGGGACTCCGGGAGCAACGAACTTTACTGCTTGCACCATTCGATAAATGGGCTGTACTGGCACAGGGGACAAAAGAGCTACAGCCTTTAACCAGATCACAATGGCTGTTAAAACACACACACAAGAAAGGAGGGGCTATGCTCATCTTGCTAAGGGACCATGATTTTAAATGGAATAGCAGGAAATCCCAAGTTATAAGCATAAAATGTTTGCTTACCATTAACGGGGAGACCTCATCACTGGTGGAAGGGTCTTGTACATAATGCTGTTGCATGCAATCCATTTTGGCAGCTAACATCCCCTTTATGCAGTCGCATAATTTTGCAACCTAGTTGTTTTTAATGCTGCTGGTGTTCCAGCTTGATGTGAGTGTCATGAGCGCAGAGGGTTATTGATTGTTTATATGTAAATTTGACCACTCCCCTCAGCACCTGCTATTCCATTTATAATCATGGTCCCTCATCAGGATGAGCAGTAGCCCCTCCTTTCTTCTACGTACATTTTTGTAAATGAACTGCAAGATAGCTTTGAGCCTGTGCTGTTTTTGCTTTTTAAGCAAATTAATTCTCTGTGAAAATGCTGAAATTTTCATAACTAATACCGGCTATTTTAACTGATAATGAAAATAATCAGATATGAATTGTCCCACCTGGAGCATCTCTGAGCAGGAGACCATGCAGTAGGAGGTTTATATTCATTCCCAGCGCTAAGTGACAGATGTGTACACAGACAAAATTGATTGCCGGACTGATTAGCACTATTGAATATACAGTCAGTCCCTTATTTACATTTTCAGAGGACCGTAAAAAAAATGTGGCAAATTGCTGGGAAAGGGTAAATTGAGGGAAATAGCAATAATTAGCATTAGAATAAGGCTAAAAAAAAGGATGATGGAAATTGCTGTATAGCCTCCCACTAAAGAATGTAAATGAGTTGGGTCTGCTGTATTGCATTTCCCAACGAATGTCAATGTCTGTATTAGAAGTGCTGTAAATTTTGCAGTATTTAAAGCCGATGCCATCTGGGCTGTAACACAGAGGAATTGTGAAAGGTCAAGACTTTGGCTGTGGACTTGGGTCAAGGCCAGGAGTTACTTTCAACATGTGGAGCCTGAGACTGGCCAAAAGCAGTGTGTCAGTGTGACAGCAATCCAGCAGAAAGCCAGCTATGCGCTGCTATCATCACTTCTGTCCTTGAAACAGGATTAGGTCTCCTGCGAGCATTTTACTGTTACTAAATTTGAAAATTGTGTTTGGCAATAGGATTTAGCGCTTTATGTAGATGTAGGAGAGAAATAATAGGATTTGTTTTTAGGTTCCGAAGCTTTTGTTTTCAAAGCCCAGAGGTGGAGAAAACAGCTGTAGCTGAGCTGAGCCATTGACATCTGTAAATCTTTTACTGGATCAGAGAGATCTGCAAACAAATGAGAAACCCTCTGTGTAATAGGGAAGTGTGTGCAGTCTCTCAAATCCCCCCTGCCCCCCTCCCCCCATAAGTTAAAGTGACTTTGGATTTACACATACACATGATCTGAAAGTGTTGTAGCATTTGAGCAACCTTAAAGGAACACTATCAATGCCCAAGTGTTCTAAAATGGCAGTATACAAATAATGTTTAAGTAGCTGTGTAACCATTTTCCTACTTTTCATGTTACATATCAGAGGCAAAAGCTGTAATTTAAGTGTGTGCAGATTTTAGCTATGTTTGGAATGTCTCATTTGCATAGGTGACTCTCTGTAGTCTGACTGGCTAAGAACAGTGTAATATTGAAGCAGAGTTATATTAAAACAAAAGGCTATCAGGTTTCACACACACAATTACAAATGTTTATGTTGCACATACAGTGGCTTGCAAAAGTATTCGGCCCCCTTGAAGTTTTCCACATTTTGTCACATTACTGCCACAAACATGAATCAATTTTATTAGAATTCCACGTGAAAAACCAATAGAAAGTGGTGTACATGTGAGAAGTGGAACAAAAATCATACATTATTCCAAACATTTTTTACAAATCAATAACTGCAAAGTGGGGTGTGCGTAATTATTCGGCCCCCTGAGTCAATACTTTGTAGAACCACCTTTTGCTGCAATTACAGCTGCCAGTCTTTTAGGGTATGTCTCTACCAGCTTTGCACATCTAGAGACTGAAATCCTTGCCCATTCTTCTTTGCAAAACAGCTCCAGCTCAGTCAGATTAGATGGACAGCGTTTGTGAACAGCAGTTTTCAGATCTTGCCACAGATTCTCGATTGGATTTAGATCTGGACTTTGACTGGGCCATTCTAACACATGGATATGTTTTGTTTTAAACCATTCCATTGTTGCCCTGGCTTTATGTTTAGGGTCGTTGTCCTGCTGGAAGGTGAGCCTCCGCCCCAGTCTCAAGTCTTTTGCAGACTCCTAGAGGTTTTCTTCCAAGATTGCCCTGTGTTTGGCTCCATCCACCTTCCTATCAACTTCGACCAGCTTCCTTGTCCCTGCTGCAGAGAAGCACCCCCCGAGCATGATGCTGCCACCACCCTATTTGACAGTCGGGATGGTGTGTTCAGAGTGATGTGCAGTGTTAGTTTTCTGCCACACAGTGGCCCATATGCAATTCACTTTTTCTCCTGAGTTTTCTCCTAGGTGATATTTTCTCACCTAGTCATAAAATACATTTTAAACCACTGTCAAGCAAGAAAATACTCAAAATAATTTTGATTGTAATTTTATACCAACCTTTAAGTTCTCTTTCTATTGTAAAAGGCTTAAAATGTATTTTAAAGATAATATGAAAATTATTTCCTAGGAGATAACACAGGAGAAAAAGTTAATTGCATATGGGCCATAGTGTTTTGCATTTTGGCCAAAAAGTTCCATTTTGGTCTCATCTGACTAGAGCACCTTCTTCCACATGATTGCTGTGTCCCCCACATGGCTTGTGGCAAACTGCAAACGGGACTTCTTATGCTTTTTGTTATCAATGGCTTTCTTCTTGCCACTCTTCCATAAAGGCCAACTTTGTGCAGTGCACAACTAATAGTTGTCCTATGGACAGATTCCCCCATCTGAGCTGTAGATGCAACTCGTCCAGAGTCGCCATGGGCCTCTTGACTTCATTTCTGATTAGCACTCATCTTTTTCGGCCTGTGAGTTTAGGTGGACGGCCTTGTCTTGGTAGCTTTACAGTTGTGCCATGCTATTTCCATTTCTGAATGATCGTTTGAACAGTGCTCCTTGGGATGTTCAAGGCTTTGGAAGTCTTTTTGTAGCCTAAGCCTGCTTTAAATGTCTCAATAACTTTATCCCTGACCTGTCTTTTGTGTTGTTTGGACTTCATGGTGTTGTTGCTCCCAAGATTCTCTTAGACAACCTCTGAGGCCGTCACAGAGCAGCTGTATTTGTACTGCCATTAGATTACACACAGGTGCACTCTATTTAGTCATTAGCACTCATCAGGCAATGTCTATGGGCAACTGACTGCACTCAGACCAAAGGGGGCTGAATAATTACGCACACCCCACTTTGCAGTTATTGATTTGTAAAAAATGTTTGGAATCATGTCTGATTTTTGTTCCACTTCTCACATGTACACCACTTTGTACTGGTCTTTCACGTGAAATTCCAATAAAATTGATTCATGTTTGTGGCAGTAATGTGATAAAATGTGGAAAACTTCAAGGTGACCAAATACTTTTGCAAGCCACTGTAAGATACAATTCCTCTGCTCTCTGTGAGAGAAAGCTCTGCCTGTCTCTTACTGAGCTTTCTGCACACACAGAGTTAACAGATACTCTGTGAGGGATTTCCCCCCTCCCCTCATGGCTCATTCTCCCGAATTACAGCAGACTGTCAGTCAAAATGTGAAAGGAATTAGATAACGGTAAACAAACAGATAAGGATTCAAATATATAGACCAGTACTTAACAGCACTTCCCAAACATTTCCTATCTCAATTGAAAAAAACATGTTAATGGATAGTGTTCCTTTAAAGTGAACCTGACGTGAAAGTAAACTGTTGAGATAAACAATTGTATTTATTCTCCTGTTCCAAAAAATGACTTTTTTTTAGATATCTCATGGTTTTCTTTTATATTTAAACATTTAGAAAGTAAGTTGAATGTAATCTCTAATCGGTGGCAGCAGTATTTTATCTGTCCCTGCCCTAAGAAGTTGTATTCTGCCAAGAAAACTTTTATTGTTGTTATTTGCTCATCAGTGATGTTTATTATATTCCTGACAAGGTACTGACAATACAGAAACTGTCACTTCCATGTCTGAATATTAACTCTTTCAGGCAGCAAAATAAAACAAGTAAAACAGCCTAGTTAATAATATGTTTAGCACTGTACATACGCTGTTTATCTCACCATGTCACATGTCGCCACGGGTACACTTTAAAGAAAACCTGTGGAGGGGGAATAAAATAAAAGTTAGATACTTAACTGAGTAGAGGGAAGTCTCTGGATGATCCATAGGCTTCTCTGATTCCCCTGCACCCCACCACTGTTTGCCGGGACCCTCTTATTCGCAGCATCGCTCCCCTCCATGTACGGGCATAGAGGTGTCTTCACGCAATCCTACAACTTAGGTTTTTTTTGTTCCACAAGCTGCAGTCAGATATTTGCCTTTGACCAGGCTAGGCCTTGAGAAAAGGGGCCCCCTGTGGCCACTAAATGTTGCCTTTTGGACTGGTTCTATGAATACAATACAATACAATAACATTTCTATAGGACTCAAAGCGCTTAGGCTCTCTCAGATTTAGTAATTGGTAGTAGGATGAAGTATTCACACAACAAAAGTTATATTTCTGCAAATGCCAAACTGAACAGGTGGGTTTTCAGTCTGGATTTAAGCGCGTCCAGGGATCGAGCTGTCCTGATCTGTTGAGGTAAGGAGTTATATTTAGGAGGTTCCAGCTTTATCTTTGATTGTACATGACTGAGGCGCCATCCTCCACTCAGATGTAGCACTTCTACACCGATTACAGTAGCTGATCCAATATTGTGTGTGTGAGACAACTCCAATTGCCATAGCATGTACGAGCATAGTCGGACTGTGCAGGCACAAGTATGGCCCGCATCTGCACAGCAGCACAAAGTTTTTGGGATGTGGTAGAAAACCACAATGCCTGTAGGAAATACACAACAAAGGAGGAAACCAATGGAAAAGCCTCCCCCTCTACCTCAAAAGCCCTTGTCCATACCATGCCCTTGGCTCATCCCCACCTCAAGTGTCCAGGAAAAGGTGGAGGTAACTATGGTGTGGGCCGCAGGAGGGTTGATAGTGGCATCTGGGCACCCCCTTTAATAAGATGCCCTCCGCCCAGGTAAAATAGGTAGAGAGGTACTTATGTACTCCTTACCCATTTTCACAAAGAGTTAATGTAGAAATAAAAACACTTCAATTAGTTAAGTATCTTAACCCCCCTGGAGGTGATCCGACCTGTGATCAGGCTCCGCTTTGTGAGCTGAGAGCGGTAAGCCTGAGCTCAGGTTGGGCTAGCAAAAACTGCTGCATAAGCAGCAGAGGCGTAGCTATGGGTGGGCAAGGGGAGAGATGTGTCTCCGGGCACAGCACTGGATGGGCACTCAGCACAGCCTCTGCACCCCCACGTGCAGGAGAGATGGCTCGCTGGCTGCCCGAGGCGCCACCTGCTTCTCTTCCCCCCTCTGCAGAGGAGTGCAGAAACAGCACTCCTAGCAGCAGCAGAAAAAGGGGAGCACATGTAGCTACATAAACAGTGCATGTGGCTATCTAAAGGGGGGGGGGGCACATCTGGCTATATAAACAGGCCACATCTGACTATCTAAACAGGGGGGAGGGGGTGTATGTGGCTATCTAAACAGCATTTGTACATCTGTCTCCATCCATGACCACGCCCACATTCTGATGCATGTCCACGGCCATTTTGTCCGGGGGGCTTTGTCCCCGGATGCTGAAAACCCTAGCATTCCTCTGATGAGCAGTGTTCCTGGGTCCTGATCCGGGCGCGATCAGCACTGTACAGCGTGACCCAGGCTTCTTCCCCCGGCTGTCTGACTTATCTCTACCTTCTCCCTTGTGCGATTTTTGGCCACCAGGATCCCCATCGCTTTCTTCCGGGGACCGGCAGCCAATCAGTGCGGTGGTTGCGGCGGTGGTGGCGTGATGTCAACTGGGGGCGGGACTTAAAGTGGACCAGAGCTTATTTTTGTACCAAAAATTAGAAATGCACCATGTGTATATATGTGTGTGTGTGTGTGTGTGTGTACATAGATACAGTATATACATATATATATATATATATATATATATATATATATATATATATATTTATATATATATATATACTGCTGCCTGGATTTTGACTTCTCTCTACCTGCCGCCTGCACCGTCATCTGCCTGGATTTTGACTACTCTTTGCCTGCCGCCTGCACCGACGTTTGCCTGAATTTTAACTACTCTCTGCCTGCTGCCTGCACCGACGTCTGGATTTTGACTACTCTCTAAAAACAAAAACAAAAATGCCTCAAATTGAGTTGGTTACATTTTGGGGAACCCTGTAGCTTTCAAAAGGACCCTAAGAAGTGGCAAAAAAATGAAATCTGGACTTACCTGGGGCTTCCTCCAGCCCCCCCCCCCCCATAGCCCAAGAGGTCCCCCGGCATCCGGCAACTTTGGCAGAAGTCACGCGTGCGCTCCCCCACACCGGTTGCCGTAAGCATTGTGCACATGCGCAGTTCTCTAAAGACTGAACCGCGCATGCGCAAAGTGCTTACAGCGACCAGTGCGTTGATGCACTGGGTGTGCACACGTGCGACTTCAGACGAAGTCTCTGGATTACTAGAGCCATCAGCCAACCACGGAAAGGACTAAGAGGATGCCGGGGGGCTGGAGGAAGCCCCAGGGAAGTCCAGATTTTATTTTTTGCCATTTCTCAGGGTTCCTCTAAAGGCTATGGGGTTCCCCGAAATGTAACCAACTCAATTTGAGGCATTTTTGTTTTTTTGCCATTGAATTGGTCGGATGTAGTGTGAAACTGAATACAGGCAATACATTTGGCTCCTCGCTGAAATATCCCACGTAGCAATTCCAGCACAAAAATGATTTGACAACAAAGGAGGAAATGTAATTAATAATACATCACAATGGTGGACGTCTCATTGAGAAAACAGCCATGCTTCTCCGAGGTCACCGCGGGTCTGAAGATTAGATATCTAATCCCCACTGAAGTACAACACTGCTCAATAATTCACAACGACGTAAAAATTCATGTCGTATAAAAGCTCCTTTTAATGATTTCACAGTGGTGTTTGAATAGAGATATGAAAGAAAAATAAAAGAAACTAATAATATAAAATATCGAAATGGAAGCAGAAGTAGTTTAGAATCCACCCGCATTTTCTAAGTAATTGGCTCCTCTTTTGAGATCTGTATGCAAGCAGTCACTTCCTATTTGGACATTCTTAGACTTCATAATACGGAATAAAAGGCAGAGGATATGGTCTATGAAATTTAAGAGTCCCTCGGGTCTTTTTATTTCTGAACGAAACAGTCTTTTTACAGTGAGTGTTATGGCGTTACAAATCTATCAGTGATGGCTTTTTGTGTCATTAAAATTATATTGATAGTCATAAGAATAAAGCACAAGGCTTTTGTCTGGAAGTCAAACAGAGCTTTATTAACTAATACTTTTGACCCGTGGCTCAGATCCACTTTATCACTTCCAAGTATAAAACATGCAACTTATTGAAAAGAAAGTCAAATGGCTGTGAAGACTTAAAGTGACTCCGAGCTCATCTAAAAAATAAAAGTTGTACTCACCAGGGGCTTTCTCCAGCCCAGTGCTGGTCGGGAGGTCTCACGCCGGCGTCCTGGCTCCTCGTCATCACGGCGGCCGGCGTGAAAGTACTGCGCATGCGCGCTTTAATTGCGCATGCACAGTACTTTCACGCCGGCCGCCGTGATGACGCGAGGCGGCCGGCGTGTGACGTAATCCGCGTCATATGCGGAAGGAGCAGCCCGACGCTCGGGAGAATGTCGCCCGGGCTGCGGCCTGTCAGCCATTCCGGAGCGGGGAGAAGGAGAGGAGCCAGGACGCCGGCGTGGGACCTCCCGACCAGCACTGGGCTGGAGAAAGCCCCTGGTGAGTACAACTTTTATTTTTTAGATGAGCTCGGAGTCCCTTTAAAAGTATAAAATCACCCACCCCCGCCAAACGTTCTGGGAGAAATATAAATGAAATATCCAGGCAAACTTGAAAATGAGAGTATATAGACAGGTTCTAAGACTGTACATTGTGTACAATATTCCGAGCTAATAGAGCTTGAATAGCCATTTTTTTTACTCACTTACTTGTCACATGACTTTGGACAGATTTTGTAAGCCAGGCTATATAACTATTATAGGAGTGTCTAGCAGACTAGTTTTTTCATTTCTTTCTTTCTGATTTCTTTCTTCCTGATCTCTCCCTGACCTCTCAGGCCTGTAGTGTCAGTCCACCTGTGTGGGCGATACTGTGTGAATGAAGGAGAAAGAATTTAATTCTCTACACAAGTTGGTCATGCACATACGAGCTGATAAACCCCCCTTATGCAACCCCCCTTCAGTTTTTACGATTTTTGGATCCCTCCTTTCTATACTCTGCTGGTTCCTTGAAATGTCACCTTGATGATTGAGCTGTGATTATTAAGAGTGACAATAATTTATTGTGTGTATAAAGATTAGATTTTGGACTGAAATGTATGCCACTCAGCTGCGTATTCAGGAGTGACAAAACTAATAGTTAAAGGAAACCAGAGCTGAGCTAAAATAAAAGTTTTATACATACACGGGGCTTCCTCCAGTTCCATGTGCACGGATCGCATCCACACCGCTGTCCTCAGTCTTCTCCCTCTTCGGTACCAGGTCCCGTAACTTCAGCCAGTCAGGGCCAGTCTGCGCAAAAGAAGTGCGCTATTTACGTATCTCTCCAGCAGCCGCCGGAGAGATATGTAGAGGGCGCACTTATTTTGCGCAGACTGGCCATGACTGGTTGAAGACTGGTTGAAGATTGGTCATGAAGTTGGGTGTTGGAAGAGGAGACAGAACCAAATTGTCCTACATAGTACCATGGTTTGATGGAAAAAAGATATTCGTCCATCCAGTTCAACCTCGCATACCCAAGTGCTTCCGAAGACAAGCACATCCATACTGCGCACAGGGGCATGAGTACTTCTGAAGACTTCTTGAAAAGTACTGAAGCACTGTTTGACCTAGCATAGCAACTTGAAGGAGTTTAACTGGGCATGGCACAGAAATGATGGCCAGCATGGACAAATGGGAAGACTATAGCTAGAGATTTCCTTCTTCCTAGGTAGGTTACCTCACTTCAGGTTCGTTTTAATGATTATACATAATGGCTTAGAAATGGCCAAGCACTAGACTCATGGGTGCAATTTATCTGATCCTGGTCATGTATATACAGTATTTAGTATGACCATTGCACAGTAACCTTAACTGAGAACTGTGTCAGTATTATAGTCATACGGTGCATTCTTGTCACCTTGGCATACGTAGAGCTAAAGAATGCATATGATATATGTGCTTCCCTCATCCGCAGTGACTATCTTAGCTTTATTAACTTTAGAGGGTCTACTTGCTCAAACCTTTTTACCCTGATATATTTATTTTTACCATCTTCAGCTACTGTCCTGTTATTGTGAATTTTTGCTAACCTGACCTCATTTAACTTTTTTACTGCATCATTAATGACCCTCAAATGATAACAGTTTTTTTTCTTAAACAGTTCTAACCAGCACTCCAGCACGGGGAACAGTTCTGCATGATAATAAGACACTTCTTAAAACCTACATAATAGTGGCAGTTTAGCGTGAATTTCTAGAACTGCACTACAGTTAGGAAAAGTTCAAATCCATTCCTAAACTGCCGCAAGTGATTAATAGCACTTCTACAGATTGTGCAGTGCAGTCTAGACATGATTTGTGAAGTTCCCCTCTCACCTGCTGAATCCTCTGAAGCTGTTATGTGCTTAACCCTTCGAGTGCTAAGCATTGATGCAATACAGCAGATGTATTGGTTACCTCAGAAACAGCAATTTCCCTCACACACTGCACTGTCTAAGAAATCTTCCTCCTATTCAAGAACAGTTTAAGAAGGAAACTGCATTATTTAGTGATTTCTTAATATGTCTGAGACAGTTCTGCATGGATTTCTAAAAACCTACCAATATTTTGTCTCAGACACTCTTGATAAATGTCCCGCACTATGTTCAGATTTAATTCTTCAAAATGTGCTTTTTTTGTCTTGTTGTTTATTGCATTTTTAAGTTTTAAAGAGTACCAAATCAGCTAAAAAACCAAAACAAAATTTGAGTGGAGCTGTGTTCCAAACTACATGCAATTTCCATGAAAAGTGGAATTATTATAATTTTTAATAAGTAGCTCAAAATGTTAAAACCTTTGTTTTCAAATAAATAGCTTTATTTCGGCTTCCTTATTTAACGTACTAAAAGGCATTTTCTCTATGTACACGTAGTGTAGAGTTAAGATAGAAGTTATTTTTGTGTGAAGCCTTCTGGATGCTTCATCTTCCTCCAGAAATTCCACCAGATTCAATTATAGATGGTACATTAGCTTACGCGCCTCATTGCTTGTATATGTTTTCTTTTATTCTCTTTCATTTACAACTTGCTATCATGTGTTTATTGTACCAAAGTATATTTTTTATGACTTAAGCTGAACTTCAAGTAACTAAATACATAGTTGAAATACAATACACAGTAAATGTCTGGTATGAGAAATCAAATTAACCACTTAAGCCCAACTGGACAAACATTCTCGTCCAGTTGGGCTGTGCGCACTCTCGCACGCACTCCCGCTGCCGGCCATTAGCCCAGCGATCAATAAAAGGGATTATAGATCACTTCATTGATTGAAGCCCCCCACAGAAAAGCCGACAGCGCTGCGGTTTTTCTGAGTTCAAAAAATTCCCCGTCTTCATTCCTCTTCCTGGGAGCGACATTGATCGCTCCCAAGACTTTTTGACTGTGGCCATCTTGTGGCCAAATACACCCACATCCACTTTTTATTAAATAAATACATTTTCTAACATTTAAAATGAGCTGTTTACCTCCCACATCAAAAAATACCCAAATCAAATTTTTAATAAAAAAATAAATAAAAAATTACAATAATAAAAAAAACCATAAATAGTTACCTAAGGGTCTGAAGTTTTTAAATATGCATGTCAAAGGAGTATATTAATATATTTTTTTTAATTATGGGTTTGTAAATAGTGATGGATGCAAATTGAAAAAATGCACCTTTATGTCCAAATAAAATATCGGCGCCATACATTGTGATAGGGACATAATTGAAATGGTCTAATAAGCGGGCCAAATAGGCAAATAAAATACATGGGTTTTAATTATGGTAGCATGTATTATTTTCAAACTATAATGGCCAAAAGCTGAGAAATAATGATTTTTTCCATTTCTTTCTTAATATTCCTGTTAAAATGGATTTAGAATAAATTAATTCTCAGCAAAATGTATCACCCAAAGAAAGCCTAATTGGTGGCGGAAAAAACAAGCTATAGACCAATTCATTGTGATGAGAAGAGATAAAGTTATTGGCAAATCAATGGGAGGTGAAAATTGCTCAGATGCAAAAAATAAACAACCCTTCGGGCTTAAAGCGGAACTGTAGATTCAAATTAAACACATTGTTTCACTTACCTGGGGCTTCTGCAAGCCCCTAGCAGCTGTCCTGTCCACGCCGAGTCTCCACGAGTCTCCGTTCCCCCGCCGCCGCTCCATTCTGTACCTCGACTTGGAAGTCGATGCCAGCGCAGCCCTGCCAAGCGTATCCTTTCTTCGCATTCCCCTCTGCAATAGCCAGAGTGGCCCGGCCGCGAAACTGAAAGTAGCTGGCGGCGGGAGAACGGGGCTCGTCGAGGAGCGGCGCAGGACAGGATGGCTGCTGGGGGCTTGGGGAAGCCCCAGGTAAGTGAAACAATGTGTTTAATTTGAATCTACAGTTCCGCTTTAAAGAAAAACTCCGACCAAGAATTGAACTTTATCCCAATCAGTAGCTGATACTCCCTTTTACATGAGAAATCTATTCCTTTTAATAAACAGACCATCAGGGGGCGCTGTATGGCTGATATTGTGGTGAAACCCCTCCCACAAGAAACAAGAAAAGTACGTACTCTTGGAAATTTCCTGTCTATGAACCTTGCTGCATTGTGGGAAATAGCTGTTTACAGCTGTTTACAACTGCCAAAAAACATGCAGCAGCTACATCACTTGCCAACAGTAAAATGTCACCATGTTATAAATGTCAGAATGTAAATCAGGAATTTAAAATATTTTACAATGGGCAAACTCTGACTAAATCATTTATACATAGTTATTGTAAAAATGAAGCACTTTTTTATTACATTATTTTCACTGGAGTTCCTCTTTAAGTGGTTAAAATACGTATTATACTTAGTAATACCGTCCAGCCAGACCTGAAATTCACATAATTCTAAACATCTATGCCAGACAGCACAGCTGGCTCTCTGAACTCTGATGTCTTCTGCACTGCTGTAAATGCAGAACAGTCATGGTTATGTAGAGCCTCAGGACACTGATGAGTCATCACCATAATCTCCCCTTCTATTGTTTTGTTGACATTGTATTATTAGACCAATTTCAGAAGGTGATTACGCCGAGTGACAAAAAAAGGGAATTCTAGGGGTTCGCTGCACCAGCAAAGTCACCAATTCCTTGCACTTCTAATACTCAAACTAGGGTTGTCGCGGTATACCGGTATGACGGTATACCGCGGTTTGACTGTGCATGGTAATTATACCATGCACAATCGCGTTTTACTGGTTTTTAGGGGATGGGACAACGCAATGCAAGAACAGGAAGAAGAAGTAAGAACACGTAAGAACACACGTGCAGGACCTCGGCAAGTGAATATTTGTTTCACCCCAACCGCTGCGTCCCCCCTCCCCCCACCTTGCTTTCTATACTGGCTGCACCTATCCTGGCTACCTGTACTGCGGCCATCTATTCCTGGCTACCTATACTGCAGCCACCTATTACTGACACCTATTCCTTGCTACCTATTCTGCGGCCACCTAGAGGGGGTACTGGAGATGTGTGGGGGGTAAGGGCAAGTCAATCCTGCTCATAAGCCACCACTAGCTGTGTCTGCCACTGTTAGCACAGATACATTGAGTTTATGTATTAATTATAACAACTGCTTTGCTTTAATACATATGTAATCAACAATGATATAGTTAGAAAATTGGCATCCCCTTGTGCTATGTCTTAAGGTTATAGTGCACAATTTGTTTCAGAATCAGGTGTGGATGTATTCTTTTGAAGAAGGACTCCAGACAAAACCAAAGGAAGTAGCACCTGATATACAGCATTTACAATGTGAACTGAAATCAGTTGTGTGTATACTTCATAATGTGTGTTATATATATGGGGGGCAATGTAGGCGGGCCCTCTCGGGCGGTGGCCAAACCTTGGGGTGGGCTGTCTGCGGTCATCTGCTCCTCCCCCCCACCCGGTGCAGTCACAGTGAAAGCTACTCTGTACCCCATTTCTAGGGGCATGGGAGGCCTACACACAGCGCCTCTGTTGAGATGCAAAAAAATTTGAATGGGCCAACTCCTACAGGGCATAGCAGTGAGTTAGTTTAAGACCCTGTACATCTGCCAAGCGGATTCAATATACAATTGCTTTGCCCCTTTTTTATTTGTCTATTGACATTTTGGCAGCCGGTATATAAGTCAGGTGATTCCTGGTATGAGCACACACCTCTTTTTCTTTTGAATGTATTATTATATGTGTGTATTGGTGAGTGGGCGTGGTATATTATGGGGAACACAGTGATAACTACTGATATCTATTGCCACTATCAGTAATGCTTTTAGTCATCTGCTTCCTCTCTTACAGACAAAAGGCCTGTGGTTTTCAGCTAAAAATTGGAAAAGCTGTTTTGCATATTTAAGCTGTATATATCTTGTATCATTTATCCCCTGTGCTGAAGACGGTTAACGTCTGAAGCTTGTTAATGGTTTCTGTGTGTCTATATCATTGATGCAGGGAAAGTGGCTTCTTTATTGGGATCTTTAGAAGTGATGACTTGTGTTTGGAGTGCGGAGGCTGGAGGATTGCAGGTCTCTCACATGAGCACCAGGGATTCCCTCATGTAGACAGTGTGCTGTACATTCTATTTGTGCATAATTCATACATCACTGGCTCTCCGCTCTAAGCTCTCACCTTACTTTCAGCTGTATTCCCAGTCATAGATGTGACTAATGTGGAGGGTGGGCGAGGACTGCAGAACAAAGGAGTAGCTGATCTGCTTGAGATGCCATCTTAGAGCTTTGATTGCTGACATGTCTAAGTTATACACATTGCATAGTTATAGTGATTTTCATTATCTCAATGGCTTTCTTACATTGTATACAATCACAGTAATCGTGTGTGTGTCAGCAATTCAGCAATTATAGGGATGAGCTGGCAGTCTTCCTAATCTGTATGTGAGGAGCAATTTGCCACAAAAAAACCCACCAAAAATAACAGAAATAGGTTGTGTTTATACGCTTTGTCATATTCTTAGCTGGAATTTGTCTTATGCTAGATACACACCATACAATTTTCTGTAAAGGTGCCCATACACCGAGGCGATTATTGGCCGATCGATCAATTTGCGGCCGATTTCGAACGATTTCAATCTGACGTGCTGGAAAATCTAGGTCGATCTGTTGAGATGGCTTATCATTTTGCATTGGACCTAATGGAAATCTGATGGCAAAAAAAATGCTATTAGATAGATTTTCAATAGATTTCATACTGAAATCTATTGGAAATCTGTTCCTAGTAAAAAAATGTTCCTAAACACATCAGATAGATCAGAGATCTATCTGATGATCTATCTTCTGCTAATCTAACGAATGTATGGCCTGCTTTAGAATTTCTGTGAGTCTTTACCTGTTGGAAATTATCTAACCATCTATCTGCCTAGCAATGAAGCATTGTTCTACTCAGCAGGAGATAACCAGAAGCCAATGCACCAGAGATAATGACCAGTCTCTACAGAAAATAATCTAACAGAAAATCTAACAGAAAAATCTAACAGAAAATTGTATGGTGTGTACTAGGCATTACACATTTAAAACAGGGCTTGGAAGCCCTTCAGTGCAATTTGCAGGGGATGCTTCTTTTGAGTGGTTTTCAGGGGCTTTGGTAGCCCCAAAGATCAGAGGCACATGCCCCAGATCTATTTTTGGATGCCCCAGATGTCACCCAGGCAGTGTCAGCTGTGGTGCTTCAATGGTAGGGATGCTGGGAGCTGTGGTGCATCAATCAGCAGTATGCTGGTGATGTGGTGCCTCTATGTGGGCATACAGGGTGCTGTGGTGCCATGCTGGGCACTGTGATGACTTTATGGGGGCATGGAGGGAGCTGTGGTTATTCTAACGAGACATGCTGGGAGTTGTGGTGCCTCAATGAGAGGTCCATGAGAGCATGGGAGGGTGTCCACTAGAAGGTCAGAGAATGTATGGGGAACTTCCAGATAACCTGGCAGCAGGCCATCCCGCCCAGCAGAAAGCCAGACCAGCCAGCACAGAAGCCAGGTGACTCTGCCTAGTTATGTTTAAAGAGGAACTCCAGTGAAAATAATGTAATAAAAAAAGTGCTTCATTTTTACAATAATTATGCATAAATGATTTAGTCAGTGTTTGCTCATTGTAAAATCTTTCCTCTCCCAGATTTACATTCTGACATTTATTACATGGTGACATTTTTACTGTGGGCAGGTTATGTAGCTGCTCCTAGCTGTTTTGGCTGTTACAGACAGCTGTAAACAGCCATTTCCTGTCTGTGAACATTGTTACATTGTGGCAGTTTGCCCAGAGTACCGCGGTACCAGAGTTTCTTGTGGGAGGGGTTTCATCACAAAATCAGTCATACAGCGCCCCCTGATGGTCTGTTTGTGAAATGCAATAGATTTGTCATGTAAAAGTGGGTATCAGCTACTGATTGGGATAAAGTTCAATTCTTGGTCGGAGTTTCTCTTTAAGTGACACTGCCTATTTATGGGATTTACTGCATTTTGGGGTTTGTATTGTGTATTAATGGAGAGGAAGGATTCATCCAACATTTTGCTGGGCAGGCCTACTTACACCGCTGCTAAGTTCATGTAAATTTGGCTTAACCCATGACCACATCTGCATTCTATTGCATGGCCACACCCATTTTCCAGCTGAAGTGTCCAAAAGTGCCCCGGATCTCTTAGGAGTCTAGCAACACCCCTGGTGGTTTTACTGACTTCACATTGCTGCACCCACTTCTCAGCCATCTTTCTCCTAAGGGGGATGCTTTGTCACCCCATGCACCCAGCACAGCCCTAAAACCTCTACATGACATCATCAATGCTCCCGCCCTGCCTTCTATAACAATATGAGGATGGGGGGGGGGGAGGGATGTTTAAGATGCATGGAAGAAGAGGGCAGACAATGTACATCATCTGATAGGAGGAGAGTGCTGAGGATAGAGTTCCTCCATAGAATAGCCCAGCTGAGCAGTGCTTTTGTACAGCGATCATCTCTACACTGAAATGATCACTAGGAATTGTTTTGGATGGTAGTGATTGAAAGCCTGCACATTGGTCCTTCATTTTGACAGTTTGGAGACCAGTGGAGAGCCTGTGTGATCTGGCAAACCTGGTCTAAACTTCATACTAACCTTGTGCTGATTGCTTTTCTGATACGAAGTTTAAGGATGCTATATGGACAGGATGTTTACAGCTTTCGGCAGGCGATCATGTGACAAAGCAATGTCTGCAGAGATGGTCAATAAAATGCTAATAATTCTGACTTGCATACAAGTGTAATGAAATTGTATGAAGCTTGGAACTAGGCCAAATCCGTAGAATGTGTTTTTGATTGGCCCAATTTCAGGATGCATACAATTTTTATTAAATGACTAGCATCTCATGTATTATCTCTGATACATTTGCAAACACTGGACATGCCCCACTGGACAATGCACATGCCCCTCCCTCTGCGTTTTCTTTTAGCAGAGAGGCAGAGTCCTGTGCTGCAGAAATAAAAAGTAGATTTAAAAAAATTTAAGAAAAAGGCAGATTGAAAAGATAAATGTTATACATGTAGAAAACAGAAAATAAGAAAAAGTAATTGGTACTAATTTAAAATACTTTAAGCATAAATAGATTTCGATGTGCATTTAAAAAAGGAATGCAGTTAAGCAGAATTTATGTTACCTCACGTTAGGTACACACCATACAATTTTCTGGCAGTTTTACCTGCCAGATTGATTATTTCCAACATGTCCGATCTGAATTTTGATCGATTTTCGGATTGTTTTTTATCATTTTTTCAAACATTTTTTGATTGATTGTCATTGAACTGAATGAAAAACGATCGAAAAAAGGTCAAAAAATTTAAAAATCTATTGAAATTCAAATCGGACATGTTGGAAATAATCGATCTGGCAGGTAAAACTGTATGGTGTGTGCCTAGCATTAACCCTCCTGGTGGTTAATTAAAACCGCCAGGGGGCAGCGCAGCACTATTTTTAAAATTTTATCTACATGACAGCCGCTGCGCAGCGGCATCTCCCTACCCTCTTCAAGCCCGTCCGGAAATCCCGTTCTGAACGGGATTTCCATTAGGGCTTCCCCCGTCGGCATGGCGACGGGCGGGGTGACGTCACCGACGGGGTTGGGGGGGGGGCTCGGCGAGCGGCGGCTAATCGGCGCAGAGGGGCGGCAATCGGAGTGCACACGCAGCTAGCAAAGTGCTGGCTGCATGTAGCAAAAAAAATTATGGAAATCAGCCCAGCGCGGTCTGAGAAATCCTCCTGCGTGACATAGCCCGAGCTCAGCTCGGGCTTACCGCCAGGAAGGTTAAATACAATAGCAGGTATCCACAATCAATCAAAACTGTCAAACTCATATTTATTCTGAATCCCTCCAATAACCTAAAATTATTTAGAATGCCTAGTATGCTCAGCCTTCTAGAAGCCATTAGGAACTGGAGAGAATGTTTCATCTGTGCAAAAAGTATGACTAAGTTGATAAAACTAACTGACCTTTCTCCTCTACCTAGCAAGAAGTTCACTAGAATCATTGGATCCAGAATCTGTTTGAACTCTGAATATAGTCTTCGGCTGAAACATTGGTTCTTAAAGCAGTATGAAACTCATCATTTCCTCTTTGCTCTAAAAGATTATTTACAGCTTAAGATCTACTACCACAAAAAAATGTAGCAGAACAGCTAACAGCACTTTGTTCTTCAGTGGAAAGCTTCTAGCTTGAGTGGGCAGCTTCTGCCTGCATCTGAAGGGCTGATAACATTATCTCTTTTTACATTTCTTTGTCAGATACAATTAGTAAACATTAGCAAAGAGCAGGAACTGAGCTCTCTCTGCTTATAGCAGGTATGCAACTGAGAAGTCATCACTAGATTTTAATATATAAATACAGCAGCTATGCAAGAAAATGCAATGGCAGCTTTTAGAGCAGATAAATTGTACTTTTGGAAATGTTTAATTTGTAGATACACAATATTACGTGTGCACAAAAAGCAAATATGATAACAGTATGGGTAATAAAAAGTGGGGAAACACATTTTTATTGAATGTCATGTCAGAGTTTTATCCCACTTTAAATAAATGAAAGTTTTACATTGCAAGAACCTAACATTGTTTCTTCTTTGTTTTATTGTTTCATTGATTCTTACAATGAAAAAACTTGTCAAAATTACTTTAAATTTCACATTATTCTTAGCTGCCCCCCTAAATACGACACATCGTTTAAATATTTTTGTTCAAATGTATGACCAAAGGGAAGTGATATCTATTTATCCAAAATAATATGATTATTTATGTTAATTCATTACATCATTTAAAAGTTAATTGGCAGCTGAGCCTAAAACCTACAGACTGGTAATATTCCATTTTCTTTTCCCATCCTCCTGGTGCATCTTGACATCTGAATTGTGCCTGTAACTAATTACTGTGCACTTTAATGATCTGTTTGTATTCCGCAGTGACACACTAACCTTGCATGACCCCTGGCGGTATAAAGACATCAGACCGAACTCTTCAGATGTACAGTAAATCTCTATTAGGCTTAGCTGTCTGGTCAAGACAAGGATGGAATTAGAATCTCATTGCAGCCACTTCTTTTTGCTGGAAGGCATAAAGCGACGTCCTCGTTTAGCAGGACATGCAGTAGAAAATGCTGTCAGTTAGATGCCGACCATCGCTAAGCATAAGATGCTTATTTTCAATTAAGTTTTATGCTGCTGTGTTTGTTTTCCATTGACAGAGCATCCGTGTTTTGAATTGTTTGGTTCTGCTGATGTCAGTGCTTGTAAAATAAACCTTGTGAACATCATGTGCCAGAACTGCGCTGGAACATTCATAAATGCTAAGTCGGCAGAACATTAAAGCCACTGATATGTTTGCAGATGGTGAGTGATCTTTCTGGAGCTGCTTACGCATTTCCAAGGTTCAGCCATTGTTGTTTCTCTCTGTAGTGACAATATATGTATTGAATCTTTTGAAGTTTTTGGGACACCATGATGTATTTGATTTCCTTCTTTATTAGTCTTGAATAGATTTTACCCAAACTGGAATGTAAATGGGAGTGGACTAGTCCTCAGTGAATATGATGTTTGCTGTGGATTGCTAATCTATCAACTAGTCAATAATCCAATCAATAATGTGATACCGAGGTTTTTTTTTCATAACCTGTACCTACTAAAGGCGTGTACACTGTTGCTGTTCAAAAGGGATTGTAACTCGACCTTATGTAGGGCTTGTTCACCCCGACCCTCCCTCAGCAGAAGTGGGGAGGGGAGCCGCCATCATTCCTCCCTCCCCATGGGCCCCCCTCCTGTGTCCCCTTGCACCGCTGGCACAGCTGTGTGTTTTTGTTAATCTCTCACCTGTCCATGCGATGCGTCCATGCTTCTAGGTAGCTGCCTCCTCTCTGTCACCCCTTCCAATCCTGCACCCCCACTCACAGCGTTACCGCCTGGCGCCACCCCTAGGTAATCTGCTGCCTGAAGCAGGAGCTTCATGCAGCATCATGGTAGGTCCGCCCCTGACCTAAAGAGCAATACTACAGGGACTGAGTGCTGTACAAACCCCTCTCTCTGCTATAAAGGGAGCCATGTGTTGCTATGGAGATGGAGGAGGTACGACAACGTGTGCTGGAAGGAGGTGTGTCATTGTCTAAGAATCTGGCTCTATGGGGAATTTAAACAAGCTTGGGTGACACCTTAATTCTTAAACTTAATTCTCTGACAAAGCGGCTGGCTTGTCGGAGTTCCACCTAACATGCATACGCACCTTAGCTGCTCCACTCCCTCTGTAATATGTGTAGGCCCATAGGCTAATTGCATAACTACTGTGCTTCGCTTATAACTTTGCTGTATTGTTTTCTGTTTAAAGCAGTAAAACTGAACTCCAGGAAAGTTTCAGAAAAAAACATCTGCTGTAATACAGTTATATATTCAGTGCAGAAACAGCAAGCTCACAGGAAAGATACCGGATTTTGCTTCTGTTTGAACATTGTGCAATTCCCAACACACTCTACTTTAACACCAGGTGAGGGAGGTTAAGCTGATGTGAAGCCTGTTTGGATGACCTGTTCTGTCTGAGCTACCTTCTCAATTTAAGCTAACTCGGCAAAAAGTTAAAGCAAAACTGAACTGAAAATAAAAGCAAGAGATAAGTATACCATATTCCGATACAAAGGTACCTAAGGTAAGCTCAGAGGTATATTCATCCTAGATCAGAGTTCCTCAAACCTGTCCTCATGACTTCCCAATGGTGCATGTTTTGCACGCAACCTCACCTATGCACAGGTGTGGTAATTGGTATCTCAGCTAGGTGGATTACATGTAGCTGAGTTACTAATTACCTTTACCCTGCCTATGCATAGGTGAGGCTGCCTGCAAAACATGCACCATTAGGAAGTCACGAGGACAGGTTTGAGAAACACTGTGCTAGATGCAAAGACAAATGTTCATACTGGAAGAGGAAGGCTTGCTGCAATGTTCCATCCTATCACCCTTCCATCTCCTCCTCTTCACAGCTCCATCAAGTCCCCGAACCACGTCAGATTGGCTACCAACTAATGTCTAACCCAAATCTGACTAATACCTTACCTTAAAACTTCTACTCTGGTCTAATCATAATCAGTGTCTACTTCTTAAGCCCCCTCTACACCATACAATTCCACACGCGATCGATCAAATTCGGTTGAATCAATTAATCCTCCTAGCGGTAACCCCGAACGTAGTTCGGGGTAAGCCGCGCAGGATGATTTCTCAGGCCCCGCTGGGCTGATTTGCATAATTTTTTTTGGTACACGCAGCTAGCACTTTGCTAGCTGCGTGTACACACCAATCGCCGCCGCTCCGCGCTGATTCGCCACTACCCGGTGTGCCCCCCCTTACCCCGACCCCATGCACTGCCTGGCCAATCAGTGCTAGGCAGTGCTGAGGGGTGGATCAGGACTCCCTTTGACGTAATGACGTCGATGACGTCGGTGACGTCATCCCGCCCGTCGCCATGGTGACAGGGGAAGCCCTCCAGGAAATCCCGTTCTTTGAACGGGATTTCCTGATCGCAGATCGCCGGAGGCGATCGAAGCGGGTGGGGGAATGCTGCTGCACAGCGGCTATCATGTAGCGAGCCCTAGGCTCGCTACATGATTTTAAAAAAAAAAACTGTTGCGCTGCCCCCTGGCGATTTTTAATAGACTGCCAGGAGGGTTAAGTCCGACATGTCTGATCGGGATTCGATCGGTAGTGTGGTTGATTTTGCATTGCTATCAATGCAAAATCGACCACATTACCGATTGAATCCCGATCGGACATGTCGGATTAAATCGATCCAATCGAATTTGAATAATTGCATGTGGAATTGTATGGTGTAGAGGGGGATTTAATCCCAACCCTTATCATTAGGGCCTAATTTAACACCCTCTTTTGGGGCCTAACCTTCCCTGGCTAACCGTAATCCTAAACCTACCTGCCCCATTCCTAATCCCACCCCAACAGCTGGTTTCATAATGCAAAAACACATCTGTTTGGTGCTTAAAGGGAACCTGAACTGAAAATAAAAAGTCAAAATAAAGATACACAGGTCATACCTCCCTCCTGTGTAGTCTACTACTCAATCTCTTTCTCCTCTCCTGCGTCCCATTTGTTCACTGTGATCAATGGATTTATCCGTTCACCACTTTAAAAATGGCCATTACCACCTAACAGCTTCCTGATCAGCACACTGTTAAACTGTAATATCACGACTTGAGTCATAGAGAAACATGGATATTACCTTGCACATTCAGTTGTGACTGACAGATGCTGATATATAACTGACAGCAACTGGTATATTTCTGTTCTGACAAAATATTGGAAGGGATCACTGTAACAAGAAAATGGTGAGCCTCTGAGAGGAAGTGACGGTGAGGTTAGTATGTAACATTCATTTGCAGTTACGTCATGTGTTTATGTTAAATAATTTTCCTCGCTTCAGGTTTCCTTTAACTCTAAGCACAACCTATTTTATGGCTAATCTTAACCCTGTTGGACATGAGCTCAATCTTACAGGTAGCCTAATTTGCAGAACTACTTTCTCTGAACTGCTCTGTCAGCTTTAAGCTTCCTTAACCCAAAAAGGGAGGTAGCCTAATTGAATGGGTAGCTCATTTTTTGGCTCCACTGCATTGCATACTGCTGTAAGTCTAGCAGCATAATGATAAGTATGGGATGTCTAGGGATAGTCGGAAATGCCGAATTCCAATTCTCCGGAAAATCTGCATTTCGCCATTGCCTATTACCACTACTGATTTCGCTTTCCGCTACCGATTTCTGCATTCCGATGTGGATTTCTGTGGAAATCGCGGAAATTTCCACCAACTTTAACATCAATTTTCTCAAAAACTACAAGGTCTTTTTACATTTTTTTCCTCTTGTTCCCACACTTCTTTTGAACATACCGTAAAAATTTGGTGTTTCTAGGACCTACAGGGGCTTTGCTATTAACCGCTAAAGTCGGCGGATTTTGAGTTTTTGACTATAATGTAAAATGCAGAAAATACGCATTACTGATATGCAGTCATTTTATGACAATCAGAAGACTCAGGATGAATAAACCAATCAGAGAATGGGGATTTAGGTGGAAATGTCTGCATTCTCTGATTGGCTGATTCATTCTGAGTCTTCTGATTGGCTTAAATTACTGCAAATCAGGTAATGCAGATTTTCTGCATGTTACATTACAGTCAAAATCCGCCGACTTTAGTGGTTAATAGCAAAGCCCCCATAGGTCCTAGAAACACCACATTTTCAGGGTATATTAACCCATTCAGGTTCCGTGGTTTTCACGTGAGAAATGTTCACCTCCCATTCATTAGCCAATAACTTTATCACTACTTATCACAATGAACTGATCTATATCTTGTTTTTTCCGCCACCAATTAGGCTTTCTTTGGGGGGTACATTTTGCTAAGAGCCACTTTACTGTAAATGCATTTTAACAGGAAGAATAAGAAAAAAATGGAAAAATTCATTATTTCTCAGTTTTCAGCCATTATAGTTTTAAAATAATACATGCCTCCATAATTAAAACTCACGTATTGTATTTGCCCATATGTCCCGGTTATTACACCGTTAAAATTATGTCCCTATCACAATGTATGGCGACAATATTTTATTTGGAAATAAAGGTGCATTTTTTCCATTTTGCATCTATCACTATTAACAAGTTTAAAATAAAAAAAAAATATAGAAATATTTCATCTTTGCATTGATATTTAAAAAGTTTAGACCCTTAGGTAAATATTTACATGTTTTTTTTTTTTTTTATTGTAATGGGTTTTTTTTATAGTAATTACTTTATTTGGGTAGTTTTGGGAGGGTGGGGGGTAAACAATAGATTTATAATGTAAATGTGTGTTCATTTTAATTTATTTTTATTTTCAGTTGTAGTATTACTTTTTGGCCACAAGATGGCGGCCATGAGTTTGTTTACATGACGTCACTCTAAGCACACACGCTTAGAGTGGCGCATCGGGGAGGGAACGGCCAGAAAAGGCGCAGCTTCCGAGAGAAGCTGTCGCTTTTTCAGCGGGGGAGAGGAATCAGTGATCGGGCACCATAGCCCGATACATTGATTCCCTGGCTACCGAATCCGTGGCCGGGAGTGCGCGTGCACGCGCGCGATCGGCCGCGGGGGCGCGCGGTAGTGCACATGGTTCTTGGACGTAGTTTCTACGTTCAGGAACCAAAATAGGTTAAGAAGAGTGGGAAGAAAAGTAACAAAATATTCAAAAAGACCTTGTAGTTTTTGAGAAAATCGATGTTAAAGTCGGCGGAAATTTCGGCTAAAATTTCCGCACTTGTATTACCAATTTCCGCATTCCGATGCGGAAATGCAATGTCTGATCGGAAATGCGGAAATTGCATTTCCGTAGAATCCGTACGAGCATCCCTATGGCAGAATTCAAAGTTGAACTCAATTGACAGGGAAAAAAAAAGAAAATAACCTGCCAACAAATACAACTTACAAAAACACAGGTTGCTACTAGGCAACCACTGTTTGAAGCATGTGGAGAAACCAGTCTCCACTCAAATGGAGAGTTCTCTTCCAAACTTGGCTCCAACAGAAAAGGTCAACTGGAAACACAGGATATTGGTTATAGGCTTTACCCCTGAAAGGGGGACTAGATTATACAGAGTGGGAGGAGGCACCCTAGTGTGAATTCAATTGGCAACAGTGATGGTAATAGTAAGGAACAGTCTTACCTTAATGTGGAGGTTAAGAAATAATGTATTGGATACCAATACAAACAAGACACGTTTCACGATTCACCTGCTCCTTCAGGTTAAGAAAATAGTGTCTCTGTAAGCCGTAGCACTGATTTAGGCACTCCGAATCCTTGCTGTGGCTTACAGAGACACTGTATATTAACCTGAAGAAGTGGGCGAATCTTGAGTAATGCTTTGTTGTTTGTATTGGTGCCCATTGCCCAATAAATGAATTCTTAACTCCCACATTGAGGTAAGACTGTTCCTTACTACTACTACTTTGTTGTCAATTGACATTCACACTGGGGTTCCTCCTCTTACCCATATAGCATAATGACAAGCTCATCAGTTAGTGACTTACATGCACTGTCCTGTAAGTACACAGGGAAAGGGTTTTGTGTATAGGGATGTCAATGCTTAGGAGAACTCATGGAGAAGCATGTGATCAGTTTGATCAGCTGATAGATTGGCAAGGTTCTGATTTGCTTCAATAACTTCCTGGTTTAACAAATGATTATGACTAACAAAACAGCCTTACACATCTATCAGCTGATCAAACTAATCACATGCTTCTCCACGAGTTCTTCTAAGCATTGCCATCCTTATTTGTGTATGTTGGTGGTATGTTGCTGGACTACCCAAACTTCAGATAGTCCACCTGAACCACAGAAGTGTGTTTGTAGCTGACTGTCTGGAATTCATCACTAAAGCATTCATCATTATACAGTTTTTCACTGTGTGGGTTTCCGCAACACCTTATGTTTTCTGTTGCCTGTTATAACTATTCTCGGACACTTTTTTTTTCAGAAAGAACATATTGATGCCATGGCAGTTTTGTTGCAGAGTTCCAAAGTTACAGATAATTAGCAGGGTTCCCGAATTCCCATAATTTCTGCTATAATATATATAAATAAATAATGGTAATGGGTGTTAATGAGTTTAATTTATTATGATGGGCCTTTCTAACCCGCTACTGCAGATGGCATTTCATGTCCATTAACTTCCAAATTAATTCTGCCATTACTATTGCCAAGTCCTGAGACTGGAACCTCTAAAACAAGGAGACGAACCGGGATCCTTGTTAATGTAAAATTTAATGTACTGCAACACGGGTGACAGGTAATTTGCTTAACAGCGCAATAGATTTTCCAATAAAGCTGATGGTATAAAGCATTGCTTTGTCATTATTTATCTCTGTCATTCTGAGTTGTGATGAAATTCAAATCCATTCTGGATGGGAAAAAAAAACACAAAACAAAAACATGGAAAGTCATTAGTAATTTTGATCACAGCTTGGTTCCTCTTTATTCCTGTTCCTGCAAATCCCAGTGTGATGCCTCTGTGTATAGGAAGTGGCAGTCGCTGTGCATTGTCTGGTGAGATATGAAATATTCGTGAGGGTCCTGCAACTAGGACAGTAAACAATCGCAGCTGCTTAATTAATCTTTCTTGAAACAATGCTAATGGAATAGAAGCTGATTAGTCGTCTACAGAAAGAAAGAATGGCCAGAAAATAGAACATCTGTATTTTCAAAATAATTTAATACTCCACTCCAGGAACAGTGTAGGCAATCAGCGGAGAAGCTTGTTTTTACCTATGTATTCATTAGCAGATCCTTTCTTAGTACCCTAAAGGCACAGACTAAACAGCAAGCTCATGGTGACCCAGAACTCATTGGAGTGTGTAAGGGTCTACAATGGTCCTAAAGCCCCCTTACTAAGATGTTAAGAAAAACAAAAGTTTGCTTTCCTAAAACAGAAAGAATGTGCGATAATTCAGGTTGGAGTGAGCTTGAGATGTCTCCCAGAGCAACACTGCTGAATATATGCAAATTAACCATTGTACCTTTAGAAGCTAAACACACCTCCAGAACCGCTGGAATGCACCTCCAGACCTCCACACCTCCAGAACCGCTCGGATTCACAAGCCCTACTCTATAGAGCCAAATTAATCCATGCCATGCACTGATGGGGATCAAACAATCCGAAACAGTCTGTATGCATGTTGGATTATTATGGCTCTGTACAAATTAACAAGCTGACACATCATTGCATTCCAGCGGTTCTGGAGGTGTGTTTAGCTTCTAAGGGTACAATGGTTAATTTGCATATATTCAGCAGTGATGCACTGGGAGACATCTCAAGCTCACTCCAACCTGAATTATCGCAAATTCTTTCTGTTTTAGGAAAGCAAACTTTTGTTTTTTTTAGTACCCTAGCTCAGGCGTAGTAGCTTCTTTTACAGGCATTTAGAAAATTGTTTTATGTGTGTAACAACTAGGCATGAGCGAGCGTAGTGGCAAATCTAGAGGGATGTAGGCGTGGCTCAGGCCATAAGCGCCACAGCACCATAGGTGCCATGCCTGCCCCTGTGCTGCACCGCCATGCCCGCCCCTATGCCTCTCCATCACTCAGACCTCAGATAAGATTAATTCTGTTATCTAGGGAACATGGCTACTTCATTTATGTATATAGGGCACACACTTGGCTTAGTGTTAGAAAAGAGGACAGAGAGGGAATAAGAAGAGATATTTTTTTTAAAAAAGTAACTTCAGCAATATCCCGAGCCACAAAACACAGTCACATGTATGCGAGAAATGATGAGGTTTTTAGAGGGAAACGGGAGTCTGACCAGGGGGGCACAATTTCAGTGTTTGCCATAGGCTCTATATTAACCAAATACGCCCCTGAGAGAGCGAGAATTTAAAGCTAACTTGTGTGAGTTTATTAGGAGAGAAAGTTAGATACTTACCTCGGTAGAGGGAGGTCACTGGATCCTTCAGAGTCTTCCCACGTCCTACTTGAGACCACCACTAGATGCCACGATCCTCTTGAAGTTCACAGCCATGCGCCCGTTAATGAAAGAGCGCGCCGCGCCTGCACTGTGAAGTAGCACAGAGCTGCTCAGGCTTGGCAGAAAAAGCTGAGCCCTATTGGCTTTGTGCTTCTGTGCAGGGACAAGGTCTCCTGCACAGTTTGGCCTCACTTGTTCATGGAAAAGAGTGCGGCTTCACGCACTCTTCAACAAACACCTGTGAAGGAGGTTCTTGGGTCCCAACACTGGATAGGTGGAGGCAAAAGGAGAATACTGAGAACAGTATCCTTTTGGGCAATTTTTCTCCCACAGTACGTACATTTTTGACAAAATCGCCAGCTGCTTTCAGAATAAATCTCACATTTACTTTGAAGTTAATGGCAGCTGAACATAGTGATTAATGGCAAAGCCCACATATCCTACCTAATAATAGTCAAGTGTCCCTGCGTCTGTCCGTGTGTCAGTGCTTTTTAGCACTGTGCATGTGCAGGGACAAGACACAGAGACACTGCCGAGAGCCGGAGGAGGATGGGTCCAGAAGGGGTGGTCGTGTGGGCGTGCACGCGGCTGGCGGCTTGCGTGTGGCTGGCGGTGTGCGCGCACACGGCGGATTACTGACAAACCTAGCCCGTTTTTAAATGGGCATGGTCACTAGTGGGATATAATCACCAAATGTACTAGGTATGTTAGGGAAAATAGTGGGAATAATTCAAAGACATTTTTCAAAAAGACCTTGCAGTTTTTGAGAAAAAAGATTTTAAAATTCCCCCGATCCACTATTTACTTTTTCTAGAAGTTTGCTCCTAAGAGATAATTTTCATATTTTGTTTTAAATAACTTTTCAGCATTCTGCAATAAAAAAAGTACCAAAAAGTCGGTGAAAAGTACTGTCAATTTTAACCTAGGTATTTTCTTGCTGGTGCTTGAAAGGCATGTTGTTTGGCATTGTATAAGGTATAAAAATATCACTTAGGAGAAAAAATAAATTTGATAGTGCCCAATGTATCTTACCCATTGGTATTGCAGCTGTACATATGTCCAAAGCAAAAGCAGTGAATTTGATTTTGAGGCAATGAAAGTTTAATGACCAGGAAACCCCAGGAAAAAATTGCAATACCTTTTCTGGAGATCGCTCTAGAGCTCTGTTCCCTGAAGGCCAGGGGCACAAAAATGACCAGAAATGGCACTGGGAACATTCATAACTACAATATACTGTATATTTACAGGGTCAAGTTATTGTTTGTGGGTTGTTGTTGTGAAACTTGTATGGTCTACTTCCATTGAATTTATGATGTGAGAGTTTAGACAGATTACAGGAACAGGACTTGTTGCTAGAACTGCTGCAGCAATCTGCAGCCTGGAGATATGAGTATGAAAAAACAAAACAAAGCCAAGTGGATCATAATAGGTGTTAAGTACTCTCTACAGCATGTAGAGAGACTCTTTGTTAATGTCAATGGATGTAGAAGGAAAACAGGTTATGTTGAATCTACACAGCACTCTTGTTGAAATTCTATATTATAAATGACATGTTGTAATGCTATTATCTGTTTTTCAAAATAAAAATACAAATTATTTGAACTTATATCAGGGGATCAGCTCAACATAAACAACTCGGCATAATAGCAGCATACATGCCCTGCCTGCCGTGTGTATGAACTGGAGGATATGTTGCCGTGTTTCTTTGTGTTGCTGGTCTTTTGTCATATGTGTTAGAATTTAAAGGGGTTCTGTGGGGGTTTCTAAAGAGAAAAACTGCCACTTACCTTGGGCTTCTATGAGCCCCATGCAGCGGTAATGTCCCACGCCGTCCTGCTCCCATCCGCCGTTCCCCGCAGCCGGCACCGGGCTATTATTCGTCTGACATACAGACGAATAATGCGCATTGCCGTGCCTCCGCTCGCGTCATCTGAGGCTTACTGCGCAGGCGCAGTACAACGGAGCCTTGTACTGTGCTTGCGCAGTAAGCTTCCGATGAGGCAGGCGGAAGCGAGCGGGTGCGCGGCCACTCTGCCGCAGTTGGATCCCATGCCGCTTAGACCGGGGGCCGGCGGCGGAGAACGGCAGATGGGAGGAGGACGGCATAGGACATTACCGCTGCACCGGGCTGATAGAAGCCCAAGGTAAGTGTCCGTTTTTCTCTTCCACAACCCCCCACAGAACTCCTTTAAGTATGATATGCTTGAATTCCTAGGCCTCAGTTACTTTAACTGAGGTTAGTTAAAAGACTTGACTTGCAGAGAGTCTCCCTTTAAAGCGGAATATAACCCTGCATTTCAACTTTGCTCTAAAACATTATTTACAGCATGTTATACGCAACCAGCATTTTTTTTTTACTAGACCAGCATTGGAAGGGTTACACACAGAGCTTTAAAGTTCTGTGGAGAGAACTGCTCCCCGCAGCCAAAGTTTATATAGATACATTTAAATATACAGAATCTAACAAGTGAGGAATGTTACACACTTTTTGGCTGTCCTACAGCTCCTGCACAGTCAGAGAGAGTGAGTCACATTCCACACTTGTTACATTTTGTTTACTTAAATGTATCTATCTAAACTTCGGCTGGGGGGAGCAGTTCTATCCACAGAACTTTAAAGCTCTGTGTGTAACCCTTCCAATGCTGGTCTAGTAAAAAAAAAATGCTGGTTGCATATAATATGCTGTAAATAATGTTTTAGAGCAAAGTTGCAGGGTTATATTCCGCTTTAAGGAGCATTTCTAGAAGCACCGTGGAACATGGTCTTGTCTCACACACAGGGCCAGCCCAAGGCCAGAGTGCTTATCTGTCCACAATGTACAGACTGCCAGGCGTCTTTACTGTAAACATCAAGTGTTTTCATATTTCCTAAAGGTAAACAATAACCAGGGAACATTTTCCCTAGTTTCTTGGTAATAAGGGAGGAAACGCCATATTTGGCTTGTCCCCTAGGAGCATGCGTAGATAGGGTCATCCATCACATGCTATTATCAGCTAATTGCATGCGATGGGTACTAGCTCCCGAGGGCACTTCTCTACTTCTGCTGACTTCCTTCTTGTAACTTTCCGTAACTGTATGCTGTATATATGCCTAAGTGCAACTAGCATAGTTGGAACAAAGAGAAAGCCGCTTGATCTAGTCACTAGGGATAGATCATGTCTGCATGGAACGCATACGATTATACAGACCGCTTGCTTTGCTGAGGTTATATAAGATTGCTGATGAACACATCTGTATATTTGTTTTACAAATAAACTGTTGAACCTAAGAAGTTCTATCTCCTATGCTGTTTGCTGTGATGAGTGTCAAGTTATCACACTTCCTGTGATATGGTGCCGAACGAAGGTGTAGTGTCGTTGCCAATAGCAACCAACAAATATTTATTACAACATGCAGTACAGCTGTTCCTGTGGCAAGGGTGGGCATGATGCTCCAATTCAATTAGGACAAAATTACATGTCCGTGTTGTAACCCTTTGATATCCACACCTCACTCGTTTCTATAAATGTTAAGTAATACACAGTGCTGTGTGCTAGGCAACTTTGCTTGTTTGTGACGATCCCTCCAGCTGCACTGAACTGCACTGTCAGAGAGGACACCTGAAGCTGGGCAAGCCAAAAGCTCCGTGGCAAATTGCGACAGCTCTGGCCGCAGGCTAAGCTTTCACACCCAGAAGTCCAGAGCTTCCTCGCTAGGGCTGCACGATATATCGTTTTAAAAACGGTATCACGATTTGCGCCAAGACGATTTCCTAATCGTCATAGTGGCGATTTTTTTCATGCATACAATTTTAAGTGTACCTAAACACTAATAATAACACTAACATCTGCATTTTGCGCATATTATTTTAAAGGGAACCTAAACTGAGAGGAATATGGATGTTTCCTTGTAAACTATACCAGTTGCTGGCAGTCCTGCTGATCTCTTTGGCTGCAGTAGTGGCTGAATCACACCTGAAACAAGTTAGGCAGCTAATCCAGTCTGACTTCAGTCAGAGCACCTGATCTGCATGCTTGTTCAGGGGCTGTGGCTAAAAGTATTAGAGACATAGGATCAGCAGGAGAGTCAGGCAACTGGTATTATTTTAACGGGAAAAATCCATATCCTTCTCAGTTTAGGTTCCCTTTAAGCATTCCATTCATAGAATTATTTGTGTTGGCCGTGTGGCTTGCTCACTCCTTCCGGCCAGAAGGAGTCAGAGCGGTAGTGAGTAGTGTAATGTGGCCAGCACATTGTTTGTGGAGGAGAAGGATCCGCATATCAGGCACTCCTGTTCTGCACTTACACCCTGTTTCCGATGGTCACACTGTGTACTGTACTGTACATTTGCTGATTGCCCAGAATCTGTTATCTCTAACTATCCTGTCAAGCAAACAACTTGGATCACCACCACTGCCCAGGATCTGCTGTGGTACTCAGCTTTGTATTTATTAATAGCTGCTATTTGTTTTGAGAAATTCATAATGCAGTAAAATTTATAAACATGACATCATACTATCAATTTGATACTATGATGTCATGCTCTGTCAATGCATGTTTGTAAATGTAACTGTACATTGTGAATTTAATGCTAAAGCTTGATTTGAAGAAAATCGGGAAAAAAAATCGAAATTGCAATTTTCGACAGAAAGAATACTGCAATTAAATTTTTTTCCTAAAATCATGCAGGCCTATTCCTCGCTCCTCAGTGTCCACAGTGATCATTAAAGAGAACCCGAGGTGTGTTTAAAGAATGTTATCTGCATACAGAGGCTGGATCTGCCTATACAGCCCAGCCTCTGTTGCTATCTCAAACCCCACTAAGGTCCCCCTGCACTCTGCAATCCCTCATAAATCACAGCCATGCTGTGAGGCTGTGTTTACATCTGTAGTGTCAGTCTCAGCTTCTTCCCCGCCTCCTGCATAGCTCCGGTCCCTGCCCTCGTCCCTTCCCTCTAATCAGCAGGGAGGGAAGGGATGCAGGCGGGGACTGGAGTTCTGCAGGAGGCAGGGAGAGCAGCAGACTGACACTATAGAGATAAACACAGCCAGCTCTGACAAGCTGTTTGTCAGCAGCGTGGCTGTGATTTGTGAGGGATTGCAGAGTGCAGGGGGACCTTAGGGGGGTTTGGGATAGCAACAGAGGCTAGGCTGTATAGGCAGATCCAGCCTCTGTATGCAGATAATATTCTTCAAACCCACCTCGGGTTCTCTTTAACTCAAGCTAGTGGGATACCTGTTTGTTGAGGCGTTCCCTTAGGCTGGATCCAGAAGCAACCTGTTGAGGCATTGCACAGAGAAAGGACCTCATATTGGACATGATTGGCACATCACCATCACCAGCAAATCATCCTGTTCGTAAGGCAAGGGAGTTTTACTAGGGGCACCTCTTTGGTTGTAAATAGCTCTTCCTGTGTCACCACCCGGAACAGCGGAATACAGCATCTGTCTCAGCTTGGTATGGAAGTGCTGTCTTTTGGCCACCCTCTGTGATGATGGATGGTAGCATCTCTGACACATTCTTGTACCAAGGGTCTAACAAAGTTGCAACCCAGTACAGGTCTGTGTACGACATTGTTTTGATACAGGGTTCCTTCCTAAGCTATGTAAGCATGAATTTCTCCATTCTAATGAGGTTTGTGTCAGAGGGCTCCAGGTCCTGTCCCTTATCCAGGGCAACATCATCAATCACAATTAGTTCCACCCAGCCACAGACAAGACCAGGGTCCCCCAAAAGGTGAGAAGGTCCCTGGGAAGCCTTGCACGTCAAGAACAATTGTGCATCACTCTGGTCTATCAATGCAGGGGGAAATACTGTAGCTCTTCTGAGCAATCAAATTCAGTTGGAGGGGCTGTGGTGATGGAGGTGGTGTTGCGGTTGACTGGTTGACCACAGCAGAGGTGGATGAAGAGGGTACAGGAACATTGGCAGGTGAAGAGGTCAAACCCTGAGGGGTCCGTGACACTTTACTTATTTTTTAAAGGACACTCTGACTGATATCACTGACAGAAACACACAGTAAGGTGACGCGGGTGTGACAAACAGTGAAATCAATTACTTATGCACAGTGACAGTATACGCGAATGGCCCATATACTTCACATTACTCACAAACAGGCAGGCAGTGACTGATCACCGCCGGGAACCATTTGCTGGCAACGTGGCGCATCCCTGCCGCCCATCCCTAAATTGTGGTTCATCTTAATGTATACATAGATATACCCTCATGTACACTTAGACTTTATGTGGTGATGTTTTGCTGGCATAGAAGACATTTTAATTGAATGTTAACATGTTTTAGAATAATGTATTAGGTGTTGAGCTTATGTAATTACTGACAAATTTTGGAATATACCCTCAGGCGCTGTATTACCAGTAGAGATGTTGCGAACTGTTCGCTTGGCGAACATCTCTGGGGCTTTTACTACTTCCGGGTCGCTCTGACCCGGAGTAGTACGCCTGCGCTGCCCGGCAAAGCGCGTCCTAGATCGCGCTCCTGTTGCCGGGCACTCTCTGCGCATGTGCGTGACGTCGTTCATGACGTCACGCACATGCGCAGAGAGTGCCCGGCAACAGGAGCGCGATCTAGGACGCGCTTTGCCGGGCAGCGCAGGCGTACTACTCCGGGTCAGAGCGACCCGGAAGTAGTAAAAGCCCCATGCTTTCAGAGATGTTCACCAGCGAACGGTTCGGGAACCGTTCGCTACATCTCTAATTACCAGCAGGTGTAGTAGAGTGTGCACCCATATACCGCAATGGCGGCACAAACATCAGCGGAGGGAGTATTTAGGGGCGTAGGGAGTGCAGATTGCAGGGGGGTAATTTGCTTAGGGTTAGGCATTGGAAGAAGCAGGGTACAAGTGAGAAGAGGGTTAGATAAGGTGATAGCAAACTATCAGCAAAAAATTACCAGTATTCCACTCTCGGAATTGCCCTGTGCCCAATAGTAGAATGTTGCTAATTTCATGCTGGAAAGAGAGAGAGAGAGAGAGAGAGAGAGAGAGAGAGAGAGGGTGAGACAGAGAAGATTCATGGTTCATTAAATATGTTTTTCCAATCATGTTTGGCATGAATTCACATTGTGTGTAGGTTAATTATATTATAATTGGTTTACTGAGGGATTGATTAAGTGGCACTAGGGTGCAGTTAATGTGTATAGCTTGACAGAGTTGGCTAGTTATTTTAAATATTTGAATCCATTTTGTCATATTTTATGTTCAGTTTCTTTATTACTTTTTGTGTAACAGCATGAATTTTTATATTTTTCCAAATGATGTGTTTAATGATATCGCTTGTAAAACACACAGGTGTGTCAGCGCCCTCATTATTCAAAAATGGTAATGCTCTGATTTTGCATGTATAATAAATAGATAGGAATACAAGTAAGGAAAAGCAGCAGCGATGTGGTCCCAGCTCCCAGCAGTCCCCCAGGCATTGGGGCGTGTAGTGGATAGCTTTCTCACCTTGCAGCACCTAGGCCCACGGTCAAATGTATGTCAGGGTGCTCTGCATGGAGTTAGTATGTTCTCCCTATGTTTGTGTGGGATTCCTCCCACATATCAAAAAAATAACACTAACATCATTGACTCCACACAATATTAGTCAACGATAACCATCTCCAACGACCTTAGCTGGACAGCCAACACCGCCTCTACCCAGAGGAAAGCTCAGCTGAGGCTATTCTTTCTTCGCCAACTGAAGAAGTTCGGCATGTCCCAGGAGCTTCTGACAAGCTAGTCTGCCACTATCAATTTTGCCCTCTGCTCTTCCATCCTGATCTGGTATGTTGGCTCCTCCTCCAGCGACAGACTCAAACTTCAGAGGGTTATCAGATCAGCAGAAAGGATCATAGGGAAATCCCTTCCCCCTCTGGACCTCATCTACTGCGCTCCAGAGCTCTGAGGATTGCCAGCGATCCCTCACATCCAGGCAACCCCTTATTCAGCTGTCTCCCATCAGGCCAGAGGTTTAGAGCCATCTCCACCAAGATCTGAAGGCACAAGAACAGTTTTTCCCCTTGGCGGTCAATGTCCTGAACTCTGTCCATGCCCTCCCCCTTAGATTTTTATATGTAACTGACAGATACTGCTGTATATTGTGTATAATATTATGTACAGTATATTGTGTTACCCTGCTTTGTTTGTAAGGCATTACTCTGTGGAATACTATGGGGTTGATTCACTATAACAAATAGCGTGCCTTATCAGAGTTAATGTGCCTTATCAGAGTTAACATGCCTGATCATAGTTAGCGCACCTTATCAGAGTAGCATAGCAAGCGCTACAAACTTATGCCTGCTAAGTGGCAATGACGAGAGCTCCAATCGTCCTGCCCTGAGCCCCTGCTGGTCCAATCACTTTAAAGGACATTATCCCCGCAGTTTGATTGGCCCAATAGGCTGCCTGTCAAGTTTCCTGTCAAGTGACAGGCAGCCTATTGGGCCAATCAAAGTGCAGGGATAATGTCCAGGCATGCGCTCATGAGTACTTACGAGTGGCTAAGCACTGAAATTTGTGATTTAAATGAGGCTTAATTGCCTCAGGTGTGTGGCGGGGAAATAAGGGGTTATTTACCCATAAGTCCGTGATATATCGTGCGCTCCAAACAGGTTGCACGCATCCTATGGGACGCGTCGCAAGCCTCACCACCGCGCTCTTCCTCCTTCCGGCTTGAAGGAGGAAGTGCACGTAGGGAGGGTAAATAATTATGGGTAAATAACACCTTATTTCCGCACCGCACACCTGAGGCAATTAAGCCTCATTTAAATCACGACAAGTATATTGTCTTGGCACTTAACCATGCCTCAGAGAGGCTGACAGTCTGCTTCCTGTGACGTCACAGGAACCAGGTAGCAGAGAAGAGCCGCTTGCCAGTATGCATGGATAAATGGTAAGATGACAGCCTGCTCCGCTGCACAGACTTACTCTGCAAGAAGGGGGACACAGGGGGGCACATTCGGAGGAATGTGATGCCGACCGCGCATCCTGCATACCGCAATGACGCGGCTGGCGCCTCAATAATTTTTTTTTTTTTGCCTCCTCTCCAGTGGCACCTTCCTCCCCACCGACGGGCACCTACCTTACCACCCACATACGTTTTTGTAAAAAATCTGTATGGTATGCGTGACTAGGGGTGTTTTGGGGGTGGGGTTAGGGGTGTGGCCTAAGTGTCCCGCTTTCTGATTTCAAAATATTGGGAGGTATGCACTATGCCACCGTGCTGCCGAGGACATTAGCTTATGAGTCTATGACCTTGATACAGAATAGATTGTGAGCTCATCTGAGGACAGTCAGTGACATGCTATGCACTGTGTAAAGTGCTGCAGAATGTTTCAGGGCTATATAAATACATAATGATAATAACAACAACAATCTGGTATGTCAGGCAGTACTGTAATTCACTAACAGCATTAACCCAGCTGTATGCTTTTACGTTTTGACTCTATATTCTTCAATTTTCCTTTTTTATCTTTTATTGGTTAATGTGGGTCACTTTATGAGCTCTGTGTTATGCAGCTCTTGCACTTTTTCATCAGTAGGTATAAGCACAGTTCCAACACTTTGCATTCAATAGTAAATGTACCTACGGCTTCACTATCCTCTTCCTATTTCAAGCCCTGTTAATTGCATTAGTTACACAGCAACACTTGAACAGGTTCTGCAGACTGTTTGCTGTGCGTTCCCCTTGCAGATTTTATACATTTACAGAATGTTATCTTTGGCCCTGGAACATTAGGTCATGGTACAGGATGTTTATAAATTACATTATTTGCTGCCATCTAGTGACCCAGAATATATGGTGACTCACTATCCATTAAACTTGCCTTTTTAAAAAATTATAAAGAAGTATTCTAAGGTGATGGCTAAAGCATGCATGGATGGTGCGGCAGTACTTCAGCAGAGCTATAAAGATGCACCTGCATTTTACAAAATAACAACAGGCAGCGCACAGTTAAAGAGAGCATGACTTGTTTCCTAACCAGATGTAGAATCTTGAGTAAAACTCTGAAAAAAAAAAAGAAAACTGACAGCCTTATATGGTGATGTATGTTAATATAAAGGGAATTTAATGTAACAAAAACATTCTCAGGCCTAGTGCACACCGGAGCGTTTCCGCTGCGGTTTGCGATCTGCTTGCGAGTGCGGATCCGCTAGGGTAATATGTTTCAATGGGCTGGTGCACACCAGAGCGGGAGGCGTTTTGCAGAAACGCATACTCCCGGGCTGCTGCAGATTTTGGATTGCGGATGCGTTTCTGCCTCAATGTTAAGTATAGGAAAACCGCAAACCGCTCTGAAAAACGGCACTTCAGAGCGGTTTGCCAGGCGGTTTTTGTTACAGTAGCTGTTCAGTAACAGCTTTACTGTAACAATACATGAAATCTTCTATACCAATACCGCTACACAAAACCGCAAAACGCTAGCTGAAACGCTGCAGAAAAATAAGAAAAAGCGTTTCAAAATCTGCTAGCATTTTGCGGATCTGATAGCGGTTTTTGGTGTGCACTAGGCCTCACTGTGTTGAGCTATCTGAGAGACAACCAACCTCTATGCCAGTGTGGATAATAAACCCATCCAAACCCAGGTGCCAATGGCTGGCATTTTCCAGGAATTCAAAGGGTTAAAAACTGAAAACCTACAACCCAAGCCAAGTGGGTAACTGGTACTGGAAGTAGGAGATGCCAACAATAAAGCAAAAGGTCTTGGTGAATGCATACATGCAAAAATTGCACTGGGATATTTGGGCACAGGGTGAAGCTGAAAAACAGCTCACCCTGCTCCTGCAAAAGTCTCTCCAGGCCACCATGGAGTCAGGGGAAAGATGTAATTTGGCTGCCAGGTATTGTTGGCGGCCGAATTGTACTGTTTTCGTGACGCTGGGTATTAGACATAGCCACTGAATAGATAAATCGTGGTCAGATCGTCAGCTAAAGTCATACACTTGTAGTCAGAAATACTGCGGTACAATAGGACTGAGGCAAGGCTAGGTCAATAACAGGCTGATATCATACACAGGTGGTCAGATGGCTATAGTACAGAAGGCTGAGCCAGAGACAAAAACGTAAAACAGGCTGAGGTCATACACTTAGATCAGATGGCTGAGGTACAGACAAGGAGGAGACAGAATCAGAGCGAGGGTTTAGCCGGATCATACACAGAATAACAATCAGAATAATATACAATTTACAATATATATATATATATATATATATATATACACACAACTGGTCTAACTAGAGTACATATATATCGGCAGTGTATATATATAGCTCTGAAAACTAGCTGACTAGGCACAGTAGTAAGGCAAGGTCCAGCGCTCAGCGAACTGATAGCTATAATGGACAGCAAGTAACTGAATGCCCAGGGCTTATATAGCAGGAATAGAGCATAGTGGTTATTGAAAAAACGCTTTTCTAAGTGCTTTGACAGAGCTGTTTTGAGATTCACTTCCTGTCACAAGTCAGGAAGTGAACTCTTTGACCTGGAAAATAATTTATTCTAAAAAACGCGAACGCAATTGCTGCATAAAGTGGTTTTGTGAGCGATTAGCGCACTTCCTATACCTTCCATTATAGCAAAAATGCCCCAAAAATGGTACAGGCACCACTTTGCTGAACACACAGCACAAAGAACCACGCTGATATAAACCTTCTCATAAAGAATCATTGCACAAGCGTTTTGAGGGCGATTTTAAAAATCGCCTGCACTTGAAAAAAGGCTGAAAACGCCCCAAGTGTGAACGAGCATTCAAGGTTTTTTGTTTTTTGTTTTTTCTATAAAGCCTACCTTAGTTACTAGGAGTTTAATTATGCCTATTTCCTTTCAGTCCAGTCTCCAGTGCAGTTCACACTCATTTTAGCTGGTGGGTTATGCAACGGACCACTGTGAGCCTGAACTCTTGCAGAGGACACAAGGAAAACAGAGAGAAATGCACCCTGCGTGTTTTTAGAAAGAAGAGCCTGTCTAATTCCCTTCCATCGTCCCCGTCTATCTTCAAGTAATCACTAGTGTAAGTTGAACGCTCATCTGTGTCAGCACAGAAATGTGTCAGTCCTCGGCAGGCACAGTGAATAGTTAACATTGAATGTTAACTCTTTGTCTGCTCCTATGAAAGAAGGAAGTAGACACATTGCAGATGTATTGCAGGAGTTCTGGAAGCTGTAACAAAGAAAGGTTTTTCTTTAACCATTTCAGCCGCCCAGACGTGAAGCTCACGTCCGGACGGCTGCTCAGCTGCGCTCTCTCGCTCCTGTGCACGATCGCGGGCGCGCCCCCGTGTCCCCGCTGTGTCCCCCGGTAGCCCTGGGATTAGTGAAAGGGAACTAGTGAAAGGGAACATGGTTCCCGATCACCGATCCCTGTCCCCCGCAGAAAAACCAAACGCTCACCCGGAAAAATTTACGCATTCCCCTTGTACTTCCGCATAGTGAGAAGTACAAGGAGGGAAACCAAAAATGAAGGTGGCCATCTTGTGGCCAAATAGTAAAACTACATCAACACATTTTCTACATTAAAATGTACACATCTAACAATATTAAAAAATAACTGTTTATGTCCCACACCAAAATATTCCCCAAATAAAATTTTTAATGGAAAAAAAAAATTACAATTAAAAAAAAGACATAAATAGTTACCTAAGGGTCTGAACTTTTTAAATATGCATTTGAAGGGGGTATACTACAAACATTTTTTAAATTATAAGCTTGTAAATAGTGATGGATACAAAACGGAAACAATGCACCTTTATTTCCAAATAAAATATTGGCGCCATACATTGTGATAGGGACAAAATTTAAATGGTATAATAACCGAGACATATGGGCAAATAAAATACATAGGGTTTAATTATGGTAGCATGGATTATTTTAAAGCTATAATGGCCGAAAACTGAGAAATAATGAATTTTTTCCATTTTTTTCGTATTAATCCTGTTAAAATGTATTTACAGTAAAGTGGCTCTCAGCAAAATGTACCACCCACAGAAAGCCCAATTAGTGGCGGAAAAAACAAGATATAGATCAATAAATTGTGATAAGTATTGATAAAGTTATTAGTGAATTAATGGGAGGTGAAAATTGCTCCGATGCATAAGGTGAAAAATCCCCGCGGGCTGAAATGGTTAAAGCTTATTATGCTGTTGCTTATCTTTTATAGCAGAGAGGAAGTTCTGAGTTTAGGTCTGCTTTAATTTGCAGAAATAGGCAGAAACCAGAGTATCGTTTTATATCAGCATAATTCATGCTTTACAGAAAATCTTTACATTTCACCAATCACCATTAAAATTTACAGAGCTCGCAGAGTTGGGTAAAGAAACACCGGTCAAATATGGTACATGGTTACAAAGCGGCTGCATCTCCTATTTGCTAGCGATCATTGCAGCCACCACCCTGGTCATCTCAGGACATAGTGATGGCTGGGAAAAAGTCAGTAAATGGCCAAATTAGCATTGCACTTTTTTTTTCTTTTTTTTGGGGGGGGGGGGCTTTGTCTCAAATAGCAGCAATAGAGGGATTTTTCTTGCTTTACCAGGGATCTCTTATATCCAGTAAATCAGGCCATGTGTATGGGGGTCGGGAATATACAGTATGTGGGATTTGTATATGGAAGGATAGTGAGATTTTACTATTTTACTGTGCTCAGTGTTCAAGCATCTAATAATGGAGAGAACATCATGAAACGTCACGTGTTTAGTAAATGTCCCCCCAGAGGGTATTGTCTCAAGGATGTCATGAGGATCCGTGTTAATTTTGTTTATCTTAGTACGATTTATTCTAGCGGTAGCGCAGTTTACTTTTCTTTTATCTGTTGGATGTCAGCCACAGATAGCGGAATACAATTCAGCATACCTCACCTCTTATAACCGCACATCTCCCTGAAGACCACCTGCGCCTCTGAAGCGGAATATTTGTACAGAGAGGGGTAGAGCTATGCAAATAGATCCGGGCCACCAAAACGCGTCGGAATATTTTCTTTCACATTCTGAGTGAATTCACAGATTCAATTTCCACTGTCTGGAAATTAAATCGATGAATATTTTACTAATTACGAAACATTAATTTTGCTCAGGCGTGGATACAGCTGATTTTGTTTACTTCTTCCAACTCCAGACACCACAAAATAAATTAATTAAAAACTGTTAGGAAGTTTGACGCCGCATTAATTGAATTACTTAAGGAGATACAAAGAATCATAATTATAAAAGTTGGGTTATTATTGCGTTGTAGTTTGGGCTGTATTCGTTCATGAAAAAAACACGTTTTACAAGCCGATAGACAACGGGGACAAACATAGAAGTGTGAGATTTTTTTTCCCTTTTTTTAACTGCCTAATTATTTCTGCTTCAATTTTTCATTAAACTTCCAATCTCATGGTACACGGGGATTGTAATGTGATTAGACAGGCATTTCTAGTCAACCTTGTGGCATCTCAGATTCAGCCTAGTGCTGGATGGAGACAAGATTTTGAAATGATTTGAAGTGCTTCTATAGGCCGCTGTTCCAACTAACTAGCATACATTGACAGAATAGCATACATTTAAAGTGATATACCCTGTGTTAGTAGAATCAGTGTCCCCTTGCCCGCTTGCTTCGCTCGCTGGGCTGCGGGCTCGGTCCTCGCTTCGCTCGGACAACTTTTTATTCTAACTCTATGTCCACTTGGATAGTGGAGATTGCACATCAGCACACATGCAGCTAACTGGGGTTGAAAAGGTTAATGCTGCTGATGGGTATTATGGGGTTAATGTCTGCCCTGCATGACTTTGCACATGCTCAGTAGCATTTGTATGCTATTCTGTCGGGTATGCTAAAATGTTGGAACGGCGGCATTGCTTGGAGCATCTTCCGGGCTCTTGGCAGAGCCATGGATTGTGATGCCACAGACTAGCAGGGATAGAACGTCCAATGGGCGACAGTATCCTTGCCAAGTCCAACTTGCAGCCCTCACAGGTTCGGAGTGCTTCCCCCCCACAGTCTCCCAGACAATAGCTGTAATTGACTAATACTGTGGCTGTGCAACACCCAGGATTGCATTATGTAATTGTGTCTAGACTTACTGAAGAGCATTTAACTCCTCAGCTCGAAATCCAATATAGAGAGGTTAATGAGTTTTTAATGCACTTTATAGATTATGTGAATCCTAAAGTGGTTTTGTCATCTGTGAGCACCAGAAGCAACATATTCAAGTACGCTGACAGATAAAGGCCTGAAGGACAATGAATTAGTGGCATCACTGAGGCACTTACTGCTTCATGTGGGAGGGCTCTGCTCACAGGTATAAATGTAAGTGGTTATGTTCACGGTAGTCAGTGTTGCAAAAACTGACATCCTGAGTTTCTAGTGTCGGAGTAGGCAGGTACAGTCAGAGGTGTGGAGGGGCACTACAGCAGGGAAAACCCAGTCTGTCCTTAAAGTACCCCTGACCCGGTTCCCCAATCCCCCCTACACTAGTAACACTATTATTCTGATGGTGCTGAGACTCACAGCACCATCCGCCCCCCTTCAGTACACCCTGCGGACCCCCTTCTGCCCAGTCAAAGTCTTCGACTGAAGCAGAACATCGATTATGAGCGGTGAGGAAGTTACAGTACATATCCGACCTCAATTATCACAAGCAAACAGGCGATGTGCGCGATGTGTGTAATTAAACATATGCGGAACTAAAGCGGTAGGTGGAGGGGGCAGAGTTAAGGATGCACAGCGTGGAGGAAAAACGGTCACTTCCTCCCCGCTCATAATTGTTGCCAAACGGGGCCACAGGGGGCTTTGGTAGGGGGGATGATGGTGCTGCGTGCTGTGACTTTGTCACAGCAGCAGTAATTAAACTATTTTAAAACTATTTATAACCAGGTCAGAGGTACTTTAAAAGCCCTGGTTAACACTCCCAGACACACAATATCTGCTGCAGCTGTGCCAGATAATTTCACTCTGTGACGCATAGATCCCTCCAGCAAGCATGGAGCTGGCAGCAAAGTGGGCGTTCCTCAGCAAAAGAGCTGCTTTTGCTGTCCTTCTCCTCCCTGCTGTGCTAAGGAACAAGCTTTTTGTGTTCAGCTCTGAAATTCAGCAGATTCTTATCATTTTGAGACTGAGTTATTGCTGCAGTGCTGGCCACAAAGAGTTCATCTCTCAGTGAAGGGAGAAGGCAGGAGAGGTCATGTGGTGAGTTTAAAAAGAATGATTTTTGCGTTTCTTTGTGAATTTTTGCATCAGAAAGATAAATGTGTTTCCTTGACTATATTGTGAAAATACAATGTATTTTCATGAATATATTCTCGAAATTGAAAATAGGTTTTTCGATGCGAAAATGCCTTTGGAAAAAATTTGAAAGCACCACTTTTCCTCTCTGCTTAGTGTTATTTAAGCACATTTGAATTGGACCCAAAGAGTATATTTTTACTTTTCTGGGGCTTCTTCAAACCCTCCCCTTTTCAGGTCCCTTGATGTCCTCTTGGCCCCTTCTGTCGTATCGCTGCTGAGCATTTGAATTTATCTATACCAGGTAATAGGGATGGTCGGAGATGTGCGAAAATTTCAATATCCACCAATGCCGATTACTGATTCCATGGATTTCCGAATTCTGTTTTCCAATTTACGATTTCTGAGAAGTCATTTTTTGGTTATTTCTTGCATTTCCTAATTGGCCATATACTTCCATGTTGACTCTGCTTTCTCTGATTGGTCTAATGCTTCCGAGTTCTGTAATGGGGCTAAAGTAACCAAGTTGCAGTAATGTGGTATTTCCGCAGAAATCCGATTAACGTTTTACGATTTCCGAATTCTGATCGGCAATGCCGATTTCCGATTGGAAAGGTGGAAATTTCATTTCCGCTGAATACGAATGAGCATCCCTACTAGGTAACCAATCTGAAATATTGTGTGCCATTAATCCTAACAATAGCGCTACCAAAGCGATTATTTGTTCCTCAACAAAAGTGGGATTTCACTTTAATAAAAAACAGTCTCTGCACCATCAAATCTAGTTTTATGCCCCGAAGTAACCTGAAGTAAGAAAATAGAATTTATCCACAGTCTGCAATTTGTTCCAAACACAATCCACACTTATCATTTACCTATGCAGGAGCATAACACCGATTCTGGTGGGTTATAAAAAAAGCGGCTGATAATTAAACCCCATGGTTTAATAATTTTGCATGTGGCAATGCTCAATCAAATTTATTACAGCAATGATTTCTGTGACAGTTAAATGGCCCAGCGTGTTATCTATGGAGCCAGCTGTTAAGTTCAATGAAGAGCTGGAAATACAATTTTTAAACTTTTGCCTTTTTCTTTTGACTCTTTATGATTATTTCCTGTTTTATTGTTCCTTTTCTTATGTGGTGCTTGTTTAATTTCAGATAGAAAGATAATGTGAATGGCAATAATGGAATCAGCCCTACTGACCTTGCAATTGTAAGATGAGATGACGAGTGATAGTTAAATGTGTTTTACAGCGACATTACGATAGTAATAACCAATGCAACCGGATGTTGACTATTCCGTATGCCTACAATAATAGGCTTGTAGTAAATAGCTTCACCTATTGTTAACACGGAGCGCGGCTCGAGCAAAATGTGATTTGCGTCATTAATGAAAAGATGAAGTGTAACGGCAGGTTGAGGGAAAGGTTACTTTTTAATTGAGTCAGATTTGCATTTATCATGTTATCCAGTCTCATTTTTCTCGCCTCCAATGAAATTAATCCACCAACTGCTTGCTAGGAGCACTGGGGTATTGTAATCAACTGGGGAGATATTGAGGCAGATTTATTAGGATTCTCCTGGTCTGGAGGAATAGTGGAGGACAGAAGTTAGTGGTTCCAAACCTTCTTACAAGTCCTGAAACACCACTATGAGATATCATCACTTTGCCTCACACTGCAACAGGTCTTATAATCAAAAAAAACGGTGGCCCGGCCAGCCATATTACATTCTTATATGGGAGATGCTTGGAAGGGCCTATGAGCTCTGGAGCCCTGCTTTACTTTTACTGACCTGATGGTAGGCGCTTAAATACGGTATTTCCAGGGTGAGTGTTGTTCTTGCTAATGTTTTTGCTCCTTTTTATACAGTAAGTCTTATACAAGAGTTCAAGTGATGGTAGTTTAGTGCCGATAATGACCTAAGCTGTTTTTACAAACTGCTGCAGGACTTCTTTTCCAGCCTTGGTGCAACTTTGTACCAGGCAATCATGCAATTGGTCAAGACGTTTTCTATAGAATTTAACGAACAGTTTGTAAGGAAAGCTGCCGCTTCTTAGCTTTCTCAAAAAGTAGAGGCGGTGTTGTGCTTTGCCAATTACAGCAAAACTGTTATCAGCCCAGGACAGGTCTTCTGTGATGGTGACTTCCAAAAAGGTATTGCTGGAAAGTCTCTCCACAGCCTCTGCATTGATCATTATCGGTATATGAGTGGTCTTTTTTGTGGTCCTAAAGTCCAGAATAACTCCATTATTCTTTTTTGTACTTCACAAAAGGTTGTTATGCTGGTTTTACATCCAATATTCGTGTTGCAGTGGGGATGCAATGCCCCTGCTGCATCCCACCTCAATGCAAAAAATTACTAACATAAGACCCTGCGCCCCGACAGGGTATGCATAATGCCGCCCCCCCCCTCCCCCCATACACCCCTCCCCGCCTCTTGCCCAGTGATGTAATCCCTGCTGGACAGGAAATACATTGCTGGGATCCCCGGGGAACCACTCCATATTCCAGTTGTTCCACGCATGCACGCCACAATGCCGTTGCCGAACTTTTTAAATTGTATGCATCTCTCACTGACTTACATTACTTCTGCTGTCTGGTGGTAAAGCGCTGTTGTCCCTGCAACAGCTCGGCGGCGGATTGTACACTTCCAACACAACGCAGCGCATTAAGTGTGCTAGGCCCCATTGCCTTGGCGTTTCGGTACACTGCTGTAAAACAGGGTAACCCAATGAACACAATGCAAGTGTAATAGGGGCCTCCATGTCACACCATGCAGACAGCTTCCTAACTTCCTCCCTGTATGCTTCCTCATTTCCAGATATAAGCCCAATGACAATCCTGTCGTCTACAAATCCTTATGACACCATTCATCTTCCTGTGTCTACACCTCTCTTACTCTGGCACTGTAAAATTTGCGCTAGGGCCTATGGCTCGATATTTACGCCAATGGCATAAACAACAATACTAAACTGAAGCATACGTGTTTGCCAGACTTCAGTGACTGCTCTACAACACGTTTGCCGATGCTGTGAACACACAGTGGGTTAAAGCTGAGATTTTTTTTTACAAAGCTGTGCTGAATGTGTAATGACACACGGAGGTTTTAATTCAGCATCTCCTACTTAACTTGCTGCATTGAAAGAACAGATGTCTGTTTTGCACTTTGTTTAATTAGTCTATAGTGACAGTGCTGCGGCTGTAACCTCCATCCACCTTTCACTGCTCAGCTGGTGAGACAGCCTGCTGGGCTGGAAGATAAATAAGCTCATTTTACTCATTCTTTGAAGTTTATTCGGAAAATGCAACTTTCACTCGTCGGCATTTGTCTCTGGACCAAACCCGTTCAAAAGGAATAATTAACCAATCTTGCGCGCTCATTGTATGGTATTTATGTATAACGCGTATTCCAGGTGCATTATGTAGTGAAGAGATCACATCATTCCCTGAAACTTTCCCTGTAGGAGCTGATTAAATATCAGTGGCATGAGCAGAATTCTGATGTGGAAAGCTTGGCTGCACTGTCATGCTGGGCTGAGAATATTCTTTTCATGTGTCAGCTGATATTAAAGTAAAACTCCAGGCAAGGCACAGAATTAACTTATTTTCCCTCTGAGTGATGAAAATTGTTTAAAGGAGCACTCCAGCAAAAAACAACAACAACAAAAAAAACTGACAGGTTTTGGGCTAGTCCATATCCTCATGGGGGGATTCTCAGGGTTTTCTTTGTATTTGAGAGCATCTCCTGAACAGCAGTTGCTAAGTCTAACTGACAAAATAGTTAGATACCAGCCAACCTCCCTAATGGCAGTTATACTTTGCAACTGCTGTTCAGAACATGCTTATGAAAACAAATAAAACCTTGAGAATCCCCCATGAGGAGATGGACTTGTCCAAAACCTGTCGGTTCTGTCAGATTTTAACTGCTTTCTTTTTTCGCTGTAATGGTCATTTAACAGAATAAAAGGCACTGACAGGAGCTCTTAAAGGACACCCAAGGTGCCATGTGACATGAGGAGGTAATGTGTATGTACATTCCCAATCCTACTTAGAACTAGACTATGTTCTTTTTTGTTTTTTTCCCCTCACTATAAGGGCTTGTTCATATTGAGGGGGAAGACTACCTAAATAGCATTAAAATTTACATGTATGCACATCACCTGTAAAGTTTACCATCGTTTATGGAAACGGAGTGATGGTTGTTGGGCAAACATTTTGGCTCAACTCATGTTTCACACACAATGTGGGTGTTGCTTGAATAACACGTTATGTATAACAAGTCATGTGCGTGTTGTGTACCAGTACAGGCAACCACAGGAGCCCCCAGTATTAGGTAGCCATATTCAGCCCCCCGAGGATAGGTTGCCAGACATACCCTCCCACCTCCCCAGTATAGGTAGCCAGATGTAGCCTCCCCTTGTGTAAGATGCCCCCCGCCCCCCAGTATAGGTAACTAGATGACGACTGCAATATAGGCAGCCACATGTAGCCCCCCACAGTATAGATAGCTAGATGACACCCCAGTATAGTTATCCAGATGACCCCTGCAGTATAAGTAGCCAGATGTAGCCTCCCCAGTAGCCAGATCCAGCATTCCTCGAGTATAGGTAGCCAGATGACCCCTGCAGTATAGATAGCCATATGACTCCCACAATATTGGCAGCCAGAGGTGCCCCCAGTGTAGGCAGCCAGAGCCCTCCATCATGCAGAGCACAATGGAGTTGTAGAATAGCTGTCTACAACTGCCAAAAAACCATGCAGCAGCTACATCACCTGCCAACAGTAAAAATTGCACCATGTAATAAATGTCAGAATGTAAATCAAGGATTTAAAAGATTTTACAATGGGCCAACACTGAGTAAATAATTTATACATAATTATTGTAAAAATGAAGCACTTTTTCTATTACATTATTTTCACTGGAGTTCCTCTTTAAGCATTGCAGCCTTGGGTGCTAGTGGACCTTATCCAGATAACGGCCACTTGTCCTTGATAACATTGGCTGGACCTTAGGTGAGTATTACACAGAGCTTCAGAAGCCTTCCTGTAGTTTAATGAACTGGAAATAATTGCTTATGATCAATTGCTACCTTTTCTGGATCCCCAGCTGGGAGTGACAGTTTCCAGGCAACAAAACCTGAGCATTATCCTGTGTCTAGCTATCTGATGCACCCACTGGAAACATCTAAGGTATACTGAGACCCCTGGTAACTAAATGAATATCACAATGTCCACAATGTCATAGGAGTGCACCTGCCCCTAGTAACAGGAATAAAGCTAAAAAAAAAGAACCACTTTAAAAACAAAAGCAAAAGACTGAGAGCCCAAATTGTGCGGTATCTTCAAGCAATATAAAATAAGTAATTATCAAATAGTTATACTCACAAACACGGGTTGCCCCTAGGCAACCACTCCATATGCCAGTGGGGAGAATTGGAACCTGACCCCACTCAGGTATAAGATGTCGCTCTCTGTAGAAGGAAAATAGGAAGAATCCTTGCCACCATAGGTGGATCACTTAGTTATTAGGATGCAGACCAGAGGCGCCAAAAGAGTAAAAGCACAATAGAACTTAAAAATGGGGGGAGACTTGTAATCACGACTCACCACCCATAAACACCAAAAACCAGCATAAGACTCAATGTTCAATAAGAACAAGAAAAATTTATTGGTACTCCCAGGTGCTACGCGTTTCACGGGATTATCCCGCTTCCTCAGGCAATCATACAGGAGTACAAGCTAGAAAAAATACAGAATAATACAGTACATAAATAACAGGGCCCCAAATGCTTGTAATTCAATATACAAAATCTAGCAGGATAGCCAGTGCTTAGATAAGGCAAAGTGCAAATAACAGTGCGAACAACATCATATCTATAAACTCAGTTCATTAAAACAGATGCCATAATGTATAATAAGAGTTTGCTCCAGTTGTCCCCTAGTTGCAAGGGTATATCAAAGAAATAATAATAATGATCCTCAAACAAACTAACTAGTATCTAGAGCTGCAAAGTGGTTCTTAAATATCATGTCTCATAGTGTGTTATAAATTCGTAAGAATAACCATAATCATATGCAGAATAATATATGATGAAAGAGAGACTCACCACTTAGGGGTATGGTATGCACTTAGCGCCTCAGTGTGGAATGTGCCTTGCTGAGTTCTACATATAGAGTGTATTTGCGGGGAACGCCGTCTCCGCGTGGTGCTTAGTCACTTCCGGTATGCTAAGCGGAAGTGACATACGGCGCGCATGCGTAAGAGGCTATGGGCGCCATTTTGGATGAGGGTACGCTGTACTCACTGGCGGCTGGCAGCAGATATAAAGCGTCCATTTGGACGCATAAGCGGCCATTAGTCATGTCAAAAATGTTGCGAAACTGACGCCAAAACGCCTACATAAATGTAAAGTCGCATGGAGCGCGTAGATGCGTATGTGTTTATGCCAGTATCATATAAAAACAGGCTGTAACAAGTAATCGGTATAGAACCTATAAGGTGTAGGCATAGATTGCTGAAATGTACTCGAAGGTGCATAAATGACTAAAGGAGGTGGCACATTCTAGCAATAAGGCCAGGGGGATTCTTATTTGAAGGGAAGTGTTAGACACGTACGCTGATATCAATTAAAATTAGGGAGCACCTCAAAAACATTATAAATACTAATAAAAATTAATAAAAATTAAAAATAAAAATATAAAAAATAAACATTATGCATCCAGGACATACAGATATACATATACACATAACTATACATATAGATCCAGAAGATAAAAATAAACATGATAAAAATAGCCAAGATCAATAAAAGAGAGGACAGACATAATAAAACCTTCTTTCATTATCAGTTATAAGCCCTTCATGGCAATTGGAGTCAAAAAAAATTTTTTGGGAGCATAACCGAATCTCAGATTTGAATATTTTATTTATTTAAAAGGCTTTTTCTAGAACCTCGTTAAGGCCGTTAGGGACCAGGCTTTTAAGAATATTGATCCAATAGATCTCTTTCTGGCGCAATGTGATGAAACGCGGAAAAGCCGCTGTCTCTCAAGGCGAGGCGGCTGTTTCCGCGTCCAGCATGGCGTCACAACGCGGAAAAAACGCCGCATGCCGCTTAGGCAGAGCGGCGGAATCCGCAATGGAGGCGGCTCCCGCACTCAGTTCACTGGATACATTGCAAGACAGTACTGGTGTGGCTGGGACTGATAGTCCACCAAGATTCAGACTTACACGCGCGCGAGCACAGAGGCAGAGTTTAAATAGCTGTTAGAAGGGAGTCGGCTGACCAGCTGGGTCAGCTGACAAATTCCACTGCTCCCATTGGACCAGCAATTAGGGAGGTCCTGGAAAGGTCCTAGAGTATATATACTGCTGGTTGTTCACTTGCTCTTTGTCTGGCGTGCGATCACACACGTGGGAGCACCCAGATCCGTAGTCAGATCCGCAAGTGTGCCGGGACCAGCTGGAGCTGTAATCCTACACTTAGCTAGATTCTGTTGATAGCTAAAGTACTAGTTTGATTGTGATTATCTGTTATGACTTTTGCCTGCCTTGACTACCCTTCTGAACTCTGATCTTGTACCTCGTTATTTCTGATACTCTGTTGCCGAACCCCGGCTCGCTCCTAGACTCTGTTTCTGCCTCCTGATTTTGTACCCCGATATATCTGATACCCCGTTGCCGAACCCTGCCTGTACTTTGACTCTGCCTTTGTCTGCTGATCTTGTACTTTATCTGTCTGTGTGTTTACGACCTGGCTTGTCCGACCTCGAGAACCGACCTTACCGTTAGAGGCGGTTCCTCGCTCTGTTAGCGATCCTTCCTCCTGAGGGTCACTTTCAGATATACCTTCCTACTGTCAGTCTGACTCCTCCCGTCTTGGAGAGCTCAGGTCTGCGGAAGGAATCTGTGCAGTACTCCTTGCTGCATTGAGGCCTTGTCCTCTAAGTGTTACAGTTACACCAAACACTACACTCTACCCAGGTGAACAGAGGTTAGTTTGTATATCGGATTATCGGTGAGACTGCAGATCACTTATAATCTGGTATATATCTGTATTTCCGGTGATACTGCAGATCACCGGTAATCAGATACTCTCTGCGCCCACCGATCGTTACAGAACGCCAGACCAAATACAAAATGGACGCAAACACTGATTGTCTGGGTGTACTTGCCACTTCGGTGGACAACATCAATCAAGTACTGGGCACCCACATGACTCTTATTGATGCCCTATCAGGGTCTGTACAGATCCTCCAGACATCAGTGGATCATGTGCGATCCTCTCCTAGCTCTGACATACGTATGCCTGTACCTGAAAGCTTTTCCGGCCACAGATCTGACTTCCGGAATTTTAGGAGTAGAGTATTGTCCTATTTTGAGTTGAGACCCCAATCTTCGGGTACTGAGACCCAGAGGGTCACGTTTATAAAGACTTTGTTGTCCGGCGACTCCCAGTCTTGGGCATATAACCTGCCCGCCGGAGACAAAGCTCTTACCTCTGTAGAGGAATTCTTTAACGCTATGGCAGTAATTTACGACGATTCGGACCTTGCTTCGACTTCTGAGCGGAAGCTCAAGCTTTTGCGTCAAGGCGAAGGTCCGGTCGAAGATTACGCGGCCGAGTTTAGGAGGTGGTCAGTTACGGCCAGGTGGGACACTTATGCCCTATTAGATCGTTTCTTGTCAGGGCTGTCCGATGAGGTCTCTGATTTGATGTTAAGCCAGCCCGAGCCTAGAACAGTCGATGAGGCCATCTCAGCGGCCATCCGAATCGACCGCAGGCTGCGCTACCAAAAACAGACCAGGGGTAGTTCCCGTGTCAGAGGGGTATCTTACACTACGGTCCCAGTGACTCCACCTCCTACTATTGCACCTTCTCCCGTCTTGCCTCCATCCGAGCCAATACAGATTGCTCGGTCAAAATTGACCCAGGTAGAGCGAAGACGGAGAATGACCGAACAGCTGTGTCTGTACTGTGCTGAAGGGGGGCATATAGTACAAAACTGCCCTAACAAGCCGGGAAGATGCTACCGTTTAGGAGTGGTAGGGGGTAGCACCCTAGGTGCCCGGCTCATACCCTTAAACGAAAAACGTTTGCTCCTTCCCTGTATGATTACGTGGGGGGACAAATCTGAAGCCACAGAAGCCTTTGTTGATTCAGGCTCCGCGGCTAACTTTATGAGTTCAGAGTTTGCAGAAAAGTTGGGCATTCCGCTCACCTCAGTAAAACCACCTATCCAGGTTACTGCTGTGGACGACTCCCCGCTGCAAAGGGACCGTCCGCTGTCTCAGACACCAGAGGTGGAAGTCACTATTGGGGTTCTGCATAATGAAAGTCTAAGTTTCTTTGTATTACACATGACCACCTCCACAATTGTTTTAGGAATGCCCTGGCTGCAGCTCCATTCGCCACAGATTAATTGGGCTACAGGACAATTAACTAGTTGGTCAGACTTCTGTTCCCAACAGTGTCTAGGGAAGGTGACTTTAGGTCAGACCAAGTTGCATGTGGAGGGGGTTCTCGAGCAATACTCCGAGTTCTCGGATGTATTCTGTCCCAAGGCTGCTGACAAGTTACCTCCTCATCGCCCTTTCGATTGCCCCATCGATCTCCGTGCCGGTTGTATGCCCCCTAGGGGTCACTTGTATAATTTGTCTGGACCAGAGAAAATAGCGATGCAGGAGTACATTCGTGACAATTTAGCCAAAGGGTTCATTCGCCCCTCCCGGTCGCCTGCAGGGGCCGGTTTCTTTTTTGTTAAGAAAAAAGACGGAGGGCTGCGACCATGCATCGACTACCGTGGCCTGAATAAAATCACGGTGAAGAATCGTTATCCGTTACCATTGATAGACGATTTATTTACGCAAGTCACGAACGCTAAGATCTTTTCAAAATTAGATCTGAGGGGTGCATACAACCTGGTCCGCATTAGAAAGGGTGATGAATGGAAGACGGCCTTCAACACTCCCGACGGGCATTACGAGTACTTAGTGATGCCCTTCGGGTTGTGCAATGCGCCAGCCGTCTTTCAAGAATTAATCAACGAGGTATTCAGGGAGGTGTTGGGTAGATTTGTACTAGTATACCTTGACGATATACTAATCTATTCCAACAACCTCCCCGAGCACAGGGTCCACGTTAAATTTGTGTTGGACAAATTGAGGCAAAATATGCTGTATGCCAAGGTGGAGAAATGTATTTTCGAGGTGACCACTGTCACATTTTTAGGGTATGTGATCTCCACCTCAGGCCTGTCAATGGATCCTGCCAAGGTCACAGCTGACCTGGAATGGCCACAGCCAGTGGGGTTGAAGCCCCTGCAAAGATTTTTAGGTTTTGCGAATTACTATAGGAGGTTCATAAAGGGATACTCCACGATAATTGCCCCACTTACCAGTCTCACAAAAAAGGGGGCAGATACCAACCACTGGTCTCCTGAGGCTGTGGCAGCTTTTTCTCACTTGAAAAAATTGTTTTGCTCTGCACCCATATTGAGACACGTAGACACCTCTTACCCATTCATTGTGGAGGTTGATGCCTCAGAAGTTGGAGTAGGGGCTGTGCTGTCTCAACGCTCTGGGCTGCAGGGGAGGTTGCACCCGTGTGCCTATTTCTCTCGGAGGTTTTCACCGGCAGAGAAAAACTACGACATAGGCAACCGGGAACTTCTGGCCATTAAATTGGCATTTGAAGAATGGCGCCACTGGTTAGAAGGGGCAGAACACACGATCACGGTGTATACTGATCACAAGAATCTGGAATACATCGAGGGGGCTAAGAGACTAAGTCCCCGACAGGCCCGTTGGTCGTTATTTTTTACGAGGTTCAGATTTATTATCACATACACTCCAGGCAGCAAAAACATCAAGGCAGATGCCCTGTCCAGATGTTTCGAATTAGAGACAGCACAGCCCCCCGCTCCTGAGTCCATCATCCCGCAGAGGCTGGTGTTAGCAGCCACAGAGACCTGGGAGGATTGGACAAAGGTTTTGGGTCCCTTTCAGCAGGATGTCCCTGAGGGGAAACCGGAGGGGGTCTTGTTTATCCCACTGTTTTTTCGTCTACAGGTCTTACAAATGTTTCACGCCCATAAGAGTGCTGGTCACCCTGGTGCTGCCAGAACGCAGGATCTGATTGCCAGGTGTGCTTGGTGGCCTTCTATGGCAACAGACTGCAAGGAATATGTCAGGGAATGTGCGGTATGTGCCAAAAGTAAACCCTCCCGGCAGGCACCTGTCGGTACCTTACAGCCTTTGCCCGCCCCGAGTGAACCATGGACCCACTTGTCCATGGATTTTGTGGGTGAGCTCCCCAGGTCTGAAGGCATGTCGGTCATTTGGGTGGTAGTCGACCGCTTCAGCAAAATGGCCCATTTCGTGCCTTTGAAAGGACTCCCCTCGGCCCAAGAATTGGCTGACCTATTCATTGTCCACATTTTCCGGCTGCACGGCATTCCGGAGAACATTGTGTCCGATTGGGGAGTCCAATTTATCTCTAAATTCTGGAGGGCATTCTGCCACCAAATGGGCATGAAGCTGTCTTTCTCGTCAGGCTACCACCCACAGACGAATGGGCAGACTGAACGAATTAATCAGTCTTTAGAACAGTTTTTAAGATGTTACGTTGCGGAGGCACAGAATGACTGGGTGAAGTTTCTGGCTTTTGCAGAATTTGCTCAGAATAATTTAAAGAGTTCTTCTTCTGGTTTTTCCCCGTTCCAGATTGTGACAGGGAGGTCGCCCAAGTTCTCCCCTTTGCCAGTTGCCTCTTCTCCATTCCCAGCGCTGGAGGATTGGCAGAGGTCACTCAGGGACAATTGGGGAATTGTTAGAGATAATTTGCAGAAAGCGTTCCAAAGTCAAAAGGGTCAAGCGGACAAGAGACGTTCCATGGAATGGAAGTTTCAGCCAGGGGATTTAGTCTGGGTGTCCACACGTCACTTGACCCTGAAGCAGCCTTCTGCCAAACTGGGCCCCAGGTTTGTGGGTCCGTTTTCTGTGACCAAAAAGATCAACAACGTCACTTATACCGTTGATCTCCCCGCCAGCATGCGTGGGGTGAGATCATTTCACGTATCCCTGCTCAAACCAGCAGTCCATGTGGGCCCTACTCCTCCTCCTCCTCCTCCTGTCCTGGTGGATAGTCATCCTGAGTTCGAAGTAGAGAAAATTTTGGACTCTCGCATTGTCCAGAACTCGGTACAGTATCTGGTACACTGGAAGGGATATGGCATTGAGGAGAGACAGTGGGTACCGGGGACTCGCATGCATGCGGATGAGTTGAGGAAAGAGTTTCATGCCTTACACCCCGAGAAGCCTGGTAGGAGTTGTCCGGAGTCCACTCCTCGGGAGGGGGGTGCTGTGATGAAACGCGGAAAAGCCGCTGTCTCTCAAGGCGAGGCGGCTGTTTCCGCGTCCAGCATGGCGTCACAACGCGGAAAAAACGCCGCATGCCGCTTAGGCAGAGCGGCGGAATCCGCAATGGAGGCGGCTCCCGCACTCAGTTCACTGGATACATTGCAAGACAGTACTGGTGTGGCTGGGACTGATAGTCCACCAAGATTCAGACTTACACGCGCGCGAGCACAGAGGCAGAGTTTAAATAGCTGTTAGAAGGGAGTCGGCTGACCAGCTGGGTCAGCTGACAAATTCCACTGCTCCCATTGGACCAGCAATTAGGGAGGTCCTGGAAAGGTCCTAGAGTATATATACTGCTGGTTGTTCACTTGCTCTTTGTCTGGCGTGCGATCACACACGTGGGAGCACCCAGATCCGTAGTCAGATCCGCAAGTGTGCCGGGACCAGCTGGAGCTGTAATCCTACACTTAGCTAGATTCTGTTGATAGCTAAAGTACTAGTTTGATTGTGATTATCTGTTATGACTTTTGCCTGCCTTGACTACCCTTCTGAACTCTGATCTTGTACCTCGTTATTTCTGATACTCTGTTGCCGAACCCCGGCTCGCTCCTAGACTCTGTTTCTGCCTCCTGATTTTGTACCCCGATATATCTGATACCCCGTTGCCGAACCCTGCCTGTACTTTGACTCTGCCTTTGTCTGCTGATCTTGTACTTTATCTGTCTGTGTGTTTACGACCTGGCTTGTCCGACCTCGAGAACCGACCTTACCGTTAGAGGCGGTTCCTCGCTCTGTTAGCGATCCTTCCTCCTGAGGGTCACTTTCAGATATACCTTCCTACTGTCAGTCTGACTCCTCCCGTCTTGGAGAGCTCAGGTCTGCGGAAGGAATCTGTGCAGTACTCCTTGCTGCATTGAGGCCTTGTCCTCTAAGTGTTACAGTTACACCAAACACTACACTCTACCCAGGTGAACAGAGGTTAGTTTGTATATCGGATTATCGGTGAGACTGCAGATCACTTATAATCTGGTATATATCTGTATTTCCGGTGATACTGCAGATCACCGGTAATCAGATACTCTCTGCGCCCACCGATCGTTACACGCAAGGCTTCAAAAGTGTTTGGAATGTGCGGTGAAATGGCCTCAATAAAGGTGATACGAAACAATTGGGGATTTTTTCCATGGTGTGTACCAAAATGTCTGGAAACGCTATGTAATGCCAAACAATTGATGATATTTCTTTTATGTTGGCCGACCCTGCTGCGGGCCTCCTGGGTTGTACGGCCCACATATTGGAGGCCGCACGGGCAAGATATAAGGTAAATAATAAAGCGGGACTCGCAATTGATAAACTGTTTTATGGGGTAAGTACTGGATGTAGTGGCCGAGTGAAAGGTACTGGTTTCATTTACAAACTGGCATGCCAAGCATCGGGGTTTGTGACATGGATAAGATCCAGGCCTTGCATGACATTTAGAATTTGAATTCTTTAGTCGGCTGGGTGCTAGCAGATTTCGTAAATTTGGGGCTCTCCTATAGGTTAAGGATGGTCGGTCAGGTATTGCAGTTTTCAAATAGGGGTCCTGGAGTAGGATTTCCCACCTGTTTTGTAAGATGGATCTAATTGTTTTGTGTTGGGCACTAAATCGGGTAATAAATCGTGGGAAGGAGGATTCCTGTGGGGTCGCTGTCGTAGGTTGGGTAGATATGGTCTGGGTTGCTCGGAGTTTGGCATCCCTCAGTAATTTCTTAGGGTACTTCCGTTCAATGAATTTTTTTGTTAAAACTGTAGATTGTGAATGAAAATCCTTGTGATCGGTGCAATTACGGAAAATGCGTTTATATTGACAGTAGGGGGTATTGGTAGTCCAAGGTTTGTGGTGGTGACTGTTAAAATGAATGTAGTTGTTAGCATCTACTTTCTTAAAATAGTTTTTAGTTTTGATTTTATTTCCATCCGTGTACAAGGATAGGTCCAGAAACTCTATGGTGTTATGATGATGTTGGGCTGTGAACTGGAGACCTGCTATATTATTGTTCAAATACTGGACAAAGTGTGTAATGGTATTGGAATCTCCTTGCCAAATGAAAATTAAGTCGTCAATATATCTCTTGAAAAAAATGATATTGTTCTCGAATGGGTGTTGGGGATGAAGTTTAAGGTGTTCCAACAGACCCATGGACAGGTTAGCAAAAGATGGCGCAAAGGAGCTGCCCATGGCCGTGCCAGTGTGTTGGTGGTAGTATTTTTCTTGAAAATTAAATGAGTTGTGTGTAAGAATAAATTCGGCGCACTGTGTGATAAAATTTCTTTGAGCAGGGGGCATATGAGGGTTGGTATTTAGAAAAAAATCAATGGCTGTCAATCCGAACTCATGAGGAATATTGGTATATAGGGATGTTACGTCGCAGGTAAGCCAATGATAGTTATCCTGCCAGGTGATGTCTTTTATTAACTGTATGAGGTGCTGGGAATCCTTGAGATAGGATGGAAGTGACCGTACATGTGGTTGGAGGTGTTGATCAACGAAAACAGATAGATTGCTGGTGACAGATTCAATGCCTGATATAATGGGTCGGCCGGGTGGTTTGATGAGTGTTTTGTGAATCTTGGGAAGGTAGTAGAAAAAGGGGGTTCTGGGGTGCTGATTAATAAGAAAGGCCCTTTCGTTTTTTGTGATGATACCCTTAAGAAAATTATCATTTATGAAGACTTTAAGTGTTTTGTTGTAATCATCTGTTGGATCATGGTCGAGGGTAACATAGTGTAGTGGGTTGTCTAGTAGGCGTGACGCTTCCTCCAAGTAATCAGTTCGATTAAGGAGGACAATACCCCCCCCCCCCTTATCTGCAGGTCTAATTACGATGTTGTGTGTTGATTTAAGTCTATTGAGTGCCAACTGTTCTGCATGTGTGAGATTTGTGTGGGGGCGATCCTGTAAGTTAATCTTTACAAGATCTTCTAAAACTAAGTCATGAAAAGTTTGTAATAGATGGCCCTTTGATGCTATGGGATTGAACCTTGAGCGTCCTTTTAACTGGGTGGTGATGTATTTCTCAGTGGCGACCTCTATTGGGTTAACTGTTACAAGTGGTAAGGAGGGGTTATCTGTGATAATTAAACTGTTATTGTGGTCAGTGAATTGTTCCTTATGTTTTTTCATAGTGAAATGCCGCCTTAATGTAAGCTTACGTACATAGGCGTTTAGGTCGGTATATAATTCGTTTAAATTAGATGTATTCGTCGGGCAAAATGATAAACCTTTCTCTAGTAGTTTTGTTTCCTGGGCAGATAATAAATAGTTAGACAAATTAAAGATACTTCTTAGTTGTGGGTTGGGGTTGGTAATGACTCCGGTGTTTGCTTGAGTAACTCTTTTCTTATGTGTTTTGCCTTTGCCCCGGCTACCCCTTTTCCGGGGTCTGGGTGCGAGCGCTTCATATTGTGTCTGAGTTTCAAGACCACTCGATTGTTGGTGGGGCTCGGTAGGGGGAGAACAAGCGTGCTCTGAGACAGAGAGGCTGGAAGGTCTAAAAAACATATATGCATTAAGGGTATTATCTGGACTATCCATATTGTCTGGTATATCACTCGATGCTATCGGGTTTGTGGGGAGATCGACGTTTTGTGTTGATGTATCATAGGTACTTAGTTGGGAGATGTTGAGGTTGTCTGTTGTGGCGTTATAGATGTAGCTCGCTTGTGTATCTAGCTTAGGGCCGGGACCAAGTGGCAATGACAGAGAAGCAGGGGGTGGTCCCTTAAAGAACTTGTAAAGTGGTTTTAAATTATTGGACTTAGGAATATTTTTAATATTATTGATTTTTATGTTGGGTAATCGGTTTTTAGTTTTTGCGATGGGCAATTTGTTCTTTTTGAGTTTCGTTTTAAAGATTGGGTCTTTTTTAGTTTTAGATATAGGGATTGTATTAATCGGCGTTGTTATCCCGGGGGCCGCAGGAGGGTCGGCCAACCCTATTTCTTTTGTAGAAGGTAAGATCTCCATTGGCCCCGTGAAAAGTGTCTTTTCCAGCGTGGTTGTATGAGCAAAACTAAATTTTGGTGGAACAAAGGCCGGGGGTGGTGGTAAAGGTGTGAGTGGTGCCGAAGTGGGTGGTGGGAAAGTAGGTGGTGGTAGGGGGCATGGAGGTGGGTAGGAGGGAAAGGTGCTTGTTGGAGGTGGAGTAAGGTTGATACTCATTAATGGCTGCAGGGGGGGGCGTGAGGGTGCAGGATTAATAATCGGATCGGTTATAGGGAAACGAGTTTTGCGCTCCCGTTCCCTATGTTCAGCATATGCCAACCGATCCCTATTTAGCTTTCTTAGTTTTGTGTCAATGGTGTCAACCTCAAATTTCTTTACCCGTGAGATGAGGTTAGACATGTTTGGTTGGTAGGTTTTATTTTTGGAGTGTTGGGCCAGTGTTTGTCTGAGATCAGTAATAACGGGTTGGAGGTCATCAACTATGGAAGTCCTCTTCCTTATGATTCGCTCCATCATCCCGCCAGTGCATGATTCAAGATAAATGTACCATTCCTCTGTGTAAAGGAGGTCTTTAGGAAAGGAGGATAGTGTTTTAATACGTATACCGTCCGGTGAAATTTTTTCAGCAATGTATGTCTGCTGCATGGCAATGTCCGCTAAGTTGAAGAATTCCTCCTTCAGCGCGGCTAGAGTTGAGCTGAAATTTTCGTAATTTCGCATTACTATAATTACGCATGCGAAATTTGCGATTACGATGCGAAATTAGCGTAGCGAAATTGCCATTAAAATCGTAATTGAAAATACCGTAAGCGTAATTTTCAACGCGAAATTTCGCGTTTCGTTCATGCCGTAATTTCGCATTAAACGCTACCGTAATTTCGCGTTAAACCGTAACGCTCCGTATAATATAAAAAAGCCGCCGACTTTAAGGGTTAGTAGCAAAGCCCCCTTAAATGCTAAGAGCCTCAAATTTGGAGAATATATTAAGGAGATCAGGAGGAATAAGAGGAAAATTTTTTTTTTCAAAAAGACCTTATAGTTTTTGAGAAAATCGATGTTAAAGTTTCAAAGGAAAAATGTAAACATTTAAAAACCCGCCGACTTTAACGGTTAATAGCAAAGCCTGCTTAAAGTTTAGGAACACCAAATTCCCAGGGTATATTAAGGGGATCAGTGGGAATAAGAGGAAAAAAAAATTTTTCAAAAAGACCTTATAGTTTTTGAGAAAATCGATTTTTAAGTTTCAAGGGCGAAAATGTCTTTTAAATGCGGAAAATGTCAGTTTTTTTTGCACAGGTAACAATAGTGTATTATTTTCATAGATTCCCCCAAGTGGGAAGAGTTTTACTTACTTCGTTCTGAGTGTGGGAAATATAAAAAAAAAACGACGTGGGGTCCCCCCTCCCAGACCTCTTTAACCCCTTGTCCCCCATGCAGGCTGGGATAGCCAGAATGCGGAGCACCGGCCGCGTGGGGCTCCGCACCCTGACTATACCAGCCCGCATGGTCCATGGATTGGGGGGTCTCGGAAGGGGAGGGGCAGCCAAGCTTTCCCCTCCCCCTCCGAGCCCTTGTCCAATCCAAGGACAAGGGGCTCTTCTCCACCTCCGATGGGCGGTGGAGGTGGAGGCCGCGATTTCCTGGGTGGGGGGTTCATGGTGGAATCTGGGAGTCCCCTTTAAAAAGGGGTCCCCCAGATGCCCACCCCCCTCCCAGGAGAAATGAGTATAGAGGTACTTGTAGTACCCCTTACCCATTTCCTTTAAGAGTTAAAAGTAAATAAACACACAAACACATAGAAAAAGTATTTTAATTGAACAAAAAACATAACCACGAAAAAAGTCCTTTAATATTCTTAATTAACCATTAATACTTACCTGTCCCTTTAAATAAATGATCCCACGCAATATCCTCGGAAATGTTCTATCAGTTACAATGTAACAAAGTTATTACAATATAACAACTTTGTTACATTGTAACTACGCCGCACCCGACGTCACTCACCGCCGCCGCCGCCACCGCGTCTGCGCTGCAGGACCCGAGCTCTGAGCTATATAGCTCAGAGCTCTCAAAAGCATCTTTGTATTTGGGCTCCAAGGAGCCCCATTGGTCCTTAGCAGACCAATGGGGTTCCTTCTGATTTGAAGGAACCCCATTGGTCTGCTAAGGACCAATGGGGCTCCTTGGAGCCCAAATACAAAGATGCTTCTCAGAGCTCTGAGCTATATAGCTCAGAGCTCTGTCGGGTCCGTGCAGGACGCTAAGTCCCCGCCGGCTCCGCTGCCCTCCCCGCCTCTCCCACATGTCACCCACATGTCACCCACATGTGGGTGACATGTGGGTGACAGATGTGGGCGGGGTGGACAGCGGGAGCTGCGGGGACTTAGCGTCCTGCACGGACGCGTATGCGGCGGCTGAGCGGCGAGTGGCGTCGGGTGCGGCGTAGTTACAATGTAACAAAGTTGTTACATAATAACTTTGTTACATTGTAACTGATAGAACATTTCCGAGGATATTGCGTGGGATCATTTATTTAAAGGGACAGGTAAGTATTAATGGTTAATTAAGAATATTAAAGGACTTTTTTCGTGGTTATGTTTTTTGTTCAATTAAAATACTTTTTCTATGTGTTTGTGTGTTTATTTACTTTTAACTCTTAAAGGAAATGGGTAAGGGGTACTACAAGTACCTCTATACTCATTTCTCCTGGGAGGGGGGTGGGCATCTGGGGGACCCCTTTTTAAAGGGGACTCCCAGATTCCACCATGAACCCCCCACCCAGGAAATCGCGGCCTCCACCTCCACCGCCCATCGGAGGTGGAGAAGAGCCCCTTGTCCTTGGATTGGACAAGGGCTCGGAGGGGGAGGGGAAAGCTTGGCTGCCCCTCCCCTTCCGAGACCCCCCAATCCATGGACCATGCGGGCTGGTATAGTCAGGGTGCGGAGCCCCACGCGGCCGGTGCTCCGCATTCTGGCTATCCCAGCCTGCATGGGGGACAAGGGGTTAAAGAGGTCTGGGAGGGGGGACCCCACGTCGTTTTTTTTTTATATTTCCCACACTCAGAACGAAGTAAGTAAAACTCTTCCCACTTGGGGGAATCTATGAAAATAATACACTATTGTTACCTGTGCAAAAAAAACTGACATTTTCCGCATTTAAAAGACATTTTCGCCCTTGAAACTTAAAAATCGATTTTCTCAAAAACTATAAGGTCTTTTTGAAAAAAAAATTTTTCCTCTTATTCCCACTGATCCCCTTAATATACCCTGGGAATTTGGTGTTCCTAAACTTTAAGCAGGCTTTGCTATTAACCGTTAAAGTCGGCGGGTTTTTAAATGTTTACATTTTTCCTTTGAAACTTTAACATCGATTTTCTCAAAAACTATAAGGTCTTTTTGAAAAAAAAAATTTTCCTCTTATTCCTCCTGATCTCCTTAATATATTCTCCAAATTTGAGGCTCTTAGCATTTAAGGGGGCTTTGCTATTAACCCTTAAAGTCGGCGGCTTTTTTATATTATACGGAGCGTTACGGTTTAACGCGAAATTACGGTAGCGTTTAATGCGAAATTACGGCATGATACGACTGTAATGCGAAAATTACGCGAAAATTACGCTTACGCGAAATTTCGCGAAATCCTTCTTCATTACGATTATGTACTTACGGCCATAATCGTAATTACACTAATTACGCGAAATTTCGCAAAATCGTAATTAGGTCATTACGCTCATCTCTAAGCGCGGCCTCGAGTTTATGGAAGATTGGTTTGAGATCAATGTTGGGGATCACAGGGTTGTCCATTATCGGTGTGTCTGGAGGGGCATGTGATTCGGTGTTGCCTTTGAACTGAGCAAGTAAGCAGGTCCTATGCACAGCACGTTCATCGATGAACTCCATAGTGGGGGCTGCTATCGGGTCTGACACTCCACCAAGTGGGGAGGCTTAGGATACACTTTAAAAACAAAAGCAAAAGACCGAGAGCCCAAATTGTGCGGTATCTTCAAGCAATATAAAATAAGTAATTATCAAATAGTTATACTCACAAACACGGGTTGCCCCTAGGCAACCACTCCATATGCCAGTGGGGAGAATTGAAACCTGACCCCACTCAGGTATAAGATGTCGCTCTCTGTAGAAGGAAAATAGGAAGAATCCTTGCCACCATAGGTGGATCACTTAGTTATTAGGATGCAGACCAGAGGCGCCAAAAGAGTAAAAGCACAATAGAACTTAAAAATGGGGGGAGACTTGTAATCACGACTCACCACCCATAAACACCAAAAACCAGCATAAGACTCAATGTTCAATAAGAACAAGAAAAATTTATTGGTACTCCCAGGTGCTACGCGTTTCACGGGATTATCCCGCTTCCTCAGGCAATCATACAGGAGTACAAGCTAGAAAAAATACAGAATAATACAGTACATAAATAACAGGGCCCCAAATGCTTGTAATTCAATATACAAAATCTAGCAGGATAGCCAGTGCTTAGATAAGGCAAAGTGCAAATAACAGTGCGAACAACATCATATCTATAAACTCAGTTCATTAAAACAGATGCCATAATGTATAATAAGAGTTTGCTCCAGTTGTCCCCTAGTTGCAAGGGTATATCAAAGAAATAATAATAATGATCCTCAAACAAACTAACTAGCAGCCATTAATGAGTATCAACCTTCCTCCACCTCCAACAAGCACCTTTCCCTCCTACCCACCTCCATGCCCCCTACCACCACCTACTTTCCCACCACCCACTTCGGCACCACTCACACCTTTACCACCACCCCCGGCCTTTGTTCCACCAAAATTTAGTTTTGCTCATACAACCACGCTTGAAAAGACGCTTTTCACGGGGCCAATGGAGATCTTACCTTCTACAAAAGAAATAGGGTTGGCCGACCCTCCTGCGGCCCCCGGGATAACAACGCCGATTAATACAATCCCTATATCTAAAACTAAAAAAGACCCAATCTTTAAAACGAAACTCAAAAAGAACAAATTGCCCATCGCAAAAACTAAAAACCGATTACCCAACATAAAAATCAATAATATTAAAAATATTCCTAAGTCCAATAATTTAAAACCACTTTACAAGTTCTTTAAGGGACCACCCCCTGCTTCTCTGTCATTGCCACTTGGTCCCGGCCCTAAGCTAGATACACAAGCGAGCTACATCTATAACGCCACAACAGACAACCTCAACATCTCCCAACTAAGTACCTATGATACATCAACACAAAACGTCGATCTCCCCACAAACCCGATAGCATCGAGTGATATACCAGACAATATGGATAGTCCAGATAATACCCTTAATGCAGCATGTTTTTTAGACCTTCCAGCCTCTCTGTCTCAGAGCACGCTTGTCCTCCCCCTACCGAGCCCCACCAACAATCGAGTGGTCTTGAAACTCAGACACAATATGAAGCGCTCGCACCCAGACCCCGGAAAAGGGGTAGCCGGGGCAAAGGCAAAACACATAAGAAAAGAGTTACTCAAGCAAACACCGGAGTCATTACCAACCCCAACCCACAACTAAGAAGTATCTTTAATTTGTCTAACTATTTATTATCTGCCCAGGAAACAAAACTACTAGAGAAAGGTTTATCATTTTGCCCGACGAATACATCTAATTTAAACGAATTATATACCGACCTAAACGCCTATGTACGTAAGCTTACATTAAGGCGGCATTTCACTATGAAAAAACATAAGGAACAATTCACTGACCACAATAACAGTTTAATTATCACAGATAACCCCTCCTTACCACTTGTAACAGTTAACCCAATAGAGGTCGCCACTGAGAAATACATCACCACCCAGTTAAAAGGACGCTCAAGGTTCAATTCCATAGCATCAAAGGGCCATCTATTACAAACTTTCCATGACTTAGTTTTAAAAGATCTTGTAAAGATTAACTTACAGGATCGCCCCCACACAAATCTCACACATGCAGAACAGTTGGCACTCAATAGACTTAAATCAACACACAACATCGTAATTAGACCTGCAGATAAGGGGGGGGGGGTATTGTCCTCCTTAATCGAACTGATTACTTGGAGGAAGCGTCACGCCTACTAGACAACCCACTACACTATGTTACCCTCGACCATGATCCAACAGATGATTACAACAAAACACTTAAAGTCTTCATAAATGATAATTTTCTTAAGGGTGTCATCACAAAAAACGAAAGGGCCTTTCTTATTAATCAGCACCCCAGAACCCCCTTTTTCTACTACTTTCCCAAGATTCACAAAACACTCATCAAACCACCCGGCCGAGCCATTATATCAGGCATTGAATCTGTCACCAGCAATCTATCTGTTTTCGTTGATCAACACCTCCAACCACATGTACGGTCACTTCCATCCTATCTCAAGGATTCCCAGCACCTCATACAGTTAATAAAAGACATCACCTGGCAGGATAACTATCATTGGCTTACCTGCGACGTAACATCCCTATATACCAATATTCCTCATGAGTTCGGATTGACAGCCATTGATTTTTTTCTAAATAACAACCCTCATATGCCCCCTGCTCAAAGAAATTTTATCACACAGTGCGCCGAATTTATTCTTACACACAACTCATTTAATTTTCAAGAAAAATACTACCACCAACACACTGGCACGGCCATGGGCAGCTCCTTTGCGCCATCTTTTGCTAACCTGTCCATGGGTCTGTTGGAACACCTTAAACTTCATCCCCAACACCCATTCGAGAACAATATCATTTTTTACAAGAGATATATTGACGACTTAATTTTCATTTGGCAAGGAGATTCCAATACCATTACACACTTTGTCCAGTATTTGAACAATAATATAGCAGGTCTCCAGTTCACAGCCCAACATCATCATAACACCATAGAGTTTCTGGACCTATCCTTGTACACGGATGGAAATAAAATCAAAACTAAAAACTATTTTAAGAAAGTAGATGCTAACAACTACATTCATTTTAACAGTCACCACCACAAACCTTGGACTACCAATACCCCCTACTGTCAATATAAACGCATTTTCCGTAATTGCACCGATCACAAGGATTTTCATTCACAATCTACAGTTTTAACAAAAAAATTCATTGAACGGAAGTACCCTAAGAAATTACTGAGGGATGCCAAACTCCGAGCAACCCAGACCATATCTACCCAACCTACGACAGCGACCCCACAGGAATCCTCCTTCCCACGATTTATTACCCGATTTAGTGCCCAACACAAAACAATTAGATCCATCTTACAAAACAGGTGGGAAATCCTACTCCAGGACCCCTATTTGAAAACTGCAATACCTGACCGACCATCCTTAACCTATAGGAGAGCCCCAAATTTACGAAATCTGCTAGCACCCAGCCGACTAAAGAATTCAAATTCTAAATGTCATGCAAGGCCTGGATCTTATCCATGTCACAAACCCCGATGCTTGGCATGCCAGTTTGTAAATGAAACCAGTACCTTTCACTCGGCCACTACATCCAGTACTTACCCCATAAAACAGTTTATCAATTGCGAGTCCCGCTTTATTATTTACCTTATATCTTGCCCGTGCGGCCTCCAATATGTGGGCCGTACAACCCAGGAGGCCCGCAGCAGGGTCGGCCAACATAAAAGAAATATCATCAATTGTTTGGCATTACATAGCGTTTCCAGACATTTTGGTACACACCATGGAAAAAATCCCCAATTGTTTCGTATCACCTTTATTGAGGCCATTTCACCGCACATTCCAAACACTTTTGAAGCCTTGCGCCAGAAAGAGATCTATTGGATCAATATTCTTAAAAGCCTGGTCCCTAACGGCCTTAACGAGGTTCTAGAAAAAGCCTTTTAAATAAATAAAATATTCAAATCTGAGATTCGGTTATGCTCCCCAAAAATTTTTTTTGACTCCAATTGCCATGAAGGGCTTATAACTGATAATGAAAGAAGGTTTTATTATGTCTGTCCTCTCTTTTATTGATCTTGGCTATTTTTATCATGTTTATTTTTATCTTCTGGATCTATATGTATAGTTATGTGTATATGTATATCTGTATGTCCTGGATGCATAATGTTTATTTTTTATATTTTTATTTTTAATTTTTATTAATTTTTATTAGTATTTATAATGTTTTTGAGGTGCTCCCTAATTTTAATTGATATCAGCGTACGTGTCTAACACTTCCCTTCAAATAAGAATCCCCCTGGCCTTATTGCTAGAATGTGCCACCTCCTTTAGTCATTTATGCACCTTCGAGTACATTTCAGCAATCTATGCCTACACCTTATAGGTTCTATACCGATTACTTGTTACAGCCTGTTTTTATATGATACTGGCATAAACACATACGCATCTACGCGCTCCATGCGACTTTACATTTATGTAGGCGTTTTGGCGTCAGTTTCGCAACATTTTTGACATGACTAATGGCCGCTTATGCGTCCAAATGGACGCTTTATATCTGCTGCCAGCCGCCAGTGAGTACAGCGTACCCTCATCCAAAATGGCGCCCATAGCCTCTTACGCATGCGCGCCGTATGTCACTTCCGCTTAGCATACCGGAAGTGACTAAGCACCACGCGGAGACGGCGTTCCCCGCAAATACACTCTATATGTAGAACTCAGCAAGGCACATTCCACACTGAGGCGCTAAGTGCATACCATACCCCTAAGTGGTGAGTCTCTCTTTCATCATATATTATTCTGCATATGATTATGGTTATTCTTACGAATTTATAACACACTATGAGACATGATATTTAAGAACCACTTTGCAGCTCTAGATACTAGTTAGTTTGTTTGAGGATCATTATTATTATTTCTTTGATATACCCTTGCAACTAGGGGACAACTGGAGCAAACTCTTATTATACATTATGGCATCTGTTTTAATGAACTGAGTTTATAGATATGATGTTGTTCGCACTGTTATTTGCACTTTGCCTTATCTAAGCACTGGCTATCCTGCTAGATTTTGTATATTGAATTACAAGCATTTGGGGCCCTGTTATTTATGTACTGTATTATTCTGTATTTTTTCTAGCTTGTACTCCTGTATGATTGCCTGAGGAAGCGGGATAATCCCGTGAAACGCGTAGCACCTGGGAGTACCAATAAATTTTTCTTGTTCTTATTGAACATTGAGTCTTATGCTGGTTTTTGGTGTTTATGGGTGGTGAGTCGTGATTACAAGTCTCCCCCCATTTTTAAGTTCTATTGTGCTTTTACTCTTTTGGCGCCTCTGGTCTGCATCCTAATAACTAAAAAAAAAGAAGTATGAAATAAATATTTAATACCTAGTTTGAAGTGAATCGTATATGGACCAAATGTGTTGTGCACCTCCCGTGCTATAACCCAGATAAAATCTAATAAACACACTTAATGTTATGAACAATATTTTTATAGCGTGAAAAATTGCTGTGTAACATGCTCATTATTGCATGTTATCCAGAAATGCTATTTAGAAAGTGTGTTTGGATATCCAGGTATGTTAAAATGTAGAGATGTGAACATGCCATACGTATGGGCAGCACGTCCGTATGCAGCAAAGCAGCAAGCTACATAGTGAGAACACACCCTAAAGAATAATTTTAGAGACATGATTTTAGAACAATGCAAAATTCTGGGGTGGGCTGTGTTTTGGTGGGTAGGAGATCTTGTTTTTTTAGGAACATACCACAAATGTTCATTTGCTCTGATATCTGCAGGACTCTGAGGTAGATTAAAATGTGTATGAACCCAGCCTTAACCATAGCCATGTATGAGCAGTGGCATAGCTAGAGAGCCATGGGACTTCCCCCAGGAGTGTATGTGTAATGATCACATGATACAGACCACCCAAAGTGGCTTTTCAAAGACAGCCACTGTGTGAAAGAGGTGTGAAGGCTCATGCACATACACACGCTCAACAAAAGTCTTTTAAATGCACGATTATCAAACCACTTGAAGAAGTTGGACAACTTTTGTCAAGTAAACGTGCAAACGACAAGGCGTTATCACTGATGAGAGGTGAACAATGACTGATAAGACGCAGCTCAAGTCAATCCAACAGTTGGATTGACTTAAGCTGTGTCTTATCAGTCATTGGTCGCCTCTTATCAGTGATAACGCCTTGTCGTTTGCACGTCTTTTACTTGACAAAAGTTGTCCAACTTTACTTGAAAATATTAACATTTGTCTCCTGGCTGGATGCTATGCAACATATTAACCACTACTGGATTGGACTATATTCAGACAGAGCTGGTGTTGTTTGTAGTGAAAGGTATCACCAGGTACATCTTTCAGCCAATTTGCAGCATAGGAGAATACTTGTACCCAGTGGCGTAGCTAAGGAGCTGTGGGCCCTGATGCAAGTTTTACAATGGGGCCCCCTAGTGCTCTATACATAACAATTGATATGGCGCACCAAAACCTGCCAATGGCAACTACAGTGTCAGAGGTGCAGGAAGGAGATGGGGAACAGTTTGTTAATGATTATCACTATTCAAATCATGTATAGAAGTGATTATTAGAAGCACAGGACCAATAGAGAGCTAATACTGTAGTTGAGGGAGGGCCCTTTGGGGCCCCCCTGGCCCAAGGGCCCCGATGCGGTCGCTACCTCTGCACCCCCTATTGCTACGCCCCTGCTTGTACCATACTGTATATTTCTAGTGATGAATGCTGTTAGAAGTTCTCTTTGCTCGTTTCTTTTGGGTCTATTTATCCAATCTTATAACTAACCAAATGTTTCACCTGCATGCTTTTTTAGTTTAGTTAGTTAGAGCAGGAATTTGAACACAAATTGACATGAAGAGACAGCTAGGCTGAATAACCATTCTACTACTACACTGCATACTTATAAATAAGCCTCAGTGGATTACCTTTATCCATAATACATTATTCTGAAGACTGAAACATTTTATTTAGAAAGTGACAGATGAAGCAAGAAGATATGCTTAAGGCTAAAATCCACATAGTCGCATTGTACGAAATAATCAATTCATCTAAGCTTCTATTCTTACATGGAAAGTCTATTGATTTGCTCAGTAAAGCAAATTCTCTGGATCTGCTAGGCCAGAGACACAGCAGAAAAGAAAGTTACACCCAAAGTACAGGGAGGACGATGCACGTAATTTCAATGCAGCAGTATGTGTTGTGCCCTGGCAGTTCTCATGTTAATCGCAGCTATAATGCGCCAGGGTGTGTAGATTCAGTGTAACAGCACAACAGCTAAGACAAGCAAAATTAGCTAAGATGTCCAGCTAGGCGTAACGGTAGTAGGATCATTAGAATTAGATGCAGTTATAGTAGGTGTAACGGTAGTAGGAGAGTTAGTGTTAGGAGTAGCAGTAGTAGGTATAATGGTAGTAGGAGAGTTAGTGTTAGGTGCAGTAATAGGAGGTGTAACGGTAGTAGGAGAGTTAGTGTTGTGTGCTGTAATAGGAGGTATAACAGTAGTAGGAGAGTACCGTTAGAGAAATGGCCCGTACTCACGGGCTGCAGAAGTTGCCTGTCGCCAGCACACGTGAGCGTGTGGGCGACAGGCCGGCGACAGCTTCTCGCCAGGTCCCTCCGCGTACACACGCGGAAGAGGGACCAGCGGCGAGGCGGAAGCTGTCGCCGACGTTCCTCCTCCCCCCGCCGGAAGCTCCATATGATACAATGGAGGTTGCTGTCGCTAGTCCGCGTACTCACGCGGACTAGCGACAGTTGCGGGGGAGGTGCGGCGGCGACTGTCGCCATGCGATTGAAACTTTCAATCGCATGGCGACATGAGCGGCGGGCGACAGTTCGGGGTGCGCGCGCGTGCGGCGGCCCATACTCACGAGCGACCTGTCGCCGCAACACGCGCGCGCCGTGTGTTGAGGCGACAAAAGTCCCTCGTGAGTATGGGCCATTAGGCACAGCAGCAGTAGTAGGTGTAACAATAGTAGGAGAGTTAGAGTTCAGCAGTAGTCGGTGTACCAGTAGTGTTAGGCGCATTGGTAGTAGGTGTAACAGTAGTAGGAGAGTTACTGTTAGGCACAGTGGTAGTAAGTGTAACAGTAGTAGCAGAGTTAGATGCAGTGGTAGTAGGTATAACAGTAGAAGGAGACTTAGTGCTAGGTGCAGCAATAGTATAGTAGGTGTAACAGTAGCAGGAGAGTTAGAGTTAGGTGCAGCAGTAGTCGGTGTAACAGTAGTGTTAGGCGTATCGGTAGTAGGTGTAACAGTAGTAGGAGAGTTACTGTTAGGCGCAGTGGTAGTAGGTGTAACAGTAGTAGCAGAGTTAACTGCAGTGGTAGTAGGTATAACAGTAGAAGGAGACTTAGTGCTAAGTGCAGCAGTAGTAGGTGTAACGGTAGTAGGAGAGTTAAAATTAGGCACAGCAGTAGTTGTTGTAACAGAAGTAGGAGAGGTTAGTGTTAGGTCTAGCGGTCGAAGGAGAGTTAGTGATAGGTGTAACGTTAGTAGGCAAGTTAGAGTTAGGCACAGCAGTAGTAGATGTAATGGTAGTAGGAGAGTTAGTGTTACACGCAATGATAGTGAACTTAGTGTTAGGCACAGCAATAGCAGATGTAGTGGCAGTGAGGTTATTGTTAGGTGTAGCAGTAGTAGGGAGTTTTCTTGCTGGGTGTAGTGGGAGTAGGAGGGTTAGTGTGAGAGGAGGAATCAGAAGAGTCATTTATAATTAGGGAGCTGCAATAAGTCTACAGACTTGAATAATCTTAAAACAAACACACTATATGAAGGTAACAAAATGTATATACCATAACAAAAAAATGAAACTTTAAAAATAATTAAAATCAAGAGGGACCTATGTCCTATGCCTAAGAACACATGCTAATGTCTATGGAATAATAAAGCTCTGAGCCCCAACTAAAGGTTAATGCTTAACCCTTAATGGGTCATATGAGCCGTGATTGGTAAAGGTGGGCAATAGGCATACCATTGTCTTTAAATTCCAAACTGCTTGTGCTAATCAGTGCAATAATACACTTTTAATATACTCAAATTACATACAATCACGTGCATAATAGCATAAATAACCTTATGAAAGGTCAGGGCAATGGCAGTGAAAGAACCAAGGAAAAAAGTACTGTAATTTTTGGACTCACTTTTCTCCCCCAAAAGTGTGGGTATAAAGTCACTGCGTCTTGCTGACTTGTGAACGCCTGCCAATATGAACCTCCAACCCACCGCAATGTTGGGGACACCCTGTACTGTGCCAATGTAGAGGCAGACACAGGGGGACAAACGGAGGACACAGGAGATACAAAGGGGCATAGAGGAGGACACAAGGGAGACACGAAGGGGCATAGAGGAGTAAGAGATGGGGAGAGGCACACCTTTCCGTAATGTTCGGGTGCATAACCACGGATGTCAAGCAACATCCGAAGAGCAGTCCAATAGTAGAAGAAATTGGTTAGCACTCCAGCTTCTCAGTGAGCCGAATTTATTCTCAAATCATATGTCAACACTCAAGTAAACAATTGTTTCGGGGCCATCAAGGGTCCCCTTCTTCAGAACAGTGCAGACAAACCATGAAACAAGTGATACACCTTCTTAAATACACCATCTAAAAACAGTGACACCCATGTTCAAGGGAAGTACCTCCCCTCCAATCATAAACATATCCATATCCTATGATCTATACATGATAAAAGTGTAACATGTATTGCATTACATTCAGTGTCCTTCCTGCAGGGCCGGGCCGAGGCAGAGGCTGGAGAGGCTCCAGCCTCAGGGCGCAGCGTAGGAGGGGGCGCACAATTAATTCAGCTGTCATTCCCAATTGTGTTTGAAGCAGAAAGAAATAAGAAAAGAGGATACATGACAGTGACTGCAAGCCAGATAACTAGAGATTAAGGTGTTGGGGAGGTTGGGGGCCTTGGGGCACCTATTAGTCTAATAGCAAGCAGTGTGTGACGGCTGGGGTGGGAGGGGTGGGGGGCGCACTTTGGTGTCTCAGCCTTGGGTGCTAAAGGACCTTGTCCCGCCTCTGCCTTCCTGTGTACTCAGGTTACTAAGTTATCTCACATCTTCACATTCTGATCGCATAAAACCTGAAAAATAGTTTGTACATACCACCTGTCACTCAGCAACATCTTTGAATTGATTGGAGCTTAAATCGTGCCATAATCGCAGATCCCGCCGCTCGGACCGTTGCCTTGGTCCTGTATGCCTCCCGGGCATAGTTGCCATAGCAACCGCTTACCCAGGGGGCCATGCTCGATCATCCAGCCAACACTGAATGTAATGCAATCATTTTACACTTTTATCATGTATAGATCATAGGATATGGATATGTTTATGATTGGAGGTGAAGTACTTCCCTTGAACATGGGTGTCACTGTTTTTAGATGGTATATTTAAGAAGGTGTATCACTTGTTTCATGGTTTGTCTGCACTGTTCTGAAGAAGGGGACCCTTGATGGCCCCGAAACAATTGTTAACTTGAGTGTTGACATATGATTTGAGAATAAATTCGGCTCACTTAGAGGCTGGAGTGCTAACCAATTTCTTCTACTATTGGGGCATAGAGGAGGACACAAGGAGGACAGAGGCTGACACATGGGGGACACAGGAGGACACAAGGGGGACAGAGGAGGACCCAGGGAGACCAACAGGTACAAGGGGCTGTGAGGTACAAAGAGGGCATAATCCACAAGATGACCCTTCACCATGGATGCACCAGATTTAGTATATATATTTTTTCTCCTGTTTCTTTTTTTGTCCTCTAAACCTAGGTGTGTCTTATAGTCCGAAAAATGGTAATAATTAATAGTAAAACTCATTGTCATTTATACAAACCAGACTGGTCTAGTGTTAAAAGAGGTAGACACAGCTATGACATAATTTCATCGTCCTTCAAAGACCACTACGCCAGAAGAATGTGGTCACAAACGAAGTAGTGTTTGACCATGCCACAGGTAAAGGACAATAAGATTCTGCCACATTTTTTCGTCGTTATTTTCTTGAGTTTCACATTAATGTTCACATAAGCATTTAGGAATGAAAAAATGCATTTTTGGAAAATACTGTACTCTGAAGTCAAAAAGCATGACTAAACCCATTTTCATAAAATGTATTAAAGTCAATGGGCACTAGAAAACATTTTCATGAAAATGTAAATTTTTACACACACAACAAAAGGCATATCTTGCAAAAAAATGTGACTCAAGTCCAGGGCCGGCCCGCTCATGAGGCGGGGTGAAACATTTGCCTCAGGCGGCAAACTTCAAAGGGCGGCACCCGCCCGGGGGGGGCGGCCGCCGAGCCGGAGGGGTAGCGGGCAGGTCGGGGGTATTGTGCCTAGCGGTGGGGAGGGGGGTCGGACCCCCCCCTCCCTCGCCTGGGTCCCCCGATCTGCGCTCCCCTCCAGCCTGTAATTAGTAAGCTGCTGCCAGATGGTAAGAGGCACGGGCGGGGAGGACTCACCTTTTCCGCGTTCCAGCGAGCGCTCCACTGACGTCACTTCCTGCATCGCCGCCCACTGTATTGTAAGTGGACGGCGATGCAGGAAGTGACGTCAATGGAGCGCACGATGGAACGCGGAAAAGGTGAGTCCTCCCCGCCCGTGCCTCTTACGATATGACAGCAGCTTGCTAATTACAGGCTGGAGGGGAGCGCAGATCGGGGGACCCAGGCGAGGGAGGGGGGGGTCCGACCCCCCTCCCCACCGCTAGGCACAATACCCCCGACCTGCCCGTTACCCCTCCGGCTCGGCGGCCGCCCCCCCCCCCCCCCCCCCGGACAGGGGGGGGGGGGGGCGGCAGCAGCAGCTCTGCCACATTTGCCTCAGGCGGCAAAAAGTGACGGGCCGGCCCTGCTCAAGTCAATGGGTATATATATTTTTTCATCTGCAAATTACTGGCAAAAGCCTCTGTAGCACTCAAGGCCCAGGTACATTTGTCGATTAGCAGTCAATGTTCCAATGCAAGTCTGTTAACGCAGTTGTTGGTTTTGTAGCTGTCAACCACCAGGTAACCATATTGCAGAACTGCCAGAAGACCACCCAGCTGAACGCTGGCTGCACAGGTTGAGATTTTAATGCAATCTTATTAATGAAGATTTTACTGCCATCTGCTTCAATTATACATTTTAAAATAATTACACTAGAACCTAAAATGATCATTTTAATATTTTAAATCACAAACAAATCTAAATATATTTTTTCCTTCTTAAAAACAAAGGTATTTGCAATAATTTAGTGTTAAGGTACCAACATTGGGTACTCAGGACGGAGCTGAGAAAAGACACACCAACCAACATTTGCTGTGAACACAGAGAAGATCACCTGACCCCTGCTACCCAGAGATTACATTTTTTGTGGCCACCACTGCAGCTACAACTCGGCAGAATCTCATCATCAATTTTTGTCTTGTTCCTACCTGCCCAATGCATAATGAAGTATTTCATGAAACACAACAGGTTACCAGGGCTCAACAGGGGACTAGTGCTCATGTGAAGATTCCCTTTATTGCTTGATATCAGCAAAATATCCAACACTAAAAGAAATCTTCCTGTAATTGATTGAGAACTGGCTACCTTTTGTGGTTCATTGGATTTCCAGGGGTTATAAAGTACCCTGTTTAAGTGCTCCTTACTTACTCTAGCTCTCAAGCACCAGGGTCTTCAAGCAGCAGGGAATGTTGTGTTGAAGAGCGAGAGCTGTCCACTTGCTGGGGATCACCCACTCTCCTGAAGGTTACCAGTTTTTTCAGTGATGGTTACACTATTTGCGCAACTACTGCTATATTACTTGCCTAAGTACTGGTAAAATTGCTGTGGCTATTTCCACAGGTCAATTTTACCCCGTTTTGTGAAAATTCTCCTACATATAGTCCCTTAATATTCCTTTACAAACAATGCACAATTTGGAAGAATGAACTTATCATTTTAATTTTGCATTAATGCCATCATTTTAAGGGATTTAAAGGACCATTTTAATGAAAAATTGTAAAATGTAAAATACATGTAAACACATACAACTAAGAAGAGCATTTTTTCCAGAGTAAAACAAGGCATAAATTACTTTTCTCTGATGTCGCAGTCACTTGCAGTAGGTGTGAGAAAACGCGGAAAAGCCGCCGCGTGTGCTGAAAGCAAGGCGGCTGGTTCCGCGTCCAATGCGGCGGTTTGTACGCAGCAGCGTGCCTTTGGAGTGGCTGGGTCTGTTAGTCCTCATAGATGGATGAAGAGCTACGCGCGCGCGGGCCAGAAGGTCTATCTTACACGACTCTTCTCGGTCTGCCTCACCCCCAGGCGAACCTATGCAAATTGGGTACACAAGGCTGAGTCTGGGGAAGAGGAGTCACAGGAGCCCAAAGAAGAACGCTTTATGTGGGTCCTCTAGACCAGACAAATGCTACCACCTGGGGGGAGTCAATACCATAGGTGAGCAGGGTTCATCTCTGAACGATGGTCGGCTGATCCTTCCATGTTCGGTTACGTGGGAAGGTCGGACCGAGTCCGCAGAAGCCATGGTGGACTCGGGTTCAGCAGCGAACCTCATAGATTACGATTTTGCTAAAAGCTTGGGGATACCTTTATCCGCACCCGACTGGCAGATTTCGGTCACCGCGGTGGATGACTCTCCATTGCGCAGTGCCCAGTTTCTTTCCCAAACCCCCCTACTGTCATGTTGTTTAAGGGCAGTGCATGAAGAGAGTTTACAGTTCCTGGTCCTGCCGATGAAGGGCTCTGCTGTTGTTCTCGGTATGCCCTGGTTACAGCTTCACTCACCGCTGATTGACTGGGCTTCATGACAGCTACTGAACTGGTCAGCCCATTGTCAGGAGCACTGTTTAAAGAGGGGTGAGGCGGATAATACCAAGATACAGGTCGCAGGAAAGACAGGACAGTGTACAGATATTTCTAACGGACCCTGTTCCTCACGGTTACCTCTCATGCATGAATCAGATAGCAAAAGCCCCAAAGCAGACGCTTTAGACAGGGGTTTTGGGCCCAAGATTTTTCTATCACCGAAAGAACAAGCTGACAAGAAATCATTTCAGGTGTCCCTGCTCAAGCCAGCAGTGCATGTGCATTCCACTCCCTTCCACCCTGTGTTGATTGATGACCGGCCTGAGTATGAGATAAAAAGGGAATTCTCTAACCTACATCCTGGAAAGTCAGGAAGGAGATGTCCGGAGTCCACTCCTCAGGGGGGGGGGGTATTGCGAGAAAACGCGGAAAAGCCGCCGCGTGTGCTGAAAGCAAGGCGGCTGATTCCGCGTCCAACGCGGCGGTTTGCACGCGTAGGCACGTGTCTGGTAGTGTGGCAGAACGCGGAAAAGCCGCCGCATGTTCTAACAGCAAAGCAGCTGTTTCCGCATCCAAAGTGGCGGTTTGTACGCAGCAGCGTGCCTTTGGAGTGGCTGGGTCTGTTAGTCCACATAGATGGATGAAGAGCTACGCGCGCGGGCCAGAAGTCAGGACCTTTATACCAGCAGGGGAAGTGTCAGCTGATCAGGACGATCAGCTGATTCCTGCTGGACTCCTGATTGGCTGAGTGGCTCGGGCGGGGCAGCAGAGTTCAGCTACTATATATTCTGCTTGCTTGTCAGTTGCTGGTTGTCTGCCATTGCAAACACTTTGTGGAAGCATTCAGACCATAGTCAGATCCTTACAGTGTGTTTGAACCAGGTGGACCTGGGAATTCACATTGAGCCAGATTACCTTGTACTGTTATTACTTGTTAGACCAGTTCCAGGGTGTTGAGATCAAGGCCCTCACACCCAAGACTAGAGAATTGCATTATCATTTATGTTATACTCCAGACTAGTTCCAGGGTGTTGATGATCACGGAACTCACACCCAAGACTAGGGAATTGTATTATCATTTATGTTATACTCCAGACTAGTTCCAGGGTGTCAAGACTACGGACCTCACACCAGACTAGGGACTCTGTGTTATCATTGTGTTATGCATCAGACTAGTTCCAGGGTGTAGAAACCACGGACCTCACCCCAAGACTAGACATTGTTTGATATCTGTTACTACCTTGGGAACTATCTCTCTCCCTTAAGAGATAGTCTCCTGACCTGCTAGTGACATCCACCCTTCAGGTGTCACTCCTGTGCAGGTTCCTACTACCTTCAGCCTGACTCCACCCCTTGGAGAATCTCAGGCTGTTGGAAGGTTCCTGTGTCAGCATAAGCAGTATTCCAGGCTGCTTCTTATCACCTGCTCAGCAGGTGCATTACTCAAAGTATTACTGTTACACCAAACACTCATATACCTATAGGTGTCCAGAGGTTGCAATATATCTGATTATCGGTGATACTGCAGATCATCAATAATCGGGTATATATCTGCATTCTTGGTGATACTGCAGATCACCAATAGTCAGATTCTCTCTGCATGCTGACACCAATCGTTACAGTAGGTAGTAGAAATCTGACAGAACTAACATGTTTTTGACTAGTCAAACTCTTCATGGGGAATTCTCAGAATGGCCTTTATACGTTTTAAAGACATTCCCTGAAAAGGATTTAAACAAAGATGCTGGCAGCCTCCCTGTTCACTGCGCACTTCTTTGGCAATTGGACAGGGTAAATGCGATTCACTTAGAGCTTTTGAAAATAAATAAAACCCTGAGAATCCTCCAGGAGGAAATGGACTAATCCAAAACTGGTCAGTTCTGTCAGATTTCTCCTACCTACTGTAAGTGACAGTAACTTAGGACAAAAGTAATTTATGGCTCAGTTTACTCTGGAAGAAACATACTTCTTATCTGTATGTGTTTACATGTATTTGAAATTTTAAGATTTTCGCAATAGTGGTTCTTTAATCATTTATGCCGCCTGGACGTGATCCTTGCATCCAGGCTGCTGCTGTGCTGCGGTTCCATGCTTCAACGCGCTCCCGCGTGTGCGCCCACGCACCCCCATGCCGCTCCAGGGATTAATCAATGGGAACATGGTTCCCGGTAATTGATCCAAGTCCCCAGCAGAAATACCGATGGCTTCTCATCAGAGGCCGCAGTCTTTCTGAAAGAAAATGTTTCTGTCCTCTATATGCTTCCAGGAAGCTAGGAGGACTGGAAAAAAAAAAAAACTCACTGTGGCAATCTTGTGGCCAAATAGTAAAACTACATGTACATACATTTTTTAGTACAATAAACACATTATTACATTTAAAATTAACTGTTTATTTCCCACACCACAAATTACCCAAATAAATTTTTTTATGAGAAAAAAATTACAATTAAAAAAAACGTAAATAGCTACCTAAGTGTCTGAACTTTTTAAATATGCATTTTTTAAATTATAAGCTTGTAAATAGTGATGGACGCAAAACTGAAAAAATGCACCTTTATTTCCAAATAAAATATTGGCCCCATACATTGTGATAGGGACAACATTTAAATGGTGTAATAACTGAGAGAAATGGGCAAATAAAATACATAGGTTTTAATTATGGTAGCATGTATAATTTTAAAGCTATAATGGCCGAAAACTGAGAAATAATGAATTTTTCCATTTTTTTCTTACTTTTCCTGTTAAAATGCACTTAGAAAAAATAATTCTTAGCAAAATGTACCACTCAAAGAAAGCATAATTAGTGGCGGAAAAAACAAGTTATAGATCAATTAATTGTGATAATTAGCGATAAAGTTATTAGCAAATAAATGGGAGGTGAAAATTGCTCTGTTGCATAAGGTGAAAAATCCCCGTGGGCTGAAATGGTTAAACTATTACTGAACAACCACAAAAGAAACGTGTGGCCAGCATTAGGGTTGTATCAGACAGAGGTTTGGGATCAGGCGCAAGACTTAAATCAGGACAAGAAGAAGTTTGTGTTAAAACTATGTATTGTTTGGGTTACATTCATAAAAGGGTGCATGCTTAATATAGTATATAGTTCTACTCAGCTCTAAACCATATCTGAGTCAAATTGCTCTATTTAAATGAAGGCTACTGAGATGTGTGTGCATGAGTGCTGAGAATTACCGCTTCTCATCACCGGTGATCCCCCTGCAAAAGGCCCTTCAGCAGTCACGACTTGGCTGAGTCACCAACCTCTAACCCGGATGTACTCAGCTGTGCCTGCCCAGTATGTCTGATCCACCCCACTTGTACTGCGGCCTGTACAGTGGCGTACATGCCGGGAATGCTGGAGCTTGGGCCAGAAATGAGGTGGGAAGGACATATTGTGCACACGCAGCTGAGTATATCTGGGTTAAAGGTCGACAACAGAGGCAAGTTGCGACCGCTATCAGGGTCTTTTTAAGGGGAACGGAGCATTACATGGGCGATCGGGAGGAGTGGTATGCCTCTGCAACCTCCATTTCAATAGTCCAATTTGTCACAGGTATCCTTGAGGCTCCCTACACACTGCATGCGATTCTGATTCCGATTTTTAATCGTTTTTTACACGCGATTCCGATTCTGATTTTTAATCGTTACTGCATGCTGCATTTTTTCTGTGTTTTTTCTGTTAATAGTATTCAGGGAAAATCGGAATCGGAATCAAAATCGGAATTGCAAATCGGAATAGGAATCAAAATCAGAGTCGCAAATCAAATTTGCAGTGTGCAGGGAGCCTCAGTTTTGTTGGTGGGGGGGGGGGGGGGGAGGAGGGTGCAGTGTGTTTTTAGCCAGAGGGGGAGGGAGTTGCGCAGTTTCATCACCCTTGGTTAGCAAGGTCTGTCTTATATTTGTAATGCTGATAGGAATTAAAGAATTGTAAATAAAAAAAATGTTTATTGCTTATCTCTGAAAAAAGAAAACTAAAGAAGCTTCATTGATTTCCTTTGTATATTTTCCCCTCTAGCTGGAAGCTGATAATTACCTTTATCCACACTGTGCGATACATAGGCTGCCATCACATTATAATGCACAGTGTGAGAACCTCCATCTGCTGTAAATCTCCTTCGCTGCAGGCCCCCTTCCTATAGGTTTACTGGTTATTATTACCATGATGGAAGGTAATGATGACTTACACCCAAGCTATTCTGACTGATAAAGGGGGATAAGATCCAGCTTTTCTATAAGTAACAAGATTTCTGCCCTGCGGGAGACAATTCATCCAAAACGTTTTCCAAATAACCTGAGGAATATTACTGTTCAATTCTGCGGCTTAAAATAATTTCAGAAATCACCACAAAATGTTAAAAAGAAGAATGTTCTTAACATCACTGTCAGCTGTTCAAATGGCTTTATAGTAGAATGATATATTTTACTTTCTAGGATTTATCACTGATCCTCTCCATGGAAATACACCTGTTCCATGTCAGGCCAGTGAATTTCATCTCTCTCTAAAACTTGTTTTGCATGTTTTATACAGTATACGTGATCAGTAACTCCCAAATAACACTTCTATACAAATTAAATAGTCCAAGTGAAAAACAGCTCAATGTCCTGAAAAGTAATTAGAAGGCAAAACACTTTTATCTGGCTAGGAAAACAATGCTGATAGCAATTTAAAAGATCAAATTACTTCTGTTTGTTTTGCAGCCGAATAAAGCAGGTTTTGCATCAGACTGCCATGATTGCTGTTTAGAATGAAGCCTTAAAAATGAAGCCCTTAAACTAATAATAAAAGTATGAGACTCTGTGCTGTCACTAATGATCTATTTACCATTAGTACTACAAATATAATTAATTATTGCCTATTTTTATTTCAGTTCAGGTTTGTTTAGTTACATTTAAGTGTCTAGATTTTGTATGAAAATATTTTTGGTAGCTCATTAACAGGGATGAGTGGCTCACATTTGCCTAAGTGAACCAGAACTAGCTTGTTAGTGGCTGTTGGCCCCGATACAAAGGTTGAACTCACCTCTGTTGCCCCTTACCACTGCCCTATACACTGCTCTCCATCCTTCCAACACTTCTGGCTTCACGGAGTGCAGCACAAAGGGGCAGTGACTGACCTGTGAGCCTGTGATAGATAATAAATTAAGCTAGGTACACACTCCTTATTAAACAAGACAGCCAATAGAGACTTATTGACTCTCCCTACCAGGGGCGTACCTAGAAGGCCCCGGGCCCCCATGCAAAAAAAAATTCCGGGCCCCCCAGGGACTTTTTTGGGGCAGGAGGGGTCGCAGCATAAGAGGAGAGCTGTGGCTGCAGATCAGTGGGGAGGGGGGAAATCCCCCCCCTCCCTCACCTCGGGCTCTCCTCTTAGCGCTCCCCTCCTGCAAGCAAGGAATTTCCCCCCTCCCCACCGATCTGCGGCCACAGCTCTCCTCTTATGCTGCGACCCCTCCTGCCCCCAAAAATTCCCCGAGCGGGCCCTTGGGGGACCCCGGGCCCCCCCGCGATGGCAGGGGTCGCATCCCCTATTGTTACGCCAGTGCTCTCTACCACCTCCATTGAAACCTGCAACATCATATGTCCTGTACCTTCCTCCACAGAACACATCTCTATCCTGCATAGTGTGTGCACTTAGGTTTAGGTGTGTACTTAGGTTTACAAGGCATGATTCAGTGTTGCATATGCATTGCACACACACTTACCCACACACATATATGGAAACACATGCCTGCACACTCAAATAGACACACATAAGCGCACATACACATACCGTATACATACACAAACATACTATATACCTACACCCACCAGGCCCGGAAATTACCTCACAGGAGCCTATAGGCACAGATATCCTGGAACCCTGGACTTCGCCCTCCATGATCTTACAAACCCCCACCAAACTACACCGCAAGTGTGCTGGCTGTCCCAGCGGTCACTTCTCCCTTACTTCCCTTGCCCATCATAGGCGGCTACAGGTGCTCCTTAGTATTAGGTATCCAGATGTACCCTCAATATTAAGTAGCTAGAGGTGCTCCCAAGTATTAGGTTGCTAGAGGAACCTCGATATTAAGTAGCTAGAGGTGCCCTTAACTGTTGGGAGATCTCATCAGTGGAATGCCAAGAGGGAAGGAGGGAGGGAGGCACTCGGGGAGGAGATTGTGCCACCTTTTCAACATCAGACGCCTGTAGGCACGTGCCTACAGTGCCTTATGGTAAATCTGGCTCTGACACCCACACACATAAAAATACACATACATAAAAACAACACACATGTACTGTGACACACTTACATACATGCACAAACACACACAGCCACATACACACAGGCACATCCTATATACATACACAAACATACTATAAACATACTCGCACACACATAGAAATACACATACATACAAAACACACACACACATGCACTGTGACTCACTTACATACATGCACATACACCCAAAGACAAATACACACACACACAGACATATACTTTATACATACACAAACATACTATATACATACATGCACACACATAAAAATACACACACATACATACATACATACATACAAACACCCACACATACACTGTGACTCACTTACATACATGCACATACACAAAGACACATACACAGATACACACAGCGACACACACACACACACAAACAAGCACACACCTGCACACTCGCGTATACATCACACATCCTCGGGTTGCTATATACTGTAGTTGCATATAATATGATAAAATATGTGAGAGCACCTACATGCAAAAACCCTTCTGCTTACACAAAGTAAAGAACACTGTTTTGCTAACAGCAATTCAATGAGAAATTAAAATGTACATAATTAACAACATAATATGCATATTTTTTAATGTGACTGTAGCCAATATGCATAATATTTATTTACAGTCAAGCAGGTGGTCTGTTGACCTCTATCGCTGCCCACCTCATCAATATTAATTATCTCCATCCTTAAGGGAGCGTGGCTAATATTGCAACTAACAGTACTTGATACTGTGGTGCTAATGGCAGCGTATCAAGTCCACTTTACTTCCCCAGAATTTAGGATGGGTCTCCAAGGCATAAACATTGCAATAGTAAGCCAAGGCATAATTGATGTATTAAATATAAGGTATATTCAGTGTGATGCGAAAGTTTGGGCAACCTTGTTAATCGTCATGATTTTCCTGTATAAATCGTTGGTTGTTACGATAAAAAATGTCAGTTAAATATGTCATATAGGGGACACACACAGTGATATTACAGAAGTAAAATTAAGTTTATTGGATTTATAGAGAGCGTGCAATAATTGTTTAAACACATTTTAGGCAGGTGCATACATTTGGGCACTGTTGTCATTTTATTGATTCTAAAACCTTTAGAACTAATTATTTGAAATCAAATTGGCTTGGTAAACTCAGTGACCTTTGACCTACACAGTAGCGTTCCTACCTAAGGGCGCAGGGGGGCGTGGCGCACCGGGTGCCAGACAGCCAGAGGGGTGTCGCCACGACCCCCCTACACCTGACTAAGGAGGGGAAGAGCAGCGCTAGGAGGAGGGGTGACAGCAGGGATAGCGGCGGGGAGGAGGGAAATATCCCCCCCCTCCCTCACCTGGGTCCCCCTCCTTCTGCCTCTCTTCTCCCCCCAAAAATGCTGGCAGGGGGGCCGGGGGCAGTGGGCAGCGAGCAGGCTGGCGCGGAGAATACTCACGTTACTTCCGCGTATCAGCCTGGAACGCTGCGTCGCCATCACGTGCCTCTTCTGCGCCTCCAATCTTTGGGGCAACTATACTACCTTCACTGGGGGCAACTAGCTACCTATACTGGGGGCAACTGCTAGCTACCTATACTGGGGGCAGTGGCCGCACAGGAGGGGGGGTGGTGCTTTGGGTGCAGAAGCACCCCTTAAAATTCTCCAAGCCCCCCCCAGCGTGAACTGACTTTCGGCATCTAATAGATGCCGTATCAGTTCACCGCAGCGGCAGAGCAGGGCTATAGTAAAATGTCCGAAGCCCTGCTCTGGAGACTTTGGGAGTTGCTGGCTGCAGAGGATCGTGGGAGCTGCGCACTGGACGGAGGCCGGAACATGAGCTCTGCTGCAGGTGAGTAAATGTTTTTTTTTTTTTTTTAATTTATATTAGCAGCCAGGGGTAGCGTTTATGTTCTGGCCAGGTCTGCTACACGATTGAAGTGTTTTCTGGACAGGTCTGCCACACGATTGCATGTATTTTCTGGTCAAATCTGCTACATGATTGCATGTATTTTCTGGGCAAATCTGCCGACATGATTGCATGTATTTTCTGGGCAAATCTGCCGACATGATTGCATGTATTTTCTGGGCAAATCTGCCGACATGATTGCATGTATTTTCTGGGCAAATCTGCCAACATGATTGCATGTATTTTCTGGGCAAATCTGCCGACATGATTGCATGTATTTTCTGGGCTAATCTGCCGACATGATTGCATGTATTTTCTGGGCAAATCTGCCGACATGATTGCATGTATTTTCTGGGCAAATCTGCCGACATGATTGCATGTATTTTCTGGGCAAATCTGCCGACATGATTGAACGTATTCTCTGGGCAAATATGCAGACATGATTGCATGTATTTTCTGGGCAAATCGGCCGACATGATTGCATGTATTTTCTGGGCAAATTGGCCGACATGATTGCATGTATTTTCTGGGCAAATCTGCCGACATGATTGAACGTATTCTCTGGGCAAATCTGCAGACATGATTGCATGTATTTTCTGAGCAAATCGGCCGACATGATTGCATGTATTTTCTGGGCAAATCTGCCGACATGATTGCATGTATTTTCTGGGCAAATCTGCCGACATGATTGAACGTATTCTCTGGGCAAATCTGCAGACATGATTGAACGTATTCTCTGGGCAAATCTGCCGACATGATTGAACGTATTCTCTGGGCAAATCTGCACACATTACGTGTATTTTCTTGAGAAAACCTGCACAATTATGTGAATTTTCTGGGGAAAGGGTCACCAAAACTTGGGTCCACTGTCTTTGCGTTGCACTTTTAAAGGGAACCCGAGGTGAGAATAATATTGAGGCCAGGGGCGCCTTTACCAATAGGCAGTACAGGCAGCCACTTGGGGCGGATATTTAGCCAGAAGGCGCCGCCCACCGCTACTGTAACTTTTTTTCCCTCTGCAATATTGATTAAACAGCTACGGAATGCAGGCTCCATTAGCACCAGTGAGAGGGAAGGAGGTGGAGCGTGACATCACAGGAAGTGCAGAGCCGAGGCCAGGTCAGGAAGTGATTAGGAGTTGGAAACTGAGAGACGAGTGTCTGGTTAATGGGCTGTGGGGAGAAGCAGCTAGAAGCGTGCAGCTGGCACTGGCAGGGGCTCTGAGTCTGACATGCTGAAAAAATCTAAACACAGACAGTGGCAAGACCAGTAAGTGATAGAGCATTTCATGCTGGCGAATCATCAACGCTGTATTGTCACTGCACCCTGTCCTGTTGATGCAGAGCAAACTTCAAAGGAAAACTTCTTTATGGCAAAGTGTAAAAATAAACAAACAAAAGGAATGCTCAGAGGTCGGGGTCCTGTGATGGATGAATGCTTTAGGATCCTGTGAAGAGAAGTGCACATTATGTGCCAGATAAAGCTGATATAAGCAAACAATGCCCTCTATGCTAAGACTTGTCATGCTAAATAGAGTACCCTGGAATATTCTGTTTACAGTAGTTGGACTGCTTGTAGTGCAGACAAGCACACATACCTTTTGATTTTGTTTTTAATAATTTATTTTGCATCTTTTACGTGTATTTTCTAAACTTTTCTGGGTCTTGTGGTACATGGGGTTACCAGACAGCTCCCAGTGTGAAGTAGTGGGGGATGTGAGACATATAGTGCCTGGTACACACCATGCAATTTCCTGTCAGGCAGACTGGTCGAAATCAATTTCCGAAAGGTCTAATCTGATTTCCAATCATTTTTCTGATCAATTTTCCAATAACTTCTATAGAAAATTGATCAGAAAATCGATTGGAAATCAGATCAGACCTGTCGGAAATAATCAAATCAACCTGTCTTATCTGATGGGAAATTGCATGGTGTGTACCAGGCATTATATGTAGCCTTTTTAAACTAACATAAGAATAAAATATATTTTGTACAAACCAAGCGCTCCTTTATGTAAATTTGTAGAATTAAAGTTTTCATCTCCCTGTGTTTTGCATCTCCATTCTCACAAAAGACAGACATTATGCTGCAGCTCTGCTCACTGGCTCCTACCACTGTTTCCGTCCCCACCACAGTGCCGCCTTTGAGATGCATCCCCTCCACACCCCAGCCAATAGAGACAGAGCACACATGCTCTGCCAACCTCTAAGGCCACCCTTACCTAAGCAGCCACAAGTGCAGTGTAATGTTTACTGCACGTGGCTCTGCCCCTGGCCCTGCCTCTAACTCCACCACGTCAGACAGAAATGAGGGGTGCTGGGCCAGTCTTTTGCTGCCACTTGCCTGTACCTTCCGACTGATCAGGGCCATGCTCCTCTTCAAGCATGAATGCAGCCGCACCGTGTCTGCGCAGTACAGCCATTCCTGTGCAGTAAGCTGAATCCGCCTGTGCATGAGTGGCTCTGAGATACTACACAGGCGCGGCCATGCTCATGCGGGTACAGCAAGGCTTTGCTCATGCTTGAAAAGTAGCGCGGGCCCGATCAGCTAGAGGGTTTTTTGGGGGGGGGGTGAGGGGGGGGGGCACCACTGGTTTTCTTGCCTGGAGTGACAAAAAGGCTAGAGGCGCCCCTGATTGAGGCTGCCATATTTATCTCCTTTTAAGCAATACCAGTTGCCTGGCTGCCGTGCTGGTCCTCTGCCTCTAATTCTTTCAACCACAGACCCTGAACAAGCATGCTTGTTTCTGGTGTGATTCAGTTCACTACTGCAGCCAAATAGATCAGCAAGGCAACTAGTATTGTTTAAAAGGAAATAAATATGGCAGCCTCCATATCACTCTCACCCGGGTTCACGTCAAATTACAGTTAGCTCCGCCCTCATCCGATTATGGCCACGCCCATTTTTTCCGCGGCGCACTTCGCGCGCCGCATGTTACAGCGCCACCCGTTTTTTGCCGCTTTACTTTTTTTTTGGGGGGGGGGGGGGTGTCTTATAATACCCAGCACCAGGTGTCAAATGCCCTAGGTACGCCACTGGACCTACATACACAGGTGAATCCAATTATGAGAAAGAGTATTTAAGGGGGTCAATTTTAAGTTCCCCTCCTTTTTTAATTTTCTCTTAAGAGTAGCAACATGGGGGTCTCAAACCACCTCTCAAATGACCTGAAGACAAAGATTGTTCACCATCATGGTTTAGGGGAAGGATACAGAAAGCTGTCTCAGAGATTTCAGCTGTCTCTTTCCACAGTTAGGAACATATTGAGGAAATGGAAGACCACAGGTTCAGTTCAAGTTAAAGAGACACTGAAGCGAGACTAAATCTCGCTTCAGCTCTCATATATAGCAGGGGCATGTGTGCCCCTGCTAAAACGCCGCTATCCCGCGGCTGCAGGAGGGTCCCTGACCCCCCAACCCACCCCCCGCAAACCTTGGTCGCACTTTTTGCTTCCTGGAGGCAAGGGCTAACGGCTGCAGCCCTGCCTCTCAGCGCGTCTATCAGACGCGCATCGCCGCCTCTCCCCCGCCCCTCTCAGTGAAGGAAGACTGAGAGGGGTGGGGGAGAGGCGGAGATACGCGCTGACAGACGCACGTGGGGCAGGGCTGCGGCGGTTAGCCCTGCCCCAATGCGGAAGCGCTCCCCCGCATTACGGAGGGGATTTGGGGGGACAGGGACCCCCGTTAAGCCGCGGGATAGCGGCGTTTTAGCAGGGGCACATGTGCCCCTGCTATATATGAGGTCTGAAGCGAGATCTATTCTCGCTTCAGACTCTCTTTAAGGCTTGAAGTGGCAGACCAAGAAAAATCTCGGATAGACAGAAGCAACGAATGGTGAGAACAGTCAGAGTCAACCCACAGACCAGCACCAAAGACCTACAACATCATTTTGCTGCAGATGGAGTCACTGTGCATCGTTCAACCATTCGGCACACTTTACACAAGGAGATGCGTGAGTGATGCAGAGGAAGCCTTTTCTAAGCCCACAGCATAAATAGAGCTGCTTGAGGTATGCTAAAGCACATTTGGACAAGCCAGCTTCATTTTGGAATAAAGTGCTGTGGACTGATGAAACTAAAATTGAGTTATTTGGGCATTATGCATGGAGGAAAAAAACCACAGCATTCCATGAAAAACACCTGTTACCTACAGTAAAATATGGTGGTGGTTCCATCATGTTGTGGGGCTGTGTGGCCAGTGCAGGGACTGGGAATCTTGTCAAAGTTGAGGGACACATGGATTCTGTAAACCCATTTCACTTCTCAAATATGTGTGTCTCCTATATGATATATTTAACTGACATTTTTTATCGCAACAACCAATCATTTATACAGGAAAATCATGACGATTAACAAGGTTGCCCAAACTTTTGCATCCCACTGTATTATCAGTATCGGTTAGTCAATGAAAGGTCTTTAGAGTGAATCCAGGACATACAGTTCAATTGATTTTTCTTTTTTAACTTTATATGACCTTAAACTGTGATCCTACTAATTTGGTTTTTAGCAAAACTACTGAGGGTCCATTCACACTATACACATGATGTAAAGTTGTGTGTTAAAATTGCTGGATCAGTGGTCTCAAGGCGGACGTGGGAAGCCTCTAGAGGATACAAAAGCTTCCCTCAGCCGAGGTAAGTATGTGACTTTCACTCCTCTTAAAGTCACATGTTGGTTTTAAAGAGGAATCCAGCCCACAGTGTGATGTCATGACCGTGGTCCTTACAGTTTGCAGCCTGTGAACACTGTTGCATTGTGGAAAATAACATATTTTTAAACTGCCAATCAAGCAATATCTCTCTTTAACAAGTGTGGTTTTATTACAAGTGCAGTTTCCAACTTTGCAGAATAGACAGTTTTCAAGTGAACTCTTGTCAAAGTGAATTTGAACAGATTCATGTATTCCTGTTCCTAAAGACGTGAGAAAATGAATCAGGTCTGAAAGTTCTGTCTTTCGAGTTCCTGGGAGAATCCGCCGACCGTTCTCCCAGGTATTTATAGCTGCTGTTTAAGGTCTGTGAATTAGGAAACTAGGGAACTGTCTTTTGGAATTTAAGAAAGAATTCACTGAACTGTTAAAAAAAAATGTAAAAGAAGACCAGTCCAGAACCAGACTCCTAGAGAAGAAGGGGAGAGACTGGTATGATGTGGAATTATGTATATTCCGGTCACAGAGCTGTGAAGTGCCATCCGCTGTTAGTCATGGAATGGATCAAGAATCACACACTTTTGGTGAAAATGAAGAGAGCGCTATAATAAGTAATAACTAAAACTGCAGACAGAAAGATCCTGGCTGCCTTTTGATGATCATGCTCATCTGTAGTTAGTCATTAAAGATTTTACTTCTAGCCAGGCCCAGATTTACATCACAGAAGCCTATATGCACATATGTCCTGGCACCCTAGGCTTCGCCATCCATGAAACTACAAACACCAGCCACAACACAAGTGTGCTGGCTGGCCCAGCTGTCACTCCTCCCTTACTTCTCATTCCCAGGTAGCTACAGGTGCCCCTTAGCATTAGGTAGACAGAGGTACCTTCAGTATTGAGTAGCTAGTGGTGGCTCCCGACTGAGGGGAGATCTTGTCAGTGGAAGACCGAGAGTTGAGGGAGTTACCTCTTATCTTAGCTCTGCTCAGGATTCTGCATAGGAAAGGATGGGGAGGCACTAGGGGAGGGGAATGAACCGCCTTTCCATCATCAGGCTCCCATAGGCACGTGTCTACAGTGCCACTGGCGTAACAATAGGGGATGCGGCCCCTAGGGCCCGCTCAGGGACTTTTGGGGGGGCAGGACTTTTTGGGGGGCAGTAGTTCTGCGCATGCGCAGTACAACCCGGCGGACGTCCGATGACGTCAGAGCGCCGGCGTGGGACGCAGAAGTACAAGGACTTGGAGCGCAGAAGAGCCCGACCTGGCAGCCGGCCTGGCCAGGTAGGGCGCGCCACCGGAGACCACCGGGAGCCTGCGGAGCGGCGGCGAGGGCACCTCCTGCCTGCCACGGGCTGGAGGAAGCCCCAGGTAAGTGGAAATTGATTTTTATTTTTTCCCCACCCTCCCTGAACCTTCCCTTTAAGTATCTGTACTTGTATCACTGGCTGTCCTGATTGTATAGTATGCTGAACTGCTCATGTATCTATGCTCACCATTATTGTATGTTTGTGTACTTTGTACAGCACTATGGAAGATGTTGGTGCTATATAAATAGAAAATAATAATATTATGGCTGACACCACAGATATTGGAGTACAGGAGCCTGAAGAGGAAGCTATTTCCCGCAATGCAGCAAGGTTCACAGACAGGAAACTGCCAAGAGTACGTACTCAGAATTTCATTGTGGGAGGGGTTTCACCACAATATCAGCTATACAGCGCCCCCTGATGGTCTGTTTGTGAATAGGAATAGATTTCTCATGTAAAAGGGGGTATCAGCTACTGACTGGGATAAAGTTCAATTCTTGGTCGGAGTTTCTCTTGCCAAACACCAGGTAGGCAGAGTATGCACCAAAGATACAGTGTAAGTTGCCATGTTATGAGATGCAGCATGCGCTGACACTTGTAGAAGATGTACCATGAGCTGACATTGTAAAAGGGTTGAAGAGATGGTGGAAGTTAGGCTAGGTAAAGGGCAATGGAATGTGAAAGTCGAGCTGCATGTTGTCGGCACGTTGCATCACATACAGTGAATCATGCAGATAATGGAAAGTATGCATCACAGCCACTGTTAATGCGCACACATTTTGTGGTAATGCATTGCCTGCAGAGTGTTGGGATACCCCTTCTTAGCTCCTTATACACTCCTAGAAGTTCTGGTTCACCATGAGCTTGCTGGGCAAACTATTACTCTGGGTGTTTCAAGTCCTACCCCATAGAGCTACAGTAATCCGTGCCATGCAATGATGAGGACCAACCAGTCTGAAACAGTCTTTATGTATGTTGGATTATTATGGCTCTGTACAATTAACAAGTTGACACATCATTGCATTCCAGCGGATCTGGAGGTGTGTTTAGCTTTTCAGGAACATAAAGTGTCGAATTGCATATTCAGCAGTGGTGCATTGTGGGACACCTTAGAAGCACACTCTAACCTGAATAATCACAAATACCTTCTGTTTTAAAAAGGAAAATTTCTGTATTGCATAACCAGTTTAAAGAATAAGCATTTTTAAACCACATCTCTAGACATAGCTGTACAAATACCATATAAAGACAGTAATCAGAGTGAAATTAGGCTTCCACAGCTATATATCCCCTGTAAATAACATGACCAGTACCAGTTGTGTGAGAGAGCTATTTGATCTCTGTGGGTGTGGTTGTTGCTGATTGGATCCAGACTGGAATGGGGCAGGTACAGATGATTACATGGAAAGCTTGAGGTGGTTGCAGTCTTCCAGTGGAAGAAACGCCCTTTCTGCTCACAGCTCTGTACTTTGTGCACAAATCTCTTGGTCATAAGACTGGCTTTACCAAAGGCAATCTCTCTAGCACAGCTGCATCAAGTATGAAAACTGTGTGAGGCATAGTCCTCAGTTTAACTTTACTAAAGCGGAAGTCTTGCAGGTCCCTCATTTTTTTCCAAAGCTTTTATGTTGTCCCTCAGTGCCCCTCCAAAAGCTTGCCGACTGGACCAGTCATGAGCTACTGCACATGGGCAGCCTCACACCTCTTTCTGTGCATACACATTTGCAAATGTAATGTTCGTGCATGCCCAGAAGGCTTCTGGCCATTAGTGTTGAGCGATTCTGTAAGTGAAACTTCTGTCACATAATTTCGCGTTTCGGTGCAAATTCGTGTTTAACACAAAATTTCATAATTTTATGTTTCTATAGAACAGGGGCGCCTCTAGCCTTTTTGTCACTCCAGGCAAGAAAACCAGTGGTGCCCCCCCCCCCTCACCCCCCCCCCCCCCCAAAACCCTCTAGCTGATCGGGCCCGCGCTACTTTTCAAGCATGAGCAAAGCCTTGCTGTACCCGCATGAGCATGGCCGCGCCTGTGTAGTATCTCAGAGCCGCTCATGCACAGGCGGATTCAGCTTACTGCACAGGAATGGCTGTACTGCGCAGACACGGTGCGGCTGCATTCATGCTTGAAGAGGAGCATGGCCCTGATCAGTCGGAAGGTACAGGCAAGTGGCAGCAAAAGACTGGCCCAGCACCCCTCATTTCTGTCTGACGTGGTGGAGTTAGAGGCAGGGCCAGGGGCAGAGCCACGTGCAGTAAACATTACACTGCACTTGTGGCTGCTTAGGTAAGGGTGGCCTTAGAGGTTGGCAGAGCATGTGTGCTCTGTCTCTATTGGCTGGGGTGTGGAGGGGATGCATCTCAAAGGCGGCACTGTGGTGGGGACGGAAACAGTGGTAGGAGCCAGTGAGCAGAGCTGCAGCATAATGTCTGTCTTTTGTGAGAATGGAGATGCAAAACACAGGGAGATGAAAACTTTAATTCTACAAATTTACATAAAGGAGCGCTTGGTTTGTACAAAATATATTTTATTCTTATGTTAGTTTAAAAAGGCTACATATAATGCCTGGTACACACCATGCAATTTCCCATCAGATAAGACAGGTTGATTTGATTATTTCCGACAGGTCTGATCTGATTTCCAATCGATTTTCTGATCAATTTTCTATAGAAGTTATTGGAAAATTGATCAGAAAAATGATTGGAAATCAGATTAGACCTTTCGGAAATTGATTTCGACCAGTCTGCCTGACAGGAAATTGCATGGTGTGTACCAGGCACTATATGTCTCACATCCCCCACTACTTCACACTGGGAGCTGTCTGGTAACCCCATGTACCACAAGACCCAGAAAAGTTTAGAAAATACACGTAAAAGATGCAAAATAAATTATTAAAAACAAAATCAAAAGGTATGTGTGCTTGTCTGCACTACAAGCAGTCCAACTACTGTAAACAGAATATTCCAGGGTACTCTATTTAGCATGACAAGTCTTAGCATAGAGGGCATTGTTTGCTTATATCAGCTTTATCTGGCACATAATGTGCACTTCTCTTCACAGGATCCTAAAGCATTCATCCATCACAGGACCCCGACCTCTGAGCATTCCTTTTGTTTGTTTATTTTTACACTTTGCCATAAAGAAGTTTTCCTTTGAAGTTTGCTCTGCATCAACAGGACAGGGTGCAGTGACAATACAGCGTTGATGATTCGCCAGCATGAAATGCTCTATCACTTACTGGTCTTGCCACTGTCTGTGTTTAGATTTTTTCAGCATGTCAGACTCAGAGCCCCTGCCAGTGCCAGCTGCACGCTTCTAGCTGCTTCTCCCCACAGCCCATTAACCAGACACTCGTCTCTCAGTTTCCAACTCCTAATCACTTCCTGACCTGGCCTCGGCTCTGCACTTCCTGTGATGTCACGCTCCACCTCCTTCCCTCTCACTGGTGCTAATGGAGCCTGCATTCCGTAGCTGTTTAATCAATATTGCAGAGGGAAAAAAAGTTACAGTAGCGGTGGGCGGCGCCTTCTGGCTAAACATCCGCCCCAAGTGGCTGCCTGTACTGCCTATTGGTAAAGGCGCCCCTGCTATAGAAACAGTTATTTTAATTACGAAAATGGACGGAATTTCATTTTTTAATAGTAATTATGCAAATGCAATTAATTACTAAACTCAGGAAAGTCATTCATTGATTGCAATTACTGATTGCAATTACTGATAATGCAAAGGCCCCTGCATGTGCTGTTGCTTCAAATGTATCAGAAGGCTCTACATGCAGCCACTTCTAAGACAGGTGCTCTTTGCCAAGGTGTTCTTAGCGGTCATGCATGTCAAAGACACTTGTATTTGGGCCTTGCAATATCTGACAATGCAAAGGCCCTTGCATGTGCTGTCGCTTTAAATGTATCAGGAGGCTCTACCTGCAGCCACTTCTAAGACAGGTGCTCTTTGCCAAGGGGCACTTAGCGGTAATGCATACTGAGACACTTCGTTTTGGGCCTTGCAATATCTGATAATGCAAAGGTTCCTGCACGGGCTGTCGCTTTAAATGTATAAGGAGACTCTGGACTGGAACACAATTTCGAGAACGGCTTCTGCATTAGACACTAATTTCCAATTTGTTTCCATTATGAAAACAATTGTAATAACAAAAAAATGATCATAATTACGAAATTCCGCATAAACACGAAATTATGAAATGTTAAATTACGGCCATAATCATAATTTCGCAAAGATATGCAAAATTTTGTGTAATGGTAAGTAGGTCATTACGCTCATCACTACCGACCATAGGAGCGTGGTGGAGGAAGCGTGCGCAGCCAGGACAGCGTGTGAGGTGACAGTGTGTGAGGTGACAGTGTGTGAGGTGACAGCGTGTGAGGTGACAGCGTGTGAGGTGACAGCGTGTGAGGTGACAGCGTGTGAGGTGACAGCGTGTGAGGTGACAGCGTGTGAGGTGACAGCGTGTGAGGTGACAGTGGATCAACAAAGTGAACTGTGAGGAATCCGAGGAACCCTGTGAGGGACTGGAAGAAGCTGCAGGTAAGTAACTGTTATGCCTTTTACTGATACATTTATAAATAGGGATGCCCGGAAATGCCAGTTCCATGGAAATTCCCATTTCCAATTTTTCGTATTTCCGAGGAGTATTTTATTACTTATTTTTTGCATTAGAGAATCGGAAATCAGAAGAACGTGAATGTGATTGTTCTGAAATTAAAATTTTGCTGAAAAAATTCTGCATTCTCTGATTGGACCAATGCTTCTGAGTTCTGTGATAGAGCTAAAATTACCGAGAGACGGTATTTTGCAGAATTCCGCAGAATTCTCATTTCCATTTTCCGAATTTGGAAATACGGATTTCCGATCGGAAATTTCAATCCCGCGGCATCCGAATGAGCATCTCCATGTATAAATGTGATTGGACCTCTGGGAGAAATATAGTGACATGATGCATTGTGCAGGGCCGGATTTACCATAAGGCACTGTAGGCACGTGCCTACAAGTGCCTGATGGTGGAAAGGCGTCTCAATCCCCTCCCCAAGGGACTTCCTCCCTCTTCCCTATGCAGAGTTCCAAACAGAGCATTAATGAGAGGGTTTTGGCATTCCATTGACCAGATCTCCCTTCATTTGGGGGCACCTCTAACTACCTAATACTTGGAGGCGCTTCTACTTACTTAATACTGCGGATAGCTCTGGCTACCTAATGATAGGGGAACACCTGTAACTACCTATAATGGGGAAGGGAAGTAAGGGAGAAGTGACAACTGGGCAGCCAGCATACTTGCGGTGCGGTTCGGCAGGTGTCAGTAGGTTCATGGAGGGCAAAGACTAGGATGCCAGGACATCTGTGCCTATTGGGAAAAAAGGGACACCGAGAGCCCAATATAGTGTAGTAAGTTGAGAGGTGGATTAATGAAATCAAAACTGTGTAGGCAGGTGAGGAGATTAGTCCTCGCTCTCTGTAGATAGGAGAAGAAGGGAATTCGACCCCTCCACCAGGGGTGGACAATGATATTGTAGAGAGAACAGAGGCATCTAAAAGTTATAAAATTCTTAGGGAGGCGGTGGTTGATGCACCTCCCCAAAGTAGACAGGATGCTGTAGAGACGCTTATCGTGACCTTGAGACTGCACTGTGTGTACTCCTGTTCGTTATTGCCTGAAGAAGCGGGAATATACCCACGAAACGCATTGCACTGTTTGTTGGAGTATATAAATAAATTTTCTTGTATCTAAATCTACAGCATCCTGTCTACTTTGGGGAGGTGCGTCCACCACCGCCTCCCTAAGAATTTTATAACTTTTAGATATATGCTTTTATTCTTTTGGCGCCTCTCTCTACAATATCTGTGCCTATAGGCTCTCGTGAGGTAAATCCGGGCCTGGCCTTGTGTTCTCTGACCAGTATGTACGCTCAGGAGTTCCACTCTCTGATCCCCATGACCTGCACTTTACACCAAGGGTAACCTCGGAGAAAGTTTTCCCCATCAGCTCAATTCCCCTGCTTCGTGACAGGATTGTTTTACAGCTTAATGGTTTCATTTGTGGATATTGCAGCTTCCATAAGCCCGGGAAGCAAGAGTTATAGTTGCAGACAGATTTTGTTTTCGCCTATGGCCATTAAAATTACTGGCATTATGCAATAAAGATTTATTGGAATCCTATAAATCTGGTAAATTGTTTTGCTGTTCCATTAACTCCTGCATCCCGAAAAATTAGAAAGGAGGTGAAATAACGTTTATGGCTTGTTGGAGAGAGGGCCTCTTCTCTGCTGATTTATGACATTTGGTGTTCAGGTACTTTAAGATTACATTTACATCTTTCCTGACATGATTTACAAGATAACAAGAATATTTCTTCAGGCTAAACGGCACTTGGAGCTCGCATGTGAATTTTATAATATACTCAGCATTCTGCGCTGTTTGGAAATGGATCTTAGTGAGGACCATAAAAATGTTCAATGATAGATTATTAACATATCCAGAAAGTGCAACATTTAGAATGTAAATGAATGATAAATAGCTGGAGGGGGCCTACGGGGAAGGAAAATGGGCTTTTCTGCTAGCGAAGGAACCTGGAGAAATTACACCTCATACCAGCTAATGCATTCAGGACTCGCGGTATTAAAAGTCATATATTTTCTATAGCATGGAAAGACATGGGAGCTACCTTGGTGATGGATTACACGTGATTACGGTGATTATTAATGACCTGAAAAATAATTATTATGCATATTTTTTGGCAGTTGTTCCAAATGTATACAATTGATGGTATGTATCCCCTTCCCTTGTATGGGGTTAATTCAGGATGTGTTCCTTATAAATTATTTGGCTTGGTTTTTTTTTACCTTCTCTGTCAATATTATTTTATTATTTACAGTATATAGTGTCAACCTCTTCCGTGACATTGTACAGAGTGCAACAAAGACAATAGTGGGGAGTGTAGACACATATATATTTCAACTCACAGTACAAGAAGGTAAAAGACACATCTGGCCGATGCCAGCCTTGTTGAAGCACCCCCAGATCATCACTGACCCGCCCTCATATTTCACAGTTGGTGCAGGGTGGGTGGGCTTTAGGTTTCTCTAGTTCTCTGTCTAACCATATGAAACCAGATGTTGGGTAAATCTGAAATTGTACTTATTAGAGAAGATGACCTTACTCCAATTCCTGTGGTCTTCAGAAAACTTCACCCTAACTCTTCTTTGTTTTTTACTGTTGAAGGGCAGTTTTCTGGCCTTGCATGACATCAGTCCTGCCTGTAGAAGGCCGTTTTAAACTGTTCTTGCCGTGCACTTTAACCCAGTCTCAGTTTGTCACTGTGTTTGCATGTCACTTGATGTCAGCCTATGGTTCTTGAGTGACATTTGAATGAGTTTGTGGCAATTCCTCTCAGTTCCAATTTATTTTAGCCCTCTGTCAGGTTGTAGTTTGTTGTCGCCAGTGCCTGTTGCTTGACTTTGTTCTTGGGTACTTTCCTCTTTGACATGTTAAGGATAGAAGCAACCTCGCTGTATCCTTGTGCCAGCAAAACCAGAATTGTGCCATACTTTTGGTCACTCAAAACGTGACGTCATGTGCATGAACAGAGCACTCCTGTGGTGTGCAATCAAAGATATGCGCCGCTAGGTAAGCACCTGCACCCTACTGCCTGACCGGAACAGGCTGAGGGGGCTTTCAGGTGATAGTGGGGGGAGCTGGAGGAAAATGGGGGGAGCGGTGGGCATGAAGACTGTTTCACATACATGCCTGCTCCACCCTGTTTTTAAAATTTGTGTCAGCATTACACTTTAAAGATTAATTTTAACCCAGGGTTGAACTTCATCCCAACTAGAAGCCGATACCCTTTTTTTCCATGAGAAATCTTTACCTTTTCTCGAGTAGATCATGTACGGCTCATATTGTGGCGGAACCCTTTCCATAGTGTGATGTCGGGGCCATGGTCCTGACAGTTTCCTGTCTGTAAACCTTGTTACATTGAGGGAAATAACAGCTTTTTCCAACTGCCAGGCAAGCAGCATCTCCCTCTGTGCACGCACACACACAGACACACACACACACACACACACACACACACACACACACACACACACACACACACACACACACACACACACACTCACACTCACACTCACACACACACACACACACACACACACTCACACTCAAACACACACACACACACACTCACACTCAAACACACACACACACACACACACACACACACTCACACTCTCACACTCACACTCACACTCAAACACACACACACACACACACACACACACACACACACACACACACACACATACACACACACACACTCACACTCAAACACACACACACACACACACCATACACACACACACACACACACACACACACACTCACACTCACACTCAAACACACACACACACACATACACACACACACACACACACACATATACACACACATACACACACACACACACACACACACACACACACACACGCACACACACACTACACACACACACACACACCATATACGCACACACACACACACACACACCAAATACGCACACACACACACACACACACACACACACACACACACACACACACACACACACTCACACACACACACACACACACACACACACACACACACACACACACACACACACACACACACACACACACACACACACACACACTACATATACACCATACACACACACCATACACACACATACACATACACACACACACATTAACATTATAGCCTATCACATTGTTAGTGGGTGTGTCTATACATAATGGCAGTTGGAGCTGTTTGTTTGTTTTTTTCTTGTCTGCCAGTAGTAAAGATGATGACCGGCAGGCTCATTGTGGATCAAACAACATGAACAAATTACCCGGCAGATTTAAATCATTTCTTGATCCAACTTCCATTCTTTAACTTCTCACTTTGTAATGAATTGCTTTATTCCCCCTTCACTCCTATATTTCAGTAAAGTCCCTCTTTAAAGCAAACCTTGCAATTGAGACAAAAAAGGAACACTACGGTTAATACTTTTTCTCCCAAACATTGACAACTGAATTACAGACGCGGCTAAAAAGCTATTTACATCACATTTTAGCACCGATTTTAATGGTTTATCCTTAAATCCTATTTTAAGATGAAAACCATCAATTCAGTAGCGGCTTCCAAAGTCCTTCAGCGGTCATTGATGCAGTGCCAGAGAGGTTTTATATAAAATCAGTAGCAAAGCCATCTTTGAGAAAAAGAGCTTATGGTATTTGATTACTTGTATTCTTTTTTCGCATCTGTAGTTAGCATGAGATCAATTACACATTAAATAACACTTGGAAAGTGCTAAGTTCATACACCATTACCCATGACAATTTGCATTTTGTTGTGCCGAGGGATAATGAGAAGAGCTTTTTGAATAAATGATGCTGTTCTGTCCATATGCCATTCCTAATAGTTTTGAAAAAACTCATCCGCCCAAATAGCAGCCAGTGAATCTCATGCACTGGGAGGTGAGGGAACGCTGCTAACACAGATGTAGAATCATTACTTTAGCGCGCAAAGCCTTTTATAATCTCCCAGCGTGAGCAGACAACCGTCTTTGGTGTTCATGAGGAATTTATGATACAAATAACTTTCAAATTTACGTCGCTACAGATGAGTTTAAATGAGTAACAAAATGGCCTGGCTATTCATATAAACCCCGGCCCCAGGCAAGCCGATAAATACACAGCTGAAACAGAGCTGTGTGAACTGTCTCATATATTAAAGGAAGACATTTGTCCGGCAGTCTTATGATTTAGGTGGCCATATTGCACCAGCCACTTTGGGGACTCTTTCCATTCATAGGTAGTGCGGTTCTGTCACTAGTATTCCCTCAGCCTCATGACCGGACAGCAGCGGGGCATCACCACACTCACGAGGTAATCAGTCTGCGCAGTCTGCTCTCTTCCCCTGTCAGGAGGCTTTAGTGTTAGATTGACAGTCCTGTGCTGTGCAGTGGAATTTGGTCTGCTACACCTAACCACACACAGAATACTGATTGAGGAGACCAATCAATGGCAGCTCTGGGAAGCAGCCTGTGATTTTGATGGATTTCAGAATGAAAGCTGAATGAAATTGCACGATGAAACACTATCATTAGTATTGTGTATTCATATGTTGCGATAGTATCTTCCTCAGTCACGTCCCGGAGGACAGGGACACACTTAGCAAAAAATTGCAAGTGTTTTCCGGAATGCAAAAACACCTGCAAAAACGCAAATAATGATTCCCAGTGCACAATTGCAGTGAGTTCTGGTGTGATTCTTTGTGGCCGTAAAGGCCTCCAGGGGCCCATATGCAATTCACTTTTTCTCATAAGTTTTCTCCTAGGTGATAATTTTTCATCTTCTGTTTAAATCAACTTTTTAGCACTCAGTTAAGAAACTGTGAGATAAGATAAAGGAGGGATATGACCTGATTGAGGACAAATCTTGTTATAAAAATACAAAACTTTATTTAACACTTGCAAATTATCAAAGTATCAGAAGATAAAATTCCACCACGGTAATCCAACCCCCCATGTAGCCCAGGCTTATCCCCCCACTGAATCCCATAGGCCCCCACTTCAAACCACTTAATTGATTATGGCCATTTGAGAACATGTGCACATGAAAGCACTCAGTAATTGAAAAATTACTAAAAAGTAGATGAAAAAGTACTGTCAAAATTATTTTGAGTATTTTCTTGTTTGCTGGTGGCTTAAAACGGCATTTTATTGATAAGGTGTGAAAATATCAGCTAAGAGAAAACCTAAGAGAAATAGTGAATTGCATATGGCCCCAAGTGTCTGAAGACGAGAGAGACCAGAGGCCATATGCAATTCACTTTTTCAACTGAGTTTTCTCCTAGGAGATCATTTTTCTTCATTTATGTAAAATAACTTTACACCACTTTTCAACTAAAAAAGTACAAAACATACATGAAAAAGTATTTTCTTGCTTTCTGGTAGCTTAAAAGGCATTTTACTGCCAAGTTTAAAAATATCACCTAAGAGAAAACTGAGGAGAAAAAGTTAATTGCATATGGGTCCAGGAGCCCAATGGTGCAATATTGTCTGTACAGGTGGGTATATTGTACAATAAGGACATTATACTCACAAGGGTGGGTTGCAAGCCCTGCAACCACCATTAGACCGAAAAGCGTTCCCGCTCGGTATTCCAGGTCTGTTCTATAAGTGCTGCTTGGTTGCATTCTTTGGATTTATTGGAAACACGAGGTTTGTAATATAAGACCCCGAAGGATTGATGCTAATCTAAAAACACTGTTGGAGGTGCCCTTGGTATCTAATAGTAAATAATGAACTTAGGAGTAAAGGGATCTTACCGCCTGAAAAACCACAAAGATAAAGTTTTATTCATGTATATAAGACAACGCGTTTCACGGGTGCTGGCCCACTTCCTCAGATCAATACAAAAGGGCCTTAGCAACAGTTCACATGGGGGTGAGTGCGTCTTTTTGTGGGTTGTCCTTAAAAGAGATAAGATCAGTTTACGCCTAAATTCATTATTTACTATTAGATACACAGGGCGCCTCCAACAGAGTTTTAACAATTGCAGTGCACTGGTAGCATTGTGTGGTTTTCTGCAGTGGGAAAAAAAAGCTGACACTGATGTTTTTTATTGCACAACACGTGTGATTCTCCATTGCCGAAAGTCAGCTGTTCTCAGTTGGCTGGCGGCCAAGAGTGCTGATTCCGTTGTGGGAAAATGCTGCCATTTTCCTGCAGCCTCAAGCGTTAGCCTAGCCTGAGGGTACGTTCACAGTGGGGAGATGCAGTGCAGCATAATGGCCGGTTTGTAATGCAGTTTGCCGCACTGCAATGCACCACCTATGCAAAGTTCAAAGTGCGGCAGGTGCATAGCGGTATAACGGCGTGCGGCATCATAACGCACTACTGCAAAATAGGTTTGTTAATAATGGTTATGGTAATGGTTAACTTTTCAATGACTATCTGCTTCACTGTACTTCACTGCATGCTTTTCTGATGTATTGCACTGCGTTCCTGCTGTCACAGAGAACACAATGCAACTCCCACTGTGAACCTAGCCTGACTTGCCTTCGGAGGAGCTTGCAGTCTAATTCTTATCATAGTCATATACATATGGATGAGCTTGATTTTCTCCAAAATCATCTCCACATAAAAATGTTCTTTTCCACCTCTCTCAAAATGTTTGCTAAAACAAAAAGAATTTTTGTAGGATACAGATTTTTACAAAAATTAGAACTTTTTTCAAAAAGTCTTTTCTCATGCCCATTGACACCAGTACATTTGGGGAATAAAAGGCACAAGGAGCTCAATGCCACTAAAACTACTACACACACTACAGCTGTCTCCCATGGGAAGGCTATGTGTGATCGAAGTGAGAGGCTTGCTTTAAAGAGGATCTGTAACATGAAAAGATCCCCTGGGGGGTACTCACCTCGGGTGGGGGAATCCTCCGGATCCTAATGAGGCTTCCCACGCCGTCCTCCATCCGTCAGGGGTCTCGCTGCAGCCCTCCGTGGAGTCCGTGCAGCGGTGACGTCAATATTTACCTTCCTGGCTCCTGCGCAGGCGCTTTGACGGCTGTCGGCTCCGAACTACACGGAAATACCCGATCGCCGTCGGATCTGCTCTACTGCGCAGGCGCAAGTTTCCTGCGCCTGCGCAGTAGAGCGGACCTGAATGAGATCGGGTATTTCTGTGTAGTTCGGAACGGAAAGCCGCCACAGCGCCCCCGCTGGAGCCAGCAAAGGTAAATATTGAACTGACAGTCGGCACAGTCGCCGGCTGTTCGGAGGGCTGCAGCGAGACTCCCGTGGGACAGAGGACGGCGTGGGAAGCCTCATTAGGATCCCGAGGCTTCCCCCACCCGAGGTGAGTACCCCCCAGGGGATCTTTTTAATGTTACAGAGTCTCTTTAAAGGGAACCTAAACTGAGAGGGATTTGGATATTTCCTTTTAAGTTGCCTGGCAGTCCTAATCCCTTTGGCTGAAGTAGGGCTGAATCACACACCTGAAACAAGCATGCAGCTAATCCAGTCTGACTTCAGTCAGAGCACCTGATCTGCATGCTTGTTCAGGGGCTGCGGCTGAAAGTATTGGCAACACAGGATCAGCAGGAGCAACTGGTATTATGTTAAAAGGAAAAATCCATATCCTTCTCAGTGTAGGTTCCCTTTAAGTCCAGGACAAATCTTCATTAATCATCTATGAGCAATGTCTCTTGGTGATTTTTATTATACTTCCCAGTAATGTGCCTTGATCATATAGCAATGGAATACATATACCAAGAAGTGTAATCCCAAACATCTGTTACAATAACTTCCTAATACATGTGTTTAGTAAATGCATATTAAGGTTGGGTAAAATAATAAGCAACACTTTCTAATTACATATACAGTAGATTCACTTGTATTTACATGGAACCACATTTTATTTATTTTTCCACCTATTTCTTGTTCCTTCTCCCTGACACATGCCATTCTTACTCATATCCTTTTCTTTCCACCCCCCTCTCCCCCCAGGGCCGGGCCGAGGCAGAGGCGAGAGAGGCTCCAGCCTCAGGGTGCAGTGTAGGAGGGGGGGGCACAGCTCACTCAGCTGTCATTCCTCAATTGTGGTTGAAGCAGAGAGAAATAAGAAAAGGGGATACATGGCAGTGACTGCAAGCCAGATAACGAAAGATTAAGGTTTGACGGCCTGGGGTGGGAGAGATGAAAGGGGTGCACTTTGGTGTCTCAGCCTTGGGTGCTGGAGGACCATGTCCCGGCTCCCCCCCCACACACACACACACATGCACACACACACGCACACTTCCCACTGATGTCCTTCTCTCTTCACTTACTCCCCCCCACACACACATACACACATACACAATTTTCACTAATATCCTTCTTCTTCTACCCATTGCCACCCAGGGGCAAAACTACATTGGCCTGATAGCTGGGGGGGGGGGGGGGGGGAGCCGGGACTGGTCCTGGCGATGATACAGTATCCCCTTACACTTTCTCGTCAGGTTGCAAGTGCCATGCGCAGCCAGCCAATCAACATGTGGCTTCAGGGACAGGGATAGAAGCTGCATGGGGATTGGCTCGCTGCTAGCTCTTGTAAATTGAAGAGGTAGAGAAGAGGACCTTTATCGCCACCAGAAGCAGATTATGAATAACTTCCACTCCATTGCTGCTCTGCATTAACCTCTTGAGCCCCAGAGGTTTATAACCCCCAGTGACCAGGCCATTTTTTACAATTCACCACAAATTTAATGGTTTAATGCTCGGTCATACACCTTAGCACCCAAATGAATTTTACCTCCTTTTCTTCTCACAAATAGAGCTTTCTTTTGGTGGCATTTGATTGCTGCTGCTATTTTTCTTTTTCTTTTTTATTCATTAAAAAATATTTTTTTCTACCCCCCCCCCCCCCTCAAATTGGCCCTAGACTATGTTACTTACACTACACTATACATACATATACATATGCCTATGGTAGGGATTAGATTGTGAGCCCCTCCGAGGGACAGTTAAGTGGCAAGTCTATACTCTGTACAGCACTGTAGAATATGTCAGCACTGTATAATACTTAAATTGGCGATTACAAAAAAAAACAGCCCACCAGGGCTGATAAGCCGCTTGCATGCTGATCGCTGGGGCCCAGTGACAGCAGAGCGCGTTTGTGCTAGCGTGAGTTCCCGTCAACTCTTGTGCCTCGCAAGATGACGTCTATATGCGTTGAGGAGGAACGAGAGAGTTGCTGTCCCGCCGCAATCCTGCATTAGGCAGTCGGGAAGCGGTTAACTAGGTAAATGACCCCCCAGCTCCTGGGCCCCCCTTGTCCCCTATATACAAATATACACTTCTCACTAATATCCTTTTATTGATGTGTTGACACTGTATATATGTATGAGCACCCTATAAGTTAGTTCCAGCAACTTCGTTCTTTGCTGGTCGGTCATTAGAGTCGAGACACTAAGGATACATGCCCTAACATATTTTGCATAGTCCACATGTTGGTCTCACTCGAAACATATGTTTTAAATGGTGTTGTGGATGTCGACCAGGGGATAGCTACACCACACTCTGATTCAGACATATGAGTGTTGAAGGATCGGCCAAGACCCCCCGTGGCCGCCTTGGCAAACACCTTTGAGAATCTGACCGACAGACAGGGGCGTCGCTAGCCCTATTTTGGGGGGGCCCGTGCCACCAATCTTTACTGGGGTGCCACCAGTGCCGGATTTGTATTTTTTACCGCCCAAGGCCAACTATACCGTCTGTATGGTTATTATCTCTGTGTACCCAATGAGAATTGTACTTACATCATTGGATGTCACAGACAATAACTATTTCAGTAATACACGTATAAATTATAAGTTATATTTTCCTTAAGAACTTTTACGTTATGTTTGCCATCTCATTGATGGACCCATTGTGTCTCCATGTGAGTTAGGCTGATGTGTACCTGCAGGATAGCGCTTACAGGACTTGCAGGGATGACACAAGTACAGGACAGAGAGTTCAAAGGTTAAAGCAGTCCTTGCAGATAGGGATGGCTGCATAGAACAGCGTTACTGTCCCTCACTGAGCCGCCCCTAAATTTCTGGTGCCCTAGGCCATGGTCTATGTGGCCTTGCCAGAAATCCGGCCCTGGGTGCCACGGATCTCACAGCCACCGTTGCCCCCCGGCTTTCCCTGCTGCCAGACAGCAGCATCAGACCTCAATCAGCGGGTGACCAGATAGAGCGGGCGCTAGGACCTAGCGGACACCGCTGATATGCGGAAGTGACATCACTTCCGCATATTTGCGCCTGGCGCCCGCTCTATCTGGTCGGGTCGCCCGCTGATCCTGAGGTCTGACACGGCGAGGTAGGTGGGGGTGGGGAGCGCGCCTGTCACTCACTACCTAACGGGGTCCCTGTCACTCACTATCTAATGGGGGTCCCTGTCACTCACTACCTAATGGGGTCCCTGCTGTCACTCACTACCTAACGGGGGTCCCTGCTGTCACTCACTACCTAACGGGGGTCCCTGCTGTCACTCACTACCTAACGGTGGTCCCTGTCACTCACTACCTAAATGGGGGTCCCTGCTGTCACTCACTACCTAACGGGGGTATCTGCTGTCACTCACTACTTAACTGGGGGTCCCAGCTGTCACTCACTATCTAACTGGGGGTCCCTGCTGTCACTCACTACCTAAACGGGGGTCCCTGATATCGCTCACTATCTAACTGGGGGTCCCTGCTGTCACTCACTATCTAACTGGGGGTCCCTGCTGTCACTCACTACCTAACTGGAGGTCCCTGCTGTCACTCACTACCTAACAGGGGTACCTGCTGTCACTCACTACTTAACTGGGGGTCCCTGCTGTCACTCACTACCTAAACGGGGGTCCCTGCTGTCATTCACTATCTAACTGGGGGTCCCTGCTGTCACTCACTATATAACTGGGGGTCCCTGCTGTCACTCACTACCTAACTGGAGGTCCCTGCTGTCACTCACTACCTAACTGGGGGTCCCTGCTGTCACTCACTACCTAACGGGGGTCCCTGCTGTCACTCACTACCTAACAGGGGTCCCTGTCACTCACTACCTAACGGGGGTACCTGATGTCACTCACTACCTAGTGGAGGTCCCTGTCACTCACTACCAAATGAGGTCCCTGCTTTCACTCACTACCTCATGGGGGTCCCTGCTTTCACTCACTACCTAACGGGGGTCCCTGCTGTCACTCACTACCTAACGGGGGTCCCTGTCACTCACTACCTAACGGGGGTCCCTGTCACTCACTACCTAAATGGGGGTCCCTGCTGTCACTCACTACCTAATGGGGGTCCCTGTTGTCACTCACTACCTAACGGGGGTTCCTGTCACTACCTAAACTGGGGGACTTCTGGCACTACCTTAACTAGGGGGCACCTGTCGCTACCTAAACTATCCAGGCCAGCCAGCCCAGCATCACCACCAGTGAGGCCAGCATTTACCTCAACCAGCCAAGCACAGTCCAGCATTACCGCCAGCCAGGTCATAGCATCACTGCCAGCCAACCCAGCCACAACATCGGCCACAGCATCACCGCCAGCCAACCCGGCCACAGCATCACTGCCAGGCCTTTCAGCTCACACATCATCTCCAATCCAGCCAAAAACAGTATTGCCAGGCACAGCAGCCAGTAGAGGAGAATTCAGAAGCCAGGTAAGAGGTGTTTACCATATTAAGGTGACATTCCGTCTATTTATGTGAAATGCTGTCTATTTATGTGCCTCATGACTGCTGAATTTGTCTTGTTGGGGGCCTCATGATTACTGAATTTGTCTTGTTGGGGGCCTCATGATTTGTTGGGGGCCTCATAATTGCTGACTTTGTCTTGTTGGGGGCCTCATGATTTGTCGGGGGCCTCAAGATTGTTGAATTTGTCTTGTTGGGTGCCTCATGATTTGTTGGGGCCCTGATGATTGCTGACTTTGTCTTGTTGGGGGCCTCACGCTTGCTGACTTTGTCACGTTGGTGGCCTCATGATTGCTGAATTTGTCTTGTTGGGGGCCTCATAATTTCTGAATTTGTCTTGTTGGGGGTCACATTGCAGTGATTGCTAACTGCGAGACTATGGGAAAAGCTGAATCATCATCATATGAGACAATAGCATTAAACCTACTTTTTTAGCTTTTTAAAACAGAAAATAAAACTGGGAGGTTCTAAAAAAATGAATACATTTTTTCAGGAGTACGATGGATGAAATTGTTTATCTTCACAGTTTTTCAACTTGGATCTTCCATAATGTTCATGTATGTGTTAAAACGTTTGTACACTATTTAGTTTAAATTGTTGTTGCCACTTTGCGATAGATAAGTGACTTGTGGGTTGCAGTTTGGGCACTCGGCCTCCAAAAAGTCCAACCATTACTAAGTTCATGTAAATTTGTCTCCACCCGTGACCACACCCACATTCTGGTCCATGGCCACACCTATTTTTTTTTTTTGCAAGCTAGCTGCAGTGTGCTGATCTCTGCTGCCTACAGTATGTACTGTATAAGCTGTTCTCTAGTGCCTGCACTTTGTGGTGCTGATCTACCTCCAGTGTGTACAGTATAAGGTGTTACTCTGTGCCTTTACTGATTGCAAACCAGCTGTATTGTATGCTTATCCCTGCTACTTTCAGTATGTACAGTATTAGCTGTAAAGCCTGGTACACACATACAATTTTGATCAGTCAATTTTAGCTCTGTTCATCAAATTCATTATCTGTTGGCTCACTTACTGCATGGGGGTGGTAAAATTGGTCAGTGATTGACCAATCAAAATTGTATGTGCGTATACATCTTTGATCTATGCCTACTGATTGTAAATTATCTAAATAAAGGACAGGGGGCTCCATCCAGTATTTTGATGGGCAGGCCCGTTATCTGTAGCTTACACCGCTGCTAAGTTCATGTAAGTTTGGCCCCACCCATGGCCAAACCCACTCACTGCATGACCACGCCCATGTTTTGCCGCACCGCGCTGCGCGCGCCGCATATACTCCCCACTTAGTGCCCACAGGTGCCCCCGATCTCCAAGGACCCTAGGAACGCCCCTGCCGACAGACATAAATATAGAGTAGTGTCCATACATTGACTACCTCTGTTTTTAACCTTTTGATGTTATATTAAAGGTTATCAAGCTTGTATGCTATCTTTGTACCTATAGGGCTGGTCCAGTTGGACCTCTAGTGCAGTATATTTTATTCCCTGGTACGCTTTTCGGAAAGTGTGCAATTATCCTTCTCTATCCTCTGATCTCCCGTTTTCTTCTTGCCACAGCTACAACAGAAACAAAATAAATAAATAAAGCGGCTTGAGTTTTTCTGTACTTTTTAGAAGTTTTGTCGCTATATCTTTGACCGTCAGATAAAGTGCTTCTGTTATGGCCAAATCCCAGTGGAAGCGCTCTCTCTCTGCTTTGTTAACACAATACATTTGTCCTTGCATGAGAGCTGTACCTGAGTGACAGGGCTTTAACTTGTGTCTTCACCTTCTCCGCTCCCGCTAATGTCAAGTTACATCTCTGATGAGAAGGAGCAGCGATCCTGCAATTATTTCTCCACCATTACTTTCATACGAGACAGCACACATCAGAGCACAGAAAATGAAATGTGACTTTTTCTACTTTCCTGTGTTCTTTGCTGTATTACTGTACGCTTGCTTTACTATGAAGGTATAAAGAAGATAAAATGCTTCACCGCAAGGGACTGGCTAATAGGTGTCTGTACTTTGTACAAAAAGACATTTGACAGAGTATGTCTTCCCCTTGCATTCACAAACCAACACAGCACATCCCCAGCATTTTTTACAAAGAGCTAATACTCCAAGAAAAAGTATATTCTAGATTTGGGTAGAATAATATTCAGTTACAAACTCTTTTAGTTTTCCACTGTTGTTTGTGTCACTCCATGTCCCTGAGATCTCTGGCTTTAAAGGACCACTATCGTGAAAATGCTAACATTTAAGATACATGTAAACACATACAAATGAGAAGTACGTTTTGTTCAGAGTAAAATGAGCCGTAAATTACTTTTTTCCTTTCCTTTTTTCCCCCTTTTTTTCCTTTTAGCATTTTCACGATAGTGGTCTTTAAAGCCAGAGATCTCAGGGACATGAAGTCATAACTCACCAAAATATGTCAGAATAAAAGCCTGGCAGACATTCTGCATATAAATAAAAGACTACAACACAAATTTATTGATTTGATAAAATTTATGAATAAACTTTAAACATTGTGAAACTGTACAAATGTGGCAGGCAGAGAGTAGTCAAAATCAAAGCAGAGGTCGGTGCAGGCGGCAGGCAGAGAGTAGTCAAAATCCAGGCAAAAATCGGTAACAGTATGGCAGAAGCACTTAGGTCAGAAACAGTTGGGATCCAAATGGCTATATTGTCATCCTGTGCTTTCAAATGAGCTTATCTGCCATCTCTGCCATGGCAGTCAATTGACACAGGGGAGCGATCAAATTACAACTAGTGATTAGAGACAAATGAGGAGGAATTAGACACTCTAATATATACAGTGGGTTGCAAAAGTATTCAGCCCCCTTGAAGTTTTCCACATTTTGTCATATTACTGCCACAAACATGAATCAATTTTATTGAAATTCCACATGAAAGACCAACACAAAGTGGTGTACACATGAGAAGTGGGCGAAAATCATACATGATTCCAAACATTTTTTTACAAATAAATAACTGCAAAGTGGGGTGTACGTAATTATTCAGCCCCCTTTGATCTGAGTGGAGTCAGTTGCCTATAGACATTGCCTGATGAGTGCTAATGACTAAATAGAGTGCACCTGTGTGTAATCTAATGTCAGTACAAATACAGCTGCTCTGTGAGGGCCTCAGAGGTTGTCTAAGAGAATATTGGGAGCAACAACACCGTGAAGTCCAAAGAATATACAAGACAGGTCAGGGATCAAGTTATTGAGAAATTTAAAGCAGGCTTAGGCTACAAAAAGATTTCCAAAGCCTTGAACATCCCAAGGAGCACTGTTCAAGTGATCATTCAGAAATGGAAGGAGTATGGCACAACTGTAAACCTACCAAGACAAGGCCGTCCACCTAAACTCACAGGCCGAACAAGGAGAGCGCTGATCAGAAATGCAGTCAAGAGGCCCATGGTGACTCTGGACGAGCTGCAGAGATCTACAGCTCAGGTAGGAGACTCTGCCCATAGGACAGCTATTAGTCATGCACTGTACAAAGTTGGCCTTTATGGAAGAGTGGCAAGAAGAAAGGCATTGTTAACAGAAAGCATAAGAAGTCCCGTTTGCAGTTTGCCACAAGCCATGTGGGGGACACAACAACGATGTGGAAGAAGGTGCTCTGGTCAGATGAGACCAAAATGGAACTTTTTGGCCAAAAAGGAAAACGATATGTGTGGCAGAAAACTAACACTGCACATCACTCTGAACACACCATCCCCACTGTCAAATATGGTGGTGGCAGCATCATGCTCGGGGGGGGGGGGGGGGGGGGGCTTGCATCTCTTCAGCAGGGACAGGGAAGCTGGTCAGAGTTGATGGGAAGATGGATGGAGCCAAATACAGGGCAAACTTGGAAGAAGACCTCTTGGAGACTGCAAAAGACTTGAGACTGGGGAGGAGGTTCACCTTCCAGCAGGACAATGATCCTAAACATAAAGCCAGGGCAACAATGGAATGGTTTAAAACAAAACATATCTATGCGTTAAATGGCCCAGTCAAAGTCCAGATCTAAATCCAATCGAGAATCTGTGGCAAGATCTGAAAACTGCTGTTCACAAACGCTGTCCATCTAATCTGACTGAGCTGGAGCTGTTTTGCAAAGAAGAATGGGCAAGGATTTCAGTCTCTAGATGTGCAAAGCTGGTAGAGACATACCCTAAAAGACTGGCAGCTGTAATTGCAGCAAAAGGTGGTTCTACAAAGTATTGACTCAGGGGGCCGAATAATTACGCACACCCCACTTTGCAGTAATTTATTTGTAAAAAATGTTTGGAATGATGCATGTTTTTCGATCCACTTCTCACATGTACACCACTTTGTATTGGTCTTTCCCGTGGAATTCCAATAAAATTGATGCATGTTTGTGGCAGTAATGTGACAAAATGTGGAAAACTTCAAGGGGGCCGAATACTTTTGCAACCCACTATATATGTATATATATATATATATATATATATATATATATATATATATATATATATCATGACTCCCACCGTACACTGTACTATAAATTGATTTTTTCCTATAATGCTGTCACCTACAGTTGGAAGTAAAAATCTGACAGGTTTTGGACTAGTTCATCTGCTCACGGGAGAGTCTCAGTATTGCCTTTATTGTTTAGAAAAGCACTCCCTGGAAAGGATCTATACAAAGGTGCTGGCCAGCTTTCCTACTCATTTTTACACTATTCTGGCAATTGACTGAGCAACTGCTGTTCATTAAGGGCTTTTAAAAAACTCCCCACGAGGAGATAGACTAGTCCAAAAACTGTCAGATATCTCAGATTTTACTGTAAGTGACAGCTACATAGGAAAGAAGATTATGTATAGTGCATTGTACTCTGCGAGAGATGTACTTGGTATATGTATGTGTATACATACATTTTGCAGTTTACAGTGATAGTGGTCCTTTAAAAGTATATAGCTCTCCGCTTACCTTGCCCACCCTCCTTTACCTGCTGCCTCTCTTCTTGTTGTAATTCACCATCCATAGTGATTCTTTCCTTGGGATTCACCTCCAGGATGCACCAGTTTGACCAGTTATGAGGTTATGTTGCCCCTGGAGATATCTACATTTGCCTTTATATTAGCACATTATCATCTAAATATTACAATAGCATTACAACAGTGCATTCTAAAAATGATATCAATACTGTTAATTGGTACTAGTTCTGTGGTTATATGTTCAGCATTGATTTCTATGACTTAGAGCCACATTCATTTAATTTGTGTTTATTCATGCAAATGTGGTTTTCCTTCCAGTGGTTTCTGAATGGGTCACTCCAGGGCAGATTTGATTGGCCCATGGGATGATTTAATCAGCCCGCTGACATTATTACGATAGCGTGTAAGTGAGCATATTAAATTAAGTGAAACATATTAGCATTATTATGCTTTTAAAGTAAGCTTGAATCATAAATGTGTTTGTAAGTTGACTGCATGTATAGATATGTCTGACAGCACAGACTTGCTTACTTGCTTTTTTGTGGTTTACAGCACAGGTTTATAATTCATATTAAGAATCTCTGAATTCCTTCCTGCCTCCACTGGGTACTTCACTGACTTCCTTCCTGCATCCTCCCTGCATCCACTCTGCATCCACTGGGTACCTCACTGACTTCCTTCCTGCACCCTCCTAGCATCCACTGCGTACCTCACTGACTTCCTTCCTGCATCCACTGGGTACCTAACTGACTTCCTTCCTGCATCCTCCTAGCATCCACTGGGTACCTCACTGATTTCCTCCCTGCATCCACTGAGTACCTCAGTGATTTATTCCTAGCATCCTCCCTGCATCCACTGAGTACCTTAATATTTTCCTCACTGCATCCACTGGGTACCTCACTGACTTCCTCCCTGCATCCTTCCTGCATCTACTGGGTACCTCACTGACTACCTTCCCATACCTTCCCTGCCTCCATGGGTACCTCACTGACTTCCTTTCTGCATCATCTTTATAACCACTGGGTGCCTCACTGACTTCCTTTCTGCATCATCTTTATATCCACTTTCTACCTTACTGACTTCCTTTCTGCATCATCTTTGCATCCACTGAGTACCTCACCAAGCTCTCTGCGACTGCAACAACTGGGTACCTTTCTGAGTTCCTCCCTGCATCCGTCCTGCATCCATTGAGTACCTTACTGATTCCTCCCTGCATCCAATAAGTGCCTCCCTGACCTCCTCCCCACACATGCGATAAAACGTGACACATCGTAATTAAAATATTTAATACAAAATTACATTCCTCATGTGATGCCTTCACTAAAATATGTATTTGGTGTGTCTGGTGCTAATGTCCACAATCTGAAGAACAGATCTCAGAATGTCAGACAAGAAATATGTTATTGGTATTTTTGTGCTTATCCTTTGTCATTATCTTGTATGGAGTCCATCAACGTCTGCATTGTGCAAGAACGCACAGCTCACCAAGCATTATTCTGGCGAATCAAATGCACTGCATTGTCAACAGACAACAGTCAACAGACAACAGTCAACAGACAACAGTCAACAGACAATATTAATTAATGCAAAGAGTTTGTGTGTTCTCTCCGTGTCTGCGTGGGTTTCCTCCGGGCACTCCAGTTTCCTCCCACATCCCAAAAACATACAGATAAGTTAATTGGCTCCCTCTAAAAAAAATTGGCCCTAGAATACACTACATAATATAGACATATGGCAATGGTAGGGATTAGATTGTGAGCTCCTTTGAGGGACAGTTAGTAACAAGATATATATATATATATATATATATATATATATATATATATATATATACACTGTACAGCGCTGCGTAATATGTCGGCGCTATATAAATACTCAATAATAATAATAATAATAATAATATTAATTGCATTGTGTTTTTGTAAGTTTAACTTGCTCTCTATACTGCCATGCATCGGATATAGGGCTCGACTCTCTAAAGCGTGATAACTGCTATCACAGCAGTTATCACGCGAGCTGCAGCATGCAAAGTTTAGCGCGCGAACAGCGTTACTTCGCGTGATAAGCAAAGGTTTGCGCGCGTTAACGTGCGCTTTTTTACATGAAAAGTGTACGTGATCATGCGCAAACCTTCGCTTATCACGCAAAGTAACGCTGTTCACACGATAAACTTTGCGCGTGGCAGCTCGCAAGATAACTGCTGTGATAGCAGTTATCACGCTTTAGAGAGTCGAGCCCATAGTGTGAAATTACCCTAAGAAATCATTGAAAATGTTGGCTACGACAGTTAGTTACCAGGTGCCTGATGCACCAATCGCCTGTAACATTGCTGTGCGCAGGCAGCGCATAGCAAAGTTACCGGGAATAACATCAGTGCACTTACCATGACCTACGGTACAGTTAGTTATGCACGTTACGAGTGTTGCTATAGTAATGCAAGTTACACAAGTAATGTAAATGTAACATGAATTATCATACCACCAATCACTGATATATCACACTTAGGAATGTGCAGTGCTCTGCTGGTGTTCCTACCAGTAGTATCGCCTTGTACCGCCTGCACACAGCAATATTACTGGCAGGTTAGTACATTAGGGCTCATAATAGTTAAATCAACTAATTAAAACTATAGCATAAACAAGGATAGAAGCGAAAGAAAATGTTAAGTATAACCGAACAGAGCACATTTGACTACAGAATACAAAAGAGAATGCGACTTTTATGTAATCTGAAAATTACTTTTCTCAAATGAAGTGAAACTTTGCTTTAATTCCCAGTGTCCTTAGCATGAAAACAGTTTGTGCTTTACACTGCTTGCTGGAGCTGTAAACCTGTGATGTAGTGATATTTAATTTACAAGATCATTCTCAGCTTTACTTGATCTTAAATGCCCTGATGGGAAATAAACAAAACATTCTGAAAGTTGCTCTTGGTTTGAATAGTTAGGCATGAATTATACCCAATGCAGTTGTTCATTGTGATCATGTTTAAGGAAAGGGAAATGAGAAATTAAAGGATACAATAAGCAGCGACTTACTTGTATCGTTTCAGAGTTATTTCAGTTTTAATTAAAGTAGAATTACAGACTGGTAAGATATGCAATTAAAAATCTCTCTCTAGACACCTTATTGACTACATAGGTATCCTACCTGCCTTTGGTGCACAGTAACTCCATGTGTGAAAACCAAAATGTTCCCTTGGTCCCTTTTACTCCATTGTATAGGAAGCAGCCATAATGCATAAAAATGTACTATCCATATCCAGTTCAATATGTAAGCAGATAGCTGCTTTACAACTTTTTATCAGTGTAGCTTGAACACAGAAGCGAAGCTACCTCAAGCTATGTATCCTGCAGGGGGTGAGGAAGGAAGGGAAAAGGGGGCAAGGGCAGAAGGGATGAGTTAGTAAAGCAAGAGGAGGGAAAAGGAAAAATAGAAGGGGAGGGGGAGGGAATGGGTGGGGGAAAACAAATAGAAAGAAAGGTGAGGGCAGAGGAAGAAGAAGGTAGGGAAAAAAAGGGTGAGAGAAGGAAAAAAGTTAAAAAAAAAAAAAAAGTAGGAAAAAGAGGAAGAAAGGACAAGGGGGAGTCGTGGAGACATTTAGGAAAGAGAGAGGAAAAGGAGAAGGGGGAAGGGAGAAAATAGAGAGGGTACGGGAAAGGGGGATAGAGAGGAGATGGGAAGGGGGGATAGAGAGGGGATGGGAAGGGGGGATAGAGAGGGGATGGGAAGGGGGGAGAAGAGAGGGAGGGAATGGCAAGGGGGGGTAGAAGTTAGAGAGGGTGACGAGAAGGGAGGAACATTCTCTCAAAAAGAGAGAAAAAGTATGTTACATAGTTCACACAATTCCTGGAAAGTTTTAGGGGCACTGTCTGCACACATACATTTTGCAGATATTTAGTGAATAAACCTATTGTGGGCAAGGATAAATGAAATATTTCTGTAGATGTAGAGAGCTGAACTAAAGGGATTGCTTATTTAGAAAATAAATGTGAAGTAACACAATTGTACTGAAAATATGTTCTAGCAAGTAATTATCAGACGAGATCAGACACTTTAAATGCATTTTTACTTACTCCTAAAAACCTGACTTTGTATTTTAGTGAAATTAGTCTTGATCTAATCCACCGTCTGTCGCAGTAATAAAGTGCTTCCCGGGAACATGTGACAGGAAGCACTCTATACACTTGTCAGAACAGTCCTTATGGGCACAGCTGATGGATTTCTACTTAAATTTTAACATTCCTCTGTGAAGGCAAACTATCTCTATTGTGTACTAATTCAAATCTGTCCTGTGGAATAAATATTAAAAAGAAAAGTTTGAATGTTGCAGGAGTAGATTAACAAGCATCTACATGCTGACTGTGTGCAACTCCAGCCATAACCTTTCTTTGTCTTGCATTGTTAACAAGGGATACAACCTCTGTCAGGTTTTATGACTCTTGTACCAGTTACAGGTTTCTTTTAGCTTCCTGTTCTGTGATGGATAGCCTCGGGGGCAGCTTGAAACAGGCAGTGGTGACTTTGAGGATATCAACAGTGGAGTTTAGCTACTCTGTAGCCGAACTCCAGGTAGCAGAGGTGGCTCCAGTTACCGGCGCTGGATAGGTTTAGGCATAGGCAGGGGGTAGGATAGCGTTAGGCAGAGGCAGGGGATAGATTAGGTAGGGGTTATCATACACGCCTGGATTAGCATCAGAAAACAATAAGGGTAGACAATGGGCCTGATCCAATTCACTCCTAAATTTTCTTCTAGGTGAGATTTCACATCTTATCAATAAAAAGAGACCTTTTAAAGAGACTCTGAAGCGAGAATAAATCTCACTTCAGAGCTCATAGTTAGCAGGGGCATGTGTGCCCCTGCTAAAACACCGCTATCCCGCAGCTAAACGGGGGTCCCTTACCCCCCGAAATCCCCTCCGTGCAGCCGGGGATCTCTTCCTGGTTGAGGCAGGGCTAACCGCCGCTAGAGATGTCGCGAACCTCCGATTTTCGGTTCGCGAACCGGGTTCGCGAACTTCCGCAGAAGGTTCGGTTCGCGGAAAAATTCGCGAACCGCAATAGACTTCAATGGGGAGGCGAACTTTGAAAAATAGAAAAAATGATGCTGGCCACAAAAGTGATGGAAAAGATGTTTCAAGGGGTCTAACACCTGGAGGGGGGCATGGCGGAGTGGGATACATGCCAAAAGTCCCGGTGAAAAATCTGGATGTGACGCAAAGCAGCGTTTTAAGGGCAGAAATCACATTGAATGCTAAATTGCAGGCCTAACGTGCTTTCAAACATCTTGCATGTGTATACATCAAACAGGGAGTGTAATTAGAGTACTGCTTCACACTGACACACCAAACTCACTGTGTAACGCACCGCAAACAGCTGTTTGTGTAGTGACGGCCATGCTGGACTACTGCGCAACATGGCGTGATTGCTCTTCCTCACTCAGTGATGTCAGGTAATGTGTGACTTCCTTCTCAACTTTCCATGGCATTGTTAAAAAGCTTACATTTTGTTTTTAATTTACATTTTCTACTTGCTGTGTACTTGTTCAGTACCGCTACAATTAGTGTTGGGCGAACAGTGTTCGCCACTGTTCGGGTTCTGCAGAACATCACCCTGTTCGGGTGATGTTCGAGTTCGGCCGAACACCTGATGGTGTTCGGCCAAACCGTTCGGCCACATGGCCGAACTAAGAGCGCATGGCCGAACGTTCCCCGAACTTTCGGCTAGCGCTGTGATTGGCCGAACGGGTCACGTGGTTCGGACCCGAACGCGCTCTGATTGGCCGAACTGTCACGTGGTTCGGGTAAATAAATACCCGAACCACGTCATATTTCCGCCATTTGTCTGTGGGTTTAGCTTTGGGTAGGCAGGCAGGGTAGTTCGCTCTCCAGCCACGCTAGCCAGGGTCCCCCCCAGTCATTGTGTGTCGCTGCTGGGAATAGTAGTACACCGCTCGCTCAGCATTCTGTTTACTGCCACTCTGTGTACCTCGCTCAGCCACACTATATAGCATTCTGTTTACTGTTCTGTGTCTGCTGGAAATAGTAGTACACCGCTCGCTCAGCCACACTATATAGCATTCTGTTTACAGCCACTCTGTGTACCTCGCTCAGCCACACTATATAGCATTCTGTTTACTGTTCTGTGTCTGCTGGGTATAGTAGTACACCGCTCGCTCAGCCACACTATATAGCATTCTGTTTACTGCCACTCTGTGTACCTCGCTCAGCCACACTATATAGCATTCTGTTTACTGCCACTCTGTGTCTGCTGGGAATAGTAGTACACCGCTCACCCGCCACTGTATAGCATTGTGCTCTGTGTCGCTGCTGGGAATAGTGGTACACCGCTCACCCGCCACTGTATAGCATTGTGCTCTGTGTCGCTGCTGGGAATAGTGGTACACCGCTCACCCGCCACTGTGCTCTGTGTCGCTGCTGGGAATAGTGGTACACCGCTCAGCCACACTATATAACATTCTGTTTACTGTTCTGTGTCTGCTGGGAATAGTAGTACACCGCTCGCTCAGCCACACTATATAGCATTCTGTTTACTGCCACTCTGTGTCTGCTGGGAATAGTAGTACACCGCTCACCCGCCACTGTATAGCATTGTGCTCTGTGTCGCTGCTGGGAATAGTGGTACACCGCTCACCCGCCACTGTATAGCATTGTGCTCTGTGTCGCTGCTGGGAATAGTGGTACACCGCTCACCCGCCACTGTATAGCATTGTGCTCTGTGTCGCTGCTGGGAATAGTGGTACAGCGCTCACCCGCCACTGTATAGCATTGTGCTCTGTGTCGCTGCTGGGAATAGTGGTACACCGCTCACCCGCCACTGTATAGCATTTCTGTACTGCCACTGTACTGCTGCCAGTCAGCGTGTACTTTAACCTTCCTGGCGGTAAGCCCGAGCTGAGCTCGGGCTATGCCGCGCAGGAAGATATCTCAGCCCCTGGTGGAGCGATTTGCTCCATTTAAAATGCTGTACGCGCAGCTAGCACTTTGCTAGCCGCGCGTACAGCTCGATCGCCGCCGCTCTGCGGCGATCGTCCGTACGCAGCGACGCAAGAGGCCCCCCCCCCGCCAGAGCCCTGCGCTGCCCGGACCAATGAGTTCCGGGCAGCGCTATGGGCTGGATTGGAGGTGTCTGACGTCAGGACGTCGGCTGACGTCCATGACGTCATTCCGATCGTCGCCATGGCGACAGGAGAAGCCAAACAGGGGAGCGCGTTATATACGCGTTCCCCTGTTTGCTATTGATGCCGGCGACGATCGCACTAGAGGGACACATGCGCCCTCTAGTGGTGTTTCATGTAGCTACCACTCTGGTAGCTTTACATGAAACAAAAAAAATTTTTTTTTAAAAAAAGGATTTTTGCCAATTTGGCAAAAAAAAATTAACCGCCAGGAGGGTTAAGGATAAGTGAAATGAGGAAGAAATCCGGTGAAAGAGGGAGGGGCAAGGGAAGAGGTGTTTCCCCTGACGGTTCACGTACAGGCCACAGGGGAGCACCCAAGAAAACCCACTCAATACCGCCCATGTTGTCCAGGACAACAACCCTCACAAATCCAAAAGAACAGGACCAGATAATTACTTGGATGACCTCTCAAGCGTCCAGCAGTGGGTTAAGCAGCACCAGCACATCACGCACGAGGTCCGAGTCCTCAGCCAGTTACAAGGACCCAGTGGGCACAAAGCTGACACAACCGGCAGCGACACCACGCACACAACTGCCAGATAACCAGTCCGATTAATTACCTCAGGACACAATGGGGTATTCGCAGGAGCTATTCCCAGCCCAACAAACTTCCACCTTTCAAAGGTCAATGGAGGAACAGCCAGAAATGTTGTGCCCGGATTCACAACCATTAACTGTGGGAAATGCACCGCGCACTGAAATACAAGGCGAGTCCGAGGAGGACTCGGAAACCCAAATCCCAGAGCAAGTTGGGCAGGAGGGGTTGCAATTGCAGGAGGTCGGCCGACAAGATCTGGAAGACGACGTTGGAGTGAGCTGCGCAGAGGTTGTTCTGGGGAGCTCTACTCCACGGCGGCGGCCCCCCACAATGACATATGACGAGTTTCAGGAGATGGAAGAGGAGGGTATGGACAATGTGGACAGAGACCCAGATTTTGTTTGTGAACGAGAACATCGCCGTCGTAGCAGCAGCACAGATGAGTCTGTTGAGCCTGCTTACGTGAACTACAGCAATGGATGAATGACAACTGGCTGAAACTAAATGCAGACAAAACTGAAGTCCTTCTGATTGGAGGGCAGAGCATGATAACAAAACAACTTAACTTGCAGTCTTCACCACTGGGAATAGGAGGCCTGGATCTACGCAGCTCTGATCATGTGCGTAGCCTGGGAGTTCTAATTGATGGGGACTTAAACTTCAGAACTCAAATCTCTGCTGTGGTGAAATCATCCTATTTTCACCTGAAGAACATTGCAAAAATCAAGCACCTCATACCCCCAGAAGATCTGCCAACCTTAGTCCACGCCTTCATCACATCCCGACTGGACTACTGCAATGCTCTCTACACTGGCCTCCCAAAAAAGGTCTTGTACCGCCTACAGCTGATACAGAATACTGCTGCCAGACTGCTAACCAACCAACCCCGTCACTGACACATAATGCCAGTCCTGCATTCCCTTCACTGGCTACCTATAGAATGGAGGGTCCTATTCAAGATCGGCCTACTGACATTTAAATCCCTGAATAATCTAGGCCCTGGATACATGAAAGATATGTTACAGCTGCGTAGCAATCCCCGCATTCTCAGATCCACAGGTTCTAATAATCTAGTCATACCCAGAGTCCACTTGGAAACTTTTGGTCCCAGAGCCTTCTGTCATGCTGCCCCTACGTTTTGGAACTCCTTACCTCAACAGATCAGGACAGCCCCATCCCTGGACGTGTTTAAATCCAGACTGAAAACCCACCTGTTCAGTCTGGCATTTGCAGAAATATAACTTTTGTTGTGTGAATACTTCATCCTACTAATTACTGAATCTGAGAGAGCCTAAGCGCTTTGAGTCCTATGGGAGAAAAGCGCTATAGAAATGTTATTGTATTGTATTATTGTATTGTATTGTTGAAGAACCCACTGCTGCACGAGTTCGCCTTGTGCCACAAGGTAGGCGGCGCGCAATTTCAGGCACCACAAGCGTGGAAGTTCAAGTGAGAGGCAAAAGAGGAGCAAACAGAAATCGCCAGCAAGGCAGGTGCTCCAAAGTCTGGGCTTTCTTTGAAGACTGCACTGAGGATGTTACCATGGCGATTTGCAAGGTGTGCAAGACCCGCCTGAGCAGGGGGAAAAGTATTAACAACCTCTCCACCACCAGCATGAGCCGCCACATGCTATCCAAACATCCCACTCTGTGGGCAAATGCGGCAGGACAGGGTACCAGCAACACTGCCTCCCTTGGGTTCACCAGACTCACCACCAGACCCGCCTCAGCAGCAGCAGTAGCCCAGCCATTGCGTGGTTCACAACATTCACAAACATCAGACGACGCTGACACTGTCACTTTCCGGAGTAGTGCTCTTGAGGTCTCCCAGTGTTCATCAAACACAACAACCAACAGCCCTTCCGTGTGCAGCGCTACGGTTCAGTTGTCTGTGTCGGAGATGTTTGAGCGCAAGAGGAAATTGCCAGCAAATGACCCCCGGGCCGTGGCAGTAACAGCCAGCATAGCCAAGCTTCTGGCCTGCGAAATGCTGCCATATCGAGTGGTGGAGACAAACAGCTTCAAGGGCATGATGTCAGTGGCCATCCCACGTTACGTGGTTCCCAGCCGCTACCACTTTGCGCGCTCTGCAGTGCCTGAGTTGCATGAGCACGTGGTCAGCAAAATAACCCGAAGCTTGAAGAATGCCGTTGCCTGCAAGGTTCACCTCACCACTGACACCTGGACGAGTGCGTTCGGCCAGGGTCGATACATCTCCCTTACCGCGCACTGGGTGAACATTGTGGAGCCTGGCAGCGATTCCTCACCTGCTACGGCGCGGGTGTTGCCCACGCCGCAAACAGCTGCACCGCCGTCCCTCCCACTGGATAACAACAGCAGCACCTACCTCTCTGACTCCTTCTCCTCCAACGCATCTCAAAGCTGTACCTCATCCGGAAACGCTAACCCAACAGCAGTAGGATCGTGGAAGCAGTGCAGCACAGCTGTTGGCATGCGTCAGCAAGCGTTGCTGAAGCTGATCTGCCTTGGGGATAAGCAGCACACAGGGGAGGAAATTTGGAGGGGAATAAAGGAACAGACGGATTTGTGGCTGGCACCGCTGGACCTGAAACCGGGCATGGTTGTGTGTGATAATGGGAGTATTCTCATTCACGCTTTAAGGTTGGCTAAGCTGACACACATCCCTTGCCTGGCGCACGTGATGAACCTAGTAGTTCAGCGGTTCCTGAGGACATACCCAGGCGTGGCCGATCTTCTGTTGAAGGTGCGACGAGTGGCCAAACATTGCAGAAATTCCAGTACTGCTTCGGGGGCACTCGCCAAGATGCAGGAGCGCTTCAATCTCCCCCACCATCGCTTGCTGTGTGATGTCCCTACGCGCTGGAATTCTACGCTGCACATGCTAGCCCGCTTTTGCGAGCAGAAGAGTGCAGTGGTCCAGTACATGACGGCGCAGTACCGAGGCGCATCCGGACAGCTGCCAAGCTTCTGTGGATCCGATTGGGCCAACATGTTGGACCTCTGCCAAGTCCTCCAAATTTTTGAGCAATCCACGTTGCTTGTGAGCAGTGACAACTCTTCAGTCAGCATTACCATACCACTGCTGTGTTTACTGAAGAGGTCGATGTTGAAAATCAAGGAAACAGCTGTCATGATGCAACTGGGGGAATCTGAGGGAGAAAACGATCAGCGTGATGGTACCAACATCAGGCCATCCGCCTCAGGAAACGCTGGCCCCAGCAGCTATGACGAAGAAGAGGAGGAGGAACAGCTGGAGTTGGAGCAGGAATTTCCTGCCACCACTGACGAGGGCCAGAGCGGTGCACGTTGGACTTCCACAATTCAGCGCGAATGGTCAGCAGAAGCAGACCAGGAAGAAGGTGACGACTATGATGCATCACAACAACTATCACAACGCTCACAAGAGGATGATGAGGATTCTGGCAGGACTCTGACACACATGGCTCAATTTATGCTAGACTGCATTGAACGCGACCCACGCATTGTGCGCATTCTGGACAACACCAATTACTGGGTTTATACCCTTCTGGATCCACGGTACAAACACAATGTTCCAAAACTGCTTGAAGAAAGAGTCAGACAGGTCAAAATGGAAGAATACCAGCAGGCCCTTGTGGAGACTTTAGAGAGGAGATTGACATCCTCCCCCTCCTCTAGCCAGTTGTACTCCGACAGACTGACTTCCGCAAACCCAGGACGACCAGGAGGGCAGCAAACAACACAAGCCGCAGCTAGTGCCCAAAAGGGAATGGTATCGGCAGTGTCCTTGGAGTGGGAAAATTTTATGACACCCATGCAGCAGCAGCCCACAGAACAGCAAGCGTGCAGATCCACCTCCAACACCGATCGCCTGGAGAAGATGGTCAAGGACTACATGTCAGATGGCATAGCTGTGTTGAACAATCCATCTGCACCCTTCAATTATTGGGTATCGAAGCTAGACACCTGGCACGAACTGGCAATGTACGCAATAGAGGTGCTGACTTGCCCGGCAGCCAGCGTTATGTCGGAACACTGTTTCAGTGCTGCCGGAGGCATCGTCACAAGATCGGCGTATCCGCCTCTCCACAGAAAATGCAGACCGTCTGACTCAAATTAAAATGAATCAATCCTGGATTGGAAACGACTACGCAACACTCCTGGACCCCAACCAAGTAACATGAACAATGACCATCTGTGATGGGTTAGCGTTTCCGGTCCCTGTTTATTGAACCTCTCATCTTTATTACATTTATGACTGCATGGCGGCAAAAAGCATTGCTATATCCGCACGCTATTTGTCCTCATGCAAGGCCTGGGATGTTGTGTCTCAAAAAGCGTGGCCTTCTCCTCCTGTGGCTCCTCCTGTTCCCTCACGTGTGCTGCTGCTGCTGCTGGGTTAGCGTTTCCGGTCCCTTTTCCTGGAACCTCTTCTCTGTATTACATTTATGACTGCATGGCGACAAAAAGCATGTTACCTGTGCAAAGAAACATGGCATTTTTCACATTTAAAAGACAGTTTTTCCTTTGAAACTTTACAATCAATTTTCTCAAAAACTATAAGCTCTTTTTCAAATATTTTTTTTCCTCTTGTACCCACTCCCAAGGTGCACATACCCTGCAAATTTGGGGTATGTAGCATGTAAGGAAGCTTTACAAAGCACAAAAGTTCGGGTCCCCATTGACTTCCATTATGTTCGGAGTTCGGCGCGAACACCCGAACATCGCGGCGATGTTCGGCGAACGTTCGCGAACCCGAACATCTAGGTGTTCGCCCAACACTAGCTACAATGAGAATCCTGTGGAGGCGGGCAAGTCTGCCATTGTGACCCCGGGTAATGGCCGGGGAATGAGAGGTTTGAATCCGGTGTGGAGCCTGAGCAACGGCTACCACTACACATCCAAGGAGGGCAGCAGGCAGGCATGCACGCCCGCCCGCCCCGAGGTAGTGACCAAAAATAACAATACAGGAGGAGGACTTTCGAGGCCCTGCTGTGTATTTGAAATGAATGTACTTTAAATCCTTTAACGAGAACCAGTTATGGCGGGCAAAGATGACACCACATTCCTTTCACGAGAATAATATGGAGGCGGGCAAGTCTGTCATTTGTGACCCCGGGTAATGGCCGGGGAATGAGGGATGGAATCTGGTGTGGAGCCTGAGAAACGGCTACCACTACACATCCAAGGAGGGCAGCAGGTAGGCATGCACGCCCGCCCCGAGGTAGTGACCAAAAATAACAATACAGGAGGTGGACTTTCGAGGCCCTGCTGTGTATTTGAAATGAATGTACTTTAAATCCTTTAACGAGAACCAGTTATGGCGGGCAAAGATGACACCACATTCCTTTCACGAGAATCATATGGAGGCGGGCAAGTCTGTCATTTGTGACCCCGGGTAATGGCCGGGGAATGAGGGATGGAATCCGGTGTGGAGCCTGAGAAACGGCTACCACTACACATCCAAGGAGGGCAGCAGGTAGGCATGCACGCCCGCCCCGAGGTAGTGACCAAAAATAACAATACAGGAGGCGGACTTTCGAGGCCCTGCTGTGTATTTGAAATGAATTAACTTTAAATCCTTTAACGGGAATCCGTTATGGAGGGCAAGTCTGCCATTGTCACCGCGGGGAATGAAGGTTGGATTGCGGCCCGAAGTGGGAGCCTGCTGAGACCCATGCTGTAGCTGCCCTGACCGTGCTTTGCAGACCAGGCATCTGTGGTCAGATGGACCCTTGAGCCAGCGGAAGACAAACCAAGTCGAAAGCATTTGCCAAGAATGTTTTACGGAGGGCAAGTTTTTTTGCCCTTTTTTTAATTTTTTTGAAAATGATAGATGGTTGTATTTTTAAATTGTTTGAAAGTTTAGATGGTTGTATTTTTAAATTGTTTGAAAGTTTAGATGGTTGTATTTTTAAATTGTTTGAAAGTTTAGATGGTTGTATTTTTAAATTGTTTAAAAGTGTATCCATTCTTCCTCCCCCCAGCCACGAACAATACCATGGGAACGTGGAGCAGCAGAAGCCCCCTGTGACGGCTGCCACGGTTGTTCTCCGCTGCTTGTCTTTTGAGGGGTGCTTCTTTTCCTCAGGTGTTCTTGCCATAGCTTTTTGTGCCTTCTCTCCAGGTGCCTTCGTAAAGCACTTGTCCCTACGTGACAGTTGGCCTTTCCACGGCTCAATTTTTGCTGGCAGAGACAACAGATGGCTTTGCTCCGATCTGAGACACACACGTGAAAAAATTTCCAAACCGCTGAGCCCCCCTGGGGTGATGGCGCTACGGTGGCATCAGCAGCAGCTGACGTTGAAGGGCATGTGTGCTCCCTGGCCATAGCTGGCGATACATGGCACCGGACACTGCCCCCAGCTGTTTCTGAGGACGAGCTCCCTCTGCTTCTATCATGGAGTCGTCTCCTCCTACTCCTCTCTGACTCCTCCTCTGAACTGTCCCCCTGGTCATCTCCTCTACCGGGAACATATGTGGTATCCGTATAATCGTCATCATAATCCTCCTGGCCAGCTGCGCTTTCCTCAGACACCTCCTGAAGTGCACCAACTTCAGGTGGTCCACCATCATCCCCATCCACACACGTTACGTCCATACTATCGCCACCTAACTCAGACGTATGAGGTGGTGTACCTGCGCCTTCTTGTTGTTGTTGCAGCAGTGGCTGGGAATCAGTGATTTCACCACCACCACCAAATAACTCCTGCGAAGTGTCAAATGCAGCGGATGTGGTGCTTGTTGTATTGCTGGTGGCTGCGGGAGATGAGGTGTTCTGTGTTAAATACTCAATCACCTCCTCACGATTTTGGGAAGTGATGGCACGTGCCTTCTTCTGAGCACTGTATTTTGGGGCAGGTCCGCATGAAATCACAGCAACACCACCTCGCACAGCCACAGACCTGCCGGTGCCTGGTGGCCTTCCTCTGGGTCTGCCTCTACCTCTTCCTCTACCTGGTTTGTCCATTTTGTCCATCTCGGGGGTATGCTAGCTATATGCAGTGAGGTGGGTTCTCACTCAACACAACAGGAAGTTAGATGCAGTGAGGTGGCCAGGTGGGTTCACACTCAACACAACAGGTAGTTAGATGCAGTGAGCTGGGTTCACTCAACAGTAAAGGTACTTAAAATGCAGTGAGGTGGGTTCTCACTCAACACAACAGGTAGTTAGATGCAGTGAGGTGGCCAGGTGGGTTCACACTCAACACAACAGGTAGTTAGATGCAGTGAGCTGGGTTCACTCAACAGTAAAGGTACTTAAGATGCAGTGAGGTGGGTTCTCACTCAACACAACAGGTAGTTAGATGCAGTGAGGTGACCAGGTGGGTTCACACTCAACACAACAGGTAGTTAGATGCAGTGAGCTGGGTTCACTCAACAGTAAAGGTACTTAAGATGCAGTGAGGTGGGTTCTCACTCAACACAACAGGTAGTTAGATGCAGTGAGGTGGCCAGGTGGGTTCACACTCAACACAACAGGTAATTAGATGCAGTGAGCTGGGTTCACTCAACACAAGGCTAGGTATATGCAGTGATGAGGTGGGTTAAGTAAACACAACAGGTACTGGGTAGTTAGATGCAGTGAGCTGGGTTCACTCAACAGTAAAGGTACTTAAGATGCAGTGAGGTGGGTTCTCACTCAACACAACAGGTAGTTAGATGCAGTGAGGTGGCCAGGTGGGTTCACACTCAACACAACAGGTAGTTAGATGCAGTGAGCTGGGTTCACTCAACAGTAAAGGTACTTAAGATGCAGTGAGGTGGGTTCTCACTCAACACAACAGGTAGTTAGATGCAGTGAGGTGGCCAGGTGGGTTCACACTCAACACAACAGGTAGTTAGATGCAGTGAGCTGGGTTCACTCAACACAACGCTAGGTATATGCAGTGATGATGTGGGTTAAGTAAACACAACAGGTACTGGGTAGTTAGATGCAGTGAGCTGGGTTCACTGAACAGTATACAGTAAAGGTACTTAAGATGCAGTGAGGTGGGTTCTCACTCAACACAACAGGTAGTTAGACTTAGATGCAGTGAGCTGGGTTCACTCAACACAACGCTAGGTATATGCAGTGATGAGGTGGGTTAAGTAAACACAACAGGTACTGGGTAGTTAGATGCAGTGAGCTGGGTTCACTCAACACAAAGCTAGGTATATGCAGTGATGAGGTGGGTTAAGTAAACACAACAGGTACTGGGGTATATGCAGTACTGGGTAGTACAATGTGCAGCTCCCTGTCACACACACAGGCAGTCAGTCACTGAATGTGCTGGGCTGCTGGCAGTGGCACACACACTATCAATTAGCAAGGCTGTGCATGCAACAAAAGTGTCAGAAAAAAAAATGTACAGGTTGAGCTCTGAAAAGAGCTGTTGCTGGGTGCTTTAAAAGCAATATTAATCAGTCAGGAACAAGCAAAGCAGCCTAGAACCTAACTAATCTGTCCCTAAGAGAAAAAGTCTGCAGCAGCTGTCCCTTTCCTCTCTCTAGCAGGCACACGAGTGACTGTAATGGCCGCCGGAGGCTGCCTTATATAAGGGGGGGTGGGGCTCCAGGGCTTACTGTAGCCTGAATGGCTACAATGTGCCTGCTGACTGTGATGCAGAGGGTCAAAGTTGACCCTCATAGTGCATTATGGGGCGAATCGAACTTCCGGAAAAGTTCGCCTGGCGCAGGCGAACGCGAACCCCCAATGTTCGCCTGGAACCGTTCGCCGGTGAACCGTTCGGTACACCTCTAACCGCCGCAGCCCTGCCCCACACGCGTCTGTCAGCGCGTATCTCCGCCTCTCCCCCGCCCCTCTCAGTCTTCCTTCACTGAGAGGGGCGGGGGAGAGGCGGCGATGCGCCGCTGATAGACGCGACTAGAGGCAGGGCTGCAGCCGTTAGCCATGCCTCTAGGAGCAGCAAAATCTGTGCCCCTGCTAATACGTGCCCCTGCTAACTATGAGCTCTGAATCGAGAATTATTCTTGCTTCAGTGTCTCTTTAAGCCACTAGCAAACAAGGAAATATTCAGATTAATTTTGGCAGCATGTTTTCACCTAATTTTTGGTAATTTTTCAGTTGCAGAGTGCTGAAAAGTTCTTTTAAATAAAAAATGAAAAATTAACTTCTAGGAGAAAACTTAGGAGAAAAAGGGAATTGGATCGGGTCCAGTAAGTCAGGTCACGGGAATATACTAGTTGCAATACTACAGCAAGTTGCTAGTGTCATTCGGATTAAACTGGTGTTTTGGCGTGTAAGCGTGTACTCATGTGCACGCTCTCGTGCACTCGTGTACTTACGCTCACGGCCTAAGTCTCCAAAGCCTGAACGTTCATGCACACACCATTATGCACCTCATTTCTTAGAAGCTGGTCTCTGTGCGCTTACATGGGCATGGTGTAACGATTGTGGAATCGTATTCGCGGTCAGCGCACCAGACGTGCGCTGACGCGGCGGATTTCCTCCACAAGCGTATATTTGAGGACACCCAGGCTAGGTGCTATGCACCCGCAGAGGGCAATTCCCTCCAGCAGATGGCGATGTAGAGTGCAGGCGAACACAGTCGCTGCACAGCCACAGATGCCAGATGGGAATTGTACAGATCCAGGACAAGGTACGATCAGGCAGGGCTGGATAGCCCACAAGAAACAGAGCAAAGGGACAGAACCAATGTGTGTCCACCAAACTAGTCGCCACCCAGCGACGGTGAACACACAACGGCGGAAACGAAGTGGGAATGCAATCGCAAGAATGGCGATTGCCGACAGAGACACAAGACTGAGCAAAACAGGGCACGAGGGTAGCAAAGGCACAGCAAATACAATGAGGAGATATGGAAAATAACAAACGCTAGCTAACCGCGAACACCGCACTCATTCGCAACAGTGCACGCGGTTATGCGCGGTCTCCACGTGATAAGCACAATAGAGACAAGCACGCCTAACTAACCATTAACAGACAAACATGAAACAGAGGACGCGAGCGCTTGCTTAACGGTTACCTCACCGAGCCTCCAGCAAGCGTAGCAGACAAGACAGACACACGAAAACAGGGACAAGCAAGAGACAGGATCCACAGCACTAGCGAAAGTGGCTAGCATGATCCAGGTACAGAGTAGCAGAACAGAAGGATCTACAGCGCTAGCGAAAAGTGGCTAGCGCGATCCCAGGAGACAGAACAGAAGGATCCACAGCGCTAGCGAAAAGTGGCTAGCGCGATCCCAGGAGACAGAACAGAAGGATACACAGCGCTAGCGAAAAGTGGCTAGCGTGATCCAAAGAGACAGATCAGAAGAGATAGCTGGTAGCAACCGCTGCACCAGCTATGCTCTAAGAACAGAGATCAGACCCATTTCCTGTCGACCACCGTTGGGACAGGACAATGGCAACAGAACAAACAAACAGATAATACAACCTGACTGGGCTAGAAGGGGAGCCTAAAGCAACCCCCAGGAATTAACTATACTAGATAGCAATGGCTGACACTCCAGCAGTGTCCATCAGGAACAGACCATGGAAGGGAAATGACCAGCAAAGCCTTCTGGGAAACATAAAGCTCTTATAGTGCCAGTCATCAAAGAAGGCAGGTTGGGGATTTGCATAACGAATGTATGCAAATTCCCCAGCAAGAGAACAGACCAGAAACTTGCAATGGAAAGACAGGTCTCTGTTCCAGAGACCTGCAGCCCACAGACTAGAGGAATGGACAAACAGCTGTCTACCTGTGCAGCCAGCTGAGCGGATCATCACACATGGACACCTGTCTTTGGCCGTTGTTGGATCCGCAGCACATGAGTTACTGTGACAGTAATGCTTCATTTTACATATGCAGCATTCTTTATTAAAGGTTTTACAAAGCTATGATCTAATTTTGTAGCTGACGGACGTGCTTTGATGGCAGATGTTTGTTGTTTAGAGTCATGTAAAATTCATCTTATGCCGCACCCCTGGTGGGCCCTGATACAAACATTGTCACTTTGTCTTATGTCTTCAGTGGAGATGGCCCTCACACTGAGTAACTAGAGACTAGTCCAACCGAAGGTTGAAGAATTAATGTCACACCGAGGTGCAAAGTTTTCCCATGCAAGCCAGCTGTAACCTAACCTATATACTGCTAACTGTGTGAGAGCATGAAGGGAAAACACAACAATTGAACAGCTTTAAAGAGAATCTGAAGCGAGTATAAAACTCGCTTCTTCTCTTATATTCAGCAGGGGCATGTGTGCCCCTGCTAAACCGCCGCTATTGCGCCGCACAACGGGGGTCCCTTACCACCCAAATCCCCTCCGTCCTCGCCGGGGATCTCTTCCGCATTGAGGCAGGGCTAACGGCTATAGCCCTGCCTCACGTGCGTCTGTCAGCGTGTATCTCCGTCTCTCCCCTGCCCCTCTCAGTCTTCCTTCACTGAGAGGGGCGGGAGAGAGGCGGCGATGCGCCGCTGATAGACTCGCTGTGAGGCAGGGCTGCAGCCGTTAGCCCTGCCTCTAGGAGCAGCAAAATCTACGACAAATTTGGTTGTTGATTTTGCAGGGGGGGGGGGGAATTGGGGGGTAAGGGACCCCCGTTGTGCGGCGGGATAGCGGCGGTTTAGCAGGGGCACACATGCCCCTGCTGAATATAAGAGAAGAAGCGAGTTTTTTACTCGCTTCAGTGTCTCTTTAAAGTGAACCAGAGACAAAGCATCCTCATGTAGTTTACCATATATGTCAGTGGGAACATTAGAGAAAACACCTACCCTGCTCTCTGTTTCATTATTTACTGTTCAGACTGCTTCTTATCAGCCCTGATAAAATCCTCGACTGAGCATTCAGTCTGGCTTTGTTCAGGAATCTTTATAGCTGAGTCTGTCTTCTGTGCTGTCTTTTTAAGCCCAAGCCTGCCCCCTTCTGGCTCTGCTCAGGAATCACTATAGCTGAGTTATTATAGCAAAGCCAGACTGAATGCTCAGTCGGGGATTTTATCAGGGCTGATAAGAAGCAATCTGAACAGAAAATAATAAAACAGTGAGCAGGGTAGGCGTTTCCTCTAATGTTCTCACTGATATATATGGTAAAATACATGAGGACGCTTTGTCTCTGGTTCACTTTAACAAAAATTTCCTCAGAAACTGAAATCACTGACTGTCAGTGGTGGTTCCCAGAACCGATGGAATGGAGATTAAAAATGAAAAATAAAACTTGACAAATTGTAGTATTTGCAAACTGTATTATACATAGTTATAGATTGCTATAATGAGGCAAAACGATCTACTACCTGACCTTGCTTGTTCATAGCAGGAGCCAGATTACTATTATCATTTAGTATTTATATAGCACCGACATCTTCTGCACTGTTGTACGGAGTGTATATCCTCACTTATCTGTCCCTCAGAGGGGCTCACAATCTAATCCCTACCATAGTCATATGTCTTTGTATGTATCATGTAGTGTACAGTATGCATTGTAAACTAGGGCCAATTTAGGGAGAAGCCAATTCATTTATCTGTATGTTTTTGGGATGTGGAAGGAAACTGGAGTGCCCAGAGAAAACTCACACAGACACGGGGAGAACATACAAACTCTGTGCTGATAGTGCCCTTGCTGGGATTTGAACTGGAGACCCAGCACCGCAAGGCGAGAGTGCTAACCTCTACACCAATGTGCTGCGAGGTAGGGTGACCAAACACCCTAATAAAGTATTAGAAAGAGACAATAGGAGCCCAAGCGGTGCAGTATGTCATCAGAAGAGTGATGGAAAACAAAAAGGATTAGGGTACTCACAAAGGAAGGTGTTACAAGGTTGGCTGAAAGCAGGTGGAAATACAGTATATAAACCCGACTCCACTCGGGTGTCGGGCTGGAGCTGGATGTGGTCGCACTCTTTGAAAAAACAACAAAGGTCCTATCGATGGCAAAGCCACTGGATACCAACGTACACCCCTCCCACAGGGCGGTGAAAAGCACAAAGGGGGTAAGAGGTGCCCAGAAGTAGATAACACTGAGTTAAAGGGAACCTAAACTGAGAAGGATGTGGATTTTTCCTTTTAAAACAATACCAGTTGCCTGACTCTCCTGCTGATCCTTTGTCTCTAATACTTTAAGCCAGAGCCCCTGGCCTCAACAAGCATGCATATCAGGTGTTCTGACTGAAGTCAGACTGGATTAGCTGCATGCTTGTTTCAGGTGTGTGATTCAGCCACTACTGCAGCCAAAGAGATCAGCAGTAATGACAAGCAACTGGTATTGTTTAAAAAGGAACCACCCATATCCCTCTCAGATAAGGTTCCCTTTAAAAACAGCTAAAAATAGAAAAATAGAGGTGGCTTACCTCAATAACAACAGACAACACGTTTCGTGGGTCTGAGCCCACTTCCTCAGTGCCTACAAACATCAGTTACAAGGAGCTCAGTGTTTTAGCACATTGATACAACTGTACACACATATATATAAAAAATAAATATTATAAATTCAAAGAGAGTGCTGCAGGGGGCAGATTTCTCACTAGGCACAGAAGACTGTAGTCTGCAAATGCCAATATTGCAGGCCATTGCTTACTGGCATCAGTATTGGCATTGGGGCCATTTCTAGGGGCTTCTATTATTTCATAGGCCTGGGACCCTCTACAGATTGCTGATCACAGCATCAATTGCTCAGCATTTTGCTAGCGTTTTTTAAAGCGATCTCGGCAGCAATTCCCGGTGTTTTGGGTAAGCTGGTTGTTTCTGGGTAGAACAATCACTTTAAAAAATGGCTATATATAGCTATTACAAACAATTTTACAGTGATCGTGTACTTAACACTGAATTGCCTTTTGGCCAAATCACAATTGCTCCAGTGGGCTGACCTCCATCCATTTCCATTGGCAAAGCGCTGTATTGGGATACGCTCAGTCTACAAAACCATCCCCCACTGAGTCCTCTTTTGCAAATCGTGCTGTTCACCCATTTCCTGGCACCCTTTTATGATGTATTTGAATCTTGTAGGAAAGATTCATACTCAATGGTGGGTGTGGAAGAAGGGTTTGAATCAATGACAGCGCTTGTTGGAATATTCAAATTGATTGCTGCTGTAGAGAGGCATTTTATATTTAGGACTCCAGTCAGCAGAGACTTAAAGTGGATCCGAGATGAACTTTTACTCATTGCATAATTGTGTTCCTTTCCTATTGTTTATAGGGCATTCCTCAAGCCAAATACTTTTTTGTTTTTGTTTTATTACTCTAATTACCTATAAACTAAACAAGCCACGCCCACAGGTTTTCAGAGAGCCAAGGCACTTTCAGACAGTAGCAAGGGCTCATGGGAGCTCAGTTTGGACAGGAGGAGGGGGAGGTATTACTAGCCAGAGATTTCAGAGGCAGAGGAGATTAGGTTTTTTTTGCTCAAGATGCAGATAAGCCTGCCTCTGTTTAATGTTTACAAACAACATGGCTGCTGTCATTGTATCACAGGAAGAAATAAGCATACAGTATTCTATTAAAGCTGTTTGCAGCTAGATTTGCTGTGTAAACTATCTAAACTTTAGATAAGATATATAGACAAGTTACTTGTTATAGTTAGTTTTTCATCTCGGATCCGCTTTAAGGATTATTCAAATTTGCCAGTGTGTCTGTAGATAAAATGCCTGGAGCAAAACTGATTGAGCTGAACTTTATTATTGTTCATATATTACTTGATTAGGTATTATGGGTAAGAAGTTATTGTCTTTCACTTGCTAGCATGGCTTCCACTTCCAGGATAATGGTAGGAGAAATTTCTGCTCATCCCTATGCTCACCCCTATATAGATCCCCATTGTCTGTCCCAGGCTTTAGGCGGGGATTTAATAATTTGACCTCAGGTTTTGTTCACACTTCTGGAAGGAGAACTGAGGAAGGAGTTCTGCATCTGCTCCAGCAATCAGGACCTGAGTCTGCTGCTGAGACATTGTGCTCTATTCACAAAACTTCTCATAAATGACTTATCTATCACCTAATTAATAAAAATAACCTTTCAGCACATTTACAAGCAAAATAATCACTCAAAGTAAGTTGTTCCTGATTAACTTCATTTCAATATTACTTTTCTTACCTTAATTGAATTATATTTTTGTTCTTTGGGTACTTAAAGGGACTCCGAGCTCTAATTAAAATCAAAATCTGAACTTACCTGGGGTTTTCTCCAGCCCGCCGTAGATTGGGAGGTCCCTCGAAGTCCATCTGGCTCTTCTCCCAGGGCCTGGTCAGAAATGGCTCCCCGGCGGCTCCCGGCGGACTGGGCCCGAGTGTCGGGCTCCTCTTCCTGAAAGGTGCCGTTTGTCGTCACCACGCCGGCCACCTCGCATCATCACGGCGTCCGGCGTGACAGTATGGCGCATGCGCGATTAAACCGCGCATTAACCTACTGTCACGCCGGCCGCCGTGATGATTTTAATTAGAGCTCGGAGTCCCTTTAAAAAAGTAACATAGATAGGTGAAAACAGAGGAAAACAGGTGAAAAAGCTTTGTGAATGTAACATACACTATGGCCCATATGCTATTAACTCCTAGGAGATAATTTTCATCTTCTCTTTAAACTAACATTGAAGCATTTTACAACTGAAAAAAACCCCAAAAAGTTGGTGAAAAAGTTGCTATCAAAATTATTTTCTTTCTTGCTGGTGGTTTAAAAAACATTTTATGACTAGGGCCCATTTGCAATTAACTTGTTCACCCGAGTTATCGCCTAGGAGATCATTTTCATCTTCTCTTTAATTTTTTAGCACTTTACGATTGAAAACGTACCCAAAAGTTGATGAAGAAGTACTATTAAATTTATTTTGAGTATTTTGTTGCTTACTGGTCACTTAAAAGCCATTTAAGACAAGTTATGGAAATATGACCTAGGAGAAAACTCAGGAGAAAAAGTGAATTGCATGGGCCTATATAGGACAAGAAAAAGAGCTTTCCCCATAGAAAATAGCACCACTCATTGGTATGGTGAAAGATATAATGCTACTTTAATATGAAAATCGCAGGTATAATATATCTCCAAATTAAAAATGCCCCTAAAAGGCTGTCACAGCTGTCACCAATGAAATGAATAACCTAATCATCATAATATGGTAATAAAATCGACCAATCGGCTGCATGACGAATAAGGTAAAAACGGTTATTACAGTAAAAACTTCGTTGGACTTTTCTCTCCTTTTCAATTATTTTATTTTCTTGCTGCTCATCCTGACATATTATTTGATAGGCCGGGATCAATAGTCTTGCCATGTCCGCTGAAGTTAAAGTAATTGTAATTTTACAAGCTCTTCTCTCTGGAGCCCATCATATGTTGATTGGTCAAGACAGCTTCTTAACAGAGATGTGTAGCGAAGCAAATGGCTCTGCTGTTTAAATGCCACAGCCAGGAATGCTAACTAAGCTGTGAAATGCCCTGTCTGAGCATTGCAGCTCCTGTATGACTGCGGTCTGCTAGTGCAAGCCTGGAAACCTTTACAGTCTAGCTTTCTGTTACCTCTGTTATAGTGTCTGTTTTTATTGCGTATGTTTTATTTGTGAATCTTGACGTAAAAAATAAAACATCTGAATATACTACTTTATATATCACCTTAGTGCAGTTGCCTACTTTTTTTCTCTTGAGTTTTTCCATCCTTATCAGTGAAATAACTTTTTAACACACTGAAAAAGTTGTTTCTGATAAACGTAACTTTGATATTCCTGTTTCCAGCTTATATTATTGTATTGTGCTGGGCAGGGATGCTCATTTGGATTTTGCAGAATTGAAAATTACACATTTTCAATCGGAAAATAATATTTCCAAACGGAAATCAGAAAATGGAACTCAGAAATCGGATTTTGGTGGAAATACCGCATTACCACAACTTGGTATTCTCGGTAACAATTTCAGAACAATCACAGAACTCTGAAGCATTGGACCAAAAGAGGATAAAGAAAAAACTTGGAAGTATTTGGCCAATCAGAGAATGCAAAAAATAACCCAAAAAGATACTCCTCAGGACTCAGAAATTACTCGGATTTCGGCAGAAATACCGCATTACAGCGACTCTATAATTTTAGGCCAATCACAGAACTCGGAAGCATTGGACCAATCAGAGAATGCAGCAACAACTCAGAAGTATTTGGCCAGTCAGAGAATGCAAAGAATAACGTAAAAAAGGCTGCTTGGAAATCGGAACTCGGAAATCTATCAGAAATGGGAAATCAGTGGAATCGGTAATTGGCATTGGTGGAAATCTGATTTTCCATGGAATCAGCATTTCGGACCATCCCTAGTGCTAGGTGCTGAAAAGGTGTTATGTATGCTGCCTACAGCCAGAGCCTAAAGCTTGGCCACTTCGGGCTTTGGCCTGCCAATATGTGAAGTGGCCATCCACTGCAGCCAATGTAGAAACAAACTGTATGTAACGTACGTGTTCAGGTTTGGACGGCCAGAATGGGAAATTACAGGACCCGCCGGCCAAGTCCCAAAAAAGAAGCACATGTTTCAGTAGAGCAATCTGTATTAAACATCTCCCCTCCCCTGCTCCTTGCCTCCTGTGTCCTACATTCATCATGAGAGTCTCATGTCTATCTCCAGGGTGAAAATATACCGGACAACCCATCCCTGTGCCTGAACTCCCTCCCTCCCTGCTGTGTGTATGTGGGCGGGTGCTCTCCGACTTTTATTGCAGCCTGTGCCAGCGGTATTTGTGTCCATAACACAGGCTGAAAGCTGGAGACATCTCACACACACACGCACACGCAGACACACACACACGCAGACGCACATACAGCAGTGAGAGAGAGTGCAGGCACAAGCATGGGCTGCCCTGTATATTTCTTCCCTGGAGACAGAGGTGAGAGAACACAGGGGGCAAAGGGAAGGGGGAAGGGAATGCAAACACCTCTGCTGAACTTGTACTGTTTTGTCCGCTGCTGCACTCCGCTAAGGCCTCTCTTCAGGACTTGGCCGACTCTTTTCAGGTCGCATTCTGGCAGACCAACATCTGAAAGGATGAAGTGTTTCTTGCATTGGCTGCATCAGTGGGCCGCTTTGCATATTGGCTGGACAGTCCCCGAAGTGGACAACTTCCTGATCTAAGCCGTAATATAGAGAAGTGGTTTCGGCGACATTGGCGTCAATTCACCAGAGGTTACCAACCTATTTATCTCTTGGGAGGTAATTTACCTCCTGTGATATCTCCAAATAGCAATTCTCCAGAATTATAGGGGAAAATATCGACAGAGAGAAATGCAAGAGATAAATGTGAGATAAGTATGAGATTTGGCCTCAATTCACTAAGATTTATCAAACACTTTATCAAACGTTTGATAATTTACCTCATGTGTAAAATCTAATTTTGAATTCACTAAAGTGTTAAATATTTATCAAATGTTTTATTGATAAAACGTTCAATAAATATATAACATAATATAACACCTTAGTGAATTAAAAAATCGTTTTTACCCATGAGGTAAATTATCAAACGTTTGATAAAGTGTTTGATAAAGCTTAGTGAATTGAGGCCTTTTAAGTGATAGTTAGTAGTTAGTTTTTTTCCAAATCACAATTCACCAGGGAAGAAAGGGGGTGTGGCCATTCGTTATTTTTTCATCTCTTTATCCCCTGAATGAACCTGGAGATATCGTGGTTTTCACACAGCAGCTGCTGCTGTGGAAGATGGAGCCTTTTGAGCTTACTCTGTTATGCCTGGTGCACATCAAAAACCGCTAGCAGATCCGCAAAATGCTAGCAGATTTTGAAACGCTTTTTCTTATTTTTCTGTAGCGTTTCAGCTAGCATCTTGCGGTTTTGTGAAGCATTTTTTGTGTAGTAGATTTCATGTAGTGTTAAAGTAAAGCTGTTACTGAAAAGCTACTGTAACAAAAACCGCCTGGCAAACCGCTCTGAAGTGCCATTTTTCAGAGCGGTTTGCATTTTTCCTATACTTAACATTGAGGCAGAAACACCTCCGCAATCCAAAATCTGCAGCAGCCCGGGAGTATGCATTTCTGCAAAATGCCTCCCGCTCTGGTGTGCACCAGCCCATTGAAATACATTATCCAAGCGTATCCGCAGCTGCAAGCGGATCGCAAAACGCAGCCGAACCGCTCTGGTGTGCACTAGGCCTTAGAGCTTGCTTCTATTATGAGGAGACGAAGACGCAGGGGGAGGGTCTGTTTAATCGCCCCTCGTATTTTTCGTGAGAGACAGTTCTTGATAATTTTACTGAGACAGAGGTGGTGAAGAAGTTCAGACTCACTCGTGATATGATTTATGATATGATCCGTCAGTAAAAGGCGGGAATACTCTGGTCAGGTAGTGGTAAAACTCCGCCTCCTACCCACAATGCTTCACTTTCAAGCTTACAGAGAGGAAAAGTATCCCATGAAAATCATTAATACCGATTACCTAACTCTCTGCTTTCTCACACTTTCCTCATGCATATCTCTCCATTATCCTCTGCTATCGAACACTTTTCTCTCTGTCCTCTCACACTGGTGAATTGACTCCAGAGTGTTAAAATACCTCGTGAGATAAACTACCTACCTTTTTTCTCTTAGTAAATCCTCTCTGGTGAATTGACGCCATTGCAATGATGGTGAGATAACTCATAAGATAATTTTTGTTCATCAGAGTCGATGTTCCAGTAAACATGCAGGACTGATTATTCCTCATTTGTTATGGATGTGACTCTATAAATTATATCCCCACTGGTATATCTGACATTAGGAATTATGCAAATCAGTTTTCCTGTTATAAAATCACTAATTAGTGTCTGAATCTGACATGATAGGTTTACTCCAGTGCCAGCTTCACTCTCTAAAGATTATAAAACCACTCTGCAATTCCACAGGTGCCCTTTATAGAGGAATCTGTTTATCAACACAAGTAAAAAAAAAATCGGATGTGTTTTAATTGTTTTTACGTTGACCCTTAAAGAGGGACTGTAACCAAGGATTGAACTTCATCCCAATCAGCAGCTGATACCCCATTTTCCATTAGAAATCTTTACCTTTTCTCAAATAGATCATCAGGGGGATCTGTATGGCTGATATTGTGGTGAAACTCTTCCCACAGTGTATACATAGTATAACCAAATATCTTTGAAATACAACTATAAAAAAAATATGATGAACAACATTTTATTATATCAGTGGATATAAAATATCAATGGGCATTTAAATTTGCCAGGCTCTATCTTGCCCCAGCAGTGTGTACATGAAAAAAAGGGTGCCAGGAAAGAAGGGCCCAGCTGGATAACGAATTTTCAATAACGATAGACATCATTAACAAACTTGGATAATGATAAATACAGTTTTAAAACAGACTGGAGATGATAACGAAAATATATTATTGTTAAAAATTGTTACATAATTCAACAATACAGCTTAACCCAACCCTACTCTCATGTAGAACCCTCCCGTGGTGGTGCCTACAACTAACCACTCCCCTGGTGGTACCTAACCACCCCCTGGTGGTGCCTAACCCTAACCGCCCCCTGGTGGTGCCTAACCCTAACCACCCCCTGGTGGTACCTAACCTTAAAGTGGACCCAAATTAAAAATACAAGATTTCAGAAATGAAATTTATTTTCTAAATTATAATAATAAATAGCAGCCTTTTTCAGCTGCATGATGACAAATATAAAATATTTTACATTTATTGGAGAAACTCCTCCTTTCCTTTCAAATTGCCGGGACAGAATCTGGCAGACTGGTGGAGCAGATGGTGTCCAGCAAAGGAGGAATTGCTAATGGCTGCCACCTGTATAACCCTAGTTATGAAAAGAGAAGGGTAAAAAGCATGCACTGAAATACTCATAGGCTTGAAGGAGTGTTTATTTATCTTTGTATGTGTCAGAGTGGTGCAACTACATATTTAGAATTTAAAAAAATGTTTGGTTTGGGTCCGCTTTAACCAACTCCCCCCCCCCCCCCCCCCAGTGTTTCCTACCCCTAACCGCCCCCTTGGTGGTGCCTAACCCTATCCACTCCCCCTGCAAAAACTCTTACACACATAGAAATGATAATATATTTGATATCCTAAAATCTGTACATAAAAACAAAATAATATGACAAATCACAATAACATTGCAAGCTTCTGAAACAATAACATATTTCAAAAACTTTAATGCTCTAATGTTCTTAACAATATTTATCAGGAGCCCTTTTTTCTGCTTTGGGCAGCATATTAATGATAAATGCATTAGAGTCTATGGCGGCACCCTTTTTGTCCACTAGCCGCCGGCGCCCTTTTTTCCCGCTACCCAGGCAGTGTTTTACAATGTTGATCCTAATATTGATCGACAAGTTTCTTGTTGGATTCCAGGAGTCAGAATGACTTTCCAGAACTTTTGCTGTGCATGGTGGTGGTTGCCAGCAGAAGTTACATTGCCATCTGTTAAATGGGAACATCAGATGTTTCCCTGCCATTCCTTGGCTGCATAATGAACATCTGGATGACAAGGAATGAGAGGCTGTGTGTCTTGTTTACACACCTCACTGGCTGAACTGAACTTTACTGAACACCGAGCATCACCAATCAATTCTCCCTGTCTGCCATTTGTGAGCAGTCTGTGCTGGTGGAAACGTTAGGTTACACCATTATATTAAATGTCTGTATTACTAGCATTGAAATAGTGCTGATATTTTATTTATTATAATCTTATTTTGATTTTTACATCTCATTTTAAAATGTGAGAAAAAATGATGTTGATTATTAATCACTTTGCTGTGCGTCCCACTTGATATCAATGTCCTATCTAGTAGCAAAGCTATTAGCTTCTTCCCATAGCTCAGTCTAAGAGCGTAGGCACTTGTGACTAATGTTGCCCGTCAGGGATCGGGAATCCGTTCCCTTGGGCGATATCGCTGGGCTGTACAGACACAAAATCAACTGTACAGATTACGATGCATTCTGTTGCTATGCGGGGGCAGAGGAATGAGGGAGCGTTGCATGCATGACATCATCCAGCAGGGGGGGGGGGGGGGGATCCAGCAGATGGGGGAAGATCAGTGTGCACAGTGCAATCGGTCATAGATCTGTGGGGAGGATCACTTGCGGGGCAGTGGTTGGGGCTACTCTACACATGTCTGACTATAGGCTGAGGCAGTCATTATCGGCCGCCTCAGCTATCTTTGATCATACGTCTGTACGTAGCTTTAGGAGCCTATAAAAATGGCTCTTGGTGCTCCACCTGTTGGTTTAAATGGAAAGATTTGTGTGTGTCAAGTCACTTTAGCTTGACTTTTACGTATTATATCTGTGTATTATAGTTAAGTTCATATGGGTGGTAAAACAACTCAGTCAGTGAGACTAAGTGGCTGAAAACCCGGATGGCTGCAGCTCTGGCGCTTTGAGTCCGCCAAGGAGAAAAGCGCAATATAAATGTTACATGTCTTGTCTTGTTTATTGCTGCATCCCAGTGTCCCCTGTAGTGTATCCCTGCATCCCAGTGTCCCCTGTAGTGTATTCCAGCATCCCAGTGTCCCCTGTTGTGTATCCCTGCATCCCAGTGTCCCCTGTAGCGTATCCCAGCATCCCAGTGTCCCCTGTAGCGTATCCCTGCATCCCAGTGTCCCCTGTAGCGTATTCCAGCATCCCAGTGTCCCCTGTAGCGTATCCCAGCATCCCAGTGTCCCCTGTAGCGTATCCCAGCATCCCAGTGTCCCCTGTAGTGTATTCCAGCATCCCAGTGTTCCCTGTAGTGTATTCCAGCATCCCAGTGTCCCCTGTAGTGTATTCCAGCATCCCAGTGTCCCCTGTAGTGTATTTCAGCATCCCAGTGTCCCCTGTTGTGTATCCCTGCATCCCAGTGTCCCCTGTAGCGTATCCCAGCATCCCAGTGTCCCCTGTAGTGTATTCCAGCATCCCAGTGTCCCCTGTAGTGTATTCCAGCATCCCAGTGTCCCCTGTAGTGTATTCCAGCATCCCAGTGTCCCCTGTAGTGTATTCCAGCATGCCAGTGTCCCCTGTAGTGTATTCCAGCATCCCAGTGCCCCCTGTAGTGTATTCCAGCATCCCAGTGTCCCCTGTAGTGTATTCCAGCATGCCAGTGTCCCCTGTTGTGTATCCCTGCATCCCAGTGTCCCCTGTAGCGTATTCCAGCATCCCAGTGTCCCCTGTAGCGTATTCCAGCATCCCAGTGTCCCCTGTAGTGTATTCCAGCATCCCAGTGTCCCCTGTAGTGTATTCCAGCATCCCAGTGTCCCCTGTAGTGTATTCCAGCATCCCAGTGTCCCCTGTAGTGTATTCCAGCATCCCAGTGTCCCCTGTAGTGTATTTCAGCATCCCAGTGTCCCCTGTAGCGTATTCCAGCATCCCAGTGTCCCCTGTAGCGCATTCCAGCATCCCAGTGTCCCCTGTTGTGTATCCCTGCATCCCAGTGTCCCCTGTAGCGTATTCCAGCATCCCAGTGTCCCCTGTAGTGTATTCCAGCATCCCAGTGTCCCCTGTAGCGTATTCCAGCATCGCAGTGTCCCCTGTAGTGTATTCCAGCATCCCAGTGTCCCCTGTAGCGTATTCCAGCATCCCAGTGTCCCCTGTAGCGTATTCCAGCATCCCAGTGTTCCCTTTAGTGCAGCCCTTGGCTGACACTAGTTTAGTACAGTGTTGCCAACTCATCCCTTTAATTACTGACACATCTAAGTTATACAGGTTCTGGGGCTACTTACACATAATCAGTGCCTTAACTGCATCTACCTAGCCACGAAACCTGTAAAATTCATATGTGTCAGTAATTAAAGGGATGAGTTGGCAACACTGGTTTAGTACCTGCTCCTGGTTACATCCTGCTTTTTCTTGTTCTTCCTCCGTTCCCTAAAGTACCTGTGTGTAAGTGGAGGTGAGGGGGCAATACAAGTAAACTTGCCTGGGGCATTGAATAGGTCACAAAGGACAAGAGATATCCAAAAAATGGACTTTAATTAATGAAAAGATAAAATGCAAACTTTGTAAAATAAGCACAGTTACTTGCCCCCTAATGAGATGCTGCGGAGAAGTGTGCAGCATCTTGAAACTTTCAAACTAATTGGAAACCGCCAGCATCATTTAGCATTGATTGATTTTTGAATGATACTTGCGTTTTATCACAGAAACTGCTGAGAAAAAAACAGCTTCACAAAGATATGATATTGCAACAGAAATTAACATTCACTAAGCTTCAGCAGCACTGGATATTCATCTGTAATTGTTAGATAAAAAGCTGTTAGATCCATGCTTCCAGATTTGTTTTTTTCTTTAAAGCCTTGTCACAAGATAACTGATCTTTTTGTGCTTTAACTTCTTGTAATTCTCAGGCAAAATTATCTCAAGATTTATTATGCCTATTAGGATGAGTTGTCTGGAAGTGCAGTTTCCGTTCACGTTGGAATTATCAAATATTCCAAAACTAATATACACTGTGGGTGCTCTTCTTTACTGACTTCAACAGGAGTAAAACCAAAGACTAGATATGAGTCATGTTATTTTAGATAGTTTTCCCTTTTATCTAGCCTCCCCTCAAACTGTATTGCCCCCCTTCAATCGGTAATGCATGGGGCAGCCATACTGATCAACTGCTCTCACTGTAGCACCTCCACATCTCCCCTCTGAAAATCCCTTCACTGGCTCCCCATCTGCTTCAGGATCAACCTAAAAAAATCTGTGGTTGGCCTGCAAATCTGTGCACAGGACGAGCCCGACCTATATCTCCAATCTTGTTGACAGGCACATAACGGCCTGCCCCCCTCTGATCATGCAATGACCTGCACCGTGCATATCTCACTCCCATGCTTGATTGCAGGACTTCACTAGTGCTGCCCCCACTCTCTGGAACTTACTCCTACCAGCAATCAGATTCACCCACACCTTTAATACCTTCAAACAAGCCCTCAAGACTCAACTTTTCATGCTCACCTACCCCACTTCCCTCGCATCAGTACCATAATATGTTCTGCTGGGCACCCTCTTAACACACTCACCTATAGTCTCTACCCTCACCCTTTAGATTGTAAGCCTCTGGCTTACCAGCTTGATTATGCAATCTCATTTTCTAATACCCCTAGAATGGGCTCTTATCTATTCTTACCAAAGACACTGAACTACTGTTATCATAGACATTTGCATGATCTTGTTTTGTTGAGAACTCCTTGTTTCTCCTACCTTGTATGTTATTTATCTATTGTGCAGCGCTGCATAATATGTTGGCACTTTGAAAATACAACAAATAATAATAAATAATAATTCACATTTTTTTTAAATGTTGCTACTATTAGTCTGTGGATCACCACCTTCCAGGCTTCTTATTGATTCTTAAAGAGACTCAGAGACGATTCTTAAGCTAGTTTTATTATTTACCCGGGGCTTCCTCTAGCCCCATAAGCATGGCTGCGTCCCTCGCCGTCCTCCTGCGATCTCCCGTTCAGCTGCAATTCTGTTGTTTAACTGCTTGCGGCATTCCAACACACTCCATACAATGCATTATCACAAATGTGCGTGTTACAGGGTCATAGCTCCCAACTGTCCCTCTTTGGGAGCCCTGTCCCTCTGTCCCTCTTTCCTCCTCATTTGTCCCTCTTTCAGAACTTTGTCCCTCTTTCTATGTAAATATATATATTTTTCTACTAAAAAACGTGTTTGATTGACTCTAAACTTTATTCCCATCCTTTAAATTGATATATTACTAAATTTAAAGTGTTAATATAAAGGAAAATGAACCAGGATTGAAAGGACCAGTGTGGTTTGAATTATAAAACAACATATTTTTCTCATGAAATCTTTATGGTATACATGACTAGTGGTGTGACGAGGATGTGATCAGGGGTGTGGCAGGGGCGTGGCTTAAGTGTCCCTCTTTATCATCTCAAAAAGTTGGGAGGTATGCAGGGTGCAACTCAACACCCCTGTAAAACAAGCTGATCACGACTTATTACATTTATACTACTTGTCACATTCACACCATGCAACCCTTCCCCTCCTTCCAGAACCTGCACGAGCCAAAACCACTTCCAGGTAGGTTTCTTTGTGAGTGATTTTTTTATGTAATTACTTTCTTTTCTATGCATCTTAAAGAGAGTCTGAAGCCAGATTAAAAATGGCTTTTTAGCTTATATTCAGCAGAGGCATGTTTGCCCCTGCTAAAACGCTGCTATCCCGCGGCATAACGAGGTGTCTTTACCCCCCAAATCTCCCTGCTACCTCCAGGAAGCGCTTCTGTGTGAGGCAGGGCTATGAGCTGCAGCCCTGCCTCTCACACGTCTGTCAGCGGCGGATCTCCACCTCTCCCCCGCCCCTCTCAGTCTGCCTTCACTGAGAGGGGCGGGGGAGAGGCGGAGATCCGCCGCTGACAGACGCGTGTGAGGCAGGGCTGCAGCTCATAGCTCTGCCTCACACGGAAGCGCACAGGGGCAGCAAAATCCACAACCAAGTTGGTTATGGATTTTGCAGGTGGGATTTGGGGGGTAAAGACCCCTCGTTATGCCGCGGGATAGCGGCATTTTAGCAGGGGCAAACATGCCCCTGCTAAATATAAGCTAAAAAGCCATTTTTAATCTGGCTGCAGACTCTCTTTAAAGGTAAAAATAAGGAAAAAATTAAAAAGAAAAAAAATTAAGAAAAAAAGTAAACTGTTGCCCAGTGTGAACTGCTAGTTTATGAGTTCAGCAAATGGATGTACAGCTATAATAATATTTGACATATATTTTAACACAGAGAGCTCTAGGAAAAAAATCTTCAGCTATGGTGTTTTAAAAATACAGACAAATACAATATTCAGTGTGTTCACTCAATTTGGTGCATATGATAAAGTAAGCATTTAGATAAGCATTAATAATAAATATGCCCTGGAGGATGACAGTAGCTGAAGCGCCCAGCGTGCAAAACTCTCGAAAGCCAGAGAAGCCATTCCTGCAAGTAAGCAGAACACAGTGTCAGCCATATATAGTAAAAGTATAGAATAATTCTTCATCTGTCACTAATTATACACTGATCGACCACAGACTTAGGCCCTTTTTACACTATTGCGATGTGGTAAAGTTGTGTTAAGCAATTTTACAGCAAGGGGCTGCTAAGTAAATGAAAGTTTATGGAGACTTTTATACTTAATGCGATGTAATACTCAAGTCGCTGCAATCCCGATGTGTTGTCAACCGCATGATCCATGTCTACTGCACGGATTGAGCAGTAATGTAAGTCTAAGGCTATGCAGTAAGTGTAAATGAGGGAGCGCGCAATGCGACGCGACACGCATGCGCGGACTGATGGGAATCCCGGGTGACATACTTCAGTATGCCACTGAAGGAAGGCGGGCCTATGCATATAACCCTGTAGGCACACTCTGCAGTAGTATGGTTCATATGATGCGGTGATCGCATGGCAGTCTCTCCTGCTGTGGGATATCCACACTGCACAGGTGTGAAACCAGCCTTAAAACTGCTGACAGGTTAATTGAACATTAATAACCTTTTTTACAATGGCACCTCTCTAGGGAAAAATGGGCAAACTGAAGCATCTGAGAACTTTGACAAGGGTCGAATTGTGATGGCAGCTTGACTGGCTCAGAACATCTAGAAACTGGCAGTTCTTGTTGGGTGCTCGCAGTACTCAGTGATTAATAGCTACCAAAAGTAGTTCCAGGAAGAACAACTTCTGCATGTAGGGACAGAAATCTAGTAGCCTATTTGTGCCTATCCCATAGAAGAGCTTCTGTAGCCGGAATTTCAAACAAAAACCTCAATTCTGGCCCTGAGCGGAAAACATCAGAACACATAGTGCATCAAAGCTTTTTGAGTGTGAAGCTGTGTAGACCAGTAAGAGCTCCCATGTTGATCCCTATCCACTGTTGAAAGTGCATGAGAGCATCAGAAGATCCATGGCGCAATGTCAGAAGGTGGGCCAATCTTGTTCATGATTAATGGGATTTTTTCCAAAAAGACTAGATATTGGTCCATTCCAGCATGAGTGGGCTATTCTGGAAAATATTTGGAGGCCCCACCTACCCGGGTACAATAATTAAAAGATCCTCCACTAACATCTTGGTAGCCAATACCAAGAGACACCTTCTGGGTTCTTGTGAAGTTCACGCTTTGATTTTTTAGATCTTTTTTTATCTACATGCATGATCTTGGCAAATGGCAACTTAATCAACTCATTTGTTTTTTTATTACCACTTATATGCAGATGATACACAGACCTTAATTCTTAATTCTCTCCTCACACATGTTCCTGATTGCTTGTCTGCTATATATGCAGGTGCAGGTGCCTAAAGGTGCCACTGTTGGGGACGGGGGAGATACTAGGTTGAAAGGGGGAGGGGGGCAATTAGGATGAAGGTGGGGTTGAGGGATTCAATTAAGTTTAGTTTCAACAAATGACTGTATGTGAACCAAATACAATGGCCTCGATTCATAAAGCGTTAACGCATACGGTAATGCAGAAAACAGATGACTTTACCGAGCATTTAGTAAAATGTCAATTCATAAAGACTGTTACCACATAGCAAGCTGAAATTCCCAAGCAGGTAGGTAAATTACCGACTTGTGCGGTAAATACCTCAACACATGTCAGTAAATGTCAGTGTCAATTCATAAAGACTACAACATGCAGTAAAGTCCAGAAATATTATCGGCACCTCTGGTGTGGCCTAAATAGTGTGGAGACTGCGTAAGACTGTGGGAAACCAGCCGTGACTCGCAAAAGCAGAGAGGGATAAGCTATGACTGACAGGAGCAGAGCTAATAGAAACAGCCCCTGTCTCCTTCAAGTCCTGCTGATTGGATGTTGATAAGTTGCGAAGGATTTTCGGGAGGGTCGAGCTTTTCTACTCCCCAGGCAGCGGAGCAGAGAGAACAAACAAAAGAGGTTTCCCCTGGAGCCCTTCGACCGTGTAACCCTTTAGGATCCTAAAGGGTTAGGAACAAGTGGGGAAATCATCTAAGCATGGCATGTTTAAAGTTTCTTGGAGTTCATCTAAGCTGTGGCAATTAAATACAATGTTAAGAAAGACTAATAGACAGATTGAGAGTGAGCAGAGTTAGCATAACAAAATTGTACATCCTGAAGGGATGTTGGGATGCCTCTAATGCTGGGAATACACGGTTCATTTTTGAGCCATTTAGATGGCTCGGTAGATAATTTCCGACATGTCTGATCTCCGGTCAATCGTTTCGCCGCTCGATTTCTGATACAAGTGAATGGAAAAAGATAAGAAAAACGAGCGGAAGATAAGAGAATTGACAAGGCAAGGAGGGGGGCAGGGGGGGGGGGGGAGCTGTATTGTTATGAAAAAGAATACCTTAATAATATAAAGTAGGATGAAGCTACCATTATAGTAGAATGATTACACTATCATATAGCATGAGCAATCTGCTGCATTCCGGCAGCTATTATATGGATCTGGTTTTGCCATTGCTGCCATCATACTAACTTACACTCAGTGAAAAACATATTACTTTGTTTTCACAGTATTTGTCCTGGCCGCATGCCGCAGAATCCTCTTTAAGTTTGACCTACTAACATTCAAATTCTTGCACATTTATGGTGCTGACTATCTGAAGGTTTTTTTTTACAGCTACAGCTAAAATGCTAGTTATCCCCAGAGTCCACCTTGAAACCTTCTGAACCAGAAAATGTTGTCATGCTGCACCTACTCTTTTGAACTCCTTACCACACTAAGACAGGACAGCTTCCTACCTGTAGTTATTTCAATATTAGACCAAAAGGCCACCTTTTGTCATTGGTGATGCTTCCACTCTTTCCCTGTGTCATTTTCAATGTTCCCTCTTTATACAACAGTAGACTGAATACATAGAAGTCCAATTTGATATTTTGTCATCTCCTCAGCAGAATTGAATAGTTAAGAACTATACTCCTGCTTTATTGATGTAGACTGGTGTGGATCGGAACCTAACTAGAGTTGAGCCGAAATTTTCGTAATTTCGCATTACTATAATTACGCATGCGAAATTTGTGATTACGATGCGAAATTACGGTAGCGTAATTGCCATTAAAATCGTAATTGAAAATACCGTAAGCGTAATTTTCAACGCGTAATTTCGCGTTTCGCTCATGCCGTAATTTCGCATTAAACGCTACCGTAATTTCGCGTTAAACCGTAACGCTCCGTATAATGTAAAAAAGCCGCCGACTTTAAGGGTTAATAGCAAAGCCCCCTTAAATGCCAAGAGCCTCAAATTTGGAGAATATATTAAGGAGATCGGAAGGAATAAGAGGAAAACATTTTTTTTCAAAAATACCTTATAGTTTTTGAGAAAATCGATGTTAAAGTTTCAAAGGAAAAATGTAAACATTTAAAAACCCGCCGACTTTAACGGTTAATAGCAAAGCCTGCTTAAAGTTTAGGAACACCAAATTCCTAGGGTATATTAAGGGGATCAGTGGGAATAAGAGGAATTTTTTTTTTTTCAAAAAGACCTTATAGTTTTTGAGAAAATCGATTTTTACGTTTCAAGGGCGAAAATGTCTTTTAAATGCGGAAAATGTCAGTTTTTTTTGCACAGGTAACAATAGTGTATTATTTTCATAGATTCCCCCAAGTGGGAAGAGTTTTACTTACTTCGTTCTGAGTGTGGGAAATATAAAAAAAAAACGACGTGGGGTCCCCCCTCCCAGACCTCTTTAACCCCTTGTCCCCCATGCAGGCTGGGATAGCCAGAATGCGGAGCACCGGCCGCGTGGGGCTCCGCACCCTGACTATACCAGCCGGCATGGTCCATGGATTGGGGGGTCTCGGAAGGGGAGGGGCAGCCAAGCTTTCCCCTCCCCCTCCGGGCCCTTGTCCAATCCAAGGACAAGGGGCTCTTCTCCACCTCCGATGGGCGGTGGAGGTGGAGGCCGTGATTTCCTGGGGGGGGGGGGGGGGTTCATGGTGGAATCTGGGAGTCCCCTTTAAAAAGGAGTCCCCCAGATGCCCACCCCCCCTCCCAGGAGAAATGAGTATAGAGGTACTTGTACCCCTTACCCATTTCCTTTAAGAGTTAAAAGTAAATAAACACACAAACACTTAGAAAAAGTATTTTAATTGAACAAAAAACATAACCACGAAAAAAGTCCTTTAATATTCTTAATTAACCATTAATACTTACCTGTCCCTTTAAATAAATGATCCCTCGAAATAGCCTTGGAAATGTTCTATCAGTTACAATGTAACAAAGTTATTACAATGTGACAACTTTGTTACATTGTAACTACGCCGCACCCAACGTCACTCGCCGCTCAGCCGCCGCATACGCGTCTGCGCTGCACAGACCCGACAGAGCTCTGAGCTATATAGCTCAGAGCTCTCTAAGCATCTTTGAATTTGGGCTCCAAGGAGCCCCATTGGTCCTTAGCAGACCAATGGGGTTCCTTCTGATTTGAAGGAACCCCATTGGTCTGCTAAGGACCAATGGGGCTCCTTGGAGCCCAAATTCAAAGATGCTTAGAGAGCTCTGAGCTATATAGCTCAGAGCTCTGTCGGGTCTGTGCAGCGCAGACGCGTATGCGGCGGCTGAGCGGCGAGTGACGTCGGGTGCGGCGTAGTTACAATGTAACAAAGTTGTTACATTGTAATAACTTTGTTACATTGTAACTGATAGAACATTTCCGAGGCTATTTCGAGGGATCATTTATTTAAAGGGACAGGTAAGTATTAATGGTTAATTAAGAATATTAAAGGACTTTTTTCGTGGTTATGTTTTTTGTTCAATTAAAATACTTTTTCTAAGTGTTTGTGTGTTTATTTACTTTTAACTCTTAAAGGAAATGGGTAAGGGGTACAAGTACCTCTATACTCATTTCTCCTGGGAGGGGGGGGTGGGCATCTGGGGGACCCCTTTTTAAAGGGGACTCCCAGATTCCACCATGAACCCCCCCCAGGAAATCGCGGCCTCCACCTCCACCGCCCATCGGAGGTGGAGAAGAGCCCCTTGTCCTTGGATTGGACAAGGGCTCGGAGGGGGAGGGGAAAGCTTGGCTGCCCCTCCCCTTCCGAGACCCCCCAATCCATGGACCATGCGGGCTGGTATAGTCAGGGTGCGGAGCCCCATGCGGCCGGTGCTCCGCATTCTGGCTATCCCAGCCTGCATGGGGGACAAGGGGTTAAAGAGGTCTGGGAGGGGGGACCCCACGTCGTTTTTTTTTTATATTTCCCACACTCAGAACGAAGTAAGTAAAACTCTTCCCACTTGGGGGAATCTATGAAAATAATACACTATTGTTACCTGTGCAAAAAAAACTGACATTTTCTGCATTTAAAAGACATTTTTGCCCTTGAAAATTAAAAATCGATTTTCTCAAAAACTATAAGGCCTTTTTGAAAAAAAATTGTTCCTCTTATTCCTTCTGATCTCCTTAATATATTCTCCAAATTTGAGGCTCTTGGCATTTAAGGGGGCTTTGCTATTAACCCTTAAAGTCGGTGGCTTTTTTACATTATACGGAGCGTTACGGTTTAACGCGAAATTACGGTAGCGTTTAATGCGAAATTACGGCATGAACAAATACCCATTGTAATGCGGAAATTACGCGAAAATTACGCTAACGCGAAATTTCGCGAAATCCTTCTTCATTACGATTATGTACTTACGGCCATAATCGTAATTACACTAATTACGCGAAATTTCGCAAAATCGTAATTACGTCATTACGCTCATCTCTAAACCTAACCCTTCGGGCAATATTGCTGGATCGAGGCTGTTCACATGCAGGGTGAAACGTACAGCTGAAGGCATGTTCCTTTGCTATGTGGGGTAGCGGAGGGCTGATGGAGCAGCGCCGATATGACAGTACATGGTTGGAGGGGTGAGTGGCGCCAACAAAGATATTGGCTATCACTCCTCAGTGCTAATAGAAGCACCCACACTTGTGACTGCTACAACTTAGGCACATTATATTGACCTGAGGAAGCCGGCCAGTACCCGAGAAATGTGTTGTCTTATGTGCATCAATAAAGAGTATATCTACCTCATGTTGTTTGTTTCCTAGAAGGAGGCAAGACCAAACTACTCCTATTTTCTATTCGTGATTGAGATTATATATTTTTTACAGCCCTTCTTACAGCTTATGTTTAGTATCACATGTCGGGGGCTTTTTTCCCCATACCGTATTATTGGCAGAGGCTTATTATTTTGGCAGAGGCTCGTTATTTTGTTTACAAATTTTACTGCATATTCTGACATAGTTTCCGACACATTCTATACTCTTTCTTACATGTTACAATGGATGAGGCCACACAGAATGTATTGAGTAGCAAACCGTGGCTGATATGTAGAAAAAAAGGGAGTGTTTTTGAGGGTTTGTTTTTTGCAAACAGAATCCAACGTTAGATGTGAACATTCTCATTAATTAACATGTACCGTCATTTCTAAAGTGTTGTGGAAAATACAAAAAACAGATGTGAACATGGTTTTAATGAGTAGATAGAACCACTTCTTGTTTACACTGAGTGTTCTTTTCAAGGATGGAATTGCAAAACAAATGCTAAACTGATGAGAATGGGCTGATAAGGAAGTCATCTCTGTGAATTAAGCCTTATGTTAGCTGCCTGTCCGGATTAATACTGGTGACACGTAAGGAAGAGTTTTTGTGCAGATAAGTTGCTTGGCTCCATGGGCGTAGCAATAACCCCTGCAACCTCTGCCATCGCGGGGGAGGGGGGGACACAAAGGCTTTGGAGGGCCCTTCTCCTCCGTCTCCCCGATCGCAAGTGCTGCCAATTAGCAAAAAAAAAAAACTCCCTCTTCTCTCACAAAAACTGTGTGAAGGAGCATGTGTAATTTTTCCTGCTTCCAGATGCTGCTTCACACCAAAACACTCTCTGCTGCCAGGGCAGTTTCTTGGCCAAAAATACACCCAGGACGAGGGTGTAAAAAGTGCTCCCCCCCTTCCCCCCTGGAGCCAGGTATAGGTGCCCGCAGTATAGGTTAGCCAGGTCTAGTTGCACTCAGTATAGGTAGCCAGCTATAAGTCCCCCCAGTATAGGTAGCCAGCGATAGGTCCCCCAGTATAGGTTAGCCAGTATAGTTGTCTCAGTATAGGTTAGAAAGGCAGGTGTCCCCGCTATAGGTTAGATAGGTAGGTGCCCCCAGTACAGGTTAGCTAGGTGGGTGCCTCCAATGTAGGTAGCCAGAATAGTTGCCCCCAGTATAGGCTAGCTAGGTAGGCACCCCCAGTATAGGTTAGCTAGGTAGGTGCCCGAAGTAAAGGCTAGATAGGTAGGTGCCCCCAGTATAGGTTAGATAGGTACCTGTCCCCAATATAGGTTAGATCGGTAGGTGCCCCCAGTATAGGCTAGATAGGTAGCTGCCCCCAATATATGTTAGATAGGTAGGTGCCTCCAGTATAGGCTAGATAGGTAGGTGCCCCCAGTACAGGTTAGATAGGTAGGTGCCCCACAGTATAAACTGGATAGGTAGGTGCCCCCAGTATAGGCTACATAGGTAGGAGCCCCCAGTACAGGTTAGATAGGTAGCTGCCCACATGAAAAGGTAAAATAAGTAGGTACCTGCAATATAGGTTAGATAGGTAGCTGTCCCCAGTATAGGTTAGATAGGTAGGTACCAGCAATATAGGTTAGATAAGTAGCTGCCCCCAGTATAGGTTAGATAGGTAGGTACCAGCAATATAGGTTAGATAAGGAGCTGCCCCCAGTATAGGTTAGATAGGTAGGTACTCTCAGTATAGGTTAGATAGGTAGCTGCCCCCAGTATAGGTTAGATAAGTAGGTGCCCACAGTATAGGTTAGATAGTTAGGTGCCCCCCAGTATAGGCTAGATAGGTAGGTGCCCCCAGTACAGGTTAGATAGGTAGGTGCCTCCAGTATAAGTTGGATAGGTAGGTGCCCCCAGTATAGGCTAGATAGGTAGGAGCCCCCAGTACAGGTTAGATAGGTAGCTGCCCCCAGTATAGGTTAGGTAGGTAGGTACCTGCAATATAGGTTAGATAAGTAGCTGCCCCCAGTATAGGTTAGATAGGTAGGTACCAGCAATATAGGTTAGATAAGTAGCTGCCCCCAGTATAGGTTAGATTGGGAGGTGCCCCCCAGTATAGGCTAGATAGGTAGGTGTTCCCAGTATAGGATAGATAGGTAGGTACCCCCAGTATAGGTTAAATAGGTAGCTGCCCCCAGTATAGGAAAGATAGGTAGGTTCCCCCCAGTATAGGCTGGATAGGTAGCTGCCCCCAGTATAGGTTATGTAGGTAGGTACCCCCAGTATAGGCTAGATAGGTAGGTGCCCCCAGTACAGGTTAGATAGGTAGCTGCCCCAGTATAGGTTATATAGGTAGGTACCTGCAATATAGGTTAGATAAGTAGCTGCCCCCAGTATAGGCTAGATAGGTAGGTGCCCCCAGTACAGGTTAGATAGGTAGGTGCCTCCAGTATAAGTTGGATAGGTAGGTGCCCCCAGTATAGGCTAGATAGGTAGGAGCCCCCAGTACAGGTTACATAGGTAGCTACCCCCAGTATAGGTTAGATAGTTAGGTACCTGCAATAAAGGTTAGATAGGTAGCTGCCCCAGTATAGGTTAGGTAGGTAGGTACCTGCAATATAGGTTAGATAAGTAGCTGCCCCCAGTATAGGTTAGATAGGTAGGTGCCCCCAGTATAGGCTAGATAGGTAGGTGCCCCAGTATAGGATAGATAGGTAGGTACCCCCAGTATAGGTTAGATAGGTAGCTGCCCCCAGTATAGGTTAGATAGGTAGGTTCCCCCCAGTATAGGCTAGATAGGTAGATGCCCCCCAGTATAGGTTATGTAGGTAGGTACCCCCAGTATAGGCTAGATAGGTAGGTGCCGCCAGTACAGGTTAGATAGGTAGCTGCCCCCAGTATAGGTTAGATAGGTAGGTACCTGCAATATAGGTTAGATAGATAGCTGCCCGCAGTATAGGTTAGATAGTTAGGTACCTGCAATATAGGTTAGATAAGTAGCTGCCCCCAGTATAGGTTAGATAGGTAGGTGCCCCCCAGTATAGGCTAGATAGGTAGCTGCCCCCAGTATAGGTTGGATAGGTAGGTTCCCCCAGTATAGGCTTGATAAGTTCCCCCAGTATAGGCTAGATAGGTAGGTACCCCCAGTATAGGTTAGATAGGTAGGTAACCCCAGTATAGGTTAGATAGTTAGCTGCCCCCAGTATAGGCTAGATAGAAAGGTACCCTCCCCCCCATAATGGAGGGGCGAGTCAGCTGTAGGGAGAGCGGCCCAACCTCTTTCTCCCTTCCTGTCCCGAGGGCGCCCTCCGTGCTCTCCCCTCCGATGCAGAGTAATGCTCAGCAGGAAGCAATGTAGAGCGCAACTCACCTGCCTGCGTTTCAGTCTCCGGTCACTAGCCGCTGGTCTCCTCCTCTGCATAGCCGCTGATACACACTTTACTTCCTGCTAAACAGGAAGTATAGTGTGTATAAGCGGCCATGCAGAGGAGGAGACCAGCGGCTAGTGACCGACGACTGGAACGCAGGCAGGTGAGTTGTGCTCTACATTGCTTCCTGCTGCGCATTACTCTGCATCGGAGTGTGGAGCTCAGAGGGCGGCCCGGGAGAGGAAGGGAAGGAGAGGTCGGGCTACTCTCCCCACAGCTGCGGCTCCCCCTCCATCACCACGCCCCCCCTCCCTCAGCGCTCATGGCGGCCGCATGGGCCGCACGGCCCTAGAAACGGGCCTGTCTGCTGCTCCTGATCACATGGCATACAGGCAAAAAGGGTGTGGGGAAAAAGGGGAGCGTGGTGTAAACGATAAGTGGTAATAGCGTTTATAAAAAATATTGTGTTGTATTTTGTTTACAATAATGTTTTACAAATGAAAAAACATTTAATAATGTGTATGAAATCACAAATTGTGGAAACGATAATCTTCTGTTTTAAAAGTGAAACTTATAATTATGTTTGTTAAAAAGTGATGATATATGTATAATTGTATAATATTGTGAATAACTGTAATGATTTGCCCTGCTGTCTCACAGGCAGACAGCTTTTTGACCATTTTTTAGGTCTGAGTGCTGCAGGTCCCTGGAAAAGAGACCTGTCTTCACTCTGCAAGTTGCAGAGTTACTGATCTGGTGAGGAATTTGCATCCACTTGTCATGCAAATTGCTTAGCTGCTTCCTTTGATGGCTTGCAGTATAAATACCATTTCCTCCCAGAATTCCTTGCTGGTCATAAAGGTTTGATCCTGCTAGACTTGCCTTGAGTCTCAGCCCTCTGCTCATTGTAGGCTATTATTGTTAGCTTAGAGTAGTTACCCCCTGGGAGTGCTCCGTGCATTCCTATTTAGTGCAGTCAGGTTTGTGTTATATTTGTACTGCCTATTCTGTCTTGTCTTGTCCTTGCGATTGCACTGTCGCCAGCGGTTGGCGGTAGTGAATCGTTTTGTCTTTCCGTTGCGATTCTTTTGTCTCCAGTGGCGGCTGACAGAGAATCGCTCTGTCTGTTTGGATCGCACTCGCCCTAGCGTTAGATGCGGTGGATCTCTCTGTATTCTGTCTTGGAGGTTAACCTCAGCTGCGGTTGCTGCTGGTTACTCCTTCTGTCTGTCTTGTTGTGCGGATCGCACTCGCCCTAGCGTTAGAAGCGGTGGATCTCTCTGTATTCTGTCTTGGAGTTTAACCTCAGCTGCGGTTGCTGCTGGTTACTCCTTCTGTCTGTTTTGTTGTATGGATCGCACTCGCTCTTGCGGAAGAGCAGTGGATTCTTTCAGTCCTGTTCCTGTGTACGGATCGGACTAGCTCTTGCGGAAGAGCAGTGGATCCTATCTGACTTATTCCTGTTGTCTGTTTGTCTGGAGCAAACGCTTGCTGTTGCCTGAGGTAAGGCAACCGATTAGCAAGCGTTTCTGTTATTTGTTTGTTTGTGTTTTCTGTGTTCTTTTGTTAGTCAGGGTTGGCGCGTTTTGTCTCTGTTGCGCTTTTCGTGCGGAGAGCGTGCCATTAACGTGTTTTGTTGCTGTTGCGCTTCTCGTGCGGCGACCTCGTTTAGCGAGTGCGTTTGTTATTTTCCTTGGCGTTCTAATTGTTATGGTTTGCTGTGTCTTTCTTACTACACCTATGCTCTGTCTTTACTCAGTCTTGTGTCGATATTAGCAATCGCCATTCTGGCGATTGCTTTCCCACTTGGTCTTCGCTGGTGTGTGTTCACCGTCACCGGGTGGCGACTAGATTGGTGGACATACATACAATCTGTCTCTGTGCTCACTCTCTCTCTCTTTAGGGGCTATCTTGCCCTGTATTACTTCCCCTCGTACAATTCCTATCTGGCATCTGTGGCAGTGCAGACGGTTTCTTCCTCTGCACTCCACAGCTCCATCTGCCGGTGGGAATTCCCCTCTACAGGTGCATTGCACCAAAGCTGGGTTCTGTTATTCAGATGCTTGTGGAGGGTTTCCGCAGTGTCGGCGCACAGCTTGTGCGCTGACCACGGAGATAATTCCTCGATCGTTACAATAACCTTCATTTATCGTTTCTTCATGTAATAAAATCTGAAAACATTGTTTATAACGCTGAAAAAAAATGTAAGTACGTTTGTAAAAACTGTTGTAAAACATTAGTAAATATTACTAACATTTTACTACAACTAAACCTAACCCTACTCTCACACAAAACCCTCCCTGTACCTAACCCTAACCCTTAGACCCCCTCCTGGTGGTGCCTAACCCTAAGACCCCCAGACCCCCATGGTGGTGCCTAACCCTAAGACTCCCCTGGTTGTGCCTAACCCTAAAACCCCCCTGGTGATAACTAACCCTAAGACTCCCCTGGTGGTGCCTAACCCTAAGACCCACCTGGTGGTGCCTAACCCTAAGACCACCCTGGTGGTGCCTAACCCTAAATCTCCCCTGGTGTTGCCCAGCCCTAAGACCCCCCCTAGTGGTGCCTAACCCTAAGACCCCCCCCCCCCCCCCCCTGGTGGTGCCTAACCCTAAGACCTCCCTGGTGGTGCCTAACTCTAAGACCTCACTGGTGGTGCCTAACCCTAAAACCCTCCTGGCGGTGCCTAAACCTAAAAACTCCCTTAGTGATCGCTTTATTGTGTGGACAATAATGTTTTACAAATAGTGACTGTATATATATTACAATTTACGTATTGATCATTTTATGATGTGAATAATAATGTTTTACGAACAGTAAGGGATAAGATTTAGAATAATGTTTTAGTTAAATACGATAAATATGTTTAGTATTTTTGTAAACATTGTTTGTCACGGGAGCATTTTGTGAACTTAAATCATCACAGGCGCAGTTTAGAAACAAGCATGCAGCTAATCTTGTCAGATCTGACAAAAATGTCAGAAACACCTGATCTGCTATATGCTTGTTCAGGGTCTAGGGCAAAAAGTATTGAAAGCATAGGATCAGCATTATACACCTGGCTACATATTCTGGGGACAACTATACTTATGGCTATTTATACTGAGGACACATATAGACCTGGCTACCTATGCTGGGGGTACCTATTTCGGGGGAACTGCTGTCAGATTATCTGCATTTTTGGGGAACCGCTGTTTTGTTAACAGATTAAGTGTATTTTGGTGAACTGCTGCCAGATTATGTGTATGTTAGGGGAACGGCTGCTGCCAGATTACGCGCATTTTGGGGAACTGCTGCCAGATTGTGTTTGTTTAGGGGACCACTGCTGCCAGATTACATGTATTTTGGGTGTTATGTGTATTTTGGGTGATCCGCTGCCAGGTTTCACGTATTTTGGGGAACTGCTTCCAGATTATGTGTATGTTGGGGGAACTGCTACTGCCACATTGTCTATTTTGGGGGAACCACTGCCATATTATCTGTATTTTGGAGGAACTTCTACCAGATTATGTGTCTTTTTGGTGAAATGCTGTCAGATTACATCTATTTTTGGGGGATACACTACGGCAGAGCTCAAACTTCCCCGGCAGACCTTTTACATCACCGCTAAGGTCATGTATATTTGGCCCCACCCATGACCACGCCCACATTATGCCTGACCACGCCCATTTTTTGTTTGTTTTAAAGGTGAGTCCACTCACCCCTTTACTAGGACTAGACCCCTGACCAGTTGCTTGGCAGTCTGATCTCTTTGGCTGCAACAGTGGCTGAATCACACACCTGAAAAAAGCATGCAGCGAATCCAGTCTGACTTCAGTCAGAGCACCTGATCTGCATGCTTGTTCTGGGGCTGTGGCTTAAAGTATTAGAGACACAGGATCAGCAGGAGAGTCAGGCAACTGGTATTATTTTATTCTTTATTTCCAAGAAAGGAAAATGTGTATGCAAAGGAGTTGTATGTATATATATATATATATATATATATATATATATATATATATATATATATATATATACATATATATACATATATATATATATATATATATATATATATATATATATTGAAAGGGAGTTACCGGTAAGTTCACGGGCGTAGGGCCCGAGGTCGCAGCGGTCGCACCCGCGACTGGGCCCGGCTCCTGCAGCCTGAGGGGAGGGGCCCGGGGCCCCCGTCTGTGCATGTGTTTATACTGGCGGCGGCACTTAATTAACCTGGCTGGCTGGCTCCGGCGGGCTCCATTTGCGGCTCAAGGACACACAGTGCGTGCAGACACATCCACGCACTGTCTGCCTGCCTGGTCTCCCCACCCTCGCTCTCAGTCTCCTCAGACAGCAGCGGCCACTTCAGTGTGTGTGACTGCTATACGTCACACACACACAAGTCACGCTGCCTGGGCTGGCTCTGATCTCGTCATCTCCTCTCTGCAGCTGCTGTCACTCACTCCATCCTGATCTTCCGGACCGCCCCCTCCATGCTCCAGTTGGCCCTTCACTGATCTCTGGCTGGCCTGGCTCCTCCCATATCCCTCGAGTGAGCTGCAGGTTCAGCCAGAGTCAGTGTGGGAAAGTCGTGTTTGTCGCCTGCAATTCTGATGGACTGCTGCCATAGACAGTCAGTGGGGAGGTCGAGGAGTCCGGAGCTTTGTAAGTCCAGGCTGCATTGCCTCTCCTACTGTGTCCCTGTCTCTCTCCCTAGTCCCTATGGCTGTCTCCCCCCCCCCCCCTTGTCCCTGTCTCTCTCCTTATGGCTGTCTCCCCCCCCCCCCTGTGTCCCTGTCTCTCCCTATGGCTGTCTCCCCCCCCCCCTGTGTCCCTGTCTCTCCCTATGGCTGTCTCCCCCCCCCCCCCGTTTCCCTGTCTCTCCCTATGGCTGTCTCCCCCCCCCTGTGTCCCTGTCTCTCTCCCTATGGCTGTCTCCTCCCCCCCCCCCGTGTCCAGTCTCTCCCTATGGCTGTCTCCCCCCCTGTGTCCCTGTCTCTCCCTATGGCTCCCCCTACCCCCCCGTGTCCCTGTCTCTCTACCTATGGCTGTGTCCCTGTCTCTCCCTATGGCTGTCTCCCCCACTGTGTCCCTGTCTCTCTCCCTATGGCTGTCTTCCCCCCCACCCCCCACCCCCCTGTGTCCCTGTCTCTCCCTATGGCTGGCTCCCCCCCTGTGTCCCTGTCTCTCCCTATGGCTGTCTTCCCCCCGTGTCCCTGTCTATCCCTATGGCTGTCTCCCCCCCTGTGTCCCTTTCTCTCTCCCTGTGGCTGTCACCCTACCTGTGTCTCTCCCTGTGGCTGTCTCTCTCCTTGTGTCCTCGTCTCTCTCCCTGTGTCCCAGGTCTCTCTGTCTCTCCCAGTGTCCCTGTCTCTCTCCTTAGCGGTCTCTCTCCTAGTGTCCCTATGTCTCTCCCTGAGGCTGTCTCTCTCCTTGTGTCCCTGTGTCTCTCCCTGTGTCCTGGTCTCTCTCACGGTTTCCCTGTGTCTCTCCCTGTGGATGTCTCTCTTCCTGAGTCCCTGTCTCTCTCTCTGTGGCTGTCTCTCTCCCTGTGTCCCTGTCTCCCTCTGTCCCTGTCTCTCCCTGTCCTCGTCTCTCTCCCTGTGTCCCTGTCTCTTTCCCTGTGTCTCTCCTGTGTCCCTGTCTCTCTCTGTGTCCCTGTCTCTCTCCCTGGCTATCTATACTGAGGCACCTATCCCTGGCTATCTATACTGTGGCACCCATCCCTGGCTATCTATACTGTGGCACCTATCCCTGGCTATCTATACTGGAGGCACCTATTCTTGGCTACCTATACTGAGGCACCTACTCTTGGCTACCTATACTGAGGCACCTATTCCTGACTACCTATACTGGGGCACCTATTCCTGGCAGCACCTATTATTATTATTATTTAGTATTTATAGAACACCAACATCTTTCTCAGCGCTGTACAGAGTATATTGTCTTGTCACTAACTGACCCTCACAGGAACTCACAATCTAATCCCTACCTGGCTACCTATACTGGGAGCACCTATTCCAGGGTTACCTATACTGGAACACCGACACCTGGCTACCTATACCCTAGGTACCTATACCTGGCTATTTAATGTAGGGGGGGGGGGCCCAGGTCCAAATTCTGCATCGGGGCCCTGAGGTTTGTAGCTACGCCACTGGGTAAGTTGTGATATTGCAATATATTCCACATTGTTACAACCAGCCTTGTTAGGTTACTAATGCCACTGCCTTTAGTGTGTTGTCAATGTCATCAACAGCCTGTTTTTTTTCACCACTCATTTTCTTTTCTTTTCAATAATGCTTTTGATCTCAGAGGCACAGTTTTCATTTTGACTGATTAAGCATCTCATTATAAGGAAAGCAATGAGTCTTAGCAAATGATACATTAGCACTACAGAGCATAATTAACATTTACCGTGTCCCTATATTATGGCATGCTGACTTTCATGCTGCTGGGTAATGCTATATTTTCATTCTACACACTCTCTGGTGATCAGAGTGATTTGTATGGATAAAACTACAATAAAAGGAAAAAAGGTATAATTTGTTTTCTGTATAACTTGTCTGGATGAATGGGTGAATGTGGCTGGTATCACAAAAAGCACTTTGTCTTGAGATAAAACACTCTTCTCAACTCAACAAAAGTCATTGTAATAAAACAAAAAACAGAATAAAAGAAAAAAATAAATGAGAGCTAAAAAAAAAGTGGTCTTTTATGCTGTCATGATATGTAAGGGCCGGTTCTGAGGGTTTTTTTTAATATGCTTTTGGGGGGAAAACCGCTTGGCTAATGTTGGTCAATGGGCTGGTGCACACCAGAGCAGCTCGTTTTTCGCCCAAATGCAAACTCGGCTTCTGCAGTATTTTTGAGATTTCTGAGGCGTTTCTGCCTCAAATGTTAAAGTATAGCAAAGTGGAAAACTGCTATGAAAAACGTTAGATCAGAGCAGTTTTCCAAGCGTTTTTGTTACAGTAACTGTTCAGATACAGCTGTACTGTAACAAAATAAAAAAACGCTACTCAAAAACAGGGACGGATCTAGGGGGGGGGGGGGGGGGGGGGGGGGGGCAAGCAGGTATCTTGCCCCAGGCGCAGTTTGTTGAATTCTTAAAAAGGCGGCAAAATGAATGGCAGTTTAGGCGCCAAAACCTGACCTTTAGGCGCCAAAACCTGACCTTGCCCCAGGCACAACTTGGTCTTGATCCGTCCCTGCTCAAAAACGCTCCCAAAAAAACTAGGCATGTTTAGAAAATGTCTCTACACATGCAAGAATCTCTCTGAAAAACCTTTTCAAAAACTGCTAGCGTTTGCGGATCCGCTAGCGGTATTTGGTGTGCCCCAGTCCTTAGTGTGCACCCTTCTATCTGTTTTTTTTAGCTTTAAACCATAGATGGGTTAAACTAGAACTCAAAGTGTCCCTTTAGGCCTCTTTCACAGTGCGACATTAAAGTCGCACGTTAATAAATGTTTCAACGCAGACTAACGCACTGCCATACTAAGTCTGTGCGACATTCACAGTGCACACATGTTTGTGTGCAACATGTAGCGTTATTAGAAAGTGCTGCATGCTGTGCGTTAAACACGTTATTAGCTGCGTTGGACTGTTTGCACATGCTCAGTAATGACTTGGAAGCATACTTTTCATTGCCTGTATGCCTACTGTATGCGACAATAACGGGGTATGACGTTGCGGTGTGACTTTTTTGGAGCGTTGCATTGTAATTTGCATAGCGACTTTAACGTCGCATCAAAATGCAACGTCCTACTGTGAAAGAGGCCTTACTGTACAATAGAATAAAAGATACCGGTATCTGTATTTTTTCCTCTTATCATTTTAATCAGAACATAAACCTTTTTTTCTTCAAATATTTTCTTATTTTCATATATTTCAGTGAGTAAATACTATTTATTTATTTTTACAGTTGGCAGCGTTGGAAAGACAGATATTCGATTTTCTTGGATACCAGTGGGCGCCCATCCTCGGAAATTTTCTTCACATAATTGTTGTAATTTTAGGATTATTTGGTACCTTACAGTACAGACCGCGATACATAGTGGTGGTAAGTTAATTCATTTTCCTCTCGTTTTTACACGTTGTTCTTTTGAAATGCATCTTTGTGACTCAAGTAATGATTATAGATTTAGGATGATGATGCTCAAGATGTTCAAAATAACTGTAGCTGCTTAAATTGAAAAATCTATAGGAAACATTTCAAATTGAAAAATCTATAGGAAACATTTTTTTTTCATATACAGTAGCTGCAGGGGCTCACGTACAAGTACTTATGCAAAGAAGAAATAAAAAAAAACAATTGTAATATATTAATAATAGAGATCATTTATGTTTTTATTAATGCATTGGTGGGTTCCATAAGCAGTGTATGCAGGAGGCTGGCTATAATTCCCCTTAAAGCAAACCTGAAGCGGAAAAAAACATCCTTAATGAATTGTATGTGTAGTACGGATAATGAATAGAACGTTAATAGCAAAGAAAAGTTTCTCATATTTTGAGGGGTTTTTTTTACCATTGCATCATACTGTCACAGTTGCAGTTTTAGACCACTCTCAACAGAAATAATGACCCTTTGAACTTTGCTGCAGTAAAACCTTCTCTCAAATTGTCACTCTGTTTCTTGGCTGTTTAAAGGACAACTGAAGTGAGAGGTATATAGAGGTTGCCATATTTATTTCCTTTTAAACAATAACAGTTAACTGACAGCCCTGCTTATCTATTTGGCTGCAGTAGTGTCTGAATAACACCAGAAAGAAGCATGCAGCTAATCGTGTCAGATCTGACAATAATATCAGAAACACCTGATCTGCAGATGCTTGTTCAGGGTCTGTGGGTAAAAGTATTAGAGGCAGAAGATCAGCAGGAAAGCCAGGCAACTGGTGTTGCTTAAAATGATATAAATATTGCAGCCTCTATATTCCTCTCATTTCAGTTGTCCTTTAAGTGCTTCAGAAAACAGGACTGTATTTAACCCAGCGGGTTGAATAGCTCAGAGAAGCTCTTTTGCATAGATAAAAACTGAAGTTTTTTTTAACTCTTTCTGTACTGAAAAACAATATGAGATGCTCTACTCTACTCTATTCTACTCTCTACTTTGCTGCTCATGTTCTATTTCTTGGCTGTACTACACATACAATTCCTTGTCTCATTATTAGAAATTTGGTGATGATAGCATGTAAAGGGACTTTGCTAACCGCTAAAGTCGGCAAAATACTTGCTGCTGTTTTCAGAGCACAGAGAGAGTGTGCAAAGTACATACAACTGCATATTAGATCCAATCCAACATACAAAGTACAATTCCTGGGAAAACCAATGTTGAAAACGAAAGAATGTGGTTTTTAAATACCGGCGTATAAGACGACTGGGCGTATAAGACGACACCCCAACTTTTCCAGTTAAAATATAGAGTTTCGGATATACTCGCCGTATTAGACTACCCCTTTTTCAACACACACCAAATAAAAAAGAAAAATCACAAATTGGTGCTATGCGTGAACACATACTGGTGCTGTACTGTATGTAGTACCCAGTATATAACAGTATATAGGCGATTGACTGGTTGGATTGGTCAACTCTCCCTCTCCCTAAGTGGATTGGTCAGCTCTCCTTGTCTCCCTGTTTATCAGAGCGGTATGGAAGTATAGATCACGCTGTGCCCATATAACACGCCTCTTTCACCAGTCTGGGCCACCCTTGTATCCTATTTACCTCTTTCTCTGCCTCTCAGATCTCACACATGTGCGCCTGCGCCACTTCTACAGTCCTCAGCAGTGAGATCTGAGAGGCGGTAACCGGACAGGGTGTATCCCCCGGCATCAATGATATCTGGCGTATAAGACGACCCCTGACTTTTCAGAAGATTTTCAAGGGTTAAAAAGTAGTGATGTGAGGAGGAGGCACACCTTCTTAGCTGTGGGACGTGCCACGGCGATCCAGTGACCAGCCCGATAATTCACAGTGAAGCAGAGAAGCCGGCACCATCCACGTAATTTATATGCTCTTTTATTTAAATATCATAAATACAGACTGGCTTGAGAAAGGGGCATGCCCCCGAAATGTCGCACTTGGTGTGACAGTCTGTATTTATGATATTTAAATAAAAGAGCATATAAATTACGTGGATGGTGCCGGCTTCTCTACTTCATAAGGGTTAAAAAGTAGTCTTATATGCCAGAATATACTGTATTTGTATTATCTGTACACTTAGGGCCCTTTTACACTTAATCAGTTGGTGTGCATTAGTGTGCTTTAGTGTGCATTTTTTCCATAGCAGTTCATTGTGAAAAACATTTCAGTTAAAACGTGATAAGTGTGAAAGGTGCCATAGGAAAACATGGGCATTACTTTGAAAATCAGTTTTCTTTCAGTTATAACGGAGAGCAACTGATTAACCTTCCTGGCGGTAAGCCCGAGCTGAGCTCGGGCTATGCCGCCGGAAGGCACCGCTCAGGCCCCGCTGGGCCGATTTGCATAATTTTTTTTTTGCTGCACGCAGCTAGCACTTTGCTAGCTGCGTGCAGTGCCCGATCGCCGCCGCTACCCGCTGATCCGCCGCTATCCATCACGCCGCAGCCGCCCCCCCCAGACCCCGTGCGCTGCCTGGCCAATCAGTGCCAGGCAGCTCTATGGGGTGGATCGGAATCCCCTTTGACGTCACGACGTCGATGACGTCTGTGACGTCATCCCGCCCTGTCGCCATGGCGACGGGGGAAGCCCTCCAGGAGATCCCGTTCTTTGAACGGGATCTCCTGATCGCCGATCGCCGGAGGTGATCGGAGGGGCTGGGGGGATGCCGCTGAGCAGCGGCTATCATGTAGCGAGACTTTGTCTCGCTACATGAAAAAAAAAAAAAAAGATTTGCTGCCCCCTGGTAGTGTTGGGCGAACAGTGTTCGCCACTGTTCGGGTTCTGCAGAACATCACCCTGTTCGGGTGATGTTCGAGTTCGGCCGAACACCTGACGGTGCTCGGCCAAACCGTTCGGCCATATGGCCGAACTAAGAGCGCATGGCCGAACGTTCCCCGAACGTTCGGCTAGCGCTGTGATTGGCCGAACGGGTCACGTGGTTCGGACCCGAACGCGCTCTGATTGGCCGAACGGTCACGTGGTTCGGGTAAATAAATACCCGAACCACGTCATATCTCCGCCATTTGTCTGTGGGTTTAGCTTTGGGTAGGCAGGCAGGGTAGTTCGCGCTCCAGCCACGCTAGCCAGGGTCCCCCCTGTCATTGTGTCACTGCTGGGAACAGTAGTACACCGCTTGCTCAGCCACACTATATAGCATTCTGTTTACTGCCACTCTGTGTACCTCGCTCAGCCACACTATATAGCATTCTGTTTACTGCCACTCTGTGTCTGCTGGGAATAGTAGTACACCGCTTGCTCAGCCACACTATATAGCATTCTGTTTACTGTTCTGTGTCTGCTGGGAATAGTGGTACACCGCTCGCTCAGCCACACTATATAGCATTCTGTTTACTGTTCTGTGTCTGCTGGGAATAGTGGTACACCGCTCGCTCAGCCACACTATATAGCATTCTGTTCACTGTTCTGTGTCTGCTGGGAATAGTGGTACACCGCTCGCTCAGCCACACTATATAGCATTCTGTTCACTGTTCTGTGTCTGCTGGGAATAGTGGTACACCGCTCGCTCAGCCACACTATATAGCATTCTGTTTACTGTTCTGTGTCTGCTGGGAATAGTGGTACACCGCTCGCTCAGCCACACTATATAGCATTCTGTTTACTGTTCTGTGTCTGCTGGGAATAGTGGTACACCGCTCGCTCAGCCACACTATATAGCATTCTGTTTACTGTTCTGTGTCTGCTGGGAACAGTAGTACACCGCTCGCTCAGCCAGAGTATATAGCATTGTGTTTACTGCCACTCTGTGTACACCGCTCAGCCAGACTATATACCATTGTTTACTGACACTCTGTGTACACCGCTCAGCCAGACTATATACCATTGTTTACTGACACTCTGTGTACACCGCTCAGCCAGACTATATGCCATTGTTTACTGCCACTCTGATTCTGCTGGGAACAGTAGTACACCGCTCGCTCAGCCAGACTATATAGCATTGTGTTTACTGCCACTCTGTGTACACCGCTCAGCCAGACTATATACCATTGTTTACTGACACTCTGTGTACACCGCTCAGCCAGACTATATACCATTGTTTACTGAAACTCTGTGTACACCGCTCAGCCAGACTATATAGCATTGTGTTTACTTCCACTCTTTGTCTGCTGGGCCTGGGAACAGTAGTACACCGCTCACCCGCCTCTGTATAGCATTGTGCTCTGTGTCGCTGCTGGGAATAGTGGTACTGTATAGCATTTCTGTGCTGCCACTGTACTGCTGCCAGTCAGCGTGTACTGTAAGGATAAGTGAAATGAGGAAGAAATCCGGTGAAAGAGGAAGGGGCAAGGGAAGAGGTGTTTCCCCTGACGGTTCACGTACAGGCCACAGGGGAGCACCCACTCATGCAAGGCCTGGGTTGTTGTGTCTCACAAAGCGTGGCCTTCTCCTCCTGCGCCTCCTCCTGTTCCATCACGTCTGCTGCTGCTGGGTTAGCGTTGCCGGTCCTTGTTTATGGAACCTCTTATCTTTATTACATTTATGACTGCATGGCGGTACAAAGCATGCTATCCGCACGCTTCTTGCCCTCATGCAAGGCCGGGGTTGTTGTGTCTCACAAAGCGTGGCCTTCTCCTCCTGCGCCTCCTCCTGTTCCATCACGTGTGCTGCTGCTGGGTTAGCGTTACCGGTCCCTTTTCCTGGAACCTCTTATATGTATTACATTTATGACTGCATGCCGACAAAAAGCATGTTACCTGTGCAAAGAAAACAGACATTTCCCGCATTTAAAAGACAGTTTTCCCTTTGAAACTTTAAAATCGATTTTCTCAAAAACTATAAGCTCTTTTTGCTAATTTTTTTTTCCTCTTGTACCCACTCCCAAGGTGCACATACCCTGTAAATTTGGGGTATGTAGCATGTAAGGAGGCTTTACAAACCACAAAAGTTCGGGTCCCCATTGACTTCCATTATGTTCGGAGTTCGGGTCGAACACCCGAACATCGCGGCCATGTTCGGCCTGTTCGGCCCGAACCCGAACATCTAGATGTTCGCCCAACACTACCCCCTGGCGATTTTTTAGCAAACCGCCAGGATGGTTAAGTGTAAAAAGGCCCTTATCGTATCAAGAGTTAAATATACAGTCTATATGCAAAGCTCTTAGCAAAGCGCTGTTTAGGTCTTTAAATATAACCCATCTCCCAGCTGCTAGGAAGACACTCAGTATGGAAACTAGCTTAGCCATAATAGCAGATAAGCATAATGATTACATGAGGGTCCCCGCCCCCATCACTGATAGCTATGGCTTGGTGAGAAGTGGCCACACGCTGCTACAAATTTCAGTATAAACCTTCCACATGTGTTTGAATGTTGGAAGCATGGAGACTCTACAAACTGTATTTCTTCCACAGTAGGGGGCTCTAAGGAAATAGCATCATACATGAAAATACCAAGTTTTCTACCCAGACTTGCCTCAGACGTAAGAGCTACTTCCTTTTTTATTGCAGGGAGGCCATTAACATTTCCTATAATTTGATGCCCCCATTTCAGGTACCAGATTGATGTTAGCAGCATAAGGTTCTGGGCAGGGACGGATTTATGGAAAGGCCCCTAAAACCCGGGCCTTGGGCAACAGCTGGCCAAGGGGCTGCTGGACATGGAAGAGGGATTGCTGCATATGGCTGCAAATGGAATACAGAGGTTGCAATTAAGGAGCAACTCATGGAAAAAGGGAGCTGCTGCCTAAGGGACCTGTATAGAACTGAATAAGGCTGCTGTACATGAATGTTAGACATGGAAATGCAAAGAAAGAACACCGAGAGCCTAATATAGTGTAGTAGGTACTGTTTTTTGGTAAATGATCAAGAGTAAGAAAATTATACTCACAAACCAGGGCTACCTCCTAGGCAACCACTGTACTTGCAGGTGAGAAGATTAGACCTGTCCTCACTCAGGATTAAGAATTTGCTCTCTGTAGATCGGAAAAGAAGGGGGTATATCACTCCTCCACCAGGGGTGGACACAATTTTTTGCATAAGGTAAACAGAGGCGCCAAAATAATAAAATAGACTAAAATTATTAAAAATTGCTTGGAAGGCTTTGGTGGACTTATCTCCTAAAAGCAGACACAACAACTGTAAGTTTCACAATGACATTAATTTATTGACATACTTCCCAACGTGTTGCAATGCTTTTCGCAGGTATGACCTGCTTTATCAGGCAATAAACAGGGGTATACAACAGTGAGTGTTTCAAGATGCACCAGGCGCCTCTGTTAGACATGGAAGAGGAGACTGCACAACGGATAGCAGGAGGTTGCTGCTCATAGGAAGGGAAGCTGCAAGAAAGTGGGCCTAGGGGAGGAAAAAGTATAAATCCAGCCTTGCTTCTGGTTAGTGGATTGGAGGCCAAGCTATGTGGTTCCTGATCATGTGATCACTGTATCTGGCCAATCAGTTTTGATTACAGGAAAGCCTGTCGGTATGGCAAATTCTTGCTGCTGCTCAGGACATTGTAGTTCTTTCTCTTTCCCTCCCTTCAGTATCTTACAGTTGTGAAAAAAGAAAGAGATACACTATGTAGAGTGATTATAGTATTAAATTAAGAAATCAGTCCTGCAAACAGTAATTAAATTGTGTGCCCTCCAGCAATGATTCCATTCGTTTTATAGGTCAATATGTTTAGATTTATAGAGCAGATTAGGTTAATCAGGTTAATTAAGTGACTCGTTAATACTATTTATTACATAGTTAATTTAGATTTTCTTTTTGTGCACACTGTGTGAAAATTGGACTACACTAAAAGTACATCAAAAAAAGAAACATCAGTTCTACACATTTTAAAAAAAGTTTTAAATGGGGATGCCACAATAAGACTGACTCTTGTAATCCTGTTCTAACCTCCCCTGGAGTTCATGAAATTGGAAATTGGGGAACAGATATTCATTGAGATCTGGGAGCCAGCTGGGGAGAGTGCACAGGCCTCCAGGGTTTGGAGCGGCAGGCAGAGCCCCATTCACGGATGGACAAGCCTAAGAGGCACAGAGCCATTTTCATCCTTGGCCACTCTTTTCTTTAAACAGGGTTATTTGGAAGAAATCTGCATTTGTTAATAGGGCTAAACTTACTAATCTAACTGTGTCACATGTAGATTCCTCTCTGCTAGGGAGCAAATACCTAAGAACACAACCTCAACATCCTCGTCTCATTTTGGTAACTGAACAGTTGGGGGGAAGGGAAGAGCATGTTCTCAGGAATTTCATCCTATAGGGTAAGCTACACAGGAGTGATTGCCAGGTTAGTTGTTGTTATCAGAGACCCTCAATATTAAAACACTTACCTGGTTACTGTAACCTAGGTAGCCCCCAATATCAGCCAGTAGTCATAGCAGCCCCTGATGAGTGCGCATGCACGAAACGCGTAGGGTGGAGCTACAGGCGTACAGAGCTGGCGTGGAGGACATTGTTTTTTGCTTGTATTTATCCGGATCATGTGAGTGCACTGATTTTAATTTTTTAAAATTAAAGTACGTTTTTACTGTGAGGCTCTTCAGTTCATCAGGTAATAAGAGCAAATGATGCGATAAGGATCCATCTGCAGACAAGACGTTTTTGAAGTGATATGAAAATATGAAAAGCGCTTATGCTGTCTTATAATTTGGATAGCATTTTGAATAGGTGAGAGTCCATGTGTGATGGTGCTGGGATATCTGGGAGTGTCACTTATTGATGAGGGGAAAAAACACCTGTCTGTTCGGTGACACTATAAGGCTTGTAAAGCTGTCTGTGATCTAGCAGCCACGCTAAATGCTATAATTATGGAATGAGGATGTTTTGAAGCTGTGAGCGCAGTGTCTTGGTGGAATATCTGGATTACATCTTATGCTTGGTGACTGACGCTGCGATCCAGAGGACTTGTTTGTTAAGTAAAAGGACTTTCTGGGACTATTTTTTTTTATTCATTTTTTATTCATATTTAGTGAGCGCACTGATACATTGTTTGTTTTTCAGTAGTCATAGATAGTTCAGTGATTAGCTAATGCCAAATACATAATTGTTAAAGTACTTGGTTATGTGTCCAGCCTTTGTCCCCTTCCTGTTCATCAGACTTTCTTTTCTATAGCCTGCAATCTTTTCAGAGTGATTTAGTCTGTGCCTTCCCCATTCCCTCCCATCTATGCCTTGAGATGAACTTTAAAGAGACACTGAAGCGAAAAAAAATGATGATATAATGATTTGTATGTGTAATACAGCTAAGAAATAAAACATTAGGAGCAGAGACATAAGTCTAATATTGTATAGATCGATTAAAGATTTCACACCCCTTGATTGAGGTGCAAGGACCCATATACTGTAAGTAAAGCAATCAAATCCAGAAGGTCCGCACACTCACAGAATAAACTTCCAAATTTTTATTCAGACAATGTGACAATGTTCCATTCCAATGACCAACGATTCGTTTCGGGGCCCCGTGGGGTCCCCTTTGTCAAGGCAACACAAATAGAATGGTGACAATTCTATTTGTGTTGCCTTGACAAAGGGGACCCCACGGGGCCCCGAAACGAATCGTTGGTCGTTGGAATGGAACATTGTCACATTGTCTGAATAAAAACTTGGAAGTTTATTCTGTGAGTGTGCGGACCTTCTGGATTTGATAAGTCTAATATTGTTTCCAGTACAGAAAGAGTTAAAGAGAAACCGAGGTGGGGTTCTGACACTGCTATCTGCACACAGAGGCTGGGTCTGCCTATACTGCCCAGCCTCTGTTGCTATACAGATCCACCCTAATGGCCCATACTCACGAGGGACTTTTGTCGCCTCAACACGCGGCGCGCGCGTGTTGCGGCGACAGGTCGCCCGTGAGTATGGGCCGTCGCACACGCGCGCACCCCGAACTGTCGCCCGCCGCTCATGTCGCCATGCGATTGAAACTTTCAATCGCATGGCGACAGTCGCCGCTGCCCCCCCGCCGCAACTGTCGCTAGTCCGCGTGAGTACGCGGACTAGCGACAGCAACCTCCATGTAGGTACATGGAGCTTCCGGCGGGGGGAGGAGGAACGTCAGCGACAGCTTCCGCCTTGCCGCTGGTCCCTCTTCCGCGTGTGTACGCGGAGGGACCTGGCGAGAAGCTGTCGCTGGCCTGTCGCCCACACGCTCACGTGTGCTGGCGACAGGCCACATTTCTCGCCCGTGAGTATGGGCCATAAGTCCCCCCTGCATTCTGCTGGCCCCCATAAATCACAGCCGCGCTGTCGACACGCAGTGGGCTGTGTTTACATCTGCAGCTGTCACTCTCGCCGCTCCCCCGTCTCCTGCATAGCTCCGGTTCCCAATCTGCGGGGAGGGAAGGGATGCGGGTGGGGACTGGAGCTATGCAGGAGGCGGGGGAGCGACGAGACTGACAGTACAGAAGTAAACACAGCCCGCTGCGACACGCTGCTTGTCGACAGCGCGGCTGTGATTTATGGGGCCAGCAGAGCGCAGGGGGAACTTAGAGGGGAACTGTATAGCAACAGAGGCTGGGCAGTATAGGCAGACTCAGCCTCTGTGTGCAGATAGCATTGTCAGAACCTCACCTTGGGTTCTCTTTAAGAAACTCCAGTTGTTATCTATGCAAAAGAGCCATTGAGCTCCACGACTTTCAAAGTCGAAGAGAGTTCTGTCTTCTGAAGCTTATTATCTCAACAGTCAGTCACTGTATTTTATTTTTCTCTGCAGAGAACAGTTCAATAGTTCACTGGCCTGCTCTGTAAAATCATTTAGAGTGGAGTGTAAACTGAGTGGTGTGTAAAAATTAGAGAATGATACGATGTTATAAAAAAAACCACTATATAACAGAAAATAAAAATATGAGAATATTTTATTTGCTACTATACACAACCAATTCATTAAATCATATTTTTTTTCACTTCAGTGTCTCTTTAATGGAAGTGTCTATTTATATGTGTGTCATTCTAAAATGGTATCTATTATTGCAGCACATTATCTGTTTTGAATTAATCAAATAGCTACATATGAACTATATATACATTCTTGGTATCAAAAATGTGTGTGTAGATCATTGAGAACACTTTTACATTGCCATAAATTACTACTGTATTTGGTGATATGCAGTGATGTATATGTACAGTGTAAGTATGTTATTTGATGTTTTAGAAAGCCCATTTAGACATTCCCAGGGTGATATCTGCTTGTTTTTTTTCTTTTATGCAGTATACAGTTTGGACGGCTTTCTGGGTGGCATGGAATGTATTCATTATCTGTTTCTATCTGGAAGTAGGAGGACTCTCTAAAGTAAGTTTTTTAGATTGCATGTCAGATTATTGCTGTGAACAGGCCTTGCTGTACATGCTGTGTTTACAAGTGACACATCTCATTACCCGGCTGTTTACTTACTGACTGTACTTATGTAAAGTGAAAATATCCTTTTGATCAATGTATCTTTTATATGTCATCTGTATGTTAGAAAATATATGACTATCAGGAAATGGCTGCAGAATAAATTTAATATTTCAATACAGAAAATGGCTTTGATTCTTAATGTGGTGGGCTAGTGTGTTATGGTTTTACGTAGAAGTGAGTATGTTGTACTGGTTTAGGGCTCTGCCTCTAACATAGGCATCCTGGGTTAAAATCTCGGCTCTTCCTATTTAACTAAGCAAGGACCTATTCAGTAAGAAGTTCTTGGACAAGACTCTCTAACACTGCTACTGCCTACTGAGTGCACTCTAGTGGCTGCCTCGCAAGGGTCCAACAGGAGAAAACCCTATACAAATATAGGAATTATTACTATTATATTAGTAACCAGCTGGTGGCCCGGCGTTGCCCGTGTATGTATTTGGCCGGTGTTGGCTCTGCCCACTTTTCATAATCCTAACACACAATTACTCAATTACTTAATGACCAAGTTTGTGAGCTTTGTTTTCTTTGGCATCAATAATTTGCATTGAAATAAAATAAATCTGATTGGCTGTGGCTCCACCCCCTTTTCTGAATTTGAACCCCAATCACCCAATGGCCAACTGTACCAGGTACATGTGATTAACAGTGCAATAGGCTTGTGCCATTAACAGTGCCATAATGGCAGCAATTAAATATTCCCCTTGAAAATCAATAGGTGGATTTTGATTAGCTTGTGTAGGCTCCACCCACTTTTCTGAATATTAATTCTAGTCACCCAGTGACCAATTGTGCAAAGCTTGAGAACCCTGCCATTAACAGTGTAAGAATGGCTGCAGTTTCCATTTTCCCAGTGAAATTTGTATTTTTCTCCGCCCACTGATGTCCCAACATTGCTCGGGTATGTATTTGGCTGGTGTTGGATGCGGCCACTTTTTCTAACCCTAACACACAATTACTCAATGACCAAGTTTGTGAGCTTTGCGGTCTTTGGCATCAATAATTTGCATAGCCAGAACTTGGGGAATGGTGCTGTGGGGATGTAGCCAAAATGGGCACTCAGCTATATTATAGCCAGATGCTGGGAGGTTAATTTGGGCACTGCAAGTTGAGGTTGGCACTGGGCTATAGTGTAGGTGAGGGCCACAAATATTGGAGGATACAGAGGAGGAACAGCAAGGGTAAGTTACCTGAACCCTGCCGTTCCACTACTATGTAGTTAAACCCAACTTCTGGGTTAAGTTAGTTTTAGATTCGTAGGAGAGTGTTTATGTAACGATTGTAGAATTCTCTCCGTGATCAGCGCACAGGACGCATGCTGACACTGCGGAAATCCTCCACAAGCGTATAATTTGAGGGAACCCAGCAAAAGGTGCAACGCACCTGTAGAGGGAAATTCCTGTCGGCAGGTGGAGCTGTGGAGTGCAGAGGAACAGCTCCTCTGCCCTGCCACAGACGCCATTATCAAACTGCTCAAAGCCATAAAAATTGTGACAAGACAAACACCTTTAAATACCCCCTTCCTGTATGGGAGGGGCCCCAGAGCGGACCTGAGAGGGAACTTCAATGATAATATGCAAATATGCTCATGTTTCATACACACTGAAAAAAAGTGTAATACCTGAATTAGCTTGTACACCACACCCCCAAGCTGGGATAGATCGATGATCACTTCCAAAAAAGGGAAACACTTTCTTTGTCTTGTCACAATTTTTATGGCTTTGAGCAGTTTGATAAAGGTGTAAACCGAAACAGCAGTCTGTCACTGCTGCCACTTTGGTGCTATTAAAAGAGCTTTGATACAAGACAGCGGTGCCGGTCCTTTCTGTTTTATCTGGACTGCACTTCCCAGGAGGCACTGGGGAGAGACCTTGGGCACGCTGCATACTCTTTTTTGGAAACGGTGCTCCCTCTCTTTTGTTTATCTGCCACAGACGCCAGACAGGAATTGTTCGAAGGGAAGAAACGCAGGGCAAGATAGCCCTGAAAGAGAGAGATCAAAGCGACAGAGGGTATGTGTGTCCACCAATCTAGTCGCCACCCTGCGACGATGAACACACAACCATGAAGATCAGGTGAGAAGGCAATCGCCAGAGATGGCGATTGCTAACAGCGACACAAGACCGAATAAGCACAGATGAGGAATGTATGTATGTCCACCAATCTAGCCGCCAACCTGCGACGGTGGACACACAACAGAGGAAACCAAGTGAGAACGCAATCGCAAGGGAAGCGATTGCGAATGAGAATGAGCACATTTACAGAATGTATGTATGTGCACCAATCTAGTCGCCAACCCGCTACGGTGCACACACAACAGCAGAAACAAAGTAGGAACGCAATCGCGAGAGAGGCGATTGCCAGAGGTGACACAAGGCTTAAACAAGACAGGCCACAAGAGTAGCAAAGGCACAGCAAATCATACAATGAGAAGATAAGGAAAATAACAAACGCTAACTAAACGCGAACACCGCACTCATTCGCAACAGCGAACGCGTTTACAGCGCGGTCTCCGCGTGTTAAGCACAACAGAGACAAGCACACCTAACTAACCACCGACAGACAAACACGAAACAAAGAACGCGAGCGCTTGCTTAGCAGTTACCTCACCGAGCCTACAGCAAGCGTTCGTATCAGACAAGACAGAGAAACGGAAAACAGGAATACGAGAGGAAAGATCCACTGCTCTTTCTGTCAGAGGGAGTGTGATCCGAGCTCAGGAACAAGAAAGCAGATCAGAAGAATCCACAGCCGCTACCGCTAGAGACTAGTGCGATCCAAGCAAGACAAACAGAGGAGATAGCTGGTAGCAACCGCTGCTCCAGCTATACTCCAAGACAGACAGAACGATTTCCTGACGACCACCGTTGGCAACAGGACAATCGCAACAGAGAGGCAATACAGACAAAACAGATAAGCAGGCTAACTGCACTAGAGAAGCTGCCTAGTGCAGTTCCCAGAATTACTCTAACTAACTATAACAATCCAACAGGGAAGGCTGACACTCCAGGAGTGATTTAACAAACCGTTATGACCAGCAAAGGATTGTGGGTGATCCCAACCTTTATACTGCCAGCAGCTAGATGATTTGCATAACCAATGTATGCAAATCCCTCAGCAGCAGAGCAGGTCTGGAACTTGCAAGACAAAGCCAGGTCTCTTATCCAGTGACCTGCATCCCTCAGACACAAGGAATGGTCAAACAGCTGGCTGCCTGTGCAGCCAGCTGAGCGGATCATTACAGTTTAGTGTTAGGAGTAGAGGAGGAGGGTAGTGTTAGGCGTAGGTAAAGGCTGGTTAGCATTAGAAGAAGGTGGTGGAAGGTTAGTGTGAAAAATACTGTAGGGTAGTGAAGGCCACAGTACAATATCGGTAAAATTACTGATATTCTACTATTAGTAATACCAGATCCCCCAATTCCTGTGTGGCTTTTTGAAATGTATGGAACTGGAGTATCTGTGGAAACCCACATCTGTGGGCATCACGGTGGCATAGTGGTTAGAGCTCTTGCCTTGCAGCACTGGGGTCCTGGTTCAAATCCCATCCAGGGTACTATCTCCAATTAGTTTGTATATGTTCTCCACATGGCTGCATGGGTTTCCTCTGGGCACTCCAGTTTCCTCCAAAATCCCCAAAACATATGGATAAGTTAATTGGCTTCCCCTAAATTGGCCATAGACTACGAAACATACACTATACAATACATACATACAGTAGACACAGAACTATGGTAGGGATTAGACTGTGAGCCCCTCCGAGGGACAGTTAAGTGACAGTATACTCTGCGGAAGATATCGGCACTACATAAATACTAAATAATAATAAAACCCATTAGGGAGCCTTGCCTAAAGACTCCTTAATGTTTTAAATACTGGCTTGAGACGGTATTTGATCCCTGGTCAAGGGCTCAAATCCTACATCAAAGGTTTTAATAATAAAACGCAAGCAACCAAAGAGAGACTATGGAAACTCTATGCGGAGATTGTCCTGGTGGTGACTGCAGCACTTCTCAGCAAGACCGCTAACCACATACTGACCTATCAGACGTCCACCATGCCTTCCAAGCATTTTCATGAGATTTGCAGCAGATATAGTCCACTAATCATGTTTTTCTCCCTCTCACAACTAGTATTACATTAGTATTCTCAGGTCATGACTATCTTGTAGCTCAGAGCATCTCATATTCAGAAAAGTAGGTTGATGGCTTAATGTCTGCATATAACAAAACAAAGATGAGTTACTGCTGTATAAATTACATTTCCTTTTCAATTCATTTGTTTGACAACATATACATTAGAGCTGACAAGACTTTGTAGTTTAGAGATGCTGTTGTTCTGTTGCTTTGTCATTTTGTTGTTCTAGATAAGCAAATGGAGTGTAGCTATGTTCTGAAACGCTGAAGTTCACATGGTCATCATTTATAGTAACATAAATCAGTGCAAGAACCTACATAAAATGACTTGGTAGCTGGAATAAAGTAATATTGTTAAACGTTTTAGTTTCATGTTTTTATTATGATACCTTTTTGATCTTTATGTTTCCACTATTTTCAGGTGGGAAAAGATGTGAGGATAATAAAGTTGTATGAGAATGCATCGGAAGAACTAGACCTGTAGGCCATTTCCTTTGTGAATTTGTTTTTGCTACATAAAAGACAATTGTATTTTTCAAAGCTGGATGCTCGTCATAAGTGTTGGTGTTCAAGTTTCGGGATATCAAATTCTAAACATCCAAATTCTACCGAACACCACATTTCAACACCAATCAGTGCCAAATTTGGGTGTTCAAAATTCTATATCCTGAATTTCAACATCATCACTAGTAGTCATAACTTTTATCTTTTGTAAATAATGTAGAAAAGAGTTATAAGCGATGCTCAGTATTTATTCCATTTGGGGGGGGGGGGGGAATCTAGTTTCCTCTTCTGACAGGAAGTGAAGTAAATCTTGTTGACAGTAATCAAAAGCATTTTTTATAGAGGGAAATGAAGCAAGTGTTGTCTGGTCTCTTCTGGTCTGGAAGATAATAAGGAAACATTTAGTAAAAATAAACAAAGTTACAGTAGGTAAAACCCCTTTAGTGACTATATGCAGTATGTACAGGGTACTACAGTAACTTTTGGTATTTAACCCAAAATACCACCAGCACCTATATCTGGAGTGTTTTGATATCCAGAGCTTGGCTATTTAGTAGCCGAGCGTCAGCTCCTATTAACTTACCTGAATCCAATGTCACGCCAGATGCATATTGTCTTTGTACCCGTCGCCCAATTTACTGTCGCCGGCAGCCATACAATTCAACTGATTTGTAGTCAGTCTACCTTCATGGCAGAATACTGCAGAGTGGACCATACGTTTATAAGCTTGGCTTTGGCAAATGTATGCCTATAAATATGGGACAGAGTAGGTGTAGAACGCAGCAGCCAAGGGTACCTCTGTTGGCTTATAAGGGGAGGGCGACAGTAGAAGTCAGATTTTCTAATAAACACAAGGTTGCCACCTGATCTATCTGAAAATATTCAGGTTATGCTGCGATGGTATCTATAAGGGATGGTCAGAAATGCCCATTCTTCCATGGAAAAATTCCAATTTCCGGCAATGCCAATTTTCAATTTCCCAGGAGTATTTTATTTGTCATTTTTTGCATCAGAGAATGCACAAAAATTACAAAATAAAAATTCGGAAATATGTAAATTAGAAATTGGAAAAACAAAATCTTGCGATTGGTCTAAAATTACCACGATAATCTGATTACTGCAAAAATGAAAAAAACCCTGCATTCTCTGATTGGTCCAATGCTTCCAAGTTCTGTGATTGGGTTAAAATTACAGAGTTGCAGTAAATCGGATTTCCGCGGAATTCCGATTTCCATTTTCCGATTTCCTATCGGAAATGCAGAAATTTCAATTCTTGTCTCTTGTACCCGCCATGTGCAGTCTAATGAAGTCCAATGCCTTCCTCAATGGTTGCTGTAGAAGTCCAAAACAATCCGACAAGAGAGGATCAATCACTCGTTGAATTAGATCAAAGGGTTCAGCTGTATTTGTGATGTTGCCTCGACTCTTGCATGTTTACCATACAGCCCTAGATGTGGACCAGCAAAAGGCCTGTCGTTGATATCTGGCATTCTATGATGGTTAGAGATCTATCTGAATTTTCTATATGAGTTACATGACCTCATCCATCCATTACTATCTGTGACTCTGCAGGTGAATTCACGCATTCGCCCAAGCCACAGACTGCTCATTGCTATACATAAAAATCATGTTTTTTGTGCATGGAAAATGCAGACAGGGTCTCTGTGAAATCAATGGCTGTCAAACTGAATAAAGTCTGAATAATATGCATGAATTATTTACGAGATGGTTAAGTTGTAAAAGTCAGGTTATCCTTGCAGGGAGACGCTTTGTCCCTTGTCAGCAATCTGCTGAGTTTTTCAAGACAGCAGGGTGCAATTTACACAAAGAATTAGCAATTTTCCTACACCGCTGCCTCTTTTTTTTTACATTCCAGGTGTTAGAATGACATTTTACATAATGGGTTATTTTATGCTAGCGAAAGTGTAAAAAATATTTATTCAGTACTGTTAAAGAGGAACTCCTGAAACTCTTTTTCTTTTTTTGTACAGAGTGCAGTTGATTTGTTTTTATTTTTGTCACAGACTCCCATGGGGGAGGCACCCAGAGGCATAGCACTAGGGATGCTGAGGTTGCAACAGCTCCAGGGCCCCTGGACCAGAAGGGCCCACTAAGGTCCCTCGTTCATGCATCTTATTAGCTTTTAATTGGTGCTATGCTGGTAATGATCACTTCCATTTTTGCTTTGAATAGTGGTAATCATTAACCACTTCACCCCCAAGGGTATTTAACGGACCAGAGCAATTTTCATGTGCCAGCGCTCCTCCCTTTCATTCGCCAATAACTTTATCACTACTTATCACACCAAAATGATATATATACCTTGTTTTTTGCCACAAATTAGCCTTTTTGGGGTTATATTTGTTTTCAGTAATTACTTTATTTTCTATTCAATTTAATGGGAAAACTTGGGGACAAATGAAAAAAATACACAATTTCTCAGATTCCGACCCCTATAGTTTGAAAATAAACAATGCTACTGCAAATAAAATCCACACATTTTATTTGCCCATTTGTCCAGGTTATAACAACATTTATATTATGTCTGTAGTATAATGTATGGTGACAATATATTATTTTGAAATAAAGGTGTATTTGTTCTGTCTTGAGTTTTTTTTTTGTACTGGATCAATAATAGCAAGCCTTTATTTGAAAAAATAACAGCAATATACTCTCATTCCATACATAGTAAAAAAAAGTGGAGTACGTACTTAACGTAACTATTTATGTATTTTTTTTTAAATACAGTCATTTTCTTTTTTTACAAGTGTTTTATTTTGGTAACTGGGGGAGGGGGGGGGGAGAGGGGAAGGAGGCATTAATTTATTTTTATTTAATGTAAAAAGTGTAAAATGTAGTGTAAAATGTGTATTTTTTCCGCATTATTTTTACCTCTAGATGTCGCCACACTCACTAGTCTGTGTGCTTTGAACAAGCACACAGACAGTGTTGTTACAGAAAAGATAATTGGCTTTTTGTTGAAGCCATGATCTTTCCCTTACAGGCACTTTGATTGGTTCAGTGAACACTTGATTCCTTTAACCAATCGTGTCTCTCTGAGTTCTGACAGGTCCATAAAGCAGGTGCGCATATGCAGGGCAGTGTTGGCAAATCTTTTAAAAAGGAAGGTAAAATGGAAGGTAAGAAATCAGAGTCTAACATTGGCACTGCAGCAACAGCGAAGGGCTGCAACTGTGTTATCCAGGTCCGGACAGTTATCCGATCTATGCACACTCTAGCTTAAAAGATTCAATTGCATACCTTAAAGGAAAAGGCCATTGGTAGGCACTGCAAGCATAAACGATATATTCCAATCTTAAACAGGAACTTCAGCCTAAACAAACATACTGTCATTACGTTACATTAGTTATGTTAATTAAAATAGATAGGTAATATATTCTCTTACCCACCCTGTTTTAAAAGAACAGGCAAATGTTTGATTTCATGAGTGCAGCCATCTTTTGGGTTGAAAGGAGGTGACAGGGAGCATGAGACACAGTTCCAACTGTCCTGTGTGCTGATCACCCCTCCCAGGTGCTAGGCAACGTGAATAACAACATAGGAAATCCCATCATGCTTTGCACAGCATCAGGGAAAAAAAGCCCGGGCAGCTTTCTTTGATGGGTGGAGCTTAGCTAAAAATACAGCTAAAAATTATGCTTTGGTAAGAAAAACAAAGTTCTGATGCTGTGAAACTGTTAGAGAAACACCAAGCTTTTTCAGTTCTGCAGAGTAGATTTTTAGTCCGGAGGTTCACTTTAAAGTGCAATCAGCAACATTCCAGATATTAACGCGTGCAGCAAAAGAGTTTACTGGTGCACATACCAGGCCTGGTGCACAGTTCAGTGGGTTGTCAGGAGGACCGGTATGTGCACCACTAAACTGTTTTGCTGCACGTGTTAGTACCTGGAATGTTGCTGATTGCACTTTAAAATTGGAATAAACCGTTTATGCTTGCAGTGCCGACCAATGTCCTTTTCCTTCAAGGTATGTGAATGTTTTAAATTGTCTGTTGGTCTGTTAAGAGGGACATTTTAAAACAACACATGGTCCAGTGGTGGCTAACAAACTGTTCCCCTCCTTGCACCTATCATACTGTGGATGTCCTTGGTGGGTTTTTGTTGCGCCATATGAATTGTTATGTATAGAATACTTGGGGGCCCAATGTAAAATTTTCACTGCTCCAACGCTCCTTAGCTAAGCCACTGGAGGTATTCCTGATTTCCTGTTATTGTGACAGTTGCCAAAGGAAGAAAGTTGGGTGAATCCCCAAATTTTACAGTTTTTACCATATTGGAATTGGGAGAGATCGAATTTTGGAGATGGGCTAATAGTTCAGTAAACGTCACATGTATAATTTGGATTCAGGCTATTAGCACTTAAAATGCATTCTGTTACAAAGATCTAGTGCTTGGTGATTACACAGTAACTGTCACTCTGCCATACACTTTGCCTATGCCCAAGTTATAGACCTGACATTGGCAAGCCTGCATTGGTTCAATTGCAATGCTACAAAACCATGCACTAAACTACCTGCTGCCCCTTTCCAACATTTAATGATGTGATATGTTTCATATACAGCAACAAAAATGCCTGAAGCACAAGACAGTATAATTTGAATAAATCAGGTTTTAAGATATGGGGCCTGATTCACAAAGCGGTGCTAACAGTTAGCACGCTGGTGAAAGGCCCTTTATCACGCCTAAACTCAGTTTAGGCATGATAAGTTTAGGCATGATAAGTTTAGGTGTGATAAGTTTAGGTGTGATAAGTTTAGGTGGGATAAGTTTAGGCATGATACGTTTAAGCACCAACTGCGTTAGCACCGCAGTGCACAGCTGGTCAAAAGTTTTGCGCTAGCAAAGTCTGGTGCACTTCGCATAGAGTTTAATGGCGCTGCTTTGCGTGCGGGACTATGCACGCTATCTACACTTATCTAAACTTATCACGCCTAAACTTATCACACCTAAACTTATCACGCCTAAACTGGCTTTTCACCAGCGTGGTGCAATGGTTATCATGCCTAAAGTCTCTAATAGAGTTGGGCCAAACCTCCGATTTTAGGTTCGCGAACCGGGTTCGCGAACTTTCGCGGAACGTTCGGTTCGCGTTAAAGTTCGCGAACCGCAATAGACTTCAATGGGGATGCGAACTTTGAAAAAAAAAATAATTATGCTGGCCACAAAAGTGATGGAAAAGATGTTTCAAGGGGTCTAACACCTGGAGGGGGGCATGGCGGAGTGGGATACACGCCAAAAGTCCCCGGGAAAAATCTGGATTTGACGCAAAGCAGCGTTTTAAGGGCAGAAATCACATTGAATGCTAAATGACAGGCCTAAAGTGCTTTAAAACATCTTGCATGTGTATACATCAATCAGGTAGTGTAATTAAGGTACTGCTTCACACTGACACACCAGCGTGTTCACTAAACAGGTATACAGTGGCGGGTCCACTGAACAGAACAGGTGTACAGTGGCGGGTCCACTGAACAGAACAGGTATACAGTGGCGGGTCCACTGAACAGAACAGGTATACAGTGGCGGGTTCACAGAACAGGTATACAGTGGCGGGTCCACTGAACAGAACAGGTATACAGTGGCGGGTTCACAGAACAGGTATGCAGTGGCAGGATCACTGAACACAATAGGTATGCAGTGGCGTGTTCACTAAACAGGTATACAGTGGCGGGTCCACTGAACAGAACAGGTATACAGTGGCGGGTTCACTGAACAGGTATACAGTGGCGGGTCCACTGAACAGAACAGGTATACAGTGGCGGGTTCACAGAACAGGTATGCAGTGGCAGGTTCACTGAACACAACAGGTATGCAGTGGCGGGTTCACTGAACAGGTATACAGTGGCGGGTCCACTGAACAGAACAGGTATACAGTGGCGGGTCCACTGAACAGAACAGGTATACAGTGGCGGGTCCACTGAACAGAACAGGTATACAGTGGCGGGTTCACAGAACAGGTATACAGTGGCGGGTCCACTGAACAGAACAGGTATACAGTGGCGGGTTCACAGAACAGGTATGCAGTGGCAGGATCACTGAACAGGTATGCAGTGGCAGGATCACTGAACAGGTATGGAGTGGCAGGATTACAGTACAGGTATGCAGTGGGCTGAGGGCTCACTGAACAGAACAGGTATGCAGTGGCAGGATCACTGAACAGGTATGGAGTGGCAGGATCACAGTACAGGTATGCAGTGGGCTGAGGGCTCACTGAACAGAACAGGTATGCAGTGGCAGGATCACTGAACAGGTATGCAGTGGCAGGATCACAGTACAGGTATGCAGTGGACTGAGGGCTCACTGAACAGAACAGGTATGCAGCCAGGAAGAAGTTAAGCCTAACTAATCTTTCCCTATATGAGAGACTGCAGCAGCTCGCCCTACTCTCACTAATGCAGGCACACGAGTGGCCGTAATGGCCGCCGCTGCCTGCCTTACATAAGGGGGGGTGGGGCTCCAGGGGCTAGTGTAGCCTAATTGGCTACACTGGGCCTGCTGACTGATGTAGAGGGTCAAAGTTGACCCTCAGTGCATTATGGGGCGAACCGAACTTCTTCCGCAAAAGGTTCGCGTGCGGTACCCGCACGCGAACCACCTACGTTCGCCGGCGAACCGTTCGGCCCAACTCTAGTCTCTAACTGGGTTAGCACCGCTTTGTGAATCGAGCCCATTGATTTATACCATGCATGTAATCTAAACCAATTGTATATGCAATTAACCTCTAAGAATTAACTGTAAAAAGAAAATAAAAAGGAAGGAATAATTCACAGTACATATGGTTTTAGCAATATTATAGAGCCTTATTCAATTAACATTTTCTAAATGTTTTTCTCCTATTTGATATATTTTCACCTTGGCAATAAATGAAAGAAGTTTCATGAAAACTGATGCAAAAGTGGAGCGGTTGCACTGAGTAACCTGGTCACTGCTTTACTTTTACGCCACATTTCTTTGCACTCGCCTTGACAAATCAGTCCCAATAATGAAGTTTGTGAATTCCCCCTTGGTTCTCCAGTTTACTCCCAGATTTAAAAAAACTAACTAGAAGGTTAGTGCGCTTCTCAAAAGGATGTCCCTAAAGTGTGGTAGTAACATATGTAGTAACATTAGATTGGAAACTTGTTTAGGGAAGAGGAGTGAATTATTCAGCATATTCTGTAGAGTGGTCATGGTGTGATGCGAATAAGGGAAATAAACATATAAGTAAATATAGAAAATATTCTCATACAAATACAATTTTCAGTTATCTTAAATTAAACCTAAGCAAAATCTGTGTTATCTTATATAGAATATATGTTAATACAGAACACAGCTATACAGTATATATTAGATATCATATGGAATCTGAAAATTCTACTTACTTCATTGATTATTTTGCAGAACCCACCATTGTATGGTTAGCAGTTAGAATTGTGTTACAAAATGTTTGCAATTTGCATAACTAGCAACTAGTGACAATAAAACAATTATTGTTAAATCCATGTCACAAGCCTGAACAGAGGAACATGAAATGGTCACAATTTGCAGCTAAACTTATACAGAGACCAGGAATAAGGTGCAATAAAAGTTTTTATAGTCAAGGCTCTCTGGGTGCAAAACGTGCATACAAACATAAATGCAAAAAACATGCAATCACTCAATGCACAATGTATTCAAAGAACCATCAACCAACGTAATACAGTGTGCACACAGATCCCAGTAGCTGACTACTAACTAATATACACAAAATATACAACAGGCAGCAGTACAGGAAGGAAAAGACAAGCTCAAGGTCAGGACAGAATACAAGGTTCAGCAGCAGACTATCAAATACAGGTTTAGTGCAAGGGAGCAAGCATAAGCAGAGTCAAGGCAAGATATAGGTTCGAAAACAAGATAAACAGATCAGGATCAGGTAACAGGAACAGGAGTGTCCATTGAAAAATCAAAGTTCTGGTAACTATCAGGAGGAAGAGGGAGTTCTTAAAATTGGTGGTGTTTCTGCAACAGGTACTCCTGAACCATCCACAGGCCATAACGGGAACTGAAAGTCCTTGTACACAGAAAAAAAAGCCACCTGCTGGTGGATGGCAGAAGTTAAAGAGACTCTGTAACAAATTTTTCAGCCTTAGTTCTTCTATCCTATAAGTTCCTATGCCTGTTCTAATCTGCTCTGGCTTAATGCAGTCTTTCCTAACTGCACTGTCTCTGTAATAAATCAATGTATCTTTCCTCTGTCCTGTTTGTCGGGCTAAAGCTTGATTGTGTGGAATGTGCAGGGCTGCTTGTGATTGGTAGAAGCGATACACACCCTCTGCAGGCCCCCTGCATACTCTGAATGACTCACACACTATGCTTAGCTGAGCCTATTAGGAGCTGGTTAGTTTGTTTGTAAACACTGCCTAAAACTGTTAATTACAAGCCAGGATTGCAGCAGAGAGTGGCAGAAACAGCACAGAGGGGCACAGGAGAAAATAATGAATAGAATGGTATGCTTTTTATCGTAAGAATATTAGAGTACAGATTCTCTTTAAGGATTGTCCAACTCCATACTACCACCAACAGGCAGTACATGACTCCTGACAATCGATGTCATTGTGAAATTGGACTTTATATTGAACCATAGAGCTGAGAACAATTTAAATTCACTATTGAATTGGTAAAATAGTACAGATGTGATTAAGTCCCATGTGAAAGTCCATAATTCCATCACCTTACCTGGGTTGACAAATACTCTTCGTTCTACTGCCAACATCTGATATATAAACAAAAACTAGTGTTGATTTATATAGTACTAAGTAAAGACAACCTGTATGCATAGTCATTACGTCCAGCAGATTGCACAGTTATGCACCATGTCACAGAATATCTGGAGTGAGACATGGACGTGAGTGACAAGGGCTACCCCCTCTACCAAGACAGCTCTCCCCCAGCCCCCAAGATCTTTTGATAAGTGATCTCAATGTTTAGTATTTATTCCAGTGATGCAGCTGGGGATTAGGGTCACTGAATGGCCAGACCTAATTAAACATCTCTCAATAATTGCTCTTTATTCTCTGTACTATTTGCAGCAAGAGAAGCTCCTGTTTACATTTCTTAGCTAGAAGCTGGTACAGAGAATTCAAGGATCACAGCACAGCTAATGGAGGCAGCCTGGTGGTACTCTAAGGCACTCTTTGAGCAATTCTGTAATAAATTATTTAAATGTAAATGAGTGATTAGGCTGCATGCTGATGCAGTCTTACCACCAGTTCTAATAGGTTTATCTGATGGGGGCTCTTATGGCAGGTCCCTGAAATTGGGACTTCACTTCAGCCTTGCCTACATGTTCTCTGACCCTTGCAGTGGAGTTCTTGATCTGAAAAGAAGCAGGGAAATAGGACAGGGCTGAAGCTGGGTTTTCATATTTGGAAGTCCACCAGATTTCTGAATCCCACTAGGATTTAAAGGACAATTGAAGAGAGAGGGATAGGCTTCCATATTAATTGCTTTTTAAGCAATACTAGTTGGCTGCCTGTAATCCTCTGCCTCTAATACTTTAAGCCATAAACCCTGAACAAGCAGTCACATGATCAGGTGTTCAAAATTATTGTCAGATCTCACAAGATTAGCTACATGCTTTTTTCTAGCATTATTCAGACACTATTGCAGCCAAATAGATCAGCAGGACTGCCAGGCAACAGGTATTGTTTAAAAGGAAATACATATGGCATCCTCCATATACCAAGGGCCAGTTCTACACTATTTGCTGCTTGAAGCCAATATTTTTCATGCTGCTTGATGCCCCCCTTGCAGGGCTTGGGAGGGGTGACACTCGCCCAGCAGAAATGGGGAGGGGGCCCAACATCATTTCTGCCTCTCCATGGGCTCCCCTCCTGTGTCCTCTTGCAGAGCTGGTGTAGCGGTGCGTTTTTGTAAATCTCCCACCTGTCCATACGACACATCCATGTTTCTGGGCAGCCGGCTCCTCACTACTTCCTGTTTCCCTGCATGATGCATAGGGAAACAGGAAGTAAAGAAAAGCTGGCTGCCGAGAAGCATGAATGCGTAGCATGGACAGGTGAGAGATTTACAAAAAAAACGCATTGCTGGGCCAGCTCTGCAAGGGGAAAAAACAGAGATGACTGGGTCTCCACCTGGATTTAAGCCTCAAAGGTTGCGTTTATTGAACCATAGTTAAAAGACACATGGCATGTTGGCCAGCAGCTCTGCAAGGGGACACCAGAGGGGGGCCCATGGAGAGGGAGGAATTATGTCAGCCACCCTCCTCACTTCTTCGGCGAGTGTCACCCCTTCCAAGCCCACACCCCCGCTCATGACATCACTATCTCGGTGCTGCCCCTGGTAATCTGCCGCCTGAAGCAGGAGCTTTAGGCCTCATCATGGTAGGTCCTCCCCTGCATATACCTCTCACTTCAGTTGTTCTTTAACCTCCCCAGCGGTATGGACAGAAATGTCCAAAAACATACGGATAAGTTAATTGGCTCCCCCTAAAATTGGCCCTAGACTACAGTACTTACACTACATAATATAGACATATGACAATGGTAGGGATTAGATTGTGAGCTCCTTTGAGGGACAGTTAGTGACAATATATATATACACTGTACAGCGCTGCGTAATATGTCGGCGCTATATAAATACTAAATAATAATAATAATAATAATAATGTCCATCCATAAAAACATGCTGTGAACAGTATAAATGTGCATACACATCAATACTCTCCTGCACTGTATACTAGACCCTTGCTTGACACATTTTGGCAAGTTACAGGAAAAAAAAGTTTTAAAAATAAATTTTATCACTTTTTGCAAAGAAATCCTGGGAAAATGAACGCCGGGGAGGTTAAGCGATCCCCATTAGCTAAAAGTAGCAATGTTGCACTGTTGGTAAGACTCTAGTTATTTCCCACTGTATGCTGCTACTAAGAAACCATGTATGCTGAGCCTGAGAATCCCACGGGACCTTCCGAACAGATGCTGAAAAGCACTTCAATCATACGGAATTAAATAAGTGCTGTACAATAACCCACACGTTCTCAGTGAGGACAGATGTTGATAATTATTTACCCTCTACACTAAATGTTAAGAAAGTTCTGTGCAGGAAATACTAATGATGATAATGACTCTAAATATACCTAACAAGAGAACCACACGTATCACCGTTTGGATGCAGATGAAGAGCGGTTACTGAGACCCCGAGGATCAAAGTACTGTAATTGTAAGAAAGCTTTACAGTAAACTTACACACTATAAAATGAAATTACAGAGTTATCTATAGGCTGCAGGAGAAATCGTACCATGTTATGTCCATGCAGGCATAATAAGAGATAATGAGGGATACATATTTAGCAAATAAAAGGTAGAATCTGAGAAATCATACTGTGCACTGTCCGTACATATAGACAAGGGGCCGATAATTAGTATTACATCTAGCATACTCTCATTTTCTATTATGATTTGCCAGAGGTACCGGCCAATCAGTGCTGAACCTTCCTGATTGGTCACCTGTCTAAGCAGACGCTCAGGAAGTTGTCACTCAGTGACCATTGAGCAAAAAAGAGGTTGTATGCCTCTCTGCCTGTTTGCATGCACGCTAATGCATAGCTATGGAATCTGTTGGACAACTGTACTGTACATGAAATGCTGTTTTTTTTTTCTGCTTTTTATTTACACATTGGAAATGCAATTTAGAGTAGAGTTCCAGCTTGCTGTGTTTCTACCAGCATTGTGAATTTCCATTGGGGTTAGGTATTATGAGCATTTTTAGAAGTCCAAATGCATTGCTAAAGGCTCAATCTGACCCCAATAGCAGTACACTTGGATTTGCTGAATATATGCATGTTGTAAAAAGACTAGCCTTGTGTGCATGTGCAAGAACTGCGATCATTCAGGACTCGATCCTTTGGGCAACAGTTCAGGGCTGAGTGTGACACTTTAACACTATGTGGTTTTAACACTAATAATCTATATTGTAAAACATAAGTATTTTTATTCATTATATTCATTGAAACTGAATGCTGACAAAACTGAGGTCCTGTTTGTCCAAAGCCAGTGCCCACCATCAAAACAGCTCTATCCTAAAGCAACACCAATCAGGATTGGGAATTCAGACATAAATAGCTCCAACCTTGTGCGCAGCCTTGGCGTACTAATCGATGGGGAATTGAGTTTCAGAAACCAAATTTCATCTGTAGTTAAATCTTCCTTCTTTCATCTGAAGAACATTGCAAAGATTAAACATCTGATTCCCCCAGAAGATCTTCCAACCCTAGTCCACGCCTTCATCACATCACGGCTGGACTACTGCAATGCCCTTTATGTTGGCCTCCCCAAAAAGGACCTGCGTCGCCTGCAATTAGTGCAGAATGCTGCTGCCAGATTGCTAACAAACCAGCCTCGCCACTGTCACATTACACCGTTCCTTCGCTCACTGCACTGGCTACCAGTAGAATGGAGAATACTCTTCAAGATTGGATTGCTGACATTCAAATCCCTGCACAATCTGGGCCCTGGATACATGAAGGACTTGCTGAAGCTGCACCACACCTCTCACAACCTCAGATCAGCAAGTTCTGTAAACTTGGTCACTCCCAGAGTGCACCTCAAAAAATCTGGAGATAGAGCCTTCTGCCATGCTGCCCCTACTCTCTGGAACTCCCTACCACACCCAGTAAAGACAGCACCATCCCTGGAGCTATTCAAATCCAGACTGAAAAGCCACCTGTTTAGCCTGGCATTTCCAGATTTATAAAATTCCTCCTCTGCACAACGATGGTCGGAGCCATGCTTATGCGCTTTGAGTCCCACGGGAGAAAAGCGCTTTACAAATGTTATTTGTTGTTGTTGTTGTTGTTATTATGTTATTTTTACTACAGTTCCTCTTAAAAATGTTTACAGTTGTTTTTTTTTACTATAATACCATTTAACATACGCCTTGGCCAAGTTTAATACGGCATGTTTAGTTAGTAGGGATAAGCTTGAATTTTCTACAGAGTAATTTTTGCTGTGAAAATTTAGATTTTCACCTGACTTACATTTTTCTCAAAAATATAATGGAATTTTCGCAACATGCACATTTTTGTGGAAATAGGGCAGTTGTTAAAAATGTGTTTTCATAGGCCCATAGACTTCAATGCATTTTATCATGTCCACATATATTCCCATTTGTGCGGAATATGTGAAATTTTGGCTAAAATTGTGGCGGAATAAAAATGGCCACGTTTGCTCATCACTAATACTTAGCTTCACATGAAAAGCCTCTTCTTTCTGCGAACACTGATTGAACACAAAACATTATCTCATCCTTTATTTTGACAGGGAGGTCCAGCAAGCCTGCCAGTGTCCCCTGTACTTGTTGCATCTATGTAGCAATTTTCATTTCCTGTGTTGTATTATTCATCTTACAGTTTCTATGGCAGCAAAAAAATTTTGTAAAGCAACCCTGCATTCTAAGACATGATATGAAAAGGAGTAGAGAACAGGCAAAAGATGAGCCGGGTGATGGTGTAGTCATGATCACTTACTCGCTCTATGAGTCACACAGCTTAGGGTCAAACCATGTACAAAAATGTAACAAAAAGGTCAGCAAGCCAGTCTAGTGTATCACAAATGTTTTATTGACGCAACCATGGATTTAAAAAATAAATAAATAAAAAAAACTGCATTTATCCATGCAGTATTTTAAAGAACACCTGTAGTAAAAGCAAAATATAAGGTTCCATTGCTGCATTCTTATAAAACAAAATTGCCCTTCTGTTGTGGTGATCCCTTAGTTTTGATATATTCTGAAACACATCAGGTTCATGTTTTGACTCCAGTGGCAGCGTACTTGGTGCAGGTGTGCAACCAGGGGCGTAACTAGAAATCACTGGGCCCCCCTGCGAAAATGAGGATGGGCCCCCCTGCGGCTGATGGGGATGCATCCCCAGTAGGTACGCCAGTGTGTGTGGTAAAAAAAAATATACTATCTGATCCAGGGGGCTAGCCGGATCAGGTAGAGCCCCTTACCACCATTCCCTGCCACTCATGTGCCCAGTTTTCTCTCAGTTCCCTTTTGCTATTAAAAAAAAATGTCCCGGACCCTGGAGTCCCTGCAGATGCAGCTCTGTGCTCTCCACTGAGAGTACAGAAAGGAGGGGAAGGGGCAGGGAGAAATGGTGGAGGGGCACGGGACAGGCAGTGAGATGGCTCTGAGAGGTGAGGAAGAGGTGTTACACTGGAGTGCCCCTCCTGCAAGGGATGCCCCTTCCCCTGTTAATCAACTGACAAGCTGCTTGTAGATTTTTTTTTTTTGGGGGGGGGGGGGGGGGGGGGGCGAGCGGCGCAGTGATGGGAACATGACTTTGTGTCATATTTGCCCCTCCCTGAATCCTCCTCTAGCACACTTTAAGGAGGCCATACATGATACCATAAATAATTGATTTTCCAATTGATTTTTTTTTTTTGTGTGTGAAAGATTGATTGTAATTTAATTGAAATCTTTCAGTGAGCTGGAAAATTCAGAAAGAAAAATCTGAAAACTGAATATTTTATTCAATCTTGTTTGGAAAAATCAATCATACGTGTTTGGGATATAGGTATTATTTTACAAATTATTTGATCAAACAGAAACATTGATCAGATTTCTCTTGGTCTGATGAGACCAAGATACATTTATTTTATTAAGATGGTGTCAAACGTGTGTGGAAGCAACCAGGTGAGGAGTAAAAAGACAAGTGTGTCTTACTTACAGTCAGGCCTGGATTTACCTAACAGGAGCCTATAGGCACAGATGTCCTGGTACCTTAAACTTCTCCCTCCACGAACCTACAAACCCTCGTCAAACCGCACCGCAAGTGTGCTGGCTGCCCCAGCTGTCACTTCTCACTTAATTTCCTTGCCTGTCATAGGTAGCTACAGGTGTCCCTTAGTATTAGGAAGCCAAAAGTACCTTCAATATTAACTAGCTAGAGGTGCCCCCAAGTATTAGGTAGCTACAAAAAACCTCAATAATAAGTAGCTAGAGGTGCCCCTGGCTGAAGGGAGATCTCATCAGTGGAATGCGTAGAGCAGGGTTAGTTACCTCTCATTTATGCTCCGCTCGGACCCTGCATAGGTACGGCAGGAGGGATGCACTAGGAGAGGGGAGTGAGCTGCCTTTCCACCATCGGACGCCTGTAGGCACGTGCCTACAGTGCCTTATGGTAAATCTGGCCCTGCTTACAGTCAAGTATGGGTGTAGGAGTGTCATGGTATGAGGCTGCATGAGTGCTTCTGGGACTGGGGAACTACAGTTCATTGTGGGAATGCCAACATGATCCCCTCCCTTTCAAAACTAAACCACAGGGTAGTATTCCAACATGATAATGGCCCCCCAAACACACCTCTAAGATGACCAATGCCTTGCTAAAGAAACTGAGGGTAAAGGTGCTGGACTGGCCAAGCATGTCCCCTGACCTAAACCCCAAACATCCGTGGAGCATCCTCAAATAGAAGGTGGAGGAATTGCTGGTCTCTGATATCCACCAGCACCAGCGTCAGCATGAAGGAGTGACATAGGCTTCCAGTGGCGTAGCAATAGGGGTTGCAGAGGTAGCGACCGTATCTGGGCCCTTAGGTCAGAGGGGCCGTGAGGGACCCTCCCTCAAGCACAATATTAGCTCTCTATTGGCCCTGTGTTGGTAATAATCACTTCTATAAATGCTTTAAATAGTGATAATCATTAACAAACGGTTTTCCATCCCCTACTTGCATCTCTGACACTGTTGTTGTCCTTGGCAGGTTTTGGTGCGCCGTATTAATTGTTATGTATAGAGTGCTTGGGGGGGGGGGGGGGCATGTAAAACTTGCACCAGGGCCCATAGCTCCTGCGTTACACCACTGTGCAGCTCTAATGAACTCCATGCCCAAGAGGGTTAAAGAGGAACTTTAACCAAGGATTGAACTTCATTCCAATTAGTAGCTGATAACTCCTTTCCCTCAACAAATCTTTACCTTTTCTCAAATAGATCATCAGAGGGAGTCTGTATGGCTGAGAAATAACGCCTTTTTCCAACTGCCAAGCAAGCAATTTTTCCCTCTGTGCACAGAACTCTCAGTAATGAACATTCCATACAGATCACCTGGCAGAACTAAAGATGTTGCCACCTGTTCTACATTTCAGAATGTAAATCAGTGAGATGAAAGATTTTACAATGAGCAAACACTAAATAATCTATAAATGACTATTGTAAAAAAAAAATAATAGTAATCAATTTTATTTAAATGTTATTTTTTTACTTTAGTTCCTCTTTAAATGCAGTGCTGGAAAATAATCGTGGGCACACAAAATATCAACACTTTTGTGACAGTCTTCACTTACAGTGCTGCTCGGATACCACTTTTCAAAATCTGGATTGAATTCAGATCCGGATACCCAGATATCCAATCCGAATCAGATATCCGAGTTTGAAATTTTGGAATCCGAATCGGATATCCGAACCCAGTATCCCAGATATAGCAGATTCGGATATCCGGGTAGAAAACCGGAAGCGGGCTTCAATTGCCTTTAAAACGTTTTTTAGGGTAAATGAACCATGTAGCATCATGTTTTTTTAAAGGGAAACACTTATTGATGATGTGGGGACTCTCTCTCTCTCTCTCAGTTCAGATAGTGGAAAAAGTTTGGATTATCTGGGTAACTCGAATATCCGAAATCTTGCTGAGCAGCACTGTTCACTTAGGGATGTACTTGCTTTTTGTAGCGAGTCTTTTAGACATTAGTGGCTGTGTGTTGAATTATTTTGGGATAGCAAATTTACATTGGTATACAAGCTGTGCACTGACTGTCACATATTCAGTGCTGTCCCATGAAAAGATATAGAAAAATAATTACAACTAGCTGATGGCCTGGGGTTGCCCAGGAATGTATTTGGCTGCTGTTGTCTCCGCCCACTTTTTCTAACCCTAACACACAATTACTCAATGACCTAGTTTGCAGTTTAAATTTTCCCAGAGAAATTTGTCTTTGTCTCTGCCCACTGATGACCCAGCATTCCCGGGTGTGTATTTGACTGGTGTTGGCTGCGGTCACTTTTTGTAACCCTAACACACAATTACTCAATGACCAAGTTTGTGAGCTTTGCGGTCTTTGGCATCAATAATTTGCATTGAAATGAAAAAAACCTGTTTGGCTGTTTGTGGCTTTGAACCCCAGTCACCCCCCAGTCGCCCAATGACCAACTGTACCAGGTTTGAAACTTGTGGCATTAACAGTGCAAGAATGGCAGCAATTGAATATTCCCCTTGAAAATCAATAGGTGAATTTTGATTGGCTTTTGTAGGCTCCACCCACTTTTCTGAATATAATCCCAGTCACCCAGTGACCAACTGTGCAAAGTTTAAGAACTCTACCATTAACAGTGTAAGAATGGCTGCAGTTTACATTTTCCCAGTGAAATTTGTATTTGTCTCCTCCCACTTTTTGGTTATGGGGATAAAAAGTATTCTATGGGCCTGATTCACAAAGCGGTGCAAAGTGTTTGCACGCCTGTGAAAAGCCCTTTATCACGCCTAAACTCAGTTTAGGCGTGATAAAATGAAACTCGTGCAAAATTCCCGCGCAATCGCGCGGCGCACGGTGCAGTGCATGTGATGCGCCCATTAAACCCTATGGGCGCTGCGGGACTTTGCGCGCGATAAAGAACACAAAACGGTGCTAACTCAGCAGTGCAAAGGTTATCACGCCTAAAGTCTTTTAGGCGTGATAACTGAGTTATCACCGCTTTGTGAATCAGGCCCTATATGTTTATTCAGGTAATGTACTATGTGTGTGCCAAATGTCATTCAAAGCCGTCCATCCATTGTTGCGTGATTGAATAACAAACATCCAAACATCCAAACTTTGGCATTTATAATATTAGTGAGATAATGTGAGAGGTGTACTCAGTTTTGTGTGATACTGTAAATGTACCTGTGGAACACCCACCAAAGATGGCAGGTGCTCCCTGAGCATCTAACGGGCTCATTATTTATACAGATTTTTTAGCATAAAGTCAAATATGATTACATCAATTAAAACACACCATTGACTCTGAGCTGAATTAACTGCTAATGATTTGTAGTGTTTGAATCTTAGTGTAACGCTCTTACCTGCTGGTGGTTCCAGCGAGGAATCAGGCAGCACTGGGCTGCTGCAGGAAGCTTCCTCTTTCGATTTCTGCAGCGGCATCTCCCTGGGGCTGTGACTCAGCATGTACGTTCCTCCAGCCTCCCCAGGGAGACGTGCCCGTCCCAGAGCAGTTCTTATAGGTTGAGGAGGCGGGTCTAGTGGGTGTCAGCTGACACACTGATCAGCTGACACTTTTCTGCTGGAACCTTTGCTGATTGGCCAGTTGCTTTTCTGGGCTGGTCTGTGATCTTTCTCACCTGTATATAAGCTCTGTTCATTTAGTTGCTCACTGCCCGTGATAGCAATCAGTACGCTGGTTTTGCTGGGCACTTTATCACTCCGTGATAATCATATTGTATTTCAATGCGATTTTCATTATTGTTTTTCAATGCGACTGCCAGACTGACTTATATATGACCTTAGCTTTACTGACCACTCTCGCCTAGTCCTTTGCACTGCTGCCATCTGATTTATCGTGTATGACCTTAGCCTGTTACTGACTCCGATTCTGCCTAGCCCTTTGTACTGCAGCCATCTGATCTAACGTGTATGACCCTAGCCTAGCCTGTTATCGACTCCGATTCTGCCTAGCTCACCGTACTGCAGCCAGCTGATATTGTGTATTGGTCCACATAGCACCTAGGATGATACTTAGACAGGCCGTCCCCAATGAACAGATTCTCAGAGACAGCTGAAGGCTGCTTCAGTATGTACAGAGACAAGGCCGTGCTGGTTATAGAATGATGCCACAAACCCTCTATACAAATTGCGCCTGTAAGAGAACTTATCTATGGTGCAAGAAGCTTTAGCACTATAGCAATGTTTATAAGACACAGACTAACCAGCAAGCTCATGGTGACCCAGAACTCATTGGAGTGTGTAAGGAGTTTATAAGATACGTTGGGCCTGATGCACAAAATCACAGTAATACTGCTGTGTGCAGACAGCACATGGCAATATTACCCTTACTTCCAGCAGCAAGTGCCATGAGTAACGCTAGTAGTGGGATCCACGGTACTCGAGTAGCGTGACTGTTGCCAGCCCCATTTCTAGGGGTGGACCAGGCACGTGTCCATCCAAAGAGTAGTGAGGGAGGGGGCGTGGTGAGGGAGGGGGCGCAGTGAAGAAGGGGGGAGCAGCAGCACACTGGGACTCAGCCACAGGGAGAGGGGCCCGACTCCTCCGTCCCTGTCCTCGGGTCCGTCACCCCTCCATTGCAGCAATGTCCGTCAGCAGCAAAGGGGTCTTAGCAAGAACTCACCTTCCTGGCTCCAGGCAATGATTACGTGTCGCCAAGCTCCTCTGTCACTAGTGCCTCTCACTACGTCCCCTCAGGAAAAAGTAAGCGGCGCTGCAGACAGAGGAGTTTTCTCCCAGGTGATATTGTCACACCTTGTCAATAAAAAGCCTTTTAAGCCACCAAGAAGTAAAAAAAAACACCTCAAAATAATTGTAATACTGTATTACTTTTTCACCTACTTTTTGGAACTTTTTCAATAGGAAAGCCCTGAAAAATTATTTTTAGAAGAGAGGATAAAAAATTATCTCCTAGGAGAAAACTCATTAGAAAAAGGTAATTAAGTAAGGGCCTAAGGGGTAAGTTCTCGTTCACACTATTGCCGCGCACATTTTGGTAGTGCATGGCATGTGTGATGCATTCCGACAGCCATCTCCGTTGCTTAATGCGAATGAGGCCTAAATCCCAAAAAGTACATTATTCTTACAGTGGGCAACTAGCAGGTGTTAAGATTACTGGGAGTTACGCAAATTACAGTGCAAGTTACACAAATTTCAGAGCTCACTGTGTTAATTGTGTAAATCTCTGTGATGTTCAAGGAAATAACAGGGAAATATTAAAAAAATTAAATCTACTTACCTGGAGCTTCCTCCAGCTCCTCAAAGTCTACGTGCCTCTCTCCGGATCAGCAGCTGCTACGGAGGGAACCCCGGGAGACCGGCTTGGAGCGTAGCTGCGTCAAATAATCCATAGACTTCTAGGGGCTGGAGGAAGCCCCAGGTAAGTAAATCTGATTTTTTAAAAGTATTTTCCTGATGTTTCCTTTAAAGAGAACCCGAGGTGGTGTGGGAGGGGGGTTTCAGATGGGACACAAAGGCGTGTTCCTTGCTTCATGACATGCCTCTGTGCCCCCCCCACATCGCTCTCTGCCCCCCCCCCCACCCACTACGCTATATAGCCCCCCAAAATTAGGGTAATGGGAGGAGAGGGATTCCCTGCAGGGTTTCCAGAGCTGCCATTGGGCAGCTCTCCCTGCACGCTGAGAGAGAATCTCCTTCCAGAGTCTGAAAGTGAGCCATAGCAGGCCTCAGGAACAGCGAAGAGCGGTGTGGATGGCGGCTACCTGATCCGCCCAGCCCCCCAGATCAGGTAGGCTCTCTGTCCTGTCTGCACATGTTAAGACTACTCTTGTTTGTGAATTTAACCCCTATATTTACCCCTATAAGACAATGCAAAATACAATGTAGAGCAAAAAATTAAAAATAATAGCTTTCCTTGTCATAATCCTGTATACAGATTATTGTTTGCTAAAGATGGTGGATGAGATATTAGTTTGGCTACATGTGTCTTCTGTGCATTAGTTACTGTATAGGTCTACCCTCCCTGACTAATTATTAATGTACACAGCCCATTTGCAGCATCCCACCTAGGGAATTATTATAATAAAGAGTTTAACATCCACAGCGACGTATTGGAAATGATATAACCTGCAGACTGATCAATGTAAAATGCTCTTGTTGCTTTTCTAGACAGTTTCAGAAACCTTCCAGTATTGGCGTTCCGCAGTACATCTGAAGCCATGCGTAGAAAGCCCGGGTCTGAGCCAACGAGTGGACTTGTAATTCTGACAATTAGTATATGGCAGCTTCCCAAGGATAGGAAATTAAATTGAGACTCTTCCATGTATTGATTAAGTAATGTATTGAAGTACTCATTTGTGGCTAAAAGGCCAATACATCTTTGATCATTGCCCACTTTTCTTTGATGGTTTTCAATTGCTCCAATTGAGGTAAGCTCTTACAGCAATAAAGCAGAACAATTAATTATGTCAGTTTTCTACTGAAAGAATAGCCTTTTTTGAGGAAAGTTTGACTATGCACACGAAATAATTAATTGAAAATGCAGTCCATTCCAGCGTCCTTTATTTGATATCGCACATATCATTTAAATTGGTTTTATGCTATTTATGGGAAGAATACCCTAAATGTTTTATGCCGGCTTTTTAAAGCAAGATCTACTGCCAGGAGTGCGCTAATTATCATAGGCAGAGTCAGGTTAGAAAATAGTCCAAGAGAATCTGTTGGTGGCCTTTGTAAGAAGGATTTTTGTAGGTGAAACACATAAAACCTTGAGAGAAAAAATGGTACTTATATATTAGCCCATTGACCGTTTACTGTGACAGCTGAGTGGTCTTCACCATGGCCCCGCTGTTCTGTTTCCTGTTCCGGTTAATGACTGACAGGCTCTGGGCCTGGCTCGTCCTCAGGCTCGTCACCTTGTCTTGTCACCCCCACTTCTCCTGTAACTCGTCTGATGTCCTTGCTCTGCTCAATTCTGTGTGTTAGACTATGATGGCAAGCCTAGCAGGAGTTGGTTGGGCTATTTAATCACAGTGCCATTTAACCACTTGAGGACCTAGGGCTTTCTACCCCTTAAAGAGACTCTGTAACAAATTGTTTATCTTTATTTCTTCTATGCTATAAGTTCCTATGCCTTTTCTAATGTGGTCTGGCTTACTGCAGCTTTTCCTAATTGCACAGTAGCTGTGTTATCTCTGTTATATGATCTAATCTTCTCTCTATAGTCGGCACAGTCAGGCTGAGGCAGTCAGACTGGAATGTGCAGGGCTGCTTGTGATTAGCTAGAAGCTGTACACACCCCCTGCAGGCTCTGTGTGACTAACACACTCTGCTTAGCTGAGCCTATTAGAAGCTGGTTAGTTTGTTTGTAAACACTGCCTAAAACTGGCAATTACAAGCCAGGTTTGCAGCAGAGAATGGCAGAAACAGCACAGAGGGGACCAGGAGCACATAATGAATAGAATGGTATGCTTTTTATTGTAAGAATTTCAGAGTACAGATTCTCTTTAAGGACCGGCCACTTTTTTTCCATTCAGACCACTGCAGCTTTCACGGTTTATTGCTCGCTCATACAACCTACCACCTAAATGAATTTTGGCTCCTTTTCTTGTCACTAATAAAGCTTTCTTTTGGTGCTATTTAATTGCTCCTGCGATTTTTACTTTTTATTATATTCAGCAAAAAAGACATGAATTTTGGCAAAAAAACGATTTTTTTAACTTTCTGTGCTGACAGTTTTCAAATAAAGTAAAATTTCTGTATACATGCAGCGCGAAAAATGTGGACAAACATGTTTTTGATTAAAAAAAACCCATTCAGCGTATATTTATTGGTTTGGGTAAAAGTTATAGCGTTTACAAACTATGGTGCAAAAAGTGAATTTTCCCATTTTCAAGCATCTCTGACTTTTCTGACCCCCTGTCATGTTTCATGAGGGGCTAGAATTCCAGGATAGTATAAATACCCCCCAAATTACCCCATTTTGGAAAGAAGACATCCCAAAGTATTCACTGAGAGGCATAGTGAGTTCATAGAAGATATTAATTTTTGTCACAAGTAAGCGGAAAATGACACTTTGTGACACGAAAAAAAAAAAAAAAAAAAGTTTCCATTTCTTCTAACTTGCACAAAAAAAAAATGAAATCTGCCACGGACTCACCATGCCCCTCTCTGAATACCTTGAAGGGTCTACTTTCCAAAATGGGGTCATTTGTGGGGTGTGTTTACTGTCCTGACATTTTGGGGGGTGCTAAATTGTAAGCACCCCTGTAAAGCCTAAAGGTGCTCATTGGACTTTGGACCCCTTAGCGCAGTTAGGCTGCAAAAAAGTGCCACATATGTGGTATTGCCGTACTCAGGAGAAGTAGTATAATGTGTTTTGGGGTGTATTTTTACACATACCCATGCTGGGTGGGAGAAATATCTCTGTAAATGACAATTTGTTAATTTTTTTTACACACAATTGTCCATTTACAGAGTTATTTCTCCCACCCAGCATGGGTATGTGTAAAAATACACCCCAAAACACATTGTACTACTTCTCCTGAGTACGGCGATACCACATGTGTGGCACTTTTTTGCACCCTAACTGCGCTAAAGGGCCCAAAGTCCAATGAGTACCTTTAGGATTTCACAGGTCATTTTGCGGAATTTGATTTCCAGACTACTCCTCACGGTTTAGGGCCCCTAAAATGCCAGGGCAGTATAGGAACCCCACAAATGACCCCATTTTAGAAAGAAGACACCCCAAGGTATTCCGTTAGGAGTATGGTGAGTTCATAGAAGATTTTATTTTTTGTCAAAAGTTAGCGGAAAATTGATTTGTATTGTTTTTTTCACAAAGTGTCATTTTCCGCTAACTTGTGACAAAAAATAAAATCTTCTATGAACTCACCATACTCCTAACGGAATACCTTGGGGTGTCTTCTTTCTAAAATGGGGTCATTTGTGGGGTTCCTATACTGCCCTGGCATTTTAGGGGCCCTAAACCGTGAGGAGTAGTCTGGAAATCAAATTCCGCAAAATGACCTGTGAAAGCCTAAAGGTGCTCATTGGACTTTGGGCCCTTTAGCGCAGTTAGGGTGCAAAAAAGTGCCACACATGTGGTATCGCCGTACTCGGGAGAAGTAGTACAATGTGTTTTGGGGTGTATTTTTACACATACCCATGCTGGGTGGGAGAAATATCTCTGTAAATGGACAATTGTGTGTAAAAAAATCAAAAGATTGTCATTTGCAGAGGTATTTCTCCCACCCAGCATGAGTATGTGTAAAAATACACCCCAAAACACATTGTACTACTTCTCCCGAGTACGGCAATACCACATGTGTGGCACTTTTTTGCACCCTAACTGCGCTAAAGGGCCCAAAGTCCAATGAGCACCTTTAGGCTTTCACAGGTCATTTTGCGGAATTTGATTTCCAGACTACTCCTCACGGTTTAGGGCCCCTAAAATGCCAGGGCAGTATAGGAACCCCACAAATGACCCCATTTTAGAAAGAAGACACCCCAAGGTATTCCGTTAGGAGTATGGTGAGTTCATAGAAGATTTTATTTTTTGTCACAAGTTAGCGGAAAATGACACTTTGTGAAAAAAACAATACAAATCAATTTTCCGCTAACTTTTGACAAAAAATAAAATCTTCTATGAACTCACCATACTCCTAACGGAATACCTTGGGGTGTCTTCTTTCTAAAATGGGGTCATTTGTGGGGTTCCTATACTGCCCTGGCATTTTAGGGGCCCTAAACCGTGAGGAGGAGTCTGGAAATCAAATTCCGCAAAATGACCTGTGAAATCCTAAAGGTACTCATTGGACTTTGGGCCCTTTAGCGCAGTTAGGGTGCAAAAAAGTGCCACACATGTGGTATCGCCGTACTCGGGAGAAGTAGTACAATGTGTTTTGGGGTGTATTTTTACACATACCCATGCTGGGTGGGAGAAATATCTCTGTAAATGGACAATTGTGTGTAAAAAAATCAAAAGATTGTCATTTGCAGAGGTATTTCTCCCACCCAGCATGGGTATGTGTAAAAATACACCCCAAAACACATTGTACTACTTCTCCCGAGTACGGCAATACCACATGTGTGGCACTTTTTTGCACCCTAACTGCGCTAAAGGGCCCAAAGTCCAATGAGCACCTTTAGGCTTTCACAGGTCATTTTGCGGAATTTGATTTCCAGACTACTCCTCACGGTTTAGGGCCCCTAAAATGCCAGGGCAGTATAGGAACCCCACAAATGACCCCATTTTAGAAAGAAGACACCCCAAGGTATTCCGTTAGGAGTATGGTGAGTTCATAGAAGATTTTATTTTTTGTCAAAAGTTAGCGGAAAATTGATTTGTATTGTTTTTTTCACAAAGTGTCATTTTCCGCTAACTTGTGACAAAAAATAAAATCTTCTATGAACTCACCATACTCCTAACGGAATACCTTGGGGTGTCTTCTTTCTAAAATGGGGTCATTTGTGGGGTTCCTATACTGCCCTGGCATTTTAGGGGCCCTAAACCGTGAGGAGGAGTCTGGAAATCAAATTCCGCAAAATGACCTGTGAAATCCTAAAGGTACTCATTGGACTTTGGGCCCTTTAGCGCAGTTAGGGTGCAAAAAAGTGCCACACATGTGGTATCGCCGTACTCGGGAGAAGTAGTACAATGTGTTTTGGGGTGTATTTTTACACATACCCATGCTGGGTGGGAGAAATAACTCTGTAAATGGACAATTGTGTGTAAAAAAATCAAAAGATTGTCATTTGCAGAGGTATTTCTCCCACCCAGCATGGGTATGTGTAAAAATACACCCCAAAACACATTGTACTACTTCTCCCGAGTACGGCGATACCACATGTGTGGCACCTTTTTGCACCCTAACTGCGCTAAGGGGTCCAGAGTCCAATGAGTACCTTTAGGCTTTACAGGGGTGCTCAAAATTTAGCACCCCGCCCACTTGCCAGGACAGTTAACAAACCCCACAAATGACTCCATTTTGGAAAGAATACACAACAAGGTATTCCATGAGGGGAATGGTGAGGTCATTGAAAATTTTATTTTTTGTCACAAGTTAACGGAAAATGACACTTTGTTAAAAAAAAATAAAAAAAAAAATTCTGCTAACTTGTGACAAAAACTAAAATCTTTTATGAACTCACCGTGCACCTCACATAATACTTTAGGGTGTCCTCTTTCCAAAATGGGGTCATTTGTGGAGTCTGTCCTGGCATTTTAGGGTCTCTGCAATCATTACATGTATGGCCAGTATTAGGAGTTTCTGCTATACTCCTTATATTGGGTATACAAGTAATGCACTCTGGGCTGAAAGGAAAAATGAACGGCAAACATACCTTGCTCCACATCAATGGCAGATCTTCCTCCACATCAATGGCAGTGATAACCTCAGGAGAGAGACACCCCGTGCCACCCTGCACTCAGGGTGAGCCACCAACTTATGTGACTGGGCCTCAGAACTTTAGTATACAGCATTATGCCTGTAGGATACAGCAATATGCCTGCCAATAGAGATGACTCTGTGTGGCATTAAAGCATCATCATAGGCCCAAATCACATATAAACCGGGGGTGTCCACACTCAAGGGAAATTCAAACATGCCGTCTTATATCGCCAACCCAGGACAGATCAGCAATATCAAGCATGGAAACCGATCCTTCTTCCCATTTTTATGCTTACCCGTTTGGTCTTCAAGCTTACCTCTCCTCTCCCTGCGACAATGTGCGAAAGACCACTGAGTGTGTGCCTACTCCTGTGTCTGGAGTTCCCTAGGTTCTAATAGTGTACCTGCTCGTGGTACCTCTCAAAACACGGCCCTACGCATAGACCAGGCTGGTCAGGACAGCGGGGACAATAATAAACGGTGTCACTCCTTGTTCCAGCCCTGCTGCAGACACGGCAACGTTTTCTTCGGATGCGTTGACCTGGGGCACACGGAAGCTGATAGGCGTAATGCCTTCCATGCAGTCGGCTAGTTGCATCTGGGGGGGGGGGCCTGGCACCTCCTGGATACAGGATGTCCATAATGATCTCTTCCTGAAATTGGAGGAAAGATCCAGTTCTCCCAGCCTTACTGTAGAGAACAAAGCTGTTGTAAACTGCCAATTGAATCAGATAAAAAGACACTTTCTTATACCAGCGTCTTGTTTTCCGGGTAACTAAATAGGGCGCTAACCTCTGGTCATTGAAGTCCACCCCTCCCATGTTGACATTATATTCGTGGACGACAAGGGGCTTTTCAATGACCGCAGTTGCCCGTTGAATTTGGACTGTCGTGTCTGTGTGAATGGTGGACAGAAAGTAAACGTCCCTCTTGTCCCTCCATTTCACCGCGAGCAGGTCTTCAGTACGCAAGGCGACCCTCTGCCCCCGTAAAAGTCTGGTGGTAACGAGCCGTTGGGGGAAGCCCTGGCGACTAGGCCGCGCAGTGCCACAGCATCGGATTCCTTCTAACTTTAAGTGCTGAAAGAGGGCCACACTTGTGTAATAATTGTCCACAAAAAGATGGTACCCCTTCTGGAACAAGGGTGACACCAAGTCCCACACAACCTTTCCACTGCTCCCCAGGTAGTCAGGGCATCCGACCGGCTCCAATTTTGAGTCTTTTCCCTCATAGACCCTAAAACGACATGTATAGCCTGTGGCCCTTTCACAGAGCTTATACAGTTTCACCCCATACCGGGCGCGCTTGCTTGGGATGTACTGTTTGATGCCAAGGCGCCCGGTAAAGCGTAAGAGGGACTCGTCTACGCAGATGTTCTGTTCAGGGATATAAGCATCTGCAAATGTTGATGACAGGTGGTCTATGAGGGGCCGAATTTTGTGGAGCCGGTCATAAGCAGGGTGGCCCTTTTCATGACAGGTTTTGTCGTCGTTGAAGTGCAGGAAGCGCAGGATGGACTCAAATCGTGTCCTGGACATGGCAGCAGGGTACAAGGGAACATGATTTACTGGGTTCGTAGACCAATACGACCGCAGTACATTCTGTTTCATTAGTCCCAAGTGAAGGATAAGGGCCAAAAAGATTTTAATGTCGGAAACTTGGACTGGTTTCCACCCGAAAGGCTGGGCATACATGCTCTCCGGGTGCTCGGTGATGAATTGTGTGGCTTTACGGTTGGTCTCAACCACAATTAAGTCCAAGAGAACCTGGGTGATGAACAGCTGCAAAAAGTCTAGGGCCGTTCCTAGATGAGCTGTCGCCACCTGGACTCCAGACTGGGCGGTGAAAGGGGGCACTACGGGTGCGGCGGAATCAGGGGATTGCCAATCTGGTTGTGCCAGCACCTCTGGGAGTCTATGGGTACTACGGGCCCGTCTTCTTGTTGGTGGCTGCGACGGGGGTACTACTGCACTTGCCACCGTACCAGTTTCAACTTCCATGCTGACGCTCACCACTTCGTCAGGGTCTACGGAAGCACTGGCACTAAGTCCAGGAGATGCTGCGCTGCTGGTGCCTGCCTCACCAAGAAAACTATCAACAGCGCTAGCACCACCCTGCTGCCCTTGAGGCGGATCCTGCGCCACCTGCGGTCTAACGACTTGGGGTCTGGTACGCCTGGCTCTAGCCGGGACCATAGCCTCGTCATCACTATCGGTCAGGGAACCACTGCTTTCTACAGGTTCAAAATCGGACCCGGAAGATTCGACGGATGATTCTTCCCAAAAGAACTCATCCGACTGGTCCATGTACCTGTATACCTCGTCATCGGAAAGCCCCCTTCTTGCCATTTTGGATTGCTAAATTTATGGGGTTTTCCTCCGAGACTACCCAGAAAAAAAGAGCACCTACCTAGCAAAAAGGGAGTATTTGAGAGGTATTGGGGTTGGTGGGAAGTGGGGTCTCAGAGGCAATCAAACAATCACGGGACAATCAAATCCAATTACAGCACAATCGACTCCAATCACAGCACAAGCAGATCTGATGCACTCGGAAGGTGATGGGGGGAGGGTGGGATTGGGTGTGGCGGGAAGTGGGGTCTCAGGCAATCAAACAATCACGGGGCAATCGAAGCCGATCACGGGACAATCAAATACAATTACAGCACAATCGACTCCAATCACAGCACAAGCAAATCTGATGCACTCGGAAGGTGGTGGTTGGAGGTGGTGGGGGGTGGGGGGGTGGGGTGGGGTTGGGTGTGGTGGGGGGGAGGGTGGGGTTGGGTGTGGCGGGAAGTGGGGTCTCAGGCAATCAAACAATCACGGGGCAATCGAAGCCGATCACGGGACAATCAAATACAATTACAGCACAATCGACTCCAATCACAGCCCAATCAAATCTGATGCACTCGGAAGGTGATGGGGGAGGGTGGGATTGGGTGTGGCGGGAAGTGGGGTCTCAGGCAATCAAACAATCACGGGGCAATCGAAGTCGATCACGGGACAATCAAATACAATTACAGCACAATCGACTCCAATCACAGCCCAATCAAATCTGATGCACTCGGAAGGTGATGGGGGAGGGTGGGATTGGGTGTGGCGGGAAGTGGGGTCTCAGGCAATCAAACAATCACGGGGCAATCGAAGTCGATCACGGGACAATCAAATACAATTACAGCACAATCGACTCCAATCACAGCACAAGCAAATCTGATGCACTCGGAAGGTGGTGGTTGGAGGTGGTGGTGGGGGGGGTGGGGTGGGGTTGGGTGTGGTGGGGGGGAGGGTGGGGTTGGGTGTGGCGGGAAGTGGGGTCTCAGGCAATCAAACAATCACGGGGCAATCGAAGCCGATCACGGGACAATCAAATACAATTACACCACAATTGAATACAAGCGCAGCACAATCGAATACAAGCGCAGCACAGTCAAATACAATGCACTTGGACGGTGATTAGGGGGGGGGTCTGAGGGCGATTTGAGGGGATGGGGGGTTGATCAGGAGCCTGCACGGGGCAGACTGAGTCCTGATCTGATGAGAGGCAGACACAGGGGGTTACTGATCAAAGATCAGTTAGTGATTGCTGGGGAGGACAGATGTAAACAAACAGCAGGGGATGTAATCAGAAGGGGGGTACGAGGGCAATCGAGGGCCTGGGCAGGTGATCGGTTACCCCCGCGGGGCAGTTAGGGTCTGCTCTGATGGGTGGGGGTGCTGAGGGCTGATGGACAGGTGATAGACAGGTGATCAGAGGGGGATCAGAGGGGGATCAGAGGGTAATGTAGCTGTATACAAATGTATACAGTATACAGGGGGGTAGTCTGGGATGGGGTGTGGGGGTGATCTAAAGGTAGGGAGGGGGGATCAGGGGTGACTAGGAGGCAGTTAGGGACCTAAACTAAGGGGCAGCGTCGCTAGTTAGTGGCAGGTGGGGGGGGTGGGGGTTTTGCAGGGGTGCAAGGGTGCTGGGCAGGGGTCTGCTGGGGTGATCAGGGGGGGTATGAGGCCTGGGGTGGGTGATCAGGGAGGCTGTGGGCAAAATCAAGCTGCGTGCAGTGAGACTTACAAGTGCTTCCTCCTCGCTGGTGGTCTCTGGAACAATGAGACCACGAGGCGAGGAGGAAGCACGTATAAGGCACTTTGTTTACCTAACAAAGTGCCTTATACTCAGGGATTGGCTGATCCTGCGGATTCCTCCGCTCGCCGGCTCTGCTAAGTGGCCGGCGAGCGGAGACAAAATGCCCGTGCTTCGATCCCGGGCGGAGGATCGCGTCACGGATGACGCGATCGCTCCGCCCATGCCCTTAAATGGACTGCCGCCTCTGTGGGTGAGGCCGTCCTGCAGGGCTCCACTTCCCCGCCGCCCCTGTGTAGTGGGCGGTCGGGAAGTGGTTAATCACAATGACTCCAATAGTACTGACTTAGGAGATTGTGGAGAGTAGTGACACCAGTGGCGGCTCCAGCTTCAGATTTTTGGGGGGGCTCAAAGGGGGCACAAAGGCTGGCAAGCGGGGCTTATGGGGGGGGGGAATTTGCGGTGCGCGCAGCAGCAAGAAAAAGGGGCGTGGTAATATCATCATGTGGGCGGGGCTAACTGTAATGTAGTTGTACCAGCTAATGTAGTAACATAAAAAAAATTATGACGTAAATGCACATGACAGAAAGCGTTTCACCAGTAAATGCACGTAATGACAGCTTTTCACCAGTAAATGCACATAAGAGACAGCCTTTCACCAGTAAATGCACATAAGAGACAGCCTTTCACCCGTAAATGCACATAAGAGACAGCTTTTCACCAGTAAATGCACATAAGAGACAGACAGCCTTTCCCCAGTAAATGCATGTAATAAGAGACAGCATTTCACCAGTTAATGCACATAATGACAGTGTCCCCAGGTAGCCAGGTGTATAGATGTTCCCAGTATATGTAGTCAGGCTAGTGGTGGTGGGCTGGGGCCCCCAGGGCACCTTAGGCCTGGCTGGTGGTGGGCTGGAGGCCTCAGGCCTGGCAAGTGGTGGGCTGAAAGCCTCAGGCCTCGCTGGTGGTGGTGGGCTGGGGGCCCCAGGGCAGCTTAGGCCTGGCTGGTGGTGGTGGGCTGGGGTCCCCAGGGCAGCTTAGGCCTGGCTGGTGGTGGTGGGCTGGGGGCCCCAGGGCAGCTAAGGCCTGGCTGGTGGTGATAGGCTGGGGGCCCCAGGGCAGCTAAGGCCTGACTGGTGGTGGTAGGCTGGGGGCCCCAGGGCAGCTCAGGCCTGGCTGGTAGTGGTGGGCTGGGAGCCCGAAGGCAGCTCAGGCCTGGCTGGTGGTGGTGGGCTGGGCGGAAGGCCTCAGGCCTGGCTGGTGGTGGTGGGCTGGAGGCCCAAGGCAACTCAGGCCTGGCTGGTGGTGGGCTGGGCGGAAGGCCTCAGGCCTGGCTGGTGGTGGTAGGCTGGGGGGCCCCAGAGCAGCTAAGGCCTAGCTGGTGGTGGTAGGCTGGGGGCCCCAGGGCAGCTAAGGCCTGGCTGGTGGTGGTAGGCTGGGGGCCCCAGGACAGCTAAGGCCTAGCTGGTGTTGGTAGGCTGGGGGCCCCAGGGCAGCTAAGGCCTGGCTGGTGGTGGTAGGCTGGGGGCCCCAGGGCAGCTAAGGCCTGGCTGGTGGTGGTAGGCTGGGGGCCCCAGGGCAGCTAAGGCCTGGCTGGTGGTGGTAGGCTGGGGGGCCCCAGGGCAGCTAAGGCCTGGCTGGTGGTGGTAGGCTGGGGGGCCCCAGGGCAGCTAAGGCCTGGCTGGTGGTGGTAGGCTGGGGGCCCCAGGGAAGCTAAGGCCTGGCTGGTGGTGGTAGGCTGGAGGGCCCCAGGGCAGCTAAAGCCTGGCTGGTGGTGGCAGGCTGGGGGCCCCAAGGCAGCTAAGGCCTGGCTGGTGGTGGTAAGCTGGGGGCCCCTGGGCAGCTAAAGCCTGGCTGGTGGTGGTAGGCTGGGGGCCCCAGGGCAGCTAAGGCCTGGCTGGTGGTGGTAGACTGGGGGCCCCAGGGCAGCTAAGGCCTGGCTGGTGGTGGTAGACTGAGGGCCCCAGGGCAGCTAAGGCCTGGCTGGTGGTGGTAGACTGGGGGCCCCAGGGAAGCTAAGGCCTGGCTGGTGGTGGTAGGCTGGAGGGCCCCAGGGCAGCTAAAGTCTGGCTGGTGGTGGTAGACTGGGGGCCCCAGGGCAGCTAAGGCCTGGCTGGTGGTGGTAGGCTGGGGGCCCCAGGGCAGCTAAGGCCTGGCTGGTGGTGGTAGACTGGGGGCCCCAGGGACGCTAAGGCCTGGCTGGTGGTGGTAGGCTGGAGGGCCCCAGGGCAGCTAAAGCCTGGCTGGTGGTGGTAGGCTGGGGGCCCCAGGGCAGCTAAGGCCTGGCTGGTGGTGATAGGCTGGGGGCCCCAGGGCAGCTAAGGCCTGGCTGGTGGTGGTAGACTGGGAGCCCCAGGGCAGCTAAGGCCGGGCTGGTGGTGGTAGACTGGGGGCCCCAGGGGGCACTCAGAGTCAGGCCTGGTGGTTGGTGGTGGTGCCGCCTGGCCGTGCTGGGCTCAGGAGGGCAGCTCAGGTCTGGGTGGCTGCCTGCAGTGCCTGGTGCAAAAAAACAATTTGGCAGTTGGCTGGCTGGAGTAGTGAACAGGACAGGACACCCACCTTGAGCTGCCTTGTTGTTGAAGTTCCGAGTCCTGCTGGCTCAGCCTGGCTGCGGAGCTCTGGCCTGGGCTGGCTGTCTAGCTGACTGGCTCGGCTCCAGAGTCCAGCCTCTCTAGTCCTATGTGCGCTGACCCGTGGGTGCCTGGGCTGGGGGTCACACTCACTGCCACTGGGTGTGACCGACTGAGTGCTGGCCTGGCTGTGCGTATGCCGCGGCGCGGAGAGTCCTCTGGAGAGGAGACTGTCAGTGAAGCAGTCACTAGCTGCACGGGCGGGCCAGGAGGAGAGCGCGCCGCACGTCACGTGATGTCGCCGGACATCGTTACGTGACATACGCGTACTTTACTGCAGCACTCGGGGTGGGTGTGACTGATCGCTGGTTGGTGGTGGTGACAGTCAGCGCCAGCCCAAGCCCTCCTCCCAGTCCCAGACTCCCAGGCTTGTCCTTGTGCAGCCAGGAAAGTAAGGTCGGGTCGGCCTTGGAATGGAAGTTTTCGGTGGCTGCGGCGGGGTGGCTTTAAGGGGGGCTAATGAGTCGCCAGCTGGGGCTGAAGCCTGGGTAAGCCCCAGCGTGGCGCCGCCCTCCCTCCACTCTGCAAAATCTACACCTGAGCAGGACAGCATGTGTCTAGATGCATTGTGACCACACACAGGACAGAGTGCAGAGAACATCTGGTGGGATGCATGAGGACAAGCTGGTGGATGATGAAAAAAATTATACTAAAGCCACTAAATGCTAAAAATTATACTATGCTAATAAAAGCTATGCTCCTAAAAATAGATCCCTTTGCATCTGGGTGTCAATGCTGCAGATCGTGTGAAGTTCTGTGATGGCCCAATCGTAATCATGTGATGGCCCCACCCGCCTAACATCCCTCCTACTCCTCTGGGTGGAAGTGCTTACAGCTTGACAATCCCAAAGCATGTTGCAAGCAATGATGTCATCCTAGTAGTAAAAATCCACTGCGCTCTCATTCCATAGCCACGACCTAAAATTAAAAGGACAAACCACACATCGCGTAATCCTGTAACAGCATAGGTATAACAAAAGACCCGTGTAGTTGTGAACACTCTGTGCTTCCACTCGTGACACCACCACCCAATACTGGAGAGGCTCACCAGATTATAACCACCTCGCTTTTCAGGTGGATCTCTCGCTCTGTCTATGTCTCACTCAGGCACATCAGTGAGGCACACCCGTATGCCGGTATCAAAAAGGTTTAATATCTTCATAAAATTGCAACTAAAAACATAATGAACAACACCTCATTGCGCAGTAAGTAGAGACAAATGTCACATAGCCGCGCTTCTCGCGCCTCCTAACTACTTACAAGCTCCAAAAAGGTATAAAAGTGTGTCACAGCAGCTCTCCTAGGGCCCTTGTAGGTGCACTCCCGAATCCCTGCAGCGTCCCGCCGGTCGGAATCTCCACACTACTCCGGGCTTCCGCTCGCTCGCCTAGGGGGCGTCTGCGTCTGGCGTACTGGCTCCGCCAGAGGTGTGGATGGGGTGTGTTTCAAAGTAGGAGGTATGCTTAGTTACAGGTGTGTGTGTGTGCGTGCGTGCGTGCGTGCGTGCGTGCGTGCGTGTACTCTTAAAGGCAATCTATATATATAATAGAGTAAGTGCCTCAACCTTCGAGCAAGAAGAAGAAGTACTGTGCATGAGAAAATGTATGCGTGCTCAATCACCAAGTTTTAGGCTTCTTTTCCACGGACTGTTGAGCTGTGTGCTCAGCAAGCAGTTACCAGGCAGCAGTAAGCAGTTACCAGGCAGCAGCAAGCAGTTACCAGGCAGCAGCAAGCAGTTACCAGGCAGCAGTGAGCAGATACCAGGCAGCAACAAGCAGTTTCCAGGCAGCAGCAAGCTGTTACCAGGCAGTAGTGAGCAGTTGTAAGAGTTTGAGAGGCATGTTACTGCCTATCAACTGTCCGTGGAAAAGAGGCCTACCCTAGCAAGTCTGGCTTTGCAAATCTGGCCTAATTGGCTATTCATGAGGCAATGCTCATGCAAATATGCATTTTCTTTTGCATGCCAAACTATGCAGGGTCAAAAAAACAATACTGCAAAGCGGTCGCCCTGCTACATGCCAGTGATGAGCGAAAATTTTTACCGAATTTTCGCCTAATTTTGTTTTGACAGGCAAATTTTCCATCTAATTTTTTCACGTTAATTTTCGCCTAAGGCCAGTCATTTTCGCATTACTTGCGTATGATTGCGGACATTTTCCACATAAGGGCATTAGCGCCCGCATTCAGAGAAGTTTCTTGCGCATTATTGCGGGCATTTTTCCGTATAAACGTCCGCATAGATTGAATTTCCATGCGGATTATTGTGGACATTTTTCCGCATAAGGGCATAAGCATCCGCATGCAATTAATTTTCGATGCTGGTCGAAAACGCAAATATTTCTGAAGATTTTCGTGAAAATTCGCCAAAAAACGAAAACGGGATTTTCGAGGCGAAAATTCGCAAGCAACACTGCTACATGCTACATTAGCACTATCCAGGAGCGCCACGGGGAGGATTCCCAATGCCCCCCTTTTATACAACCGGGGGGACCACAGGGTCCCAGGCTCTCTTACTGCCTGGGAACCACAGCGACACCCCGGAGGGGGAGGCGCAAGCGACCCCCCCCCAAGCGTGGCCAGCGTCGGGGAGAGCCGTCCACACCCACCTCCCAATATTAAAAACAGGCACTTACCTTAACGTCCATTGCGTTCTGCTACATGCGCATTAACTTGGGGGCACCACATGAGAAAGGAGTGAAGCATGGGTCACCCCGAGCTTTAGAGCTCAGGGCTGGCTCACATACAGCACTCCAGAGGGGGGGGAGGACAGGTGCAGACAACTCACTCCAGGGCTCACACCACCGGAGCAAGCCATCCACCACCTGCCTCCAAAGGATACAAACTGCAAAAAATGCTTTCCATGAGAAAATTAATGCGCATGTAGCAGAACGCAATGGACGTTAAGGTAAGTGTCTGTTTTTAATATTGGGAGGTGGGTGCAGACGGCTCTCCCTGGCGCTGGCCACGCTTGGGGGGGGTCGCCTGCGGCACCTAGCCTCCCCCTCTGGGGTGCCGCTGTGGTTCCCGCGGTCCCTCCGGTTGTATAAAAAGGGGGCATTGGGAATCCTCCCTGTGGCGCTCCTGGATAGTGCTAATGTAGCATGTAGCAGTGTTGCTTGCGAATTTTCGCCTAAGTCATTTTCGCATCGAAAATCCTGTTTTCGTTTTTTGGCAAATTTTCACGAAAATCTTTAGAAATATTTGTGTTTTCGACCAGCATCGAAAATTCATTGTATGCGGATGCTTATGCCCTTATGCGGAAAAATGTCCACAATAATCCGCATGGAAATATAGACTATGAATGTATTTTGTAGGTACTGATCTTTTGCAGGAACGGATCTTTTGCAGATAATGATCTTTTGAATGTGTACAGCAACTTTGTGTGCAGCATCTTGCAAATATTTCTATCTAATGGGGAGTGCAGCTCAATAGGATAGACTGTGTAGGTGTGGCTCTGATACTACATGGAAGGGGGTAAATTGGTCTGTGATCTTTCATTTTTCCAAAGACTTTTATCTGATGTGTGTACCCACCTTTATTCTTCTTGCTTCAAGGTTGAGGCACGTACTCTATTAGATAGATAGAAGATGCGGCGTATGCTACGACGCGGGACGGCTAGTAAACACTGTTTAAGAAAACAAGGGTTCTTATTGGGTATTTGATGAATCACAACTTGTGATGAAACGCGCAGGGCGGAGTTTGGGGAGACGCATGCGAACTTGTTACAAGCAGGAGACCGACCAGGGACACATGAGAGGTGGCCGGAGCCGTAAGCAAGATTGTTATGTGATACGCTGTTTTACAAGCATTTTTAAGTACATGGATTTTTATCGGGGGCCATTGGGCTGCCTTATTAAACTGTTTTACGCTATGGAAAGTCATTAGTGTTTTTATTGATGCTGGCACATGGATTTATTATATGGAAGGTTTAAAGAATTTAGCCAATGAACAGGGAGAAAGGGGGTGTGTGTCACCTCCCTTTCCTGTGGTGGAAGTTACCTCACGCTAGTGTGTGCTTGCACAAGGGTGATCTGAGGCATTACTCATCATGAGAGTGCCCATATCTGTCCTATTTTATTTTTCAGGTGTTGATGGAATAAGAAGAATTGTATTGACTGGCGCTACTATCTGGTTGGATCTTATTAGCTATTTGCTTCTCCGTGCCATTAATTTCCCTTTCAAATGTTTGCGAGAATGCTATGGGTATGTGCTGTGCATCGTGTTCACTTTAAAGTATTTCTGCAGCACTTTACATGACTGATGGTCCTTGGGTGAGCTTGTGATCCTAGTTAAAGGGAGATCCGGGATGTGTTAACTGATGGTGCCCATACACGATACAATACAAATGTTCGATTTTCCCGTTTATTCAATACAAATGATCCAGTCGAATGAAAGTCGAAAATATTTTATTTTCGATCAAGAAATTCGAACGATTATCCCGTTTTTTCGAGAAAAATCGGATCTGACATGCTGGAAAAATCTTTATATTCGATCTAATGGAATAATCAAACTAAATTATCTAGTCGAAAAAAAATGAAAAATTGTACCATGTATGGGCGCCATAAAAGTATTTCTATGATTGTAACTGTGAAAAGCCTGAGCCTCTTCTACCATGCAACATCTGCTCATCAGTTCCAACTGTCCACAAAGACCCTCTAGTATATAATCAGGGATGCTCATCCAGATTCCGGATACCCAAACTACCCAGAAAATCCAAACTTTTACCGCTATTCGAACTCGGATCTGGATTCCGGATATCTGTGTAAATCCGAAATGCACTAACTGAGCTTACTCGGATACCCATTTGAAATCCGGAATCCGGTCGGATACTTAGTTCGGATATCCGAATCCGGATAGTGTAACCATGCAGATGACGTCCATGACGTCATTGAGCCAATCAGAGGGCTCCCAGCCTAAGCCCCAGCAACCAATCACAGAGGGGAACCCTGGCCAGCCCCTCCTGTATATAAAGTGGCGGCCATGTTGAGGAACTCGTCCTTGCTTGTGACTTCTCACTGAGAGACATCTTCAGTGCTGTTTGGCTAAGCAAGTGCATTATCACACTGTTAAACCCAGCGTTTTTGAGTGTAAACACCTTCACTACACTATTGTTATATTGTTTTATAGTTAGCTAGCTTGTGTAATTGTTTTATTTCAATCAGTGTCAGTCAGTCAGACTCTGTGCTGCAGCAGCTGCTAGTAGTTAGGTCCTGTGTCTGTGTGTGTGCTGTGCACAGGCCAGGCCTGCTGCTGGCCTGCTATTAGCCTTAGCTACAGTATAGGTTAGGGATTAGGGAATAACATTACTGTGTTATTGTGTAGTTACTGCAGTGCTAGTTAGTTGATAGAGAGTAGTACTGTCTGTGTTAGTTTACTACAGATTTCTGCAGTGCTGCTGTGCTGAGCAGTGTCAGTGTGTCTTCTACTCTGCTGTCTGTCACTTCTTGCTGATTTTATTGAAAGTCCAAGCCTGATTTTATTAAAGTAAAAGCACCCCACATCGATCTGGTGACATCATCACATATAACTTGTACTATGTCTGCTGACACTGGCAGCCGGGGGAGGGGCAACAAGGCCAAGAGGAGAGGGAGCAACACTGTGGCCACCGTCAGCAGTTCTGCCACGTCAGTGTCCATTCCGCCGCTAGCCACTGGCCGTCCAGCTGTTAGGGGGAGTCACGCTGCAGAGGCGCAGCAGCATGTAGCGGCCATTTTCCAGCAGGGTCGGCGGCTCAAATTGGAGGAGAAAGACGCCGAGCCTGTGATGCAGCAGATGCGGGATGAGCAGGCCACCACCAGCTCTGCAAGAGAGACCTCCACCCCCACCTCCACTCCTGTTTGCAGGAGCAGCAGCAACCGCCCAGCAGGGCCTGGGGACTCGTCGGTCATCATGTCGACCCCAGCGGGCAGCCTACCCACAGTGAGCATGCTCTTTACTCCAGGCACCACGAGCGCAATCAGGGCTGTTACCAGTGATTTTGAGAAGGAGGATATACTGGGCGCAATCGGCTATGTGGAGGAGTCACGGATGCTGACGGTGATTGTTGGGGGGGCGTGTTCCTTGCATGATGTGTCAGCAGAAGAGGAGTTTTTTTGGGGGGGGGGGGGTCATCATCCCAAATTATGTTTGAGGAGGGGGAGTATGATGTTGATGACGAGGTGAAGGACCGTGACTACCATCCACAGGAGGGGGATGTCAGCTCTGACTCTGAGGAGAAGGATGCGTCAGTGGGTCTGGCACGGAGGATCAGCATTGTAGACATTGGCAGGAGCAGCAGTGGGCATGGAATGCAGGATCCACAGCTTGCTTGCTGCTTCATCTTCTGCCACTACCACCAGCCGCACCACTCAACCCCAGGCCCCAACCACCATAGGGAGAAAAGCAGCAGCAGCATCCCATTTAGGGCGTAAGGGAAAATTCTTATCCCCAATCTGGCAGTTCTTTACTCTGCCCCTGGTGGACAGCAAGTCCGCTACATGCAACGTGTGCCATGTGAAGCTGAGCAGAGGAGGAGGTGGAGAAAGCAGGAGGAGGTTCAGGAGTCAGAGGAGGAGGAGGAGGACAGCACTGTCATCTCTGGGGGTGACGATGACGTGTCTGCTGGGGCATCCCTCTTCCCCATGGCAGCGCACATTCTGCAGTGCCTGCGCAGTGACCCAAGAGTGAAGCAGATGCGTGCTCGGGAGGACATCTGGATCACCATGATACTAGACCAGACATGGGCAAACTTGGCCCTCCAGCTGTTAAGGAACTACAAGTCCCACAATGCATTGTAGGAGTCTTACAGCCACAGTCATGACTCAAAAAGGCAAATGCATTGTGGGACTTGTAGTTCCTTAACAGCTGGAAGGCCAAGTTTGCCCATGCCTGTGCTAGACGAAGGGGAAGCTGGCTCAGTTCCTGCCTGCAGGAGGAGACCCTGTGCACCGCATGAGGTCCCTGGTTCAGCGCCTGGAGGAAACCTTCCCCCAGACTATCACCCCCCCTGCTGTCACAATCCAGCCAGCACAGCAGCAGGTGCCTGCGTCCAGCAGCAGCAGGCGCCCACCACACCTGCTGTCTCTGACAACGGCACTCTACGCCACGCCAGTACAGTTGCCTACAGAGGAGGTGCCTGCAGCAGCATCAGCCTCTCTAAGCCAGAACCAGCACCTGACCCAGATGGTGGCAGACTACATGGGGTCCTACAGTGGGCTTGACACCAACACCCCTGAGTGTGGACCCCTTGGATTACTGGGTCAAGCGCCTAGATATTTGGAGCGAGCTGGCGCAGTATGCCCTGGAAGTGCTGTCCTGCCCGCCTTTCAGTGCAGCCGGTGGCGTGGTCACCGAGAATCACTCTTGTCTGTCCACCCAGTCTGTGGACAGACTGACGTTTCTGAAAATCAACCAGGCTTGGGTGGTTGGTGAATTCCTGGCCCCTGTTTTTGGCAAGAGGGGGACATGAAGTGGCTGGGAATCACTATGCCAGCCTTACCACCCTTTACCACCACAACCTCCTGGCTCCATCTTGACTAATAAGCCTGGTTCACAATTTTTTTACAGCCATGGTACCAACACTAGCTGCCATGGTGAACTACCATGCTGCCTGCCAGCCACACATTACACTCCTTCTCCTCCTCCTGTCTCCTGCTGCCTGTGCTGCTCCCACCGCCAGGGTGCTACAGGCCACTGCTGCTGCTACCACCCTATATTTAACCCAAAACACAATTGCTGTGTAATTTTTTGGAGGTGTCTGGGCTGATAACTGTGGTGTCCGAGTTTTGGGGAGGCCCCAACTGCGGCAGTACGACCACTTCCTGGAACCTCCCGTTTGTAATGTGTTAACTGTGCCATGGTGCCAACACTAGGTGCCATGGTGAACTATCTATGCTGCCTGCCAGCCACACGTTACACTCCTTCTCCTCTCTTGTCTCCTGCTGCCTGTGCTGCTCCCATCGCCAGGGTGCCACAGGCCACTGCTGCTGCTACCACCCTATATTTCGCTCAAAACACAATTGCTGTGTAATTTTTGGGAGGTATCTGGGCTGAAAACTGTAATGTCCCAGTTGTGCATTGGACTTTGGACACAATGTGGGCTGCATGACCGCTGTCTGGACCATAGTCCTGATGTTAATTTACAGCCATTTTTTTTGTATTATAACTCGCCACATAAACAATTACTGTTTCTCTTTAAAAAAAAAAAAAAAAACCTGATGCTTCATGCATCATTTACTATAAAAGACGTTTTGGAAGCAATTTAACCTCCCTGGCGGTATATTAAAAACCGCCAGGGGGCAGCGCTGCCGTTTTTTTGCTATTTTTTTTTTTTAAATCATGTAGCGAGCCGAGGGCTCGCTACATGATAGCCGCTGCTCAGCGGCATCCCCCCAGCCCCTCCGATCGCCATGGCGACGGGGCGGGATGACGTCACCGACGTCATGGACGTCATGACGTCTAAGGGAGTCCCGATCCACCCCTTAGCGCTGCCTGGCGCTGATAGGCCAGGCAGCGCAGGGGTCTAGGGGGGGGGGCTGTACGGCGGCGCGGATAGCGGCGATCGAGCTTGGGATGGCGGCGATCGGTGTGCTGGCGCAGCTAGCAAAGTGCTAGCTGCGTCCAGCAAAAAAAAAATTACGCAAATCGGCCCAGCAGGGCCTGAGAAAACCTCCTGCGCGGCTTACCCCGAACTACGTTCGGGGTTAACGCCAAGGAGGTTAAAGGCCACTTCCAGTTTTCAATCCAGATATCCGAATTCATTCAGATTTATCCGGCTAATGGGTTCGGATATCCTGATCTATTTGGATACCGGAACGGTTCGAATTCGGATATCTGATCGGATCCGGATTTCCAGCTATTTGGATCCGAATCAATTTGGATTTTAAAAAGAAGTATCCGAGCACCCCTGTATATAATTCCTCGTGCTTCTGGGACCAGAGAGGCCTAGTCACTAAAATAATACGTGACCAGGGATATGAAGTTACAAAAGCATGCAAATATCACAATAATAAAACCAAAATATGTATTCAAATACATATAATCAAATACATATACATTGAATATCTGATTTACAGTATCCAGTGCATCAGTTAAACAGGTGTTTAACCGCTTAAAGAGAACCCGAGGTGTGTTTAAAGAATGTTATCTGCATACAGAGGCTGGATCTGCCTATACAGCCCAGCCTCTGTTGCTATCCCAAACCCCACTAAGGTCCCCCTGCACTCTGCAATCCCTCATAAATCACAGCCGTGCTGTGAGGCTGTATTTACATCTGTAGTGTCAGTCTCAGCTGCTCCCCCGCCTCCTGCATAGCTCCGGTCCCTGCCCCGGTCCCTTCCCTCCAATCAGCAGGGAGGGAAGGGATGCAGGCGGGGACTGGAGTTCTGCAGGAATCGGGGAGAGCAGCAGACTGACACTATAGAGATAAACACAGCCCGCTCTGACAAGCTGTTTGTCAGCAGCACGGCTGTGATTTATGAGGGATTGCAGAGTGCAGGGGGACCTTAAGGGGGTTTGGGATAGCAACAGAGGCTGGTCTGTGTAGGCAGATCCAGCCTCTGTATGCAGATAATATTCTTCAAACCCACCTCGGGTTCTCTTTAAGGACTGCAGTCATAAAACCCCTTAAAGCGGACCCAAACCAAACATTTTTTTAATTCAAAATATTTAGTTGCACCATTCTGACACATACAAAGATAAATAAACACTCCTTCAAGCCTATGAGCATTTCAGTGCATGTTTTTCACCCTTCTCTTTTTATAGCTAGGGTTATACAGGTGGCAGCCATTACTTCTGAGCTTAGTAGGAGGTTTTAGATCATGGGTGTGTTTGTCATCAGCTACCCTCCCTCACAGGGGCATAGTCTATGTGAAATCTCACAGAAGCTGAGATCACCTCCCCTGTGACATCATCAGTAGCAGCCTGTGTTTTGTTTTTGTTTTTTATCTCCTCCACCAGTTTGCCGGAAAAATCCCGGCAATTTGAAAGGAAGGGAGGAGTTCCTCCAATAAATGTAAAATAATTTATATTTGTCATCATGCAGCTAAGAAAAAGGCTGCTATTTATCATTATAATTTAGAAAATAGATTTTATTTCTGAAATCTTGTATTTTTAATTTGGGTCCACTTTAAAGGGAACCAGAGGCCCCAGAAAAAAGATTCTATATATACCTGGGGCTTCCTCCAGCCCCATACGCACGGATCGCTCCCACGCCGCCATCCTCCTCCTCCTGTATCTGGCGGTACCGGGTCCCGTAGTTTCGGCCAGTCGGCGGCAGCACGCGGCCAATTGTCCGCATCACAGGAGCTCCCGGCATACCCTTACGCGTGCGGGTGCCTAATGCGCAGCCACACGCGTAAGGGTATGGAGGGAGCCCCTGCTCATGCGGACAATTGACCGCGTCCGCCGGAAGTGACGGGACCCGGTACTGGCGAATCCAGGAAGCGGAGGATGGTGGCGTGGGAGCGATCCGTGCATATGGGGCTGGAGGAAGCCCTAGGTATGTATAGAATCTTTTTTCTGGGGCCTCTGGTTCCCTTTAAGGACCAGACACTTTTTTTCCATTCAGACCATGCAGCTTTAAAGGTTTATTGCTCGGTCATACAACCTTTCTAAATGAATTTTACCTCCTTTTCTTTTCACTAATACAGCTTTCTTTTGGTGCTATTTGATTGCTGCTGTGATTTTTAGTTTTTATTATATTCTTCAAAAAACACATGAATTTTGTCAAAAAAATATTTTTTTAACTTTTTCTGCTGACATTTTTTCAAATAACGTAAAATTTCTATATAAATTTTTGTCCAAATTTATTGTGCTACACGTCTTTGATAAAAAAAAAATCCAATAAGCGAATATTTATTGGTTTGGGTAAAAGTTATAGCGTTTACTAACTATGGTGCAAAAAGTGAATTTTTGTGACAAAAATAAAATCTTCTATGAACTCATACACCTAACGGAATACCTTGGGGTGTCTTCTTTCAAAAATGGGGTCACTTGTGGGGTTCCTATACTGCCCTGGCATTTTAGGGGCCCAAAACCGTGAGGAGTAGTCTGGAAACCAAATACCTCAAAATTACTGTTCAGGGGTATAAGCATCTGCAAATTTTGATGACAGGTGGTCTATGAGGGGCCGAATTTTGTGGAACCGGTCATAAGCAGGATAGCCTCTTAGATGACAGGTTGTATTGGCACTGAAGTGCAGGAAGCGCAGGATGTTCTCAAATCGTGACCTGGACATGGCAGCAGAGAACATGGGCATGTGATGTATTGGGTGCGTAGACCAATAAGACCACAATACATTCTTTTTGACTAGACCCATGTTAAGGAGAAGGCCCCAAAAAATGTTACGTTCAGAAATTTGGAGTGGTTTCCACTGAAAAGGCTGGGCATGGTAGCTTCTTGGATTATTGTGTGGCATAACGGTTGGTTTCAGCCACAATTAAGTCGTAGAGACCAGCAGTGATCAGAAAAAAAATTCTGTCACTGCGGTGGGGCGGGTGAGGGTTTGGCCGTGTGATCAGAAGCCCACAGGGGGCAGATTAGGGCCTGATCTGATGGATAGGAGTGCTAGGGGTTGACAGGTGGTGACAGGAGTGACAGGAGGTGATTGATGGGTGTCTCAGGGGGTGATAAGAGGGGAGAATAGATGCAATCAATGCACTGGGGAGGTGATCGGAAGGGGGTCTGAGGGGGATCTGAGGGTTTGGCCGAGTGATTAGGAGCCCCCATGCGGGAAATTAGGGCCTGATCTGATGGGTAGGTGTGCTAGGGGGTGACAGGTGGTGACAGGAGGTGATTGATGGGTGTCTCAGGGTGTGATTAGAGGGGGAAATAGATGCAAGCAATGCACTGGGGAGGTGACCAGGGGGGGTCTGAGGGCGATCTGAGGGTGTGGGCGGGTAATTGGGTGCCCGCAAGGAGCAGATTAAGGTCTGATCTGATGGGTAGCAGTGACAGGTGTTGACAGGGGGTGATTGATGGGTGATTGATGGGTGGTTAGTGGGTGATTAGAGGGGAGAACAGATGTAAATAATGCACTGGGGAGGTGATCGGGGGGGGGGGTCTGAGGGCAATCTGAGGGTGTGGACGGGTGTTTGGGTGCCCGCAAGGGGCAGATTAGGGTCTGATCCGATGGGTAGCAGTGACCTGATCTGATCTGATGGGTAGGTGTGCTAGGGGGTGACAGGTGGTGACAGGAAGTGATTGATGGGTGTTTCAGGGTGTGATTAGAGGGGAGAATAGATGCAAGCAATGCACTGGTGAAGTGATTAGGTGGGGGGGGGGGTCTGAGGGTGATCTGAGGGTGTGGGCGGGTGATTGGGTGCACGCAAGGGGCAGATGAGGGTCTGATCTGATGGGTATGATGGGTAGCAGTGACAGGGGTGACAGGGGGCTGAGGGCAATCTGAGGGTGTGGGCGGGTAATTAGGTGCCCGCAAGGGGCAGATTAGGGTCTGATCTAATGGGTGGCAGTGACAGGTGGTGACGGGGTGATTGATGGGTGACTGACAGGGGATTGACAGGTGATAAGTGGGTGATTACAGGGGAGAATAGATGTATACAGTACACGGGGGGGTCTGGGGAGGATCTGAGGGTGTGGGGGGTGATCAGGAGCCCCCAGGGGGCAGTTTAGGACCTAATCTAAAATATAGCGTTGACAGATAGTGACAGGGGGTGATTGATGGGTGATTAGGGGGGTGATTGGGTGCAAACAGTGGTCTGAGGGAGTGATGGGGGGGTCTGAGGGGTGCTGTGGGCGATCAGGGGGCAGGGGGGGCAGGATCAGTGTGCTTGTGGAACTATTACAAGGGCTGCCTCCTGCCTGTATAATACACTTTGTTAGTTTAACAAAGTGTATTATATACTTTGTATGCAGCAGATCGGGGATTAACAACCCGCCGGCGGGTTGACGTCGCGGGTGGGCGGAGCCTAATGCCGGCGGATGCGCACACACCCGGCTATTCAGTCCCCCAGGAGCCGCCGCTGATCGGACTTACGCTGTCCTGGGGGTGCCACTTTGCCGACGCCCATAGGTAGTGGGCGATCGGCAAGTGGTTAAAGGGGCACTACAGCGAAAAACTGTAAAATTTTAAATATGTGCAAACATATACAAATAAGAAGTACATTTTTTCCAGAGTAAAATGAGCCATAAATTACTTTTCTCCTATGTTGCTGTCACTTACAGTAGGTAGTAGAAATCTGACAGAAGTGACAGGTTTTGGACTAGTCCATCTCTTTATAGGGGATTCTCAGGGATATATTTATTTTCAAAAGCACTTAGGGAATGGCAGTTGCTCTGTCCAACTGCCAAAAAACTGTGTAGGGAAGCTGGCCAGCATCATTGTTTAAATACTTTTTAGGGAATATCTTTATAAAGAATAAAAGCCTTGCTGAGAATCCCCTATGATCCCCTCACTTCTGTCAGATTTCTACTGCCTACTGTAAGTGACAGCAACATAGGAGAAAAGTAATTTATAGCTCATTTTACTCTGGAAAAAATGTATTTATTATTTGTATATGTTTGCACATATTTTAAATTTTACAGTTTTTTGCTGTAGTGCCCCTTTAATCAATGCAGTGGATACTGTAAATTAGAATCAGAATCAGATTAGCTATCCAGATAAGCCATCCAATCCTATATGTATGCACACTGGCTTGATATATTAACCTATTTTGGTTCCTGGACGTAGAAACTACGTCCAGGAACCATGCGCGCTACCGCTCGCTCCCGCGGCCAATCGTGCGCGTTTATGCGCACTCCTGGCCGCAGATTCGGTAGCCACGGAATCAATGTATCGGGCTATGATGCCCGATCACTGATTCCTCTCCCCCGCTGAAAAAGCGACAGCTTCTCTCGGAAGCTGTGCTTTTTCTGGCTGTTCCCTCCCCGATGCGTCACTCTAAGCGTGTGTTACGCTTAGAGTGACGTCATGTAAACAAACTCATGGCCGCCATCTTGTGGCCAAAAAGTAATACTACAACTGAAAGTAAAAATAAATAAAAATTAACACACATTTACATTATAAATCTATTGTTTACCTCCCACCCTCCCAAAACTACCCAAATAAAATGTTTACTATTAAAAAAACAAAACCATTACAATAAAAAAAAAATGTAAATATTTACCTAAGGGTCTAAACTTTTAAAATATCAATGTAAAGATGAAATATTTCTATATTTTTTTTATTTTAAACTTGTAAATAGTGATAGATGCAAAACGGAAAAAATTCACCTTTATTTCCAAATAAAATATTGTCACCATACATTGTGATAGGGACATAATTTTAACGGTGTCATAACCGGGACATATGGGCAAATACAATACGTGAGTTTTAATTATGGAGGCATGTATTATTTTAAAACTATAATGGCTGAAAACTGAGAAATAATGCATTTTTCCATTTTTTTCTTATTCTTCCTGTTAAAATGCATTTACAGTAAAGTGGCTCTTAGCAAAATGTACCCCCCAAAGAAAGCCTAATTGGTGGCGGAAAAAACAAGATATAGATCAGTTCATTGTGATAAGTAGTGATAAAGTTATAGGCTAATGAATGGGAGGTGAACATTTCTCATGTGAAAACGACGGAACGCGAATGGGTTAAAGCTACAAATTTTGCTTTTAATATTGAGTATGCGATTGCAACTTCAAATCCCTGAGCACATATTTAACCACTTTGTCCTCCTTGACGTATAAAAACGTCAAGGAGGACAGGCGCGCTCCCGCGGCCGATCGCGCGCGTGCACGCGCACTCCCGGCCGCGGAGTCGGTAGCCACGGAATCAATGTATCGGGCTGGGGAGCCCGATCATTGATTCCTCTCCCCCGCTGAAAAAGCGACAGCTTCTCTCGGAAGCTTCGCTCTTTCTGAAGCTGTGTCCCTCTAAGCGTACATTGTACGCTTAGAGTGACGTCATGTGAAAAAAATCGAGATTGCCATCTTGTGGCCAAAAAGTAAAACTACATGTAAATGCCCAAAAACATTACAATACACCAATATTTCCCCAAATAAAACACTTTTAAAACCCACCCTCCCAAAAATGCCCACATAAAATGTTTAATAAAAAAAAACAAAAAAAACATTACTATAAAAAAAACAAAAACACATAAATATTTACCTAAGGGTCTAAACTTTTTAAATATCTATGTAAAGATGAAATATTTCTCTCTATTTTTTTTTTATAAGCTTGTAAATAGTGATGTATGCAAAACGGAAAAAATGCTCTTTTATTTCCAAATAAAATATTGTCGCGATACATTGTGATAGGGACATAATTTAAATGGTGAAATAACCGTGACAAATGGGCAATAACAATACGTGGGTTTTAATTATGGAGGCATGTATTATTTTAAAACTATAATGGCCGAAAACTGACAAATAATGAATTTTTTCATTTTTTTTCTTATTCTTCCTGTTAAAATGCATTTACAGTAAAGTGGCTCTTAGCAAAATGTACCCCCCAAAGAAAGCCTAATTGGTGGCGGAAAAAACAAGATATAGATCAGTTCATTGTGATAAGTAGTGATAAAGTTATAGGCTAATGAATGAGAGGTGAACATTGCTCGGATGCATAAGCTGAAAACGACTGAGATGTTAAGTGGTTAAAACCCTATTGTAGTAACCAGGGCTGGCTGGTCCCAGAATTAAGGTTTCCCTTCTTTAACATATGCTTATTTAAATGTATTCATAGTGAACCTCTTTCAGTCTAGGAACACACTAGGCAGAAACGCTAGCATTACGAGAAAACATTAGCGTTTTTGCCGCTAATGAGAGTCTATGGGCCGCATGTAAAAACGCATATATGTGCGTTTTGCATTGTGTGTTTTGGGAAAAGAACAACTTGCTGCATAATTTGCAAAAATTAAGAGGTATGCATTTTTTTCTTGTGTCTTTGATGCGTTTTTTTTTGTAAACAACTATGTTATTGTAGTTTATTCTATTGAGTAGGAAATTTAATAAAAAACGCAAACACAAAACGCGCCAAAAGAGCATAAAAAACGCATTCAAAATGAAAACGCGAAACACAAAATTTAACGCATACAAAAAAGCACCTAAAATGCAGCAAAAAAAAAAAAAACACCACCATGAAGAAAACCATGGTTTTCTGCACTGCCAAGTGTGCCCCCAGCCTCAAAGATGACACCACAAAGGGTAAAGCTGCATTCCTTACCATCTTACCACCTTGTGCCCAGCTGGAAAAATTAGCATCCAGAAACTAGTCACATGTCCAAATGCAGTTTGTTCTTCATGTTGCTAGCTTCACCTGCCATGTTGCTAGCTTCACCTGCCATGTTGCTAGCTTCACCTGCCATGATGCTAGCTTCACCTGCCATGTTGCTAGCTTCACCTGCCATGTTGCTAGCTTCACCTGCCATGTTGCTAGCTTCACCTGCCATGTTGCTAGCTTCACCTGCCATGTTGCTAGCTTCACTAACCATTTTGCTACACACTGTTTACACTCATTGTTTACCCACTTGCCTAAATTTCAGCCTCCTAATTGTGTATACACCAATATACAAAATACAGTATTGGTACGAAATACAGAATTAGTAATTACAGTGACAAAAGTAACATGAATAAATGTTTAACAAATTCCAAGACACAAAAAGGTGACAGAGCCCTGCCCTTGCGAGTTTACAGTCTACAGGAATAATGAAGATATATATAATTTTTCTGCAATCACCTATTCAGGCTGCAGCATTTTGAACAACACATTGCACTTTGCCACTCAATGCATTCAGTTTTATGCGTAGGTTGGATTTGTTTAGGAAACTATTCGGTATGCAGTCAAACTCCAACACTTTAAGATTTGTGACATCCCTGACCTATACGTCTCGGCAGCTCGAGTCTGCGCCTGCTTTTTAATGGGACTTGTTAATAGGTAAAACAGTCTGATTAAGCATGAGGCTCAGCTTGTTTTATTAATCACGCTGCTGCTTGGTATTTGGAAAAGCGGAATAGGCTATATTAATGGATGCTAACCTTTGCTGTGCTGTAAAAATAATGTACGGAAAAACTGCATCAAATAACTTTTCTGATGTGAGCTATTTCTCTAGGCAGTTTTCAGAGAAGCATTCAATCACTGTGAACTGTTTCCGTCCTGAAAAGTAGTTATCACACAGAGATCATACTTTGCTGTACATATACAGCTTGGAAAAACCTACATGTTGCTAAAGATCTTTGGCCCTGATTTACTAAGTCTGAGGATTGCACATTGAAGTCCCTCTCCTTATTGCTGCAGCAATTACTTAAAGCAAACCTGAACTGAAAATTAAAAGACAAAATAAACATATACAGGCCATACTTACCTCCCATGTAATCTACTCCTTAACCTCTTTCTCCTCTCCCACTTCCTGTTCGCCCACTGTGATCGATAGAATTCTCTGTCCTCCATTTTAAAAATGGCAATAACCTTGTAACAGCTTCTGGGTCAGCACACGGTTAAACTGTAGTATCGCCCACTTGAGCCATAGGGAAACATGGATATTACCCTGCTCATCAGTTGTCTTTTCAGTTATAACTGACAGAAACTGATTTATAACTGACAGCAACTGATATATTTCAGTTCTGACAAAATCTTCTCAGAACTGGAAGGGATCGTTATTAAAAGAAAATGGTGAGCTTCTGAGAGGAACTGATGGCGAGGTAAGTATGTAATATTCATTTGCAGGTACATCATGTGTTTATTTTAAATAATTTGACCTGGTTCAGGTTCCCTTTAAACACTAGATGAGTGGCAGGAGAAGCTCAATAGTGTGTGCTGGGGCAGCCGTGAAGTAAATAGGGAAAAGTGTGAACGCATACATTGGTGGAATCTACACTTGGGGACCAAAAGGCGTACATGTAAGAAAGGCTCCATTACTCTACTAGTAGGCTCTATGTATTTATAATACCTGATCCCAGTCTCACTTGAATCCTCCCTGTATTGATTCCTGACTCTAACCAACTACTTCAACCGATGCCTAACTGTAACCGACACCCACAAACAGATGCCTAACCCTAACCAATCCCCAAACCGATGCCTAACCGTAACCAACCCCACCAACTGATGCCTAACCCTAATCAACACCACTAAGCAATGCCTAACCCTAACTTCCCCGGCACCCTTTGCAATCCCTGCTGATAAATTGCTAGGAGCCAGGGCTAAGACTAAGCCTCCTGGTTGTCCCTGGGTGCTAGCAACAGCTATGTTAGCGCCAATTACTACACCAATCAGCCCCAGCTGAAAACACCCTCCTGCCAGTAAACTCCTTGGATGCCCCCATATTAGCAACCAATATGCAACTTGGTTCGGAGAGTTCCTCTCTATACTTCCTATATATTTAAATGACAATTTAATATTAAGCAATACCAGTCGCCTGGCAGGCCTGCTGGTCTATTTGGTGGCGGTAGTGTCTGAATCATACCAGAAACAAGCATACAGCTAATTTTTTCAGATCTGACAATAATGTCAGAAACACCTGATCTGCTGCATGCTTGTTCAGGGTCTGTGGCTAAAAGTATTAGAGGCAGAGGCTCAGCAGGATAGCCAGGCAACTGACATTGCTTAAAGTGGATCCGAGGTGAACTTTTACTCATTGCATAATTATGTTCCTTTCCTATTGTTTATAGGGCATTCCTCAAGCCAAATGCTTTTTTGTTTTAATACTCTAATTCCCTATAAACTAAATAAACCACGCCCACAGGTTTTCAGAGAGCCTTGGCAGTAGCAAGGGCTCATGGGAGCTAAGCCTGGGCAGGAGGAGGAGGAGGTGTTACTAGCCATTGATTTCAGAGGCAGGAGGGGGGGATTAGGTTTTTTCACAGGCTTAGTGATCAAGATACAGATAAGCCTGCCTCTGTGTAATGTTTACAAACAACATGGCTGCTGTCATTGTATCACAGGAAGAAATAATCATTTTCTATAAAAGCTGTTTGCAGCTAGATTTGCTGTGTAAACTTTCTAAACTTTAGATAAGATATATAGACGAGTTACTTGTTATAGTTAGTTTTTCAACTCGGATCCGCTTGAAGTGATCAGGCAGTAGGGGTCTACAAGGGTGGCAGGAAATAAATAATGCAGGCTGAACCTCCATATCCCTCTTACTTCAGTTGTCATTTAATTTTGATGGCTGTTCTATTTGGGAGATTGCATCTTACTTCCTGCATTTTGTGACACCTGTGACAGATGCAAAATTGAGTGAGCAAATGCACTAAAAGCAAACCACCCTTTCCCACCTTTTTCCCCTTTCTTTCTCTTGGTTTAGTATAGTAAGCAGAGGTATGTCTGGCTAAAAAAAAAGGCAAAAAGAGAGGATTTACATGGCTTCCGCTCACGGCCCTGGAGTGATTTATTATTGGACTCACAACGCAGTGGTTTAAGCCAAGCAAATTATTTTGTTTGTACATTTGTAAGCCAGGAATATATCTGCCCACTATTTGCCCACAATCCTGCACTGATGCGCTGTAGGTGTTCGGACAAGGGAAAATGATGACACATTATTGCTGTAACGATTGTGGAACTTTCTCCGTGAGCAGCGCACAACGCGTTCGCTGATACGGCGGAAATCCTCTACAAGCGAATAATTGCAGGCACCCAGCAAAAGGTGCTACGCACCCGTAGAGGGAAATTCCTATCAGCAGATGGCGCTGGGGAGTGCAGAGGAACCAATCCTCTGTACCTCCACAAATGCCAGACAGGAATTGTACGAAGCGCAGAACGCAATCGCAAGAGAGGCGATTGCGAATGAGAACGCGCAAAGGGACAGGTTGTATGTGTGTGCGCCAACCTAGTCGCCACCCCGCGACAGTGCACACACAACAGCAGATATGAAATAAGAACGCGATCGCGAGAGGTGCGATCGCCAGACGTGACACAAGGCAGATCAGAACAGAATACGAGGTAGCAAAGGCACAGCAAATAATACAATGAGAATAACAAGGAAAATAACAAACGCTAACTGAACGCGAACACCGCACTCATTCGCAACAGTGCACGCGTTCGTGCGCGGTCTCCACGTGATAAGCACAATAGAGACAAGCACGCCTAACTAACCAAAACAAGACAAACATGTAACAGAGGACGCGAGCGCTTGCTTAACGGTTACCTCACCGAGCCTCCAGCAAGCGTTCGTAGCAGACAAGACAGACACACGAAAACAGGGACAAGCGAGAGATAGGATCCACAGCACTAGCGAAAGTGGCTAGCGTGATCCAGGTACAGAGTAGCAGAACAGAAGGATCCACAGCACTAGCAAAAAGTGGCTAGCGCGATCCCAGGAGACAGAACAGAAGGATCTACAGCGCTAGCGAAAAGTGGCTAGCGCGATCCAAGGAGACAGAACAGAAGAGATAGCTGGTAGCAACCGCTGCACCAGCTATACTCCAAGAACAGAGATCAGAACCATTTCCTGTCGACCACCGCTGGGACAGGACAATAGCAACAGAACAAACAAACAGATAAGCAATCCTAACTGCACTAAGGAAACCTGCCTAGTGCAGTTTTCCAGGAATTACTCTAAGCTGATCTTCAAACAAAGAGCATGGCTGACACTCTCCAGAGTGTTTCACAGGAAGACTCCTTATGAACAGCGAAGCATTGTGTGAAACACATAGTACTTATAGTACACGCCTCCAATGAATGTGGCCAGGCAATTTGTATGACAACGTATGCAAATTCCTCAGCAAGCACAAGCTGCAAAACTGACAGAAGCTCTCCTTTCCAGAGTCCTGCAGCATGCAAACCTAAACAATGGTCAAAAAGCTGCCTGCCTGCAAAGGCAGCTGAGCAGATCATTACAATTGCCTTCTGTTTTAAGGAGGATTTTCTATATTTTGCAGTAATATGTATCAGATATGCTGATGTGAGATGTAATTTCTGGTTAACTACCTTATTACTCCTCTTTATCATTTTACGTGATATTTAGTCCTTCTATTTGCACTTTGTCATCTCATTTTTATCTTTCTGTACTGTTTTTTACTTGAGTGATACTTATACTGAAATATCTCTATCCTGCCTATTTGAGCTACATAGGTTCATTTACCCAGTCAAAAATAAATAATATTATTACATAAATATGACTAGAATGGTCAAGGTTTTGTTTCTCATGGGAACCACATTTTCTAAAGAACTACCGGTAGTAGACTTAAGCCCGTTAATATAACTAGGTCTAGGTCTGTCTCACAACCCCCCTCCCTTCCCACCCCTGTGACCACAGCCGCATGTCAGCGCACATGCGTGCTCCCGCCATAGTCCTCGCACACACCCGCCGTGCGCGAGCACACGTCCGCCCGCACACACGCCTGCCTGCCCCCCTGGCCCCGTCCTCCTTCTGTCTCAACAACTGCCTGTGCTGCACATGCCCAGTAGCGCAAACACACGGACACAGGGACAGGGGATGCAGAGACACTTGAGAATTATTATGTTATATCAAGAATTGTATGGCGTGTGATGGATTGTGAAATTGTATTCAACCAGAAAAAGTTGTATGTAACTACAGTATTCAGTACATACCAAACTTTATTTATTTACTTTTTTCTCTTGATTTTTCTAACCAACCAATTTTTTCTGAGTTTATGATGTTTTATCCCGAAATTGCTGCAAAATTGCTGCTGAAAATACATGTGTGGTACCTCCGAGATTCTGATTGAAACTTCCAATCAATCAGAAAATTGGATTGGACTGCTCGAATCAAATAGAAAAATGTATGGTGTGTGACCACCTTTTGGTTGTGGAATGCCCCAACTTCTTATCCTCCCTGTTCTGGGCTGGCTCTGCCATCAAGACAAAAGAATGAATTGACCCAGGGCCCCCTACTGCTGCCAGGCCCCCTGCATCACCAGATTTCCCCCCCAGGTGGTCTCCTCCCGACTACTCCCAAATCCCAGGGGATCCAGCACGATGAGTTGCTGTCTACCTATAGATACTCTGACACAGTAGTTCCTGTTGTGCATAGGTGAAGTCTGTTGCTTGACAACAATGCAGCCTGGGGAGGAGGGCTTCTAGCTTTTGGAAGCCAGCTTTATTGACACATAGGGCGGAAGTGGAACGGTGGTATGCCTGAAAAGGCAGATGCTGATCCTGACAGCCACATTGTACACGGCTGTTGTCGGAAGGAGGCCCATACACCTGCGAAGAGGCCACAGACGGTTCAGAAAAACTGCCGTTAGGTGGTTGGTACCTCCGGTACCCTGGACCAGGGAAGACAAAGCATGGTTTGTGGTTACACTCCTGAGCCTAGGACAAAAATGGAGCCCAGGACCAGAGCCAAGGACCCCACTCTTGTCTGTTTAGCTCTTTCTGTCCATGTGCTTATTTACCAAGCTTGGGCATTAAATAAGCATTATAGCGCTAGGTCCTGTAGGTTGACTATTTATTTTGTTTCCAAGTATATTTGTTTATAGAGTACATAGGTCTACATGGTCACCCACTCATGGTTTATACAAGAATAGCTTAGCTTGCCTTCACTGCACTTTACATGATAAAGGGAAAACTGTTACTTCTGCTGTTAATTGTAGAACTTACAATATTTGCATTTCTGTATAGCCAAACTATTTAGGTCTCCAAAGCAAGGTCAGGTTTATTTTTCCACCACAAAGCCAACTTCCTTGTGGCTCCCGTTCCATGTGCAGCAGCCATCTTCCATTTGTAACATCCTTGTACAGCAGCCTCTTTTTTGCTCCCTTGGGCAGTAGGTCCTTCTTCCATATGTTGATCTGCATTGGGTGGCTGCGGTATTCTTTAAAAAAAAACAGGAAATTTATTCTTATTGCGGCAGCCGGAACAGTTAAGGGTAGGCATGGGGGACAGGAAGTTTAAGGTTAGCTGTGGTGGGTAGGAGGGTTAAGGTTAGCTTTGGAGGGTAGGAGGGTTATAGTTAGCCATAAGGGGGAAAAGTTAAGGTTAGCCATGGGGAGGTTAAGGTTAGCCGTGGGTGGTAAAGGTTAGCTGTGGGTGGTTAAGGTGAGCCGTCGGGGGGTAGTTAAGTTTAGGCATTGGTAGTGGGAGGGTTCAGTGTGAGAATAAGATTAGGTTTAGCTGTAGTAAAATATTGGTATTTAATACTGATATTTTACTATTGTTTTTTTCCCACTTTAATAGTAGAATATTCTATGCGCCCCTTTTTGACGTATGCATTCTTTTGACAGCTGCATAGCTTTGTATTGCATGGAATAGAACAAAGCTAGAAGCTGTGATGCAATCAATATTAGATCATATTTCAGCTGCAATCTGATTTCATATCAAGTGATTGCAAGTTGGTATGCAGAAAAATTATCAGTATGAGGTAGATATCAATTGATTACAGGGGCGTTAAAATAGACCCTGCAAGGGGTGCAGCTGCGCGCGGGGGGGGGGGGGGGGGGGGCAGAAGCCACAAGGGGCCTATGGGGAAGAAGTTTCTTTTCCCAGTCCTGAAAGACTGGCAACTAAGAGCTTGGAGAGAAAAACACTTTCTGCTCTCTGCACAATTGTTCTAATGACTGCATCTGCTCAGCTACTGATAAAGTATCATACAAAGTTTTGCAGACAAAGATTTGTAGACAGTCCCTGTTCAGTGTGCAGCAGCCTCTTGTGTACAGTCTCTTGTGCCCAGCCCCCAACCTCTCTACCCTGCCCTCTGGAGAAGTCTGCAGAGCCAGTTCTGACTCCAGCCTCTCCACCCCCTTCCCAAGTGCTGTGTACTGTAGTGATGCTGGAGAAGTCTGCAGAGCCAGTTCTGCTTCTTTAGAGATGGACAGAGATGGATGTATAATAAGCTGAGGCTGGGAGCACTTCATCTGTCATTTTTCTGTGTGCGTTTTCCGCACACCATGTGTGTTTGTATGTGTGTATGTATGAGGGATGAGCGGTCCTAATGGGGCTTAAAGGGAACCAGAGATGAACGTTTCACACAAAATAAACATATCAGTAGATCGCTTGTAAAGAATAAATGCTCTACCTGATAATTTCGCCGCTCTGGTGTGCCTTTTTTATTGTTTTTTTATCCATTATTGCTCCAGGAAAAATCAAATATGGCCGCCGGCTCATATCCCTTCTGCTTCCGGGTTATGAGTTGTTCTGGATGTGCTCTCTAGGCCAGAGTTCCCCAACCCTGTCCTCAAGGCCCACCAACAGTACATGTTTTGCGGATAACCACAAGCATGCACAGGTGAGGAAATTAGTGTTTCAGCAGTAGAGATGTAGCGAACGGTTCCCGAACCATTCACCGGCGAACATCTCTGAATACATGGGGCTTTTACTACTTCCGGGTCGCTCTGACCCGGAGTAGTACACCTGCGCTGCCCGGCGAAGCGCGTCCTAGATCGCGCTCCTGTTGCCGGGCACTCTCTGCGCATGTGCGTGACGTCATGAACGACGTCACGTACATGCGCAGAGAGTGCCCGGCAACAGGAGCGCGATCTAGGACGCGCTTCGCCGGGCAGCGCAGGCATACTACTCCGGGTCAGAGCGACCCGGAAGTAGTAAAAGCCCCAGAGATGTTCGCCGAGCGAACAGTTCGCAACATCTCTACTCAGCAGAGCTGATTAACTACCTCTGTGGATTTCCACAAAACATGCACTGTTGGTAGAGGACAGGGTTGGGGAACACTGCTCTAGGCTATATGAGACTAGGCTGCTATCTAGGCTATATGAGAAAGGCTGCTGCAGCCTTTCATCTGTGTGCTTTCATTTTGGTATGATGTGCAGCTGCCTGTAGGAAGTGTCTCTCATAGGAATGAAACTGCAGTCATCATCAGTATCTATGCAGACAGAGTGCACACAGAGCACACAGATCATATTGCATATTGCTCTGAAAACTTGTCTGTTTCAGAGCTTCTCTCTCAGCAGCAGCAGCCCCTCCCATGTCATCACAGCTCTCAGTATGCAAATCAGGAAATCTGAGCCAGGAGGTGGCAGGCTTGGGCTTGAAAAGACTCCACAGAAGAGTGACTCAGCTATAATGATTCCAGGTCAAACCTAGACTGAGACAGTCGGGGATTCTTATCACAGCTGCTAATAGACTAATTAAGCAGATAAGAATGAAGCTAAAAGCAGGGTAGGTGTTTACTGTCATGTTCCCACTGACAAATGTAATAAAATACATGAGGGTGCGTCGTCTCTGGTTCTCTTTAAAGTGGATCCGAGATGAAAAACTAACTATAACAAGTAACTTGTCTATATATCTTATCTAAAGTTTAGATAGTTTACACAGCATATCTAGCTGCAAACAGCTTCAAAAGTTTATGATTATTTATTCCTGTGATACAATGAGGGCAGCCACATTCTAATTGTCACATTGTCACAGGCTGAGGGTTGGAGATGCTATAAGCTTGCCTGTGTATATTCAGTCCCCTCTCCTCCTAACTCCTCCCCTCTGCCTCCGAAATCAATGGCTAGTATCCTCCTCCTCCTCCTGCCCAGACTGAGCTCCCATAAGCCCTTGCTACAGTGCCAGGGCACAAAAGTAGCTGTGGCTTGAGGAACGTCCCATAAACGTTATGAAAGGAACACAATTATGCAATGAGTAAAAGTTTATCTCGGATCCACTTTAAGGAAGCCCCAGGTAAATATGGAACCTGAGATGCTTCTTGTCCCAGGTTCCTTTTAAAGCCATGTAGCTGAAATAGTTAAAAAAAAAACTGATCCGTGTACAAAATGAGTACACATGAGCAAATACAACAGATCAATATCTGCGGTATCTTGTTGCACTTATTTTGCATTATGCAGCGGGAATGTGATCTATTAGATACTTTTACAACCATTTTCCCTGCATGGATTTCATGGGGATAACAAATATACTTTCTGTGTACATCATTTCTTTCCTATATCACTGATTCACTGGCTGTCAATGAATCTGGTGTTGTTCCACAACGGTGAACATAACTCACTTCTCTCTGAACATTTTTACATTTCATTATGTGAAATAAATGACGCTATCAAAGGAAGGATGAATTACTTAAAACAAAATGGGAAGGAGGAATCAGAGTTCAGCTAACAATTAAAGTGAACTTATCACAATTGCAATATTGGTGCTAATCCAATGGAATTGCTGCTCATTTGGCTTTCTTTATAATCCTTTTACCTTACTTGATTCTGAAACCACCATTCAGGCTGTGGACTTGCTGACTGCTTGTTAGGTCCAGATCAGGTAAAAAAGCAGATGATTATCACACTGCTAGGAGTTGATAAGTGCAGTGCATGCTGGCCACCAAGGCACCTGAGATTAAGTACTTTGGGCAGTGTGCTTACCTATAGGTAATTTCGGCGCTGAAACTAGACGCCGCTGTAGCAGTAATGTTACACTGTACAGGGCGCATAAGGGTAATTCTGACGATGGCTGGACCCCTAATTACATTTCCCTCCGATTTGCAATGACTTGGAGGGGGAATAGTATTTAACGCCACTGTGTATTTGAGCGGCAGCAAGGTGAGCAGTCATTCGGCTCACCCCGTGCTCAGCTCACCGGCGGCTAACATATACGTACACTCATGCCTTTGTGTCTCACCAGGGATAGTTAAAAGCAAGGAGGCTTAAGTCTGATACACACATCCAATTTTGATTGGTCAATTCTACCACCTCCATGTAGCATAAGGGTCAACAGATTTTGAATACCATGAGCAGATTGTTTAGGTTCTCTCTCTTACTACATGGAAGTGGTAAAACTGGTGGCCATCTATAAGTGTATGTCAAAGTGTCTGACCAACTCAAGTTTCACTGGAAGCTTTGTAATAGAACACATAGACTTTGTTGGCAGGGTGGATTGGTGGTACATGTGATTACAGTCAGAATCCTCATTGTAATTACACCACAGCACCTTCAAAAACGCAGTGAACGTTTACTAAAGCAATAGTCCGATGAGGCTGAGTCTAATCTGATTGCTACTGTCTCCCATGTTATCATTCTTCATCCTGCGGACAAGCTGAAAAAATCCTGTGCTGAAAAGATCAGGCTGAGATTACACAATCAGGAGTGTATCCTGGTGTAGACACTGGTTGCCACATGCACCCTGGCTTTAATCTTCTTAGTATACTTCTCATCTTTTCAGAGCCAGGACAAGGTCCTCCAGCACCCAAGGCTGAGACACCAAAGTGCGCCCCTCCATCCCTCCCACCCCAGCCGTCACACACTGATTGCTTTTAAACTAAGAGGCTCCCCAGGGCCCCCCAACACCTTAATCTCTAGTTATCTGGCTTGCAGTCACTGCCATGTATCCCCTTTTTTATTTCTCTCTGCTTTAAACACAATAGAGGAATGATAGCTGAGGGAGATGTGTGCCCCCTCCTACACTGTGCCCTGAGGCTGGAGCCTCTCTCACCTCTGCCTCGGCCTGGCCCTGCATCTTTTCAAAATGGGAGTGGTCCCATTGCTAATAAGACCAGTCACCAAGGAGATTACATCTTTGTTAAGAGAAGGTCCGTGGGAGTCTGTAAGTGCCCGGAGGGCCTTTTGAACGATCTGCCTGAAGGTCAGCTTGGTGGCACAGAGATACTGAAGTGGATTATTTGATGGAAAATGATTGAATACTCTGAAAAACATAGATACCTTCTACTTGTTTTATAGTCTCTCTATGACAATCTACATAAGACACAGAAATCAGAGGTAGTTTGTTTAAAGCCTACTATACATTATGTGAAGCTCTGCTTCACGGGAGCTGTGAATGGTTGGCTTTTACCTTGAGTTATTCATCTTTGTTTATAGAGAATCGGTTCAGTGCCGTGTTCTGAGGTTTCATGTTGATAGCATTTACTATTACTGGCTTGGCTTCTTTGATTACTATGTATAGTTTATAAGGATAGCAATGACCTATGGCTTATCATTGATATTTGATGCACCGTGAGGCCATGACTGGAACAATAGGATGTGCTTCAGATGATTCCAGGGAATAAAAGCAGTTTACTTTGATGTTTGTCAATGGCTATGATTAACTCGTCCTCTCCTTTAGATGATAAAACTGAGAATTCATGAGCCACAGGCTCTGAAAACAGTAGGTGAAAGTTCAAAATACATAAAGATATAATTGAAGCTCGTTGCTGCTTGAAATTCATATTATTCAGAATTTCCACAATTCCAAACCAGACATCCTACCTTATTGTGTGTCCTCGGCTATATTGCCTTAGACTGTGCTGTCGATGAAGGATGGCATTTCAATTGTCTTATTTATTTTTAGTGAGCATCCTTTTCTTGTCTAGCGTTGCCAGAATCTTTTCGATTTCAAGAGTTCTTTGAAATGCTAGTTACAAACCAAGGCAATGATATCTGTGTATATGATGAAAAAAGACATACGGTAATTATATATTTCTTTCAGTGAACACTGTAGGTCAGAATGATTCACGGTACCCACTCCCCACAAGTCAGAGTGAAGCTGCAGGCACACTGCATGGGCAATTTCCAAATTTTAAACCTACATATTTCTTTTGTCTCTAGCATATGTGAGATGAAGGAACATGTACAGTAAATAACCTAGCATTATACGAACAAAGCTGAAAGATACGAATGTGTGAGTCTTGTGAATTTTCTAGTTATTGACAATCCATTATGCCTTCTCCTCCCGGGATTGTTTACCTGCATGCAATCAGAGGCGTATCTAGGGAAAACTGCGCCCGGGGTAAACAAAGGAAAGGTGGGGGACGCATCCTGCACATATCTTAACATGTAATTTTGATTTAATTAGTTGTGTTCAAGTCGAAGTGAAGCATGGCCTGTAAGAATGGAATATGGCAATAGATCAGCCTGTCCATATACCCCAAATAACAGTTGGGCAACTTGTTCCACTAAAAGATGTAACCAGTCAGCATAATGTCCCCAGGAAAAAAACTAGTATCTGTATGAAGTAATACACCAAGGATGCTACAGAGCAGCGCCCCCAGTAAAAGGCGCCCATGGCACATGCCATACCTGCACCCCTGTAGATATGCCGAAGCATGCAATGCCCTAATCACGGGTAAAAAGGAACCCGGGGTACAAGACCCATGAAAGCTGCCATATTAATTTCCTTTTAAACAATACCAGTTGCCTGCTAATCTTAGTAGTCAGTAGGGTTTATATCACACACTGGAAACAAGCATGCAGCTAATATTGTAAGATTTGTCATAGACATCTGGTTTGCATGCTTGTTCAGGGTATATGGCTTAAAGTATTAGATGCAGAGGATCAGCAGGAAAGCTAGGCAATGTTTATTATTTAAAAGGAAATAAACATGTCAGCCTCCATATCCCGCTCACCTCGACTTGCCTAGTTACTAAATGAACTAACTTCAAGGATTTATCAGTTTCAGGTAATATGGAGTAAAGAGGATCATTTAGGTAAGAGATACTACTCAGAGGCAAATCTTTAGAGGGATTGCTGCAACATGCAGTACATCAGTTTTTGCATTAAATTTTCAGGATAAAATAAAGACAACTTCTAATGTCACCCAGGATCAAGGACTCTAGTATAATCTTGGACTTTCTCTTACTTTGCTCTACTTGTTCTTTCACAACTGTCTTCCTCTTCAGTACTAACTCCTGTCTGCGCACACTGTCTGTTAGGTACCTTATGCTTCCATTCTTGGACCCCTTCTCTTCTCCATCTACATTTATGGCTATATTTCAGTAACGCTTGCACATTAATGACACCCAAATCAAGCACTTCTGACCTCTCTACTCCTGTCCGTCTGAGCTATTTGCCTTCATGTCATCCTGGAATGGCCATTAATCAGTCATTTTGCCCCACTTCACCTACCAGTGTGTATATAGCTTAATTTTCCACTAAAGAGGAACTGAAACCAAGAAACGTCATCCCAATCAGTAGCTGATACCCCCTTTCCCACAAGAAATCATTACCTTTTCTCAAGTGGATCATCAGGAGGCTCTGCATGGCTTATATTGTGGTGAAACCCCTCCCACAGTGTGATGTCAGCACCTAGGTAGTGACATCACACCGTGGGAGCCTTGCTGCATTGTGTTTGCAACTGCCAAAAAAGCACCATCTCCTTCCACAGATGTCACCTGCCAGCAGTAAAGATGTCGCCAAGGGATACATTTCAGAGTGTAAATCAGGGAGAGGAAAGATTTTACAATGGGCAAACACTGACTCAATCATCCTACCTAATAATATATAAGTTTCCCTGTTTCCTGTCCCTGTGTCAGTGCTTTTGCGCTACTGCGCATGTCCAGCACTGACAGCCGTTGGGACAGGGTGCAGGACAGCAGCCAGGTGGGCGTGTGCATGCGCACACGGCGGTTGGGTGCGAGCGCGAGGCGGTGACAGACCTAGAGCCCGTTTTTAAACGGGCTTAGGTCGGTAGTTTATAAATAAGTATTGTAAAAATTAAGCACTTTTTTCATGACGTTATTTTCACTGCAGTTCCTCTTTAAGACGGCCAATGTACTAGCTTTCCCACACCCTTTTCCCTGCACAAGTCATTATTTTACACACCTGCACAAACTGAGTGACTGGCAGAAAGCTGTAACATATACAGTCCTGACATAACCTGTAACAATCAGTGTGGAGTCGCTGAGCACTTGAATTCATACAGGTACATGATAGTTTCATGCCAGTTATGGCCCGACCAGCCGACCTATTTTATATGTTTTTCAGCTGCCTCAGCCGGGAACACTTGTCTACAATTATTTAGTAATTCTTGGTATGTTCTGATATGACCTTGGTTCAAATTTTCAGGTTTGTTTGGATTTTTATAAAAAAAAAGGTGGAGAGCAGTGGAAAAAAACTGTGATATTTATAACTTTCGGCATGTTTATAAATTTGATGAAAGAACAAAAGCTGATATTTATCACCAAAAAGTTGGATAGTAATTTGATCCCAGCTTTAAAAATAGACTTTACTGTCTGAAAACCAAGATATGGGCAGAGAACCGACCGCCGCACAAAACAATTATATTTCTTCCAGCTTCATTTATGCCATTTTCAGGTTTTACATTCATTTTAAGCACCGTCTAATAATAATTAATTTACAACTAATAATTGTCTTTGAAAAAGTCACATATTTATTTTTAAAAAATGTTTAAAGCTTAGAAAAAAAGGGCTCTCTGCTTTCTAAAAGCATAAGTGATGTAGTTAATAATTAATAATTTGAATAATTTATTACAGTGTTAAAAATAGTTTCAGGAAAATGTGAGAGGATACATCTTTATAATACTATAATTAACTACACAATTGTGATTGCATTTTACTGAAAATTTCTACAAAAAATGAACTTTTCACAAAAACATAACAATAAATACTTAAAGAGACACTGAAGCGAGAATAAATCTCGCTTCAGTGCTTATATTCAGCAGGGGCACGTGTGCCCCTGCTAAACCGCCGCTATCGCGCCGCTAAATGGGGGTTCCTTACCTCCTAAATCCCCTCCGTGCAGTGGGGGATCACTTCCGCATTCAGGCAGGGCTAATGGCTGCAGCCCTGCCTCACACGCGTCTGTCAGCGCGTATCTCCGCCTCTCCCCCGCCCCTCTCAGTCTTCCTTCACTGAGAGGGGCGGGGGAGAGGCGGCGATGCGCCGCTGATAGACGGCTCTGTGAGGCAGGGCTGCAGCAGTTAGCCCTGCCTGAAGAGCAGCAAAATCTACGACCAAGTTGGTCGTTGATTTTGCAGGGGGGGGTTGAGGGTGAAGGGACCCCCGTTCAGCCGCGGGATAGCGGCGTTTTAGCAGGGGCACACATGCCCCTGCTGAATATAAAAATAGCTGAATTGCTAGAGAATGAAATGCAACCATCCTAGTAGTGCTTGGGTAAAATGGAACGTCCATCTGTATTGCACTTACCTGTGTAACCTCCCCCATGTGTTGGAAGTGATACAGGAGAGCATAAATACCAGAAAAGTTCTAAAGATAGCATAGGCGCAAGAGAAGTGATACAGGAGGGAATAAACAAGTGATACAGGTGAGAATACACACCAGAAGATAGATACAGTGGAGCATAAGCACCAGGGAAATGATACAGTGGACCTGAAAGGATACAGACTTGAGAAGAGAAACAGGTGAGAATAAACCCTGTAAAAGTTATGCAGTTGAGACTTAACACCAGAAAAATGGTTCAGGTGAGGATAAACACAAGAGCAGATAAGTGATAAAAGGGAGAATACAAGTGATGCAGGTGAGAATAAACACCAGTAAAGAATACAGGAAGCATAAACACCAGAGGAGTGATACATAGAGCATAAACGCCAAAAAAGTGATATAGGGAGAATAAACACCAAATAAGTGATTCAGGTGAAATTAAACACCAGAGAAGTGATACAGGAGAGAATAAACAAGTGATGTAGGTGAGAATACACAGCAGAAAATAAGATACAGTGGAGCATAAACACCAGAGAAGGAATATAGGTGAGAGTTAACACCAGAAAACTGGTACAGGGGAGAATAAACAAGTAGTGCAAATGAGAATAAAACCCAGAAAATAGATACAGTGGAACACAAACACCAGACAAGTGATGCAGGTGAGCATAAATGCCAGAGAAGTGATACAGGGAAGCATAAATAACATAGAAGTGATACAGGGGGGCATAAATGCCAGAGAAGCGATACAGGGGAACATAAATACCAGAGAAGTAATAGAGGGGAGCATAAATACCAGAGCAGTGATACAGAGGATCATAAATACCAGAGAAGTGATACATACAGGGGGGCATAAATACCAGAGAAATGATACAGGGGGGCATAAATACCAGAGAAGTGATACAGGAGAGCATAAATACCAGAGAAGTGATACAGGGGAGCATAAATACCAGAAAAGTGATACAGGGGGGCATAAATACCAGAGAAGTGATACAGGGGAGCATAAATGCCAGAGAAGTGATACAGGGGAGCATAAATACCAGAGAAGTGATATGGGGAGCATAAATACCAGAGAAGTGATACAGGGGGGCATAAATACCAGAGAAGTGATACAGGGGAGCATAAATACCAGAGAAGTGATACAGGAGAGCATAAATGCCAGAGAAGTGATACAGGGGAGCATAAATACCAGAGAAGTGATATGGGGAGCATAAATACCAGAGAAGTGATACAGGGGAGCATAAATACCAGAGAAGTGATACAGGGGAGCATAAATACCAGAGAAGTGATACAGGGGAGCATAAATACCAGAGCAGTGATATAGAGGAACATAAATACCAGAGAAGTGATACAGGAGGGGAGCATAAATACCAGAGAAGTGATATAGGGGAGCATAAATACCAGAGAAGTGATATAGGGAAGCATAAATACCAGAGAAGTGATACAGGTAAGCATAAATACCAGAGAAGTGATACAGGGGAGCATAAATCCCAGAGAAGTGATACAGGGAAGCATAAATACGAGAGAAGTGATACACAGGAGCATAAACACCAGAGAAGTGATACAGGAGGGGAGCATAAATACCAGAGAAGTGATATAGGGGAGCATAAATACCAGAGAAGTGATATAGGGAAGCATAAATACCAGAGAAGTGATACAGGTAAGCATAAATACCAGAGAAGTGATACAGGGGAGCATAAATCCCAGAGAAGTGATACAGGGAAGCATAAATACGAGAGAAGTGATACACAGGAGCATAAACACCAGAGAAGTGATGCAGGGAAGCATAAATACCAGAGAAGTGATACAGGGGGGCATAAGTACCAGAGAAGTGATACAGGAGAGCATAAATACCAGATAAGTAAGTGATACGGGGAGCATAAATACTAGAGAAGTGATACAGGGGAGCATAAATACCAGAGAAGTGATACGGGGAGCATAAATACCAGAGAAGTGATACAGGTGAGCATAAATACCAGAGAAGTGATACAGGGGGGCATAAATACCAGAGAAGTGATACAGGGGAGCATAAATGCCAGATAAGTGATACGGGGAGCATAAATACCAGAGAAGTGATACAGGTGAGCATAAATACCAGAGAAGTGATACAGGGGGGCATAAATACGAGAGAAGTGATACACAGGAGCATAAACACCAGAGAAGTGATGCAGGGAAGCATAAATACCAGAGAAGTGATACAGGGGGGCATAAGTACCAGAGAAGTGATACAGGAGAGCATAAATACCAGATAAGTAAGTGATACGGGGAGCATAAATACTAGAGAAGTGATACAGGGGAGCATAAATACCAGAGAAGTGATACGGGGAGCATAAATACCAGAGAAGTGATACAGGTGAGCATAAATACCAGAGAAGTGATACAGGGGGGCATAAATACCAGAGAAGTGATACAGGGGAGCATAAATGCCAGATAAGTGATACGGGGAGCATAAATACCAGAGAAGTGATACAGGGGGGCATAAATACCAGAGAAGTGATACAGGGGGGCATAAATACCAGAGAAGTGATACAGGGGAGCATAAATACCAGAGAAGTGATACACAGGAGCATAAATACGAGAGAAGTGATACAAGGAAGCATAAATACGAGAGAAGTGATACACAGGAGCATAAACACCAGAGAAGTGATGCAGGGAAGCATAAATACCAGAGAAGTGATACAGGGGGGGCATAAATACTAGAGAAGTGATACAGGAGAGCATAAATACCAGAGAAGCGATACAGGTGAGAATAAATGCCAGAGAAGTGATACAGGTGAGCATAAATGCCAGAGAAGTTATACAGGTGAGCATAAATGCCAGAGAAGTGATACAGGAGAGCATAAATACCAGAAAAGTGATACAGGTGAGCATAAATGCCAGAGAAGTGATACAGGTGAGCATAAATACCAGAGAAGTGATACAGGTGAGCATAAATGCCAGAGAAGTTATACAGGTAAGCATAAATACCAGAGAAGTGATACGGGGAGAATGAATACCAGAAAAGTGTGCAGGCCCTGCTTTCCATGCCAATTTAATAACAATACTCTGTACAGTAGCTCTGTACCGGTGTTTAATTTAATAATGCAAATGCTCCCTCACTCTTCCCAAACACTTACATTGCAAATAACATGCTCATGCTTACTGCTGTCCTTATTTCATCATGCGTGTTTGCAGCAACCCGTTTTACCACTTTAACCACACTGTTTTCACTTTATGCATCCGAGCAATGTTCACCTCCCATTCATTCGCCTATAACTTTATCACTACTTATCACAATGAACTGATCTATATCTTGTTTTTCCCACCACCAATTAGGCTTTCTTTGGGGGGTACATTTTGCTAAGAGCTACCTTACTGTAAATGCATTTTAACAGTAAGAGTAAGAAAAAAACGGAAAAAAAAAATCATTATTTCTCAGTTTTCGGCCATTATAGTTTTAAAATAATACATGCCTCCATAATTAAAACCCACGTATTGTAATTGCCCATTTGTCATGGTTATTTCACCGTTTAAATTATGTCCCTATCACAATGTATAGCGACAATATTTTGTTTGGAAATAAAAGAGCATTTTTTCCGTTTTGCATCCATCACTATTTACAAGCTTTAAAAAAAAAAAAAATAGAAATATTTCATCTTTACATAGATATTTAAATAGTTTAGACCCTTAGGTAAATATTTATGTGTTTTTTTTTATTGTAATGTTTTGGGTTTTTTTTCATTAAACATTTTATGTGGGTATTTTTGGGAGGGTGGGAAGTAAATAGTGTTTTATTTAGGGAAATATTTGTGTAGTGTAATTTTTTTTTTTAACTTTTAGATGTAGTTTTACTCTTTGGCCACAAGATGAGTTTGTTTACATGACGTCACTCTAAGCGTACAATGTACGCTTAGAGGGACATAGAGTCAGAAAAAGCGAAGCTTCTGAGAGAAGCTGTCGCTTTTTCTGCGGGGGAGAGGAATCAGTGATCGGGCACCATAGCCCAATTCATTGACTCCTGGGCTACCAAATCTGCGGCCGGGAGTGCGCGTGCACGCGCGCGATCGGCCGCGGGAGCGCGCATGTCCTCCTTGATGTTTTTATACGTCAGGGAGGACAAAGTGGTTAAACCTCTCTTCTCTCTTACAAAAACAACAATGATAAGTAAGAGAAAAACAAGCTGCAGATAGAGGAGGAAAAACCAAATTGGGACATGTTTCTGCATTGATGAATCAGACCCAGTGGCGTAGCTAAGGAGCTGTGGGCCCCGATGCAAGTTTTACATGGGGCCCTCCCAGCACTCTATACATTAACAATTGATACCAATGGCAGCTACAGTGTCAAAGGTGCAAGAAGGGGATGGGAAACAGTTGGTTAATGATCACTACTATTCAAAGTATCTATAGAAGTGATTATTATGCGTGCAGGACCAATAGAGAGCTAATACTGTACTTGAGGGAGGGCCCTTCGGGGCCCCTCTGGCCCAAGGGCCCCGATGCGGTCACAACCTCTGTAACCCCTATTGCTACTCCCCCTGATCAGACCAATAATATTGCTTATTTTAATCTACAGTATTACTTTATATATTATTTAGTCAGTGTTTTCCCATTGAAAAATCTTTCTTTACCGTGCTTTATATTCTTAAATGTATCACAGAAGATGGTGACATCTTTACTGCTAGCAAGGTGCATCACTTGTTTGTTGTGTGTCCCTAAGTGAGCAGAAACAGCACCTGGTCTCCCAGAGTGCATTGGGGCAAAATGCTGTGACATCATAGTTTAGGCTAAATATCACTGGGAAGGCTGGGTTGCATACTAATATACAGCAATATATAGATACAGGAAGTGTTTCTGATGCAGAAACCAGCATAATCAATGTAAAACTGGCTATCCTGAATAATGCATTACATTTACAGTATATTATACTAGCTGATGGCCCGGCGTTGCCCGGGTATGTATTTGGCTGGCATTGGCTCCACCCTTAGGGCCTGTTTCCACTACACGCAGATTGGATGCAGAATGGATGCAGAAAAACGGAATGCCTATGGGCCTGTTTCCACTAAACACAATTTTTATGATGCAGATTTTCCCATAGGCATTCATTGGAGTCAGTTTTTCTGCATCTATTCTGCATCCAATCTGCGTGTAGTGGAAACAGGCCCTTACACACAATAACTCAATAATTTGCATTGAAATTTAGTATCAATAATTTGCATTGAAATGAAACAAATCTGATTGGCTGTGGCTCCACCCCTTTTCTGAATTTGAACTCCATTCACCCAGTGGCCAACTGTACCAGGTTTTAGGCTTGTGCCATTAACAGTGCAAGAACAGCAGCAATTATATACTCCCTTTGAAAATCAATAAATGAATTTTGATTGGCATTTGTAGGCTCCACCCACTTTTCTGAATATTAATCACAGTCACCCAGTGACCAACTGTGCAAAGTTTGAGAACCCTGCCATTAAAAGTGTAAGAATAGCTGCAGTTTACATTTTCCTAGTGAAATTTATATTTTTCTCCGACCACTTTTTGGTTATGGGGATAAAAAGTATCCTATATGTTATTCCAGGTAATGTACTATGTGTGTGCCAAATTTCATTCAAATCCATTCAGCTATTTTTGCGTGATCGAGTAACATCCAAACTTTCACATTTATAATATACTGTACTGTGCTCTTTTAACCCAATACTTAGCATGTGACACACATGAATTGATAAATATAAGATGCATAAGTACTGGTATTTAGACCTACAAAAATAACACAAGCAATCATATCACTGGCTCAGTGAGCTAATTAAAGCTCTGACACAGTGACACCAAATTAATTTTATCCTACATGATTGTCACGTTGTTTAAAAGAAAACAAAAATCAGAGCAATTCAAAGTTATGTTTCTTAAACAGTACAGGTTCAGAATAATGATCTACTGTCATCTGTTGTAGTAAAAGCACCCTCAGACTATTTTATACCAATATATGCCTTTCTGTGCAAGTCTCATGTGCAATATACATTATTCAATAATGTTGATCATTGTGGATAATTATGTTATTGTGAAATTTTGCATCTTTTTTCAATTACGATCTTGATTGTTATTACAATTTTGCATATAACCTTGATTTCACATAGTTTTGTACTTTAATGGAATTCACTAAAGTGATTTTTCGCATAAATCAGTATATGTGCAAACATTTTTGGGCATGCATGGAAAAAAAATTTCACCAAATGCTTTGAAGTTTATGGGCATTTTCACATAGATTTATATTGATTTAAGTTATGTGTCAATGCAAAATTATACATTCTAATTTTGATTTTGTGCAAAATAAATTTTGCAGTACTTTGACATTTCAAATTATGATTTTTCAAAGTAATTGCGATTCACATCGCAAAATGACTACTATGTGAAATTCCAGCTCCGCACTACTATTTGCCAGTAAATTGCTGATTCTCAAAAATATTGCACACCACAACCGCCACAGAGCTCCCACCGCTCAAAGCCTTAGCATACGCCACTGCCACCCAAAGCCTGTGCACGCTCACACCACAACTGCCACTCTAAGGCTCTGCTGACACTACGCCACTGCCCATAACTGCGTCATCCACACTAAGTTGACAAAGGCGCCCTGCATACTTACAACCTTCGGTTAGTATAGAGGATGGTATCAGTAGGGATCATTTGCTTTGCAGCAGTGAGTACACTCAGTTACAGTTGGAACAACCATATATGTGGGATATGCAGAGTCGGCCTTTGGGGGTGGCAAGTGGGGCAATCGCTCCAGGCCCCGCGCCTGAATAGGCCCCGCATCCTCTGCGGCGGTGGGGAGGGCGGGCATAGTAGTTAAAACTCACCTTTCTTCCTCCGATCATCACAGCTGCATGTCACCACAGGGGGCGCTGTTACCAATACATCAGATGCGTAGAGAGGAAGGAGTTGGAAGCTGTGATGATCGGAGGAAGAAAGGTGAGTTTTAACTATGCCCGCTCTCCACATCACTGCAGCCACTAACCAATATAACCTTTACTCAAGGAACCTACCTATCTAATCTATACTGCGGGGCACCTACCTATCTAATCTATACTGCAGGCACCTACCTATCTAATACTGCGTCTGCGAGCACCTACCTATCTAACCTATACTGCAGGGCACCTACCTATCTAACCTATGCTGCGGGCACCTACCTATCTAATCTATACTGCAGGCGCCTACCCATCTAACCTATACTGCGGGCAGCTACCTATCTAATCTATACTGCGGGGCAGCTATCTATCTAACCTATACTGCAGACACCTACCTGTCTAAACTATACTGCGGGCACCTACCTATCTAATCTATACGGCGGGCAGCTACCTATCTAAACTATACTGCGGGGCACCTACCTATCTAACCTATACTGCAGGCACCTACCTATCTAATCTATACTGCAGGCGCCTACCCATCTAACCTATACTGCGGGCAGCTACCTATCTAACCTATACTGGGGGGCAGCTACCTATCTAACCTATACTGCAGGCATCTACCTGTCTAAACTATACTGCGGGCACCTACCTATCTAATCTATACGGTGAGCAGCTACCTATCTAAACTATACTGCGGGGCACCTACCTATCTAACCTATACTGCAGGCACCTACCTATCTAAACTATATTGCGGGGCACCTACCTATCTAACCTCTACAGAATGTATGTTTCCACAGTGTGTGTGTGTGTGTATCCACAACATATGTCTCTAGGCCCGCATATGACACTCGCCCCAGGCCCCGCATATTCTAAGGCCGCCTCTGGGGATATGTATTGGCATCATTCACATTAAAGGACTTTTCAAAGTTTATCTAAATGTTATATTTTCTAATGTCATCTGTAACACACAGCCAGAGCCATTAAGAGTCCTATGTGACTATAACAAGCCTGTTTTGAAGTCTCTAACTGCAGCTGTTGATCCTGACTTGCATATGTACCGTAAGTTCGAAAACCTTGAGGTTTCGCCATTGACCTGTAGTCCCCCCTCATATGTCCCTAGTATTTAGTCTTACAAGCACAGAGTATCATGCTAATGGGTGGGACTAGCCACCCGAAAACTGAAGTGATCAGGCAGTAGGGGTCTACAGGGGTGGCAGGTGACAACAGAAGGTGACTTTTAGCCACAACCTTTTCTATAATGAACTTTAAGTCTTCATGTATTTCCCACATTGTTTGCCACCATTGTCTTTACTTTTGAAATAGCATTCATCTATGATTTTCTGTAAATGTCAAAGTAAAATTTACATTTCTGCTCTTTTCAAAAGCAATAGACCACAATATATAGTCAGTTGCTTGAATAGGTGTCAACTCTGCTTAATCTAATTTCTGAATATTTTATTGACAGAATAAACAGATAGTTGAAGGTTAGGGCACAGATGCAAAAGGAACTGGGGTAAGCTGTACAAAAACCCCCTCTAATTTTGAACTCAAGCAGCATATGATAAAGTAAAATGCCAATATGGTGGTGATGTTCCTTGTCTGTTTTCTCCAGCATTTTCCTAAGTTGAACATAATTCCAAACTAATACTAACTTTTAAGCCAATTGATTGAAAATATATTGAGCTTGAAAACTGATCAAATGGCTCTGTCACAAACCATGCACTGCCATTTCCTTGGACTTCCGTGGACTTCCACAATCCACCAGGAGGTGACTGTATCCTGATTCTGACAGCCCCACTCTTCTGCCATCCACCTCCCAGTAGCCACCTCCCAGTAAATTAACAAAGAACTATCAATGTGTTGATTCTTTATTAGGTTTTCGGCTGCACAAGTCAATTTTTTTTTAAAACTGCCATTCTTTTTAAATGGTCACTCATTTAACAAAGTTGTGTAACTCCTACGAAAAAAATCCAGAGTCACATTCAGCTACTACTGTGTTTACAGAGTATTTTATTTCACAAACAGTGATGGCCACTTCTGGCTTGCATCTCTTATTTTTTTATTATAAACCTACTATATCTGTTTTATTTTTATTCTGCCTTGAAGGTCATACATGGGGTGGAACAGATGGGCTTTACATATGCAGGTGTTTTCATTAGTAATAAGTGGAGGGTCCCATAAGTGATCAAAAATGTTTTGTATAAATGCTCTACATATGTTCAACGTTTTTTCAGGGTCACATTACCTTGGTGACATTAATAAACTGCCAGAAAGGTAGTAAATGTGACAAAGTTATTTATCAAAGTGCAGAGCTGTTTATCTCCAAGTGTATCAGATCAACACACTGTATGGTCATGTTAGGTATGTGTTATGTTTTGGCATATTCATGGGCAAGATCTGTCCAGGTGTATATGAAGCCTGCAAGGTCATGCCTGTGGAAATATTTTTTTCTGGAAAGCATATCCTGTGATCTGATGCTGTTCCTGTGCCTCACTTGCAGAGCTTCTGAGTGGAGCCATTTTGCCCCAGTGTTTTGTAGAGTAGTGTTTTTTTGCCATTAAACGAGATTTACTAGCAGGGCCGGTCCTAGACATTTTTCTGCCTGAGGAAAACTTATGAGGATGCCCCCCCCCCCCCCCTCCCTCCCCAGATTTGGAATGATTACACAGCATCCGAGAGACATGACATGCTGCAACTCAACACAATAACACACTGACTGGCTGGTTGACTGGCTGCGAGTCTGTGACAGTCAAAACTTCTCACCCTCAGCCAGTCGGCCATCACCCCAATTCTTCCTCAGTCAGGACAGCAGTGCCACCTCCTCCCTTCTGCTGTGCAAGTCAAATGCAACACTGCTGCTCTCCTGCCTCCCCCTCCTCACTCACTGTCAGACTCCCCACACAGCACAACAAGCTGCTTTTCCCCAATGATCACCTCTTCACCTCGTTTGTTCTACCCTCGCTTCTCCTCCTACTCTGACTGCACGTTGTAAGTGTAAACACAGTACAAGCATGCTGCCCCTGTAATCTCTGCGCCAGATGGAAATGTTTCGCCTTGCTTCATGAGAGAACCAGCCCTGTTTACTACCATTGGAGTTTTGTAACTGTTTGAATTTCTTCTAAGCACTTTAACAACCTGACAAAATGAACAGTTTTGACTCCAATACAATGTGTCTTCAAAAACTAAATAAAAAAAAAATCAAATGATAGTGAAAATTTCAATAAAAAAAAACAAAACAAAAACAAAACACTATTAGGGATCTTGAAAAGTCTAACCCAGTGTAGAAAAGACAGGTGGTACAGGAGACATCCTCGAGCCTTTCTTATAGCACTGCTGCTAGGATAATACCATAGGGCTAGATGGATTGCACCAACAGCTCATCAAATTCAAAGTATTCAAAACAATTTTAAGATATTTGAAAGCTTTTTTTGTATGTTTATTGTTTACCTATTATCACCAGTAAGCCTTTTTGTGTCGAGGATGAATAGTGTCTCCATATTTATTTACCTTGTATACTGAATATGTAATGTGGAAACCTGGTTTGGATGAGTCACATGCTGGAATTTAAAAAGCTGTCAGTAATATTAACAATCTGAGATATGTCGATGATACCACTCTGATGGCTTAAACTGAGGAAGAGTTAAAGAGCCTAGTCATGAATGTCAAAAAAGAAAGTGCTAAAGCTGCTCTATTGTTTAACATCAAGAAAGCCGAAGTCATGTCATCTGCTGCAATGAACTATCTGCAAATAAATGGGGAAATAGTAGAACTTGTTTCAGATTTCTTCCTGGGATCAAAGATCTCTGGAGATGGTAACTGCAGCCATGACTTTAAGAGATGCTTGTTTCTTGGTTGGAAAGCTATGAAAAATTTGGACATGGTACTAAAAGAGAGAGATGTCACTTTACCAACAAAGAACAGGATAGGTAAAGCTACTGTCCTCCCAGTAGTAACTTATGGGTATAAAAGTTGCACTATAAATAAGGTCATCTGTAGAAAAATTGATGCTTTTAAACTGTGGGTGTGGAAAAAGCTACCGAGAGTTCCCTGGACTGCCAGCAGTTCAAAACAGTCAATATTTAAAGAAAAAAGGTCATTGTGTTCACTAGAAGGGCTTGATACTACTATACTACAATTAAAACCAGTGTTGCTCGGATACCTCATTATCCTATTCGAGTTTGGTCGAATTCGGATAGTAAACTATCCGAATTCACTCGAAGTTCAATATTCGAGTTAATCGAATATCCGACTCGACCTCGGATATCCGACGTCGCTATCCGAGTCTGTATTCGAGTAAAATATTCGAGCTGGCCTTAAATGGACTCCGAGCAGCGCAGAAACTATGAAAAGATGCATATCATTTTAACCTTTTTTTCTCTTCTTTCCAAAATTATATATACCACCGCCCTACGCCTTTTAGTTTTCGCTATTTTCGCGATTGAAATTGCCTCGGCCGCGATTTCGTTTGCAAAAATAGAGAAAACTAAAAGGCGTAGGGCGATTTAGGTGTCGCCAGAAAGAGGAGAAAGAGAGCTTTAAAATGATGTCCATCTTTCCATAGTTACATTGTATTACACAGGGCGACTTTTTCTGCTGAACGGAGCTGCTGACTTTGAGAAAAAGTCGCCCTGTGTAATACAATATAACTATGGAAAGATGGATATCATTTTAAAGCTCTCTTTCTCCTCTTTCTGGCGACACCTAAATTGTCACCCTACGCCTTTTAGTTTTCTCTATTTTCGCGATCGAAGTTGCAGACGCGGCAATTTTGACAGCGAAAATAGAGAAAACTAAAAGGCGTAGGGCGTGGTTTATATATCATTGGAAAGAGGAGAAAGAGAGCTTTAAAATGATATGCATCTTTCCATAGTTTCTACACTGCTCGGAGTCCCTTCAAATAGCTTGTAAAACTTGTATTGGAGGGTCAATGATGCATGAAACCACCTTTTTTTATGAAGAAAAACATCAAGTGATTATGTGGTGATGTAGTAGTTATAAAAAAGGTATCAAAAATAGTAAATTAACTTCATGAAAAGTGTTTGCATGAGAAGGTGTGTCCAAAATGGTTGTAAGTTGTAAGTCTTCATTTACGTCGTCTTCATCTTCTTCTTTTATATCTTCTTCTTCTTCTTCTATATCTTCTTCTTTTTCTTCTTCTTCTATATCTTCTTCTACTCAATTCTTCTTCATCTTCTACTTCTTGTATCGTCTTCAATTATCTTTTTCTTCTTCTATATCTTCTTCTTCTTCCTCTTCTTCTATATCTTCTTCCTCTTCTTCTATATCTTCTTCTTCTTCTTCTATATCTTCTTCTTCTTCTTCTTCTTCTTCTTCTTCTTCTTCTTCTTCTTCTTCTTCTTCTTCTTCTTCTTCTTCTTCTTCTTCTTCTTCTTCTTCTTCTTCTTCTTCTTCTTCTTCTTCTTCTTCTTCTTCTTCTTCTTCTTCTTCTTCTTCTTCTTCTTCTTCTTCTATATCTTCTTCTTCTTCTATATCTTCTTCTTCTTCTATATCTTCTTCTTCTTCTTCTATATCTTCTTCTTCTTCTTCTATATCTTCTTCTTCTATATCTTCTTCTTCTTCTTCTATATCTTCTTCTTCTATATCTTCTTCTTCTTCTTCCTCTTCTTCTCTATCATTATATTATGTGTCTTGGTTTTCCTTTCTTTTGTAATATTTTTTTTTTACTTCAATTGTGGAAATATTTTATATAACAACACCATAGTTATATTTGTGTTGATGGCATAATAGGTAGTGGCACATTGCAAGCCACAGCACCTTTTTCTGTGTACCCTGGCGGTGGTAAAACACAGACATCAGCAGGAGGAGGAAGTAGTTGCAAGTTGTAGTGTGGTAAATTTAATAGCTGGTAGGAGAGTGGGTGGCAGCAGAAAAAATAGTTCTTCTTCTGTTCGCCCTGGCAGTGGTAGCAGCACACAGACAGCAGAAGCTCAATGCAGCTACAAGAGGAGGAGTAGTGTGTGTCAGGCAGTGTGATGTGACTGACATAATAGGCCCTGGTTCCGAGCGGTGATACCAGGGCCGTAAATAAACAGCATGAGGTTCCAGACAGCGGTCGTGAAGCCCACATTGTGTCCAATGCACAATTGGGACAGCACAGTTTTCAACCCGGACACCTCTAAATTAATTACATTTTTTTTTCTAATTGATACAGTTATTTTTGAGCGTAATAGCTGGTGGCGCATGGGCAGCAGCACCTTGTAATGTGTTCCCTGGCAATGGAGACACAGACAGCAGGAGGAAATACAACAGCAGGCAGCGTGAGGAGGTTGAGTGTGTGGCAGACTGGCAGCAGGCAGGAGGGCAGGCAGCGAGAAATAATAGGCCCTGGTTCCTAGCGGTGGTTCCAGGGCCGTAAATAAACAGCATGAGGTTCCAGACAGCGGTCGTGAAGCCCACATTGTGTCCAAAACACAATTGGGACAGCACAGTTTTCAACCCGGACACCTCTAAATTAATTACAATTTATTTATTTTTTTCAAATTGATGCAGCTATTTTTGAGCGTAATAGCTGGTGGCGCATGGGCAGCAGCACCTTGTAATGTGTTCCCTGGCAGTGGAGACACAGACAGCAGGAGAAAATACAACAGCAGGCAGCGTGAGGAGGTTGAGTGTGTGGCAGACTGGCAGCAGGCAGGGAGACATAATAGGCCCTGGTTCCTAGCGGTGGTTCCAGGGCTGTAAATAAACAGCATGAGATTCCAGACAGCGGTCATGAAGCCCACATTGTGTCCAATATATACACAATTGGGACAGCACAGTTTTCAACCCGGACACCTCTAAAATAATTTTTTTTTTTCCAAAATAAATAATGCAGGGCAGGCAGCTATTTTTGAGCGTAATAGCTGGTGGCACATGGGCAGCAGCACCTTGTAATGTGTTCCCTGGCAGTGGAGACACAGATAGCAGGAAGAAATACAGCAGCAGCAGGTGTAATGTGTGTGCGACACTTCATGTCCCCCTCTCGCCGACAACAGGGGCCAGGAATTCGCCTTCCACCCAAGCCTGGTTCATTTTGAGAAACGTCAGTCTGTCCACAGACTTGTGAGACAGACGAGATCGCTTCTCAGTGACGACTCCACCGGCTGCACTGACGCAACGCTCTGACAGTACGCTGGAAGGGGGGCAGGAGAGCACTTCCAGGGCGTACTGCGCAAGCTTGCTCCAGATCGGCAGGTGCTTGACCCAATACTCCATGGGATCAACAGGGGCCACGCTGTCAAGCCCGCTGAAGGACCCCATGTAGTCAGCCACCATGCGGGTCAAGCGCTGCCTGTGACTGGAGAAGGATGCTGCTGCAGGAACCTCCTCTCTAGTCCTTGGCAGCTCTACACTCATGTAGAGCTCGTTGGTCAGAGACAGCAGGTCTGTGGTGCGCGTGTGCTTGCTGCTGGTGGATGCAGGCACCTGCTGCTGCCTCTGTGCTGGCTGGACAGTGGGGGTGGATGGCTGAGGGAAGGCTTCCTCCAAGCGTTCAACAAGGGACAGCTGCAAATCCCTCATTTGTTTCACACGGTCTCCTCCTGCAGGCAGGAACTGGTTGAGCTTCTCCTTCAGACGTGGGTCCAGCATCATGCAGATCCAGATGTCCTCCTTCTGCTTCATCTGGATCACCCTTGGGTCCTTGCGCAGGCACCTCAGCATGTGCGCTGCCATTGGGAAGAGTCTGGCCACGTCTGCTGGCACATCATTGGCAGCCCCAGAGCCGACAGTGCTGTCCTCCTCTTCCTCTGCCTCCTCCACCTCATGCTCTCTCCACCCTCGCACCAGTCCAGCTGCACTCTGCTGCTCCCCCTCATCAGCAGCAAGGTCAGGGACCTCCACCAACTCCAAGCCCTCCTCCTCAGAGGTGGCCTGCTGGTCCAAGGCTGCCGCTCCCTCTTCCAGCAGTGCATACAGGGCCCTGTCCAGCACACACACCAAGGGGACCCACTCGCACACCATTGCATGGTCCCTGCTTACCATGTTGGTGGCCTGCAGGAAGGGTGCCAGGACTGAGCACACCTGCTGCATGTGCCCCCAGTCCACCGTGGAGATGATGGACGGGAGGTTGGTGGCGGCACACCCAGTTGCAGTGATGGAGGCAACTGTTGTTCGTTCAAGGTACTGGCTGACAGCCTGCCTCTGTTCAACCAGACGCTCCAACATCGCCAGGGTGGAGTTCCAGCGAGTTGGAACATCGATCATGAGCCGGTGCTGTGGCAGGTGCAGCTCCTTCTACACCTCTTCCAGGCTCGCTACGGCTGCAGGCGAGTGCCGGAAATGACGCACAACCTTCCTTGCCGCCTCAAGGAGTCGGTCCATCCCCTGGTAGGTCCGCAGGAACTTTTGGACTACCAGGTTCAGGACGTGCGCCAGGCAGGGGATGTGGGTCAGGTCTCCCCTGCTGATTGCAGCAACCAGGTTTGCCCCATTGTCGGACACCACCTCTCCAACTCTGAGGCCTCTGGAGGTCAGCCAATTCCTCTCCTGCTCTCAGAGTTTGGCCAGGACATGGTTCGCCGTCAGTTTGGTCTTCCCCAGGCAGACCAATTCCAGCAGCGCTTGGCAGTGGCGGGGCTTCACGCTGCTGCTGAGGCGGGGCGTTTGGGATGGTGTGCCGGAGGATGGAAGCGGATCAGAGGAACCTGCTTCAATTCCGCTGACCCTGCATGGTGGCACCTTCCACTGCGTTGTTGGTGCTGCTGCTGCTCTGACAGTGCCCGATGCTGCTCCCCCCTCCTCACCCCCTTCCACCAAGCTGACCCAATGTGCGGTGAAGGACAGATAGCGGCCTGTCCCAAACCGGCTGCTCCACGAGTCCATGATGACGTGGACCCGTTGACCCACCGCGTGCTCCAGCCCTCTCCCGACATAGGCCATCACAGAGCGGTGAAGTGCAGGGATGGCCGTGCGTGCGAAATAATGTCGGCTGGGGATTGGCCAATCGGGGGCTGCACACTTCAGGAGCGCACGCATGTCGCTCCCCTCCTGCACAAGGGAATAAGGCAGGAGTTGGGAGCACATGGCCCGTGCCAGCAAGCCGTTCAGCTGACGCACGCGACGGCTGCTGGGAGGCAGAACCCTGACCACCCCCTGGAAGGTGTCGCTGAGCAGGGTCTGGCGACGCCTTTTGCTGGCATGGGAATCAGTGGAGGGAGCAGAGGAGGCCACTGAGGACTGGCTTCCAGAACAGGCCTCAGTGTCGGCGGCAGGAGTTGCACAGGGAGGAGGAGCAGTGCATTTCTGACGCACTCCTGCTGGTGCTGCTGGAGAATGTGCAGGAGGGCGGGTGGCTGCTGCCGACGGCTTCGCAGTGGTGGTGGGTCTGCCACTGCCACTGCCAGCTTCCTTCAATTTCATGAACTCCTCATGCTCATGAAAGTGTTTCCCTGCAAGATGGTTGACCAGAGAGGTGGTGCCAAACGCAGAGGGCTCCTTCCCTCTGCTGAGCTGCTGGCAGCACTGGTTGCAGGTGGCATACTTGCACTCCACATATGGCAGGGTGAAATAATTCCAAATTGGGGAGGTGAAGTTGCCCCTTCGTCTGGAAGGTGCTGCTGCCGCTGGTCTCCCTGTGGTGGTTGGGGGGGGGGGATTTCTTGGTGCGGCTGGTGGTGGCACTGGCAGAACTCGTCTCCGGATCTGCACGCTGTGTGGCCTGCATACCACGCCCACTTGTGATCCTGCCCATGCCTGCAATGCTTATCCTTCTAGCAAGGCCCACAGACGCATCCTCCTCCTCCTCTTCAGAGCTGATGACATCCCCACTCCCAGGACCTGGCACCCAGTCTCTGTCCTTCACCCTGTCATCATCATCCTCCCCCTCCGCAAACATGTCCTGCTGGGTCCCACAAACTCCCCTTCTGCATGCATGGGCGGATGGACAGTCACCACTGTCTGACTGTCCAAAGCATCATCCCCCAAAGTGCCCATGAGCATTCCTTCCTCCTCCAATTCTGCCGCAACAGCACTCCATAACCCCGCTGTGCTTGGGGATAAGAAGGTGCTGAGTGACAGGGTGCTGGTGTCGCCCGCTGGGGCTGGAGAACTGCACTCCTCCTCCCCAGGCAGTGCTGGGCGGCTGCTGCTCTTGCGAACAGGAGTGGTGGCGGGGGTGGAGGACTCGGTTCCAGAGCTAATGGTGCCCTGCTCATCCACCATCAGTTCCACCACAGAGTCTGCGTCCTTCTCCTCAATATGTGTCTCTCCAGCGTGACTCCCAGCTGTTGGGCGGCCAAGGCGTCTACGACCAGTGGCTAATGGCAGAATAGCCACTGGTGCAGACGCAGAACTGCGCATGGTGGTGGTGGCACGGCTGCCACGCCCACGACCTCCTCTCTTGGCGATGCCCTTGCTGCCCTTGCTGCCCCTGCTCAAACCGCGGCTTCCAGTGCCAGACATCGTATATTTTTAATATTATACAAATGAAAAAAAAAAACGTATGTATGTAAAGGCGGGTGGGCCAAGTGGGGTACTTTAATGGGGTGGGACTGGTGGTGGTGGGTGTGTGAGGTGACGGACAGGTGTACTCTACAGCAGAGATCGGTGTAGCGCTAACGAGAGAGTGCGCAGTGCGCACACAAAGACCCTAGCTGACGCTGACTGACGGTGTCCCTAATTACAGACTACAGTACAAGTCGGCGAATACACAATACAAGTAATATAAACAATTAGGACAGGTGTAGCACTAACGAGAGGGTGCGGACAGCGCAGACGTGCACTGCGCACACAAAGACCCTAGCTAACGCTGACTGACGGTGTCCCTATACACAGAATACAGTACAGTACAAGTCAGCAAATACACAATAGAAGTAATAGAAAAAAATAGGACGGGTGTAGCACTAACGAGAGGGTGCGGTCAGCGCAGACGTGCACTGCACACACAAAGACCCTAGCTGACGCTGACTGACGGTGTCTCTATACACAGACTACAGTACAGTACAAGTCAGCAAATACACAATAGAAGTAATAGAAAAAAAATAGGACGGATGTAGCACTAATGAGAGGTTGCGGACAGCGCAGACGTGCACTGCGCACACAAAGACCCTAGCTGACGCTGACTGACGGTGTCCCTATACACAGACTACAGTACAGTACAAGTCAGCAAATACACAATAGAAGTAATAGAAAAAAATAGGACGGGTGTAGCACTAACGAGAGGGTGCGGACAGCGCAGACGTGCACTGCGCACACAAAGACCCTAGCTGACGCTGACTGACGGTGTCCCTAGACACAGACTACAGTACAGTATAGTCAGCGAATACACAATAGAAGTAATATAAACAATAGGACGGGTGTAGCACTAACGAGAGGGTGCGGACAGCGCAAACATGCACTGCGCACACAAAGACCCTAGCTGACGCTGACTGACGGTGTCCCTATACACAGACTACAGTACAGTACAGTCAGCGAATACACAATAGAAGTAATATAAACAATAGGACGGGTGTAGCACTAACGAGAGGGTGCGGACAGCGCAGACGTGCACTGCGCACACAAAGACCCTAGGTAACGCTGTGACAGACGGTCCCTATACACAGACTAGAGTACACTACAGTACTACTAACTAAACAATAGAAGAATCTAGCTAAATAATAGAACAGGTGTGACTAGATTACAGAGAGCAGATACAGGACAGGTATAACAGTAAAGCTGGGCCTTGCTAACTACAAAATAGTACAAATCTATCTAACACAGAAGTAGTAGTACAGTAGAGTAGGACAGGTGAGAGCACAGGTAACTAGAGACTAGAGCACAGAGCAGGGCAGGCTGCCTTGCCTAGGCACAGGGCCTAGCTGCTGGCTGCAGCTGCAGCAGTGACAGTCTCCCTCCCTAGTCCCTAATCACACAAACTAAACTGCCTAAAATACAATCTATCTACAATAGAAAGGAATACAAGTGTTGGAGTGTAAAAACGCTTGGTTTAGAACAATATAAATGCACTTGCACACAGACAAAAAGCACTGGAGCAATCTCTCAGTACAATCAGTCAGTAAGTCGCAAGCAGGACGAGTGAGGCAAGATGGCGTCCGCTATTTATAGAGGGGGGCTTGGCCAGGCTCCCATATTGTGATTGGCTGCAGTCAGAGGGCTGGGAGCCCTCTGATTCGCTTGTGAGGACTCGAGGTGATGTCAGACGTGACGCTATCCGAGCTAGTGACGCTATCCGAGCTTGGATAGCTAGGATATCTCCGGATAGCTGCTTGCTATCCGAGTGCACTCGGATAGCACAGCCCGGATAGCTAATACTATTCAAGCTCGGTATTTGAGCTCGAATTGTGAAAAAAGAGCTAGGATATCCGAGTATCTCGGATATCGTAGCTCTGATGAGCACCACTGATTAAAACTTAAAGAGACACTGAAGCGAAAAAAAATATATGATATAATGAATTGGTTGTGTACTATGAATAATTACTAGAAGATTAGCAGCAAAGAAAATATTCCCATATTTATATTTTCAGGTATATAGTGTTTTTTCTAACATTGCATCACTCTATAATATGTCCAGATTACACAACACTCAGCATTCAAAATGAGTCTTTCAGAGCAGTCTGTGAAGTAATAAACTCTTCTCTGCTAGAGGAAAAGTAAACAGTTCAATTACAGTTCAGATAATAAAAGTCAGATAACAGCCCTCTCCATGACCAAGTTGGTCGGAGAGCTTAATAGCTTTTTTCCATAGAGATAACAACTGGAGTTTCTCAACTCTTCCTGTACTGGAAACAATTAGACTGATGTATCTGATCTTAATGTTTTTTTTCTTAGCTGTACTACACATACAAATCATAATATCATCATTTTTTTTTTCGCTTCAGTGTCTCTTTAAACACTTTACTGACATAATGAGAAGACTGGGTTATTTGAAGAAATACTTGATGCTTGGAGAAATTGAAAACAAAGGAAGAGGATGACAGAGGCTGAGATGGATAGACAGCATGTGTGAAGCTATGAATATGCCTATGCAACAGCTGAAATAAGCAGTGATTGACAGACACGTCTGGCACGCAAAAGTGCATATGGTGACAAAGAGTCAGAGTCGACTAAATTAATGGGAAGGAGGAAGCCTTTATACTTATCATGATAAGGGGATTGGCATATGAACTTTCCTATTTTTAGCAACAAGCCATTAGAAGAATGCTATCATTGACATCAAAAGTGTTAGTGATAAGAGCAATGCTGCTTCATTGCAAAACACTACTGACAGGCGGTGCCTAGTGTCAGTGCAACAAACTGCTCCATTACTAGCAACTTTATTGCAACAACTAGAGGGCATTTAAGCGCTCATAAAAGTTTAATGTATGTAGCTCTACATTGTTCAATCTGTTTTCTGCATTTAACATGCAAAAAGTAGTTTGTCCCTTAGTTAAAGGTTGGTGTGACTTTTCTCACCTTTGTAGCTTGATAGGTACTGAACACATTTATATTGTAAGGTCAGATAAGGCAAGTAAGTAATAAGAAATGCATAATGCATCTGGGCCTTCATGGTTCATTACATGCAACCTACTGTTTAAAATATCAATTCCACAGTATTAACTCCGATACAAGAAGAATAGTAAATCCTTGTGCATTATATATTTCTAACTAGTCATCACATATTATAGACTTAAAGTGTACCAGAGCTGAAAATGAAAAAGATTTTATACATACCTGGGGGTTTCTCCAGCCCCATCCGCCTGGATCGCTCCCACGCCACCGTCCTCCACTGCCCGCAGCTACGAGAACCGGGTCCCCGCACCTCCATCATTCGGAGCCAGTCTAGCATAAGAGAAGTGCGCTGTTTGCGCATCTCTCCAGCAGCCGCTGGAGAAATATGTAGAGGGCGCACTTCTCCTGCGTAGGCTGGCTCTGATGACATCATCTCTGAGTCCATTTAAAGAGGAACTTTAACCCAGGATTAAACTTACCCCCTATCACTAGCTGATACCTCCTTTCCCTTTTAGGAGTTGGACAGTTTGCACATAGACGTTTGATTTTACTCTCCCTGATGTTGAATAATGGCTAACTTCTATCGCTTCTGGAATTTGGATTGTGGAATGACTGCCAGAACCTGAGGTGTACAGAAGCTGGCAGACCTATGACTGTGCAGAGAGATAGATCCACATAGGAATTGGCTTTTATATATGGATTTATTTTAATACGATACAATTTATCATTCATACTCAAGCATGTTTTCATATTAGTTGCTGTACATTATAACCAGGCTACTGCTATAATCGCAAGCTGTATAGTTCTGTTAGGGTAATATATAAAATATGGTTAGTGAGATTATTGAACCCTTCTTTGTACTTTGTGCATCCCTTAGGATGGCCATTGGATTTTTTGAGACTAGAAGAGGACTGTGACAGGTGATTACCTGTAACCTAGAGTAGGATAATCCACCAGGCTGCCCTGGCAGGTGCCTGGGGCCTAGTGAGTGTCAAGGGGCCCCCCCTGCCACCTTCTCTGACCTCTCTCCACTTCAGCTTGCCAAAAGGACCACAAGGGGGACCAAAATCTACTACCTTGCCTAAGGCCCCATTACATCTTAATCCATCTCTGCTGTTAAAGGGGCACTATGGTGAACATTTTTAACCACTTTACCCCCCGCGGTACGAATTTCTCCATCCCTTTTCCTCCCCTAAAAAACCAAGGGATGGAGAAATCTGTACCTCCCGCTCTACCGCCGCTGTCCGCGCTTCCGCCGCTTGTGCGCGCGCTCCCGCCGCTCGTGCATGCCGCCGCCCGCTCGTCCGGAGATCAATGAATGGAAAAATCCATTCCCGTTCATTGATCTAAGCCCCTGCAATGATCTGCTGCTTCTATGAGAAACAGCGCGATCATTGTGATTTTCCCAGCCTCATAGTGCTTCCTGTAAGCGTCCTTCCGGACGCTTACAGGTCGCATGAACAATACATCACTGTGGCCATCTTGTGGCCAAATAGTAAAACTACACCCTAAAGCATTTTACATATACAAATACATAAGTTTTACACAGTAAATTAACGAATTACCTCCCACACTCCCCATTTTTTTTTTTTTATAATAAATACATACATACAATAATTTTTTTTATAATAATTGTATAAAAATACAATAAAAAAGACAAACATAAATAGTTACCTTAGGGACTGAACTTTTTAAATATTTATGTCAAGAGGGTATAACACTGTTACTTTATACACTACGGGCTTGTAATTAGGGATGGATGCAAAACTGAAAAAAATGCACCTTTATTTCCAAATAAAATATTGGCGCCAAACATTGTGATAGGGACATATTTTAAATGGTTTTATAACCAGGACAAATGGGCAAATACATTTCATGGGTTTTAATTACAGTAGCATGCATTATTTAAAAACTATAATGGCCAAAAAACGGAAAAATAATATTTTTTTTCCCACATTTTTTCCTACTTTCCCATTAAAACACATTAAGGCCCCGTTCACACTTGCGGTTGTCTGCCAAACGGACCGGATGACCTGACCGGATCCGGACCGGATCCGGATCGAAACCGTACGGTTCTGATCCGGATCCGGTCTGGATCCGGTCAGGTTGCATCAGGTGTTCATCAGGATGCGATCCGGATCCGTTTGGCAAAACCTACGTAAAAAACAAAAAAAATGTTGGGGTCTGGGAGGTCAGCAGAAGGGGGACCTGTGGAATCAGGCCCTCTGCTGTTTAGCACTCACCTCCACCTCCGACATGCTGCCAACATCCTGCCAACATCTCCAGCTCGTGCTGCTCCACTCCAAAATGCTTGCCCATGTGTCCCCATCCAATATCGCCGCAACAATCCGCATAGGAAGTGGGGTAGAACATCCGGATTTTCAGCCAGTGTGTTGTGCGCTATCCGGTTCCCATTGCTTTGCATTGGCCGGATGGTGCAGTCCGGCTCCGCCCCGGATACGGCTGCCGGAGGAGCCGGACCAAAAAATAGCGCATGTTGGAACGGACGCCGGAGTCCGGATCCGGTCCGGCTCCGGTCCGGACGAAACGGACGCATGTGAACGGCGGCATAGACTTTCATTGCTATGCCGTGCGTCCGTTTCGTCCGGTCCGCATGCGGTGCGGCTCCGGCACGGCGATTCCGGATAGCCACCGCTAATGTGAACCGGGCCTTAGAGTAAAATAATTCTTGGCATAATGTCCCACCTAAAGAAAGCCTAATTGGTGGCGAAAAAAACAAGATATAGTTCATTTCATTGCGATAAGTAATAATAAAGTTATAGACGAATGAATGGAAGGAGCGCTGAAAGGTGAAAATTGCTCTGGTGTTCAAGGGGTAAAACCCCTCAGTGGTGAAGTGGTTAAAATTTAAAATATGTGCAAAGATAAACAAATAAGAGTAAAATGAGCCATACATTACTTTTTTCCTATGTTGCTCTCATTTACAGTAAGTAGTAGAAATCTGACAAGCGACAGGTTTTGGACTAGTCCATCTCTTCATGGGGGATTTTCAGGGATTTATTTATTTTCAAAAGCACTTAGTGAACAGCAGTTGATCTGTCCAACTGCCAAAAAAAACTGTGTAGGGAGCAGGGAAACTGGCCAGCATCATTGTTTAAATCGTTTTAGGAAATATCTTTATAAAGAATAAAAGCTATGCTGAGAATCACCTATGAAGAGATGGACTAGGGACTAGTCCAAATCCTGTCACTTCTGTCAGATTTCTACTACCTACTGTAAGTGACAGCAACACAGGAGAAAAGTAATTTATGGCTCATTTTACTCTGGAAAAAATGCACTTCGTATTTGTCTATGTTTGCACATATTTTCAATTGTATAATTTTTCGCCATCGTGCCCCTTAAGCAGATATCTCTTTTGAATTATGATGAGTCTTTAAAGGTCCGTACACACGCTGGACTGTAGGCAACGACGGGTCTGTTGTCACCTCCCGCTGGGCGGGTTTTCAGCAGACAGTCCAGCGTGTGTACAGTCTGTCGGCGGACTGATAAGGCTGTTTCTGAGTGATCCGCCGGGCAGACAGACTGTACACACGCCGGACTGTCACTGAAACGCCCGCCCAGCGGGAGGTGAGGTGACGACGGACCCATCGTTGCCTGCAGTCCGGCGTGTGTACGGACCTTTAGTTGTTGAGTGTATGTATGTCTAATAGGAATCTTTTATTTTATTTATCACGTCTTTAAGCTAGGGAATGCACGTTGCTCTCTGTTTATGTTTTTGGTAAGAGTATTTTGATTCAGTTTTTATTTAGTTTATCAGTGTAGGTTTTTCAATTTTTAATGTCCTTTAGGCCTCTTTCACAGTAGGATGTTGCGTTTTGATGCAACGTTAAAGTCACAACACAAATTACAACGCAATGCCTCCAAAAAGTCGCAACACATCTTAATGCCCTGTTATCGTAGCTTGTAGTAGAGCATACAGGCAATGAAAAGTATGCTTCCAAGTCATTACTGAGCATGTGCAAACAGTCCAACGCAGCTAATAACGTGTATAACGCACAGCATGCAGCACTTTCTAATAACGATACACGTTAGACACAAACGCAACGTGTGCACTGTGAATGTCGGACAGACTTACTATTGCTGTGCGACTTTTTGGGGGCATTGCGTTGTAATTTGCATTGCGACTTTAACGTCCTACTGTGAAAGAGGCCTAAACGATACTAATTTGTAGAGACTCATTGCCTATATTATTTAATACTAGTGGAGCTTCAGCATGGTCACCTATGAGGGTCATTATGATCTCAGAAGGTATATTGAAATTATTTCCCCGCTTTTTTTTTTTTTTTGAATTTTTGATAAAATATTTCATATTTGGAAATGTAAACTCTCATGCTGACAGGCTTCATGCCTTCATGTACATAGACAGTAAATACAGTATTTTTATTCAGTTGTTTTTCACTCCATGTCATTTAGTTTTTTATTTATACTGATGTCTGACGACATTGTTTCATTGATTATTTGAAGATGTTTAAATACACCGTGTCTTCAATATATATGTTCAACATAAAACCAAATAAACTGACAGTATATAAATAATATGGGTGGGCATCACGGTGGCTGGGCGGGCAGCATGGTGGCTTAGTGGTTAGTACTCTTGCCTTGCAGCACTGGGTCCCTGGTTCGAATCCCAGCAAGGTCAAGTGGGGGTTTGCCTTATGTGTCTGCATGGGTTTCCTCTGGGCACCCTGGTTTCCTCCCACTTCCCAAAAACATACAGATAAGTTAATTGGCTTCCCCCTAAAATTGGCCAGAGACTAAAATAGACGTATGACTATGGTAGGGACTAGATTGTTAGCTCCTCCGAGGGACGGTTAGTGGCAAGACTATATTCTGTGTCAAACTGCTGCGGAAGATGTCGGTGCTCTATAAATACTAAATAATAATAATGTACATAAATAAATATGCCATGTTCCACTATGCAAAAGATTTACTTTCCAATTCTTTTCTCATCCTAGACATTAGCCACGTAAGCTCCTTTCGTTGTTTTCTGTTGAGACCACCCTATGCGTTTTCCTGTTGTAGTTGATCAACAATCCCCTGCCAGAAATAATCACTGTAATCCATGTCTGCAGTCTATGAAATATTATATTGTAAAATTGTAGTTTACGCAGGTGTTGAAATATAAAACCAGCTAGCTATATGTTTTCCACCCTAAGCAGAGTGCTAAAAGGTTAGGTAGGAAGTAAAATAATACTCAATATAAAAGCACTCTTGTGCAAAGGTTGGAGTTCAGTAATTTAATATTGATAATTATTTTACATAACTGAAAAAATGATTGGATGTATACTCAACTGATGATTAAAGTGGTATGAAACTCAGCATTTCTTTTTTGCGCCAAAAGATTATTTACAGCATAAAATCTACTACCCCAAACAAAGTTGTAGCAGAGCAACATTCAAACAGTTAAACACAGCACTTTATTTTATAGTGGAAAACTTGCTGGTGCATCCAAAGAGGGGATAGCATAGTTACATAGTTATTTGGGTTGAAAAAAGACATACGTCCATCAAGTTCAAACAGTAAAAAGAGTACAACATCACCAGCCTGCACCTTCACATATCCCTGTTGATCCAGAGGAAGGTGAAAAACCCTTACAAGGCATGGTCCAATTAGTACCAAAAGGGAAAAAAAAAATCTGACTCCAGAATGGCAATCAGATAAAATCCCTGGACCAACACCACCGGCATTACCTAGTAATTGTAGCCATGGATGTCTTTCAACGCAAGGAAAGCATCTAAGCCCCCTTGAAACGCAGATATAGAATTTGCCATAACTACTTCCTGTGGCAATACAGTCCACATTTTAATCACTCTTACTGTAAATAATCCTTTCCTAAATAAATGGCTAAAATGTTTTGTTTTAGCTATTTGACTATTTGACTATTATCCTTTGTTTACATTCCTTTGTCTACTGCAATTAGTGAACATTAGCAAAGTGCTGAAACTGAGCTCTCTCTGCTTCTAGTATGTGTGCAGCTGAGGAATTATTACTACAGAGATTTTAATATATAAATACAGCAGCTATGCAATAGAATGCAATGGCAGCTTTTAGAGCAGATAAACTATACTTTGGGACCTTGTAATTTGTAAACAGACAATACTACCTGAGCACAAAAGAAAACATGTGTAATAAAAAAAAGTAGGAAACACGTTTTTATTGAATGTTATGTCAGAGTTTTATCCCACTTTAAATAAATTATTTTTTGTTTAGATAGGGTCCTATTATTGCTAGCAGACTTTTTTTTTTTTTTGCTTAAAAAATAATGTTATTTTTTCAGATCACCAGATCACTGCAGGACCGGGCTATTGAAAATATATTAGTTTTTATTGCAATTTAAAAGTGATGAACACCATGGGCTGAAATGGAAAACTACAACGTTTGGTCCACTTTAATAAGTTACACTTTAGGCCGGTTTCACACTGCAAACTGGTGGTGCAGCAGCTGCACTGCGCTGCACCACCAAAACCAGGCCTTTGTAATAACAGTGTATTACCCATCTGGCATTGGGCCAAGCAGGAAGTGACTCGTGCTTGCGGTCAGTTCCTGCTTCAGGATATGTGGAAGTGCATGGAAGCGTATTGTAAAAATGCGCTGCAACGCTACGCTGGTACTTTCTTAAAAAATCTGGCGGATACACCCAGACGGCTGTTGGGCAGATATTGTGGAAAGAGTTGTCTTTTTTGTTTGTCAACAGTAAAGTCGTTTCTGTTGGTTTTTTGCAGCAACTTTTGTTGAGCGTGTGTATGGACCTTTAAGAGAACCTGAGAAGAAAGAGGTCTCAGGTTCCATACTTACCTGGGGCTTCCTTAAAGAACAAGCGACACCCATGCTAACCTAGAAATAAAAAACACATATATAAGTGGATAAATACTACTTCTACTTACATAACAGATGTATTGTGCTATAAAGGAAAAGCAGAAAACCCTATTCTAGGCAGTGGCCATTTTACCGAGCTAATGCTGACATCATATCCTCCCTGACCACTGGCGTAACAATAGGGGAAGCAGGCCCTGCCCCCGCGGGGGGCCCGGGGCCCTTCTGGGGCCCGCTCATGGCTGTTTTGGGGGGCAGGAGGGGTCGCAGCATGAGGGGAGAGCTTTGCACATCAGCGGGGAGGGGGGACAGTCCTCCCCCCTCCCTCACCTCGGGCTCTCCCCTCCTGCATCTATCTAAGTGTCAGCGGCGGTAGCAGCAACAGCTATAATTACCTCCATTCACCACCGGAGGTTGCCGATCTGCAAGGGCTTCTCATTACTTGCTGTAAAACCAGGAAGTAATGTGAAGCCCTTGCAGATTGGAGACCTCCAGTGGTGAATGGAGGTAATTGTAGCTGCTGCTGCCGCCGCTGCTGACACTTAGATATATGCAGGAGGGGAGAGCCCGAGGTGAGGTGGGGGGGACTGTCCCCCCTCCCCACTGATGTGCAAAGCTCTCCCCACATGCTGCGACCCCTCCTGCCCCCCCAAATCGGCCATGAGCGGGCCTCAGGGTGGGGCGGCCCGCTCAAATTCTTGCAGGGGAGCCCGGGGATTTCTAGTTATGCCCCTGTCCCTGACTCTTGTTTTCCCCCCTCCCAGAGTCTTTAGACACTCCCACTGAGGTGTGTACTAGGAACTGCACTGTCTTTTTTTTTTTCTTTTCACCTCCAATCGCTGAGTCACCTCAGCCTTGCTTGTAAACACAAGTGAGCAGGATCGTGATAAGCAGCTAGGCAGGGAAATAAATAAAAGAGGAGAAATGTATTATAGATAAAACGAACCCCCAGCATTCAACTGTTTGGCACTGACTACTAAAGGGCCAGTGTTCCTAAAGTATTTGATAACTCCAAACCATAACAGAAAAAAAGTTTTGCAAGTTTTGAATGCAGGATTAGCATCTTTATCTCTTAATACACTCAGACCAGTTGCTGTTGAGACTTGATTTTTATGGTGACAATACCGCTTTAAGCCCCCTTAAGGCCACTCGGTCCCTCGCCATCTCTTTGGGACTCCATCTCCCGAGGTGGATCCTGTCTGAGGGACAGAGTGGCATTAATCACTTCTCATCCAGACCTAGTTTCCTTTTATGAACCAGAGCAGTTTTGACATTTTAGCTATGTCCCTATTTAACCAGCTCCTGACTGCCTAACACCGATGGGCGGTGAGAGCATGGCTGCCTGGGGACCGCCTAACGCAGATTGGCATCAAATTGCGGTGGGCGAGATTAGCAGGGAGCGTGCGCTCGCACGCGTTCCATGCTCGTACACAGAGTGGGAATATGTTATTAGCCTGCCAGCCGCGATCGAAGCTGGCAGGCTGAATTAAAGAATAATAAGGCTATTTACATTTGTACAGTGCTGCAATCTAGCGAAACGATGTCCAGGGACTCTGTTGTCACTTAACTGTGCCCAGGAGTGGCTCACAATCTAATACCTCTTATAGGCTGATGCCTATGAGAGGGTACTGTAGTGTAAGGATCGCAGTCAGGGCCAATTTAGGGGCGAGCAAGGGAAATAAAAAATATGATATTTTATTTAAAAAAAATCTTTTTAAATTAATAAATAAAAAAAAAGCAGTAACCACAGACCATCAAAAACATGCTATATTTGTGGCAAGAAAAGGAGGTAGATTTCATTTGGGTGGTAATTTGTATGACTAAGAAATAAATCGTTATGTGCTGAAGTGCTGAATTGTAGAAAATCGCCTGGTCACTAGAGGGGTATAAACCTGTGGTCCGCAAGAGGTTAATCAGCAATAACTTTATCCCTACTCATGACACCTAAATAAAATGTATATCATTTTCTTTTAAAGACAAGACTAGGCTGCTATTGCATGGCATTTTATCCTTTAAACAATTTTGTGTTCTATGCATTTTAATGGTGAAAAAAGAGGAAACAAATAGAAAAAGCAAAACATTATTTATCAGTTTTACCAATTCCAGTTTAAAATTAAAAAGCGCTACTATAGATAAAAAGACACAAATTTTGTTTGACTATTTCTACCGTTCATCACAAAAGTTAGATTATGTTCCTGTCAACATTTATGGTAAGGATATTTGTTTCTGAAATAATGCTACAGTGTGTATTTTTCACTATGAACTAAGAAAATAAAAGTATTTTTAATGGTAAAAATCAATCTTATTGGCTCATGAAACATATATATTCCCTTTCGCCATTTAGTGTTGCATTAGATAGTGCCAGAGGTTTGCGCAGGAGACAAGTCCAATCGTGCACAGCTGTGCTTCAGCTACAAGATGTATATCTATGTATATCTATGTCCTTTTGGCTTAGATGAAGTCACAGAGGACATAGATATACTGTAGTGGTGGATAAAGTGGGTAAGGGGGCTTAAAGAGAAGCTTAACTGAACCTAAAAGTCCTAGGAATGCCCCAGGAAAGTTTTTAGTTTTTTTTCTAGGCTCCAGGTAAGTATGGTACCTATTACGCTGCATATTGGAGAACCAACACCTAGAAATAGTCAGCTTCCAGAACCAAGTTGATCCTCAGGGCCTAACTTCTATTCTGAGGTATATTTCTCTGATTGGGAAAATGGGAACAGTTGAATTTTTATGAAACTATGCACAAAACAAGAAAGCTACTTTTCAATGGCCTTGCATGAAAAACCCACGTTATACTGTGCATATGCTTCTTTAGGCTTGCTGTGTTTTAGTATCTAGCCATAAGTTTGGTCTTGTACCAAGGAACACTTTATTCTTCCAGTCATCATCCTGACCTTGGTATTCTTCTCATTCTCTCTCCTTTTGCATCTTATCTTTTTACAAAGCTGCTCATTTATATGCAGAAGAACATTCCATTCAGAGACTCTCTCATGCCTCACGGAAGGAGAATCCCTGTAGAGGTCCTTCAACGTTCTCATGTCCATCATCAAGTTTACTTCTCACATAATTAATGATAACTACCTTACCACATTTAGTAGATCATTTGATGAAATACGCACAAGCTAGGAACATTAAAAAATATGACTGAGTACAACCCAGTGAAGTTTCCAAGTTTCTCGGCTAAAACATAAATCTTCATTTAATATATACAAGCTTTTTTTTCCAGTAGTAAAAAAAGGAAGTAAATCATACCCTGAGTTACAAAGTGCTGATGGGTCAGATGCAAATGAATGTCTACCTGTGCTGAGGCAGTGTTCGGGCTGTTGGGACTGTAGAGCGCCCTAATACATTAATCTTTGTTATTGTAAAGACTGCTTTTTATAACGAGTGTCTCATTTGTCAAGATAGTGCAACGATCTGACATGACGCTCATCTGTGCTGCTCATCTTGACGGCAGTGATTGGTGTTTTTAATATATTTTATTTATTAAATCTGGTGCTAAACTACATTTTACAGTTCAGGTTTATTTTGTTTGTTTGTTTTTTGGATCTTTCAATCTGGAGAAGTATTTTATTTAGGCTAAATTCACAGTGGGACATTTTGTTGTGTTCCCTGTCGGAGGACTTAAAGCGCCAGAGCTTTGGGCATGCTCTATAGGCAGTTAGGAAATCTTGCCCAAGGAGATTCGAACCCAGGTCTCCTGTGTCAGAGGCAGAGCCCACTAACGTTAATGTTAGGCTTAGGGTAATGCAAAGGTGGGGGTTAGTGTTGAACGTAGGCCGGGTTAGTGTTAGGGATAGAGATGGCAGAATGCTGCCATTCACAGTAACATGATAATAATAATTCCTTTTTTCGTATAGCGCTTTTCTCCTGTCGGACTCAAAGCGCTTGTGAGGCAGCCACTAGAGTGCACTCAGTAGGCAGCAGCAGTGTTAGGGATTCTCGCCCAAAGAACTCCTTACTGAATAGGTGCTGGCTTACTGAACAGGCAGAGCCGAGATTTAAACCCAGGTCTCCTGAGTCAGAGGCGGAGTCCTTAACCATTACACTATCCAGCCACTGGATGATGAGGAGGTACGTGGCCCAAGGCCCCGCATACAGCTGATCGAAGGCCGATACAGCTGATGAGAGGATCACGGAAGGATGGCCCGGGCACAGGATGACTGCAGGGGACTGCAAGCAACCCCAGGTAAATTAATGTGCTTTTTTCAGACTTAAGATTCCTTTCTTGCCTGCTCTGTCTTCATCACATTTCTTAATCAGACTTTCAGACTGTCTTTCAAGCTCACTACGCCTTTGATTCCCAATAATATCTATTTTTTAAACTAAATTTGCATATCAATACCTTGCTTGATTTTCTGCAACTTTATGATGAAAATTGTATCTGCTTCAAAAGCCGCTAGAAAGCATGTGCAAATATAATTTCCCTAGAGAGTGAAGTCCTGTTTAAAGAAACTGGGTTTTTTTTTCTTATTATTGTTCACATCCTGTCAGTGTATTATATTCAGATTTTCCTGTGGTATTTGCATAACAAGGGGTGACTGTGCTTTTACTGGTGACAAGTGACGTTACTTACATCTCAAAACACACAGAAATTAAAATACTTTTGACAAGTAGCAAAAAGCACCCCAAACAATTCTGTCTAAGTTGACATTCCTCAGCAGAGGCAAAACACAGTTACTGTATTATCCTAATTACAAAAGAACCAACAACACTCCTGTTTAATTTTCTTTCCATTATTAGAGCACACGCTGCAGAGACTTGAATGTTTTTGGCATTATTCCTGCCATTTTTATAGTGCTGCTTTCTGTGTATACAGTGAAGGGTTCTTTATAGCATATGATATGAAATGAACAGTTACATCTGTGAGGAAAAGTTTGTGAGGCCCTGAGGAATTTTATAGATTTTTTTCATAAATAGATCCTAAAATGTGATCTCTGTATTATTTAACAAATAGCAGACACAGCATTTTACATCCCTATATCATTACTGAACAAATCAACAATCCTTTCTGCAGGAATGAAGCCTAGGATGTTTGAAGCAGGAAAAAAGGGCGCTGGAATTCTAATCGGAAAAATAGGCATATAGGCACCTATTATAAAAGCCACAATTAGCGGCAAATAAAGGACATTTGGGCACGCGACAGCTGCCATGGGGGCCTCCGGGCACTGAAATTTTCTTTGCTGCAAATCGCGGCTTTTGTAATTTTCCGTGACGTGCGGCAAACGAGGTAATTTTTGACGCCTGGAGGTGCCCAATTAACGTTAATGATTAAAGGATCCAAAGCGTATCTGCTTTTGCCGCATATCGCGGTTTTATGGTAGAGGGGGCATCAAAGGTTTAGGGAGGGGATTTAGGGTAAGCCACCACCAGGGGATCTTAGCGTTAGGCACCACCTGGCGGGGGGGTTCTATAGTAAGTCATCGGGGGGGGGGGGGTCTTAGGGTAAGTCATCACAGGGAAAGGGGGGTCTCAGGGTTAGACACCACCAGGGGGGTCTTAGGGTTAGGCACCACGAGGGGGTCTTAAGATTAGGCACCACGGGGGAGGGGGGTTGGGTGTCTTAGGGTTAGGCATTGGTAGAGGGAGTGTTCTGTGTGAGAGTAGGGTTAGGTTTAGCCATAGAAAAATATCTGTAAATCTTCCCCATATTTTACTATCAGAATGCAGCAGTAGAATATCGCTAATTTTAGTGATTTTCCACTAGCAGCAAACCGTTGCTCCGTTTTTTTCCAGGCACCTTTTTGTTCATGTATGCTAAGATGTTACCTGATCACCTGAGGCGTAATTATAAAGTCAGTCTTTTGTAAGACAGAAAACACATCGTTTTACTTTATTGTTTTTATTACACAGAAATAGTTCAAACAGCCAAGGCTGTTGATGGAAAAATATATAAGCCATCGAGCACGTATTTGCATGGTGTATTGAAAGCACGTTTTTTTCTGATTGCATTTGTTGGCAATTTTTAGTGAAATGTGTTTCTGTAATAAAAATGGGAAGTGTCTCATTTGATGTCCATATCTCCAAAACATCCTCCCTAGATTTGTCTTTGGATGTTTTTTCAAGTGCGTTCCTCGTGAATTTTCTCCAGTCATTTCCGCTTTTAAAATGCTATTTTCGATTTTGAGAACATTTTTACGAAAATAGCTTGTGTCAAAAAGTTGTTATTTTACAGTGAAAAGCTTGTAAACTCTATAGTTTACCACGAAAAGTGTGAAAGACTATAAAAATAACAAAACTTATTTTCAATGGCATTTTTGAAAATCGAATATAACATTATTTTTGCAAAAATTAATGTGAAAATAATATCAGCTTTTTTGCTCATCACTGCAAGTGGGTCAGTCTGATGTACACAAACCCGGTGGCAAGAGTATGGACCAATGCCTGGATTTCTGAACCATTCAATATTAGTTTGGGTACACACCAGGGCTGCCCCTGTCCCTACACCTATCTCCTATACATAACCGTAAAAGTGCTTATGCCAATGACACGCTACTTTATTTCACAGATACAGAGCAGTCTCTCACCATGATGCTCACTGTCATAAAACAGCATGGGTTTTATTATTATTATTATTATTTTTTATTTATATAGCGCCAACATATTCCGCAGCGCTTTACAAAGCACAATAAGACGACAAGGGGAACATAGATACAACTAACAAATATACAGCAGAGTTCCAAGCAGCACAAATATTGTTACAAAGACAGTAAACATTAGGAGGATGACCCTGCCCTTGCGAGCTTACAATCTAATGGGTAGTGGGGGACACACTAGGTAAGGGGGTGGAGGATGGATGAGGCAGTGATTCTTTGCCTCTGATTACATTGTGACAAATAAGTAAATAAAGGGCTATAGAATGTTATAAGCTTGTCTGAAAAGGTGTGTTTTAAGAGTGCGTTTGAAGATGTCCAGATTTGGAGCATGACGTACAGGCTGTGGAAGAGAGTTCCAGATAAGGGCCTCTTTTACACGGGCAGTTGAGCTGTGTGCTCAGCAAGCAGTTGCCAGGCAGCAGTGAGCAGTTACCAGGCAGCATAAAACATTTACCATGACCGGGCAGGGCCCATACAGGACGGACCTACCATTTACCTGAAATAAAGCCATGACACCCAATTGGAGTTTAAAGGCCACAGCTTTAATACAGATTTAAGATAATACAATCTAGAAAAACAATTAAATCAATCATGCATTAAGCAATAATAATAAGAATAACTTGTGTAAACCGTGCTCTGACAGGTCCCGTGACAATGCCTTTCATCTTCGTGAATGTCACAGTACCAACCACCGGCTTGCGCTAAAACCTTGTGCCACTGACCCGCGCCAGTGACACCCATTAAACTTTGCGCCACTGAACCTTGCCAGTGACGCCCATGGTGCCATTAACCAGTCGATGACCCACCCTAGAGCCACCTAGTTTAATGACCCAGAAACCATTGTGCCTCCATGGCACCCATATATCATAACCAGCACTATGCACTCTTAGCATAAAATGCCTTACTCCGTTCGCCAAGCGCGGTGTGTACTTCTGGTTTCGATGTCGTCCAGGCCGGCATTGTCACGGACCCGCCTCTTGCTGTGACGAATCTGTTAGGATACAACAAGGGTAGCATAGTTAGGGTATGTTCCCAACACCCATGTGGCCACTTGCGGGATTCTGACAAGCGGTGCACAGGGAGGGTGGGTGGGCGTTTCTTGTATCCTATTTGGGCAGAAAGAAAGAGCAGCTCTCCTGCTCTTGCTTATAATGCCTGGGGGAAGGTACCCCTTCAGGCACTACACCTTTAATTCACACCTGAGCCGAATTGTGCCTGTTCAGTCCATCCCAGGCCCCGCCCAGTCATGCCCCTTTCGTTCCAGCTGTGCCTGAACTCTCGGGTTACTTGACCGGGCAGGGCCCATACAGGACGGACCTACCATTTACCTGAAATAAAGCCATGACACCCAATTGGAGTTTAAAGGCCACAGCTTTAATACAGATTTAAGATAATACAATCTAGAAAAACAATTAAATCAATCATGCATTAAGCAATAATAATAAGAATAACTTGTGTAAACCGTGCTCTGACAGGTCCCGTGACAATGCCTTTCATCTTCGTGAATGTCACAGTACCAACCACCGGCTTGCGCTAAAACCTTGTGCCACTGACCCGCGCCAGTGACACCCATTAAACTTTGCGCCACTGAACCTTGCCAGTGACGCCCATGGTGCCATTAACCAGTCGATGACCCACCCTAGAGCCACCTAGTTTAATGACCCAGAAACCATTGTGCCTCCATGGCACCCATATATCATAACCAGCACTATGCACTCTTAGCATAAAATGCCTTACTCCGTTCGCCAAGCGCGGTGTGTACTTCTGGTTTCGATGTCGTCCAGGCCGGCATTGTCACGGACCAGCCACAGCATTCGGGCTTGCCGCTTCAAGGACGAATGCCCGCCCTCAAACAGAGCGCGGCTTCTAGGGCTTCTCCTAACCCAGACAGAAAATCTCCTTACCCAGAACGCTCAGGTGAACCCCATCCTTTTGAAAATGCCCCTCCTGACTCTCTAGCAATCTGTGACGGACGGCTAGGCCCCCCGTTTGTGCTATAAATTTCAAAATTTAAGATTCTTTCCGGGGGAGGTGGGGGCCAGTTAGATCTCGGGATCATTTTGGACCATATAATGGTTGCCCGTGGGAGCTCCTGACTAGCTTGTCTAAAAGTTATTTTATATCCAGCATCAGGAGATGCATTGGCTTTGTCCCTACTTTGTTTCCCCCTATGTGTCTTATGACTATATCTGGCTACTCCCTAACCCTGGCTAGATATGTCAGTTTTTTTTTTTTTTTTTTTTTTTTTTTTTTTTTTTTTTAAATATATATCTGTATATACATATGCACACATACCTGCAGCTAGTGCTCTGCCAGGTGTTTGGGGCTGTTGTCGCCCTGCGCTTTCGGCTAAATGGCCTCATTCCTTCGTACACCTTTACTTGCGGCTACTGTTCCGCCAAGCATGGGAGTAGGACTGTCCAATGGGCATCGGAGTCTCCTCCCCCAAATGCCCTTTCCTGCGGCTAGTGGTCAGCCAGGTTAGGCTGCGTACAGAACGTCGACAAACTTGCAATGTGCCTCGGCCCTAGCCCTCCACCTGCAGCTAGTGCTCTGCCAGGTGTGGGCGGACATAGTGCGGCAACCAAATTTGTGACGCGACGCGGCCCCAATCCCACATTTTCCAGCAGCTACCACTCTGCCAGGTGTGGATGAACGTAAGTTTGGTTTTGTTTTACCGCTATATGGTTCAATACATATAACCAACTATACCGGTCCTTCGTGTAACGTTTAACTGACCCTGAGTCGGTAAATACTTCATATGCGTAATGTAATATCCCCTTTACATAGAGGGGCTGTTGTAATTGTGCCCGTTGATGCGATGGTCATTTTGTAGCGTCTAACGCATTTATACTGCACTAAGACATTACCGTGAGCACAATGCCCAGTTTTGTTTTGAATATTGAGAATTCTAAATAAGATGGGCCATCATGGCCTTGTTTCATCGTTGCATTAGTTTCTGAAATATTTTCTGAGGGAAGGTCACTGATCAATATAGGAGGGGAAAAAAGGGGGGGGGGCAAAATACAGGGGGGGGGGGGGGGGGGCTTATGAAGATCCCAAATCAGTGATTAATGTTTATACTGTATTCACTGTATACCCCGGGTATATAATTTACCGAAATTATAATTTAGTAATGAGTGTATATAAGACATATATTGTATGATGCAATCCTCATTGCAATTTTTTTTTTTTTTTTTTTTTTTTTTTTAATTATTATTTATTTATTTTCATTTATTTATTTATTTTTTGGCAATCCAATATCATGTATACCCTGCAATGACCAGCAGTTATTCTAGATGTGTCATATGATGCAGTCCTCTTATGGGTAAATTTGCTCATTTTAAGTGTAGGTTTAACTGCATGCTGGAGGGTGCCTTACTAGGACCATACCATGAAGGTATATTAGGTAAACTTTACACCCGTATTTATACACCCACGATACATACACGTATAAACCTACATATGAGGACATACACCCACATCAGCTCCTGTACATTTAACTAAATTCCATATATATATATATATATATATATATATATATATATGTATATATATATCTCTATCCCAACACATGTACATCCACCCACATACGTCTACCCAAACACCCACATACGTATACCCTTACGCATACCTCGGCACTGCGCAATCCGCTGGTGCTTCACCAACCCAACAAACAAGCAAGTAACAAGTAAACACCTACCTACCTACCCCCAAACATACACCATATGTGTGTGTGCATGAGTATACACCTACCGCACTATACATGCGTGCAATTTGTTATTATTATATATTATTATAACCAACATCCATAATCAGCAATTAATGTTTATACTATATTTAACATATAATCTGGGTATATTGGTAATGTAGCAATATCTTATGTAGTAAGGAGTGTATATAAGACATATATTCTATGATGCGATGCTCATTGCATTTGTTGACAATCCTATATAATTTATACCATGCAATATTCAGCGGTTATAATGGATGTAGCATATGATGCAGCATCCTTAGGGGTAATTCTGCTCCTCCTAAGTGTAAGTTTACGTGCATGCTGAGGAATGACTGAAACCCCCCGCCTTACAAGGGCTGTAACACGAAGGTATAGAAATTACACTTTGTACAGAACATATAAGGTACCCTACAATACCATCGAGTACGGAAGTAGGGTATGCACAGTGCAATATACACACAATATATACATATATACATACATATATACATATATACATATATATACATATACACATATATATCTCTACACACATACACATACACACAAACATATAGTGTCAGAATCAGAATCAGAATCAGAATTTATTTTCGCCAAGTACAACGGTGGATCTGTGTACACATATATATACACACGCATACATACATACATATATATATATATATACACACACACACACCATACTATATACACACACACACCTGTACATACACATATACCAATACCTACATACATACATATACGCATACAAATACGTATTATATATACATGCATTACATACATACATACATCCATACACATACGTCTACACAACGCAACCGTGTGTATACAGTTAAGCATACATACCACAATGCTGTATAAATAAATAAATACCTACATCCACACCCCACACATGTACATATATACATGCCTGCACTCACCTACACGTGCATATGCACCCTGGAACATGCATACACATACATTACATACATGTATCATTCCTTATTGAGGTCTGGTTGTTGTCCTCCAGCCTACTATATCCTAGCACTTATGGTAAAACAATAGCAATAGCAAGTTTAATTAACAGCTCCTCTCATTCCTGCACAGCTCCCTTTGGCAGGACTACCCCTCTGCATACAGGCTCTATGCAGATAGCTTATATCACTGCTGTGGAGAAACTTAAAGCAGCAGTTTTATGTCTTTGGCTGAATTTTAATACAAGTTACTACTTATCAAAGGTACTCTCACTCTAAGTATCATAATATCTGTCAGCTATTTTCCCCCACTGAGTTAAATTACCTAGTCAGATTTATTTGGCAGCCTGCTTCAGGGTCAGACTAGAATCTAGTCAGCTTTGTTCTCTGGGGTGACAGACTTTATTACTCTTCCAGCTATAGAAGTGGTCATTGCTCCAGGACAATATAGTCTGCCATGAGTTTGTTTGGCTTTGATCAAAGGAATGTGCTAATTCTCTTCACTGAGTCCCACCTAAACAGCATTGATCTCTGATCTGCTCTTCTATTGTGATATCATCATTGTAGACCAATTACTTGAAACAGTTGTGTAGGAGTTGCCCAAATGTGAAATACCACCAGGGTGGGTAAATATGAAAATTTGCAGAGTATTGAAAAACCTGCTTATAAGCTATCCCCCTTCACTATTACAGACTGTACAACTGGGGGAATGCTACTTATATCATACTTTGTACTAAGCCCATTTGTACTAAGCCCTCACCAGAAGGGGGGGGGGGGGGAATCACCACACTAAGACCCCGCCCTGTGCTTACAAAGGACTTCTGATGCAGAAACTGCTCTTCTCAAAAAGGGGGGGGGGGGGCTGCACTAAGACCCCACCCTGTGCTAACAAAGGATTTCTGATGCTGAACTGCTCTTCTGGCTGGAGCAAGGACAATGGTGATATGCAGGCCATTCCCTATAGTTCAGCTCACATCTTATGTGTTTTAACTGAAAACTTTGCATCGTGCCCTACTACGGGGACAACTAATTAGATAAAACGCATCAATTTTCTACAGCGTTCAGTATGCATGAGGCCTAAACCTTTGTATGTAATCTTTCCTGTACTACAGATAAGGTAGCCATACACTGTACCAATATTTTTCAATTACACACTTCAGCAGTCCATAACATTTGATCAATTGTAAATTGAATTGGGTTTAAGTATGGATCACAATTACTATCACAAGTACAAAGAAAGGCAGACTGCGCAGTGCCTGGCCTGCTCCACTAGCTAGCTCAGTAGGAATGTGCAGGCCAGATTGGAACCTGCAGCTTCCTGTAAGTAACTATTCTTGTTGGTTTATTAATCGCCATGTATTCCGTAGCGTCGCGATTCGCAGAGTAAATATCAAATATGCGTATGCCTTCATGCTGCAAAGGAATAACATGAAACTTACCTATCCTGCAATTAGAGTTGCTTGTTAATAAAGGGCTTGTCCTGGTTTCTTACATACTCTAAAGAATAGCTACCAATTACTTACCTAGGACACTGTTTCCGTTTGTATTGATGGCTGTTCTATATGAAAGCTATTACTTTACTAGCCTTTGCTGGGCTTTGATTTATCTTGTCTCCTCAGCCTATATTTATGAACCTTGGCATATTATAAACCCCTGTAAGCCACTCCATCCCTGTGTCTCTTCTGTACTGGAAAGCTTCTGCCTTTCCCTATTTCTGGCTAATGACTGCTTTACTGTTATTGTAAGGCGAAGTAGGTTCATTAGCCAGTAATTAGCAACACTCTGCTTAAAAACTTTTTCTGTATCCCAAATAAATGCTAACCATTGTTCTGTGTAAAGCAACTGATTACTTCACCTACCATGTGGCTTTGTTCTGCTCCGCAAGGGAATCTAGCTGCCCCTCCCCCATTAGTTCACCCATTTTACCAGCCTCCCTGCTGCTTCTATTCTTAAATGCCTGACATGGTACAGGGTAAAAAAGCTAGCTAAATGATAGACTACGTACAGTAGAATCTCCTTGTAGTAAACTCCGTTATGGAAAGCACCAGCATATAGAGAAATCAATCCTCAGGACCTGACCATGCGGCCGGAGGATTATACAATGCATAGCTGATTTTGGTACAGCGACTCCAGATATGGTAGCCGATTGGGAAGGATCTTTGAAGTTTAAAACAAAGGGATTCTACTGTAGTAAGAAAAAACAAACAAACACTTACCAGCCCTTGATCCTGCGAGAATGGAGACAAGTCCCCTCTGGGCGTTTCTTGTATCCTATTTGGGCAGAAAGAAAGAGCAGCTCTCCTGCTCTTGCTTATAATGCCTGGGGGAAGGTACCCCTTCAGGCACTACACCTTTAATTCACACCTGAGCCGAATTGTGCCTGTTCAGTCCATCCCAGGCCCCGCCCAGTCATGCCCCTTTCGTTCCAGCTGTGCCTGAACTCTCGGGTTACTGGCAGCAGCAAGCAGTTGTGAGAGTCTGAAAGGCATTTCACTGCCTATCAACTGCCCATATTAATTTGTCAAAGACAGTAATTTTAGATAAAGATTTTAACTCTAAACCCCATGCGAAATTGCAAATGACTAATTTCCCCTTTTCTAAGAGGGCAATATATCTACTGAGGGACCATTACCTAGTGTAGATCTACACTTTTGCCAAAACTGCAAAAGTTCAAATAGCAAAAAGTAGGAGACGACATTCAAATGGCTTGCAAAACAAAGTGTATTGGAACAGGACACTACATGTTTTGGGCGTGGCCCTTCCACACTGCAACTTTATAGCCCGCCCACAGAAAGTGACCTGCAACGTTTACATAATACTCTTGCCAAAGCCACTCTCTGCAAATGTGCCCATCTGAGGATTAATGGCTGCAAAGCTTTATACAGTATAAAGCAATACAAAATTGTGGGGACAGCGAACTGTTTGGATTCAGCTAAAATCTGATCAAGCCTGAGAGGTTCAAGGCCTACAATTACTGCTAGAATGAATTGATTGGACAGCTATTTAGCCATACACGACCATCCTAAAGTGAGATAAAATTCTAACATAGCATTCAATAAAAATGGGTTTTCCTACTTTTTATATCCATTACAGTTATCATATTTGCTTTTGTGCACAAGTAATATTATCTTTCTACTAATTACACATTCCCAAGTACAGTTAATCTGCTCTGAAAGCTGCCACTGCATTTTATTGCATAGCTGCTGTATTTATATATTAACATCTATCTAGTGATCACTTCTCAGCTCTTTCTGCTTCTCAGCTCAGTACAGCTCAGTTTCATCCGTTTGCTAATGTTTACTTAATGTATCTGACATAGTAAGGTAAAAAAACGATAATGTTATTGCCTCTTCGGATGTGGGCAGAAGCTGCCCACTGAAGCAAGGAGTTTTCCACTGAAGAACAAACTGCTGTGCTTAACTGTTTGAATGCTATTCTGCTACACATTTTTTTGGGGTACTAGATTTTATGCTGTAAATAATCTTTTAGAGCAAAAGAGGAAATGCTCAGTTTCATACAACTTTAAGGAGGAACTGTAGGGAAAGTATCATAATGAATAAAAGTACTTATTTTTTACAATATTCATTTATTCATCTAGTCTGTGTTGTCCAATGCAAAATATTTATTATCCCTGATTTGCATTCTGATTTGTATCACTGGTGGTGACATCTTTAGTTCTGCCAGGTGATCTGTATGGAATGTTTGTTTACTGTGAGTCCTATGCACAGAGGGAGATACTGCTTGCTTAGCAGTTGGAAAAAGCTGATATTTCCCACAATGCAACGAGGTTCACAGTCAGCAAACTGTCAGAACCTTGGTCGTGACATCACACTGTGGGAGGGGTTTACCATAATATCAGCCATACAGACCTTCTTGATGATCTGTTTGAGAAAAGGTAAAGATTTCTCATAAAAAGGTTGAATCAGCTACTGATTGGGATGAATTTCAATCCTTGGTTAAAGTTCCTCCTTAAGAAGGGCACTGCTTACGGCATTGTGTAGATTCAGAATTCAGCAATGCTAAAGTGCAGCAATCTGAAGTGGCATGGCTGTTCCTTTCACAATTGAGATTAAAGCCACAATTGAAAGGTAAAATAGTCATTCTGCCAGGACTTCAGCTTTAACTTGTGTTTCGTGTTCACTGATTCCTATAGTTAGATCTAGTTGGCTGCTATTGCGTTGTGGACTTTGAAACCTACGCAGGTTGCTTGGATGGCAATTTGAATTCCTATTTGATGTTTTCCTGCAATTTACCTTTCCTTTGTAAGTCATCATTGTCAGTTTTTTATCTTTTGAATATGACTGAAATCAATGTCTGGAAAATAAAAGAAAATGAGGCAGAATGACTTCACATAAAACACTATACTCAAGGTACACACTGTGCAATTTCAGACAGAGCTGCCGGTGGAAAGGAAATTACACATAACAGCAGCGAACTTAAATCAAATTAGTAGACCATTCCCACAGTTGGTGTTAATAAATAATGTATCAAAAGAAATAGAAATGGTTATGCGCGAATCTCAGGACCCCATAGTAACCGATACATGTTTCATCCAGGGCCGGTTTAAGAAACAATGGGGCCCCGGGGCAAAATAAACTTGGGGGGGGCCCCCCAACATATACCCCGGAACAAAAATCGGCATTAGGGGACCTTTTTTGCAGCTGGTATAGTCAGGGTGTGAAGTCCCAATCGGTCGGAGCTCCACATTCTGGCTATCCCAGCCTGCATGGGAGACAAGGGGGTTAAAAAGTTTCAGGAGGGGGGACCCCACATAATTTTTTTTTAAAAAAAATTCCCACACTCTAAACATAAAAAAATTTTGGGAAAATAGGAAAAAATGCCAGGGATCTTCATGCAGCCATATTGCGTCTGTATAGCGATCCCTGGCCAAAGTGCTGCGGCTGCGTATAGACCCCCTGGAAACCCCGTCAGGAAATTTATTGCGCTTTCGTTTGATGCATGTAAAATTACACTACCGTTAGGTTTGCTACTAAAAGTTACATTTACCGCATTTAAAACTATACTTTTTTCCTTCTAAACTTTAAAACTGATTTTCTCAAAAACTATAAGGTCTTTTTGAAAAATAGTTTTTTCCTCTTATTCCTAATGATCTCCTTAACATATCCTGCAAATTTAGGGTTTCTAGCATTTAAGGTGGATTTGCTATTAACCATTAAAGTCGGCAGGTTTTTAAATGTGTTTTTTTTCCTTTAAAACTTTAAAATCGATTTTCTCAAAAACTATAAGGCCGATTTGAAATTTTTTTTTTCCTCTTGTAGCCACTGGGGGCCCCTATAAGCTCTGGGGCCCTGGGGCAGCTGCCTCCTTTGCCTTAATGGAAGCGCCGGCCCTGGTTTCATCAATCTGATTTAAGTAAACTTAATTCTGATTGGTTTACATGGATTACTGTAGGTTTCTCAGCTCTTTAAACTGCCTTATGTTCAGTAAATGTTCAAACAGCAGGAAATATGCATTTGATTCATAGCAATTAATCGTAATCAAACTAGTGTTTGAGAATGACAGTTTGAATAGTATTGCTTGCACTTAACTAATACAGCAGTTCTTATATGAGACACTAAAAGCCTGATTTATTAAATCTGCCCAAGGCTGAAGAACAGTTGGACTCAAAAGCAATTAAGCAATTGTGGCATACCATAAATGTATTAAATTAAATTGTATTGTATTACCCAGCAGATCTTTAAGTGATGCCAATGGCCAAGTTCATTGCTACCCTCCCCGCGTCATTTTTCCTCCTCCGTTTCCCATAGTAACAGAATGCATCGCTCAATTGTAGCCAAGAGACATGTCTGCATGAGCTCAGTGACTAGGAATCACGTCCCGACTGCTACTGGCAACAGTTATTGCCTGTGTATAAAAATCTTCAGTAAAAGCATTTGTGTGGATGCAGTTACATGCCTTTAGCTGCAGTTGCAATAAGAATTTTTTGTAATATAGCCATTCAATGTGGAAGCAAATGTTTCCGTAATTTTCAGCCTGTTATAGGACTCTCCCTAAATAATGTTGGCTATTGGCACTGTAAATGCTCTGTTCAGACTGCAAATAAAAACCGTGTGAGCACCATCTGTTTTTAAAAAATGCAGACATGGATTTGGGGAACCAAAAGCTAGATTCCTACATACCTGCTAGGCCATAGGCGACCAATTTACTTGCTGTACAGTTGACTTGGATCTGAACCAAATACACTTGAAATGAAAATGGATCCCAGAGTATTCTTCTCACACCAATGAGGTATCAGAAGTTCAGTCTGACTTCTCTGCCAAGGTTAGGGAGGCTGTGGTCACAGAGTGGGAAAAGGCAGTTTGAGAAGTTGTATAGGGAAAGATGGACATACAAGAGAATTAGGCAAATTACCCCCAGACAACATAATTAAGCAGTATTTCCTCCCTAAACAGCTTAACTGGGGAGAATGTCCCCAAAACCATAATTAGGCACCCCCCCCTCCCCCCCAACAATTTAATTAGGCTGTGTGTATTTGTAGTGTTTATACTTCTGGCCTGTAGATGGCACTGTGATATTGCTGTAATACTACTGTGATACTGCATGACTGCATGGGATCTATCTATGCTGATTGTTGAAGACAAAAAGAAGCTGGATATAGGAAGCAAAGCATGGCTTGATGTTTACAGAGCTGCAGTAGCTTGTAAATAAACTTAGTTCCAGTTATTCTGCATCAGCGATTTGAATTTCTGAACACAACAGCATTTCCAAATAGTACAGTTAGGCAGAGTGTCCTCCAGGCACCATTATTAAGCAGTGTGCACATAATTATTAACATAATTCTGCAGCATGCACCAACATGCAAAAATTGGACAGCATGTAGCCCCAAAAACATGAATAGGTAGTATGCCCCCCCATTATTGATATTCATTGGTGCCTAAATAAAGAAAAAGCATCATGCTTGATGGTCAAAAAGGAATATTGTGCACTGGCTGAGAATGCAGACCTACTGGAGTGGGCCACGGCATATGTGACCTTTGCAGAAAACTTCCCCTAGGCTCTGCTCCGGCATGTTGTAGGAGGCCTCCATGCTAATCACTTGTGTTAACTGAGCTACTCTTGAAATGCAAATACTTACAGCAAGATACAGTCTGTTCCTTTAAATCTTGTGTACACAGCGCATTCTACAAGTGTTTAACATACTTATCTAACATTTTAAAACCATCCTTTGCAAAAGAGCCACAGGAAGTTTCTAACCTTCAGCGTCCTGGCACAGTGCGTTGTTTGTCAATGTCAGCAGTAAGCGATGACAGCATGACTATTAGCGGGATCCATGCTGCTTTTCTACGCAAACACAGAAGGTGCATAAAGGGAATGACAGTAATGACAAATAAACCAGACGAATAGGCTTATCCCAAGACAATGAGAGAACACTGAAGGCTGAAGCTGTAATAGATAACACTAAAAAGTCATACATGGTGATGGTGAACACATCAGGAAATGCTATCATACGCAAGTCGGCCACACCAATCATTCAGCTTGTTATGAGCACCAAGTTGGTGGCCATATTGGTCAGTGAGTGGATGACTCTAACCAATCTCTGAGTCACATGTAGCATTGTTGGTGTTTAGCAGGGCAACAGAGGATACTGATAAGTCACACATAAGTTTAAAGTGGACCTGAACTCTTGCACAGGACACAACGAAAGTAGAGAGAAATCAACTCTGTGTATTTTTAGAGAGAAAAGCCTGTCAAATTCCACCTCATCTTGAGTTAATCACAAGTGTAATTTGATCTCTCAATGGTGTCAGCAAAGAAATTTAGCTGTTCTCGGCACACAGCTAATATGTAAACACAGGATATTAACACTTTGCTTCAATGAAAGCAGGAAGTAGATACACTGCAGAGTTATTGCAGGAGTTCTGTAAGCTATAACAAAGAAATACTAGACTCATCTCTGTTTTCAACCTCAATTACCATTTAGTAATACATATACCAGTATATATTCATTTTGAAGCTGGGAATTTGGGTGCCCAGCAACCGGCTGTTAGCTTGAGCCGCTGCATAGACTGAAATGTTCATTGCGGCTATGGTGAAGCCCAGTTTATAGTTTGGTTGTTGGGAGCTGGAAGCAGTGGTTGGAGTTTGGTTCAATGTACTATGTGACCAAACTCCATATAGTGACAAGGATAGCAGCAGCGATGCAGGGAGTTCAGCTTCATGGTGGCCAAACTCCCTGATAGTGGAAAAAGTTGAAGGGGGGGGGGGGGGGGGGGGGGCAAGGAAGTGATGCATGGAGTTTGGCTGAAGGTGCTTATTAACGTTACAATTTTTTCATCAGATATAATCTTTCTATGCTCTTTTTATAATCGTACAGAAAACTGCGCAGTGTGGGGTGAAAATCAATGTGAAACAATTCTTTGGTCGGTTGAAACAGAAAATGTAATCGATCTGAAAATTGAATTTTACGATTGTATCTGAAAAGAGAGAATGCCCTACGTAACCTGTTTATGGGAACAATCAATAATTACATTCCGATTACTTACGATCGTAAAAAGTGCATCGAAAGATTGCATCTGATGAAAAAATTGTACCGTTAATGGGCGCCTTAATATGTAGCTAAATTTCGAAGATCGGTGGGGGTAAATTATAGGTATAACTCTAGTGTTAGGAATAGGAGGAGGGGGGGAGGTTGTATTTGGCATAGGTCGTAGATTAGTGTTAGTAGTAGGTGGGGTGAGGGTTAGTGTAAAGCAATAGCAGAATATCGGTAAAATTACTGATATCCTACTGTCGGCATCATCTGATAGCGGCAGCGATGCATGGCGTTCATCTACATGGTAGCCAAACTCCCAATAGTGGAAAAAGGAAGAGAGGGGAGCAAGAAAGATATGCATGGAGTGTGGCTGTTAGCCACGGGGGTAAGTTATAAGACTAACTATAGTGTAGGAGGGGCAGGGGGTTAGTGTTAGGCGTAGGCAGGGGGGAGGGTTAGTGTGAGAAGTAGGGTAGGTAAAGCGATTTGGTTTTATCCAGCTCCCCAAATTTGTGGGAACCTTTTTTTTAAAGTGGGCTTTGAGGGGACTTACCAGGACTTCAGGAGGCTGATATTTTTGAAGCTATGTCTTCAGTTGGGTACGTAAGACTGCTTAGGCAGCACCTTTTCATTCAGTTTTATTAATTTTTCTCAACATCTGTTTAAGTGGAGTTTCCATATTACTATAACATTTACACTGTACATTATATGTGCATAGCAGATCCTGAATATAAATCACACTCGGGGAGCCTCTGCCTAGCTACAATGCAAGTCTATGCAGCCCCCTGAGATTCATGCTTAGGAAAGGGAAACTATTCTACACCCTGGTGATTCACTAGACAGTCATCAATAGTGAAATCAAATGAGAATCCTGCAGTGAACAATCACTGTCACACATAAAATGACAAGTCACACTCAGCAACCAGCATCAGCTGTTATATAGCGAAAGGGCAGGAAATCCACAGGATGCTTAAGCTATATGACAATGATTTACAGAATCCTGTGGTGCTTCTGCTTCTTTCCAGAATAAGGCGTTATTGACTCTGGAGCCACATACGGTATATGATCGCCAGTGACAAAAATATATTACGAGCGTAGGAGTTATCCCAGACGGAGGGCTTCCCCTTTAGAGATCACAAATTGTTATTTGACCTCTCAGCTGTGTCAGCTCAGGAATTGCCTCTGCCACGGAAGAGCAGCTAATTGGTAAAAACAGGATGTTAACAATATGTGTGTTGCCATGAAAACAGGAAGCAGAAACACTGCAGATTTATTGCAGGATTTGTATCAGCTGTAACAAAGAAATGTTTTTCTGTAAAGGTTATTATGCTGTTGCTTAACTTTTAGAGCAGAGTGGAATTTCAGAGTTTAGGTCCGCTTATCTTATTTTTCTATTGTTCTACCTGCTGCAGGTTCCGCCCACTTATCCTCTCACAACCCCCCCCCCCCCCTTCACAAAACATAGCAGACTGTTTCAGTAGATAACTGACTGTATGTCTGTACAGCAGGGGTGGACTGACAACACATGGGGCCCTTGGGCAATAGGAGATCATGGGGCCCCCATACCAGTGTTTCCCATCTTTGATGTTATATTTTTACAGACTAAGATATAATAATTTACTGACAACAGTAAATATTTAATATTGTGATATTTTATACTGATAAAAACCCCTGCGCCGCGCGTAGTGTGACTCCTCAAAAAATGGGTGTGGTCATGCAACAGAATGTGGGCGTGGTCATGGGTGGGGCAAAATATACATGACCTGAGCAGTGGTGTAAAAGGTCTGCCGGGGAAGTTTGAACTCTGCCGTAGTGTAGCCCCCAAAATACATGTAATCTGACAGCATTTCACCAAAACTCCATGCAATTTGGCAGAGTTTCCTCCAAAATACAGATAATATGGCAGTCGTTCCCCCAAAATAGATGTTATCTGGCAGCAGCGGTTCCCCCAAATACACATAATTTGGCAGCGGCTCCCCAAAATATGCGTAATCTGGCAATGGATCACCAAAAATACATGTAGCAGCAGTGGTTCCCCCAAAATACACAGAATCTGGAAGCAGCAGTTCCCCCATTATACACAATCTGGCAGCGGTTCCCCAAATATACACATAATCTGGCACCTGTTTCCTAAAATACACTTAATCTGGCATCAGCAGTTCCCCAAAAATAGTTAATCTGGCAGCAGTTCCACCAAAATAGGTGCCCCCAGTATAGGTAACCAGGTCAAAAGGTATCCCCAGTGGAAGTAACCAGGTCTATAGGTTTTCCCAGTGCAGGTATCCAGGTCTATAGGTGTCCCCAGTATAAGTAGCCAGGGCTATAGGTGTCCCCGGAATAGATAACCAGGTCTATAGATGTCCCCAGTTAAGTAAGCCAGGACTATAGGTGTCCCCAGAATAGGTAGCCAGGTCTATGGGTGTCCCCAGTATAGGTAGCCAGGTCTACATGTGTCTCCAGAATAGGTAGCCAGGCCTATAGGTGTCTCCAGTACAGATATCCAGGTCTATAGGTGTCTCCTGTATAGATAGCCAGGTCTTTAGGTGTCCCCAGTATATGTAGCCAGGTGTATAGGTGTTCCCAGTATAGCCAGGTCTATAGGTGTCCCCAGTATATGTAGCCAGGTGGATAGGTGTCCCCAATATATGTAGCCAGGTCTATAGGTGTCCTCAGTATATGTATCCAGCTGTATAGGTGTTCCCAGTATATGTAGCCAGGTCTATAGGTGTCCCCAGTATATGTAGCCAGGTGGATAGGTGTCCCCAGTATATGTAGCCAGGTGAATAGGTGTCCCAAATATATGTAGCCAGGTCTATAGGTGTCCTCAGTATATGTATCCAGCTGTATAGGTGTTCCCAGTATATGCAGCCAGGTGTATAGGTGTCCCCAGTATAGCCAGGTCTATAGGTGTCCCCCAGTATATGCAGCCAGGTGTATAGGTGTCCCTAGCATAGCCAGGTCTATAGGTGCCCTCAGTATATGTAGCTAGGTCTATAAGTGCCCCCAGTATATTTAGCTAGGTCTATAGGTGTCCCCAGGAGGGGAGGCAGCCAGTGAAAGAGGGCGATGGGCATAGCAGCAGAGAAGGGGGGAAGTCTCCCCCCCCCTTCCCTCACCTTGGGGCCCCCCTTCCTGGCTCTCCCCTCCGGAATGTGTAAGTGTCGCACAGCAGCTGACAGCGGGCGGGGACTTACCGCTGTTACAGCCACTGGAGGAAGCGCTGATCTTTGTGCCACTAGTCTGGTCTACTCAAGACCAGACTAGCAGCACACAGATCAGCGCCTCCTCCAGTGGCTGTAACAGCGGTAAGTCCCCGCCCGCTGTCAGCCGCTGTGCGACACATAACCTCTAAACCTAGGGCATATTATAGTGCAAAAATACAGTACATACAACTATTAAACCTATTATTAAACAGGTAAATTACAGAGGCGCTTGGTTTGAATGAATTTTTTTTCAGTTACTCTCTATTTTGCCTGATGAAATGGTTTATGCCTGCGAAACGCGTTGCACTGTGGAGTAGTCAAATAAAGCCAATTTTTGTCTTATATTTAACAAAATCAAGTCTTCTTTGGAGAGGTAAGTCCACCACCTCCTACCTTTTTAAACTTTTTTTAGTGTATTTTTTTCTTAGGATTTTTTAAGTGTTTTTTTTACCTATTATTAAACATGAAAGAGTGTGTATATCTTCTACTAAAATATCTGGCAGGACATCGTAGAAGACCTCATCAAAGTTCCTCAGGACCTACATACATTTATCTGCTTACTGCAGTCTCTGAGGCCGCTCTTCTGACACAGTTGAGGAACGTCTACAACTTCGTGTATGTGTCATTAATTATTCTGCATTACATTATACAGAAAACCACAAAGTGGGGAATATAATGTGACTGGAACATTCCATTTTAATCTCAAAACATGGGGCAAGCCTCAGTCCCTGATGAACGGGCCAAGCTGTGCAAAGCAGAGTACAGAGAAGGACCTATAAGCACCAGCAATGAACTCAAAATACTTTGTTATGGCTAGGGACCAGAGCAGGATCATCCACAAGGTAACCTAGGCTAGTGCTTGGGGTCTACTGGGGGTCATGGGGCCCAGCTGATATTTTCTTTGTCCCGTCTCCCTTCTCAGATTGCCAAAAGGACCATCAGGACGAGCCAAAACTACTACCTTGCCTAGAGAGCCCATTTCATCTTAGTCCATCATTGCTAGAGATACATTTGCTTGTGCAGTAGACAGCCCATCTATTTCACAGATGTCTTGATAGTTGTATAGCTATAAACAGAAATATCTAAAGAAAAAACAAGCATAGTATGTTAGCAATGTGTCCCTTACGTCTGAAGATTGAGCAGGAAGATTCTGCCCTTTTCATAACAGTTCTAACATATATAATATTAGTAATGATGACCCATCATTGTTATGCCACCTTGCAAGATTGTTTCCTTCAATCTCCCATTAACTTTGTGCACATTTCTTGGAGATACATTCCTGTAAATGATAATAAATTCATGTAGTAATAGATTTCTTGAGGGCATCATAGAATCCTATACAAGGTTTCCAAGAAGTTAAAGGGAAGGCAAGCTCTGGCTCTTTCACCAGATTGATTCTGAAGCATGCAGTTATTGATCTGCGGCTAAGCTTTTATCAGCACACAGAGTAGCGGTGATGTTAGTTTGTTAAATCAGATGCTAGAGGTCGCGGTTTCCAGGTAATAATTCTGGTATGCGAGGAATCTAAAAATCACATTTTTTTTATGATGATGGTAATATAAAGGTGATGAACGATACATATTTTTTTTTCTGTTGGTGATGTGTTGTCCTTTACCTGCTCAAGCAAAGAGCTGGTAGAGCAAATTTCACGATTTGTGAACTGTAAAGGGGTCCTTTAGAGTTTAAACTACTTCCCTTTGTTAGATGTCTTACAATATTAGCGCTTGCATACCATCAAATCCTACTTGAAATAGCTAAATGCTTGATCACAAGTGGTTGGCCACTGTCCTATACTAGCACTTCCATAGGGGAAAACTGGGCAATTGTCCAGGGCCCCCCAAGCTGGCTGTTGGGTCCCCCAGGTCTGGTCACCGGGGTATTCATCCGCATAGCAGCCTACATGCTCCTCCATCAGTGTGCATACTCCTTCCTATCTTCATCTACGCTGGCTGCATCTTCTCAGTGGAGTGTTATGGGAGTTACATATGCCAGGTCACTGAGAAGCGGGAATGAACATGAAGCACCAAGACTGATGGAGGAGCGCACCAGCCAGACAGGTAAGTCACTGTGCTGCCAAACTCTCTGCAGGGGCCCCCAGGACCACTATACACCTGGAAGGGAACGGGAGACCTGAGGGGTCTGCCAGTTGGGGCAGAAACAAAGATGCTTAATGCCGCTTGCATAGGCAAACGCAGGGGGGGATTACAGCTGCCCAGAATCCCCCCTCAGTGCAGTGTCGGAGCACAGGCACTAGTTGAGAAACCAGAATATCTGCAGGCATCTGCCCTCTTCCTTTCCCTGCTACAGTGTGTGTACAGAGCATGGAGCAGCAGCATGTGTACAAAGCATGGAGCAGCTTTGGGGAACTTAACAGAGTCAGGTATGAGCACAGCCCTGTATCCTGCTGTGTGAATGCTTCACTTTTCCCTTAATTACAAATGTCGGCTGTCCTCATTATTATCTGTATCTAAACTGCTCCTGATCAATCCCATTGTCGGTTGGACATGAAATTACATTATGTGTACCCAGCATGATGTCCGACCATATTATTATACTGTATTGTGCGTGGCTGAGGGAGACCTTTCAGGAATCCCCCCCTTGGAAATCCTGGTTTGGGGGTTGTTATAAACAGGCCTAATGGCTCTTATTGTGAGGCATGCCATTGTTGCCCAGTACCCCACTGAGCTTAGAGCCGACCCTGCCCTGTCAGATACAACAATAGTCTTCCTCATAATGGCCAGCACACAAATGTAATATTTAAATTTTATTCATCCACCAATTAGAAATCCAAAATTGTTGTGAGGTCAAGGCATACCTCATGGTTTCACCTCCTTATGTATGCCTTACAAAAAGGTACGGTTCTCTGACCCAAAAATTATTATCTGATTTCTTATTCGTTGATGGATAAAACATGAAGTATTACATCCATTTGTTGACCGTTCCGAGGTCTATTATGTTACATTACATCATGCAATGTCCCATTTCAATTTGCTGTACTTTCTCCTCTTTTCCTGTAGGAGACAGACCTCATGACGTTTAACATCTCCATCCATCGCTCGTGGTGGAGGGAACATGGACCAGGCTGCATAAGAAGAGTTGTACCTCCTCCAGCCAACAGAAACATTGGAGATCACTCGTTCATCTCAGTGACAGGATGTATCATTGAGTTTCAGTACATAGAGGTCATCCACAGCGCTTTCCAAATACTTATGTCGGTAAGTCACTTTCTCCTGCGCTCGCAGCTTATTATTATTTTTTGCAGTAAATAGAATTCATGAATTCATGAAATGCTTCACTTTCAAAAGTTCAGGTGTTATTCCTCTGCAATTTATTGGTAGTAAAAAAAACAAGATGAGATGTTGTGAACAAGCAGTACGGAGTCATCAGACTGTCATCGACTTTTCTCTACAAGATTTTTGCTGAAAGTGTATTCTTTATTGTAATTCAAAGGTGGCTGATCTTAGTACTTTATCAGATAAAAACATGTCTACAGTCAAGTTTTTTTTTTTTGTTTTTTTTTTTAAGTTGGAACAGTCTAAGAATTATCTGCATTATTATTAGATAAACCATTTTACTTTTCAAACAGTAAATGCAGGCCATAGGAGGTCATTGTAAAAGCCGCGATTAGGTAGTGAAGGAGGTTTAATTTTGGGGCCCAATAAAAAGCAGGGGCTTATCGCCCGCTATTTATCGGGGCACCATTATTTAACCTCCATGCCGCTGATGGCAGCTTTCACTGGCGGCATGGAGTAGGTACACAGAACTTAGGCAGGGGGGTTAGGGTTAGACAGTGGGGGTGGAGTGGTTAGGTTTAGGTATGGTGGTGTAGTTGTTACAGTTAGGCTGCGGGGTGGAGTGGTTAGGGTTAGACGCCAGGGGGTCTTAGAGTTAGTTAGGGTTCAGTGTGAGAGTAGGCAGAGGTGCAGGTATACATTACCTGGTCCCGGGCGATCACGTCTCTAGAGATGGCCCGAACCTCCGATTTTCGCGAATTTCCGCAAAAGTTCGGTTCTCGCGAACTTCCGTGAACCGCAATAGACTTCAATGGGGAGGCAAACTTTGAAAACTAGAATCACTTATGCTGGCCACAAAAGTGATGGAAAAGATGTTTCAAGGGGTCTAACACCTGGAGGGAGGCATGGCGGAGTGGGATACATGCCCAAAGTCCCGGGGAAAAATCTGGATTTGACGCAAAGCAGCATTTTAAGGGCAGAAATCACATTGAATGCTAAATTGCAGGCCTAAAGTGCTTTAAAACGTCTTGCATGTGTATACATCAATCAGGGAGTGTAATTAGAGTACTGCTTCACACTGACACACCAAACTCACTGTGTAAAGCATCGCAAACAGCTGTTTGTGTTGTGACGGCTGTGCTGGACTGATGCGCACCATGGCGAGAGTGCAGGCGATAGAGGTTTTCAAGCCCATATGGTTGCCAGGCTGTGGAAGCTCAATGACAGAACAACAGTGACTGTCCAGCTGATCAAATTTGGTTTGTCCACAATGAAGCAATGACCTTATTATCACTCATATAACCGGTGGTCATTGCTTCATTGTGATACGCCCCTTCACTGCCGCAAGGTAAGGATCACAAAGAGGAATTGGCACATGTACATGCCTTTTCTTTTGTTGTTGCAGCTGCAGTGTAGGCAGAAAAAATAGGCAGGCATGTACACGCACCAGAAAAAGTAAAAATTCAGGAATCCACCTGAAGTCCTAGACCCTGTTGGTGGTGGCGGAGAAGGAAGTCAAGCGGCCTGTGGGCAGAGGTGCTGTGTGGGGAGTGACTTAGTCTTGGGGCAGGCAGTTACACGGCGTGCAGGCAGATATGCTGTGTGTGTGGACTGATTTAGTCTTGGGGTGGGCAGTAGGCCTCCGGGATCCATGCCTCATTCATTTTGATAGAGGTGAGGTACCAAACACTTTTGTGACTTAGGCGACTTCTCTTCTCAGTGACAATGCCTCCAGCTGCGCTGAAGGTCCTTTCTGACAGGATGTTTGAGGCAGGGCAAGACAGAAGTTGGATGGCAAATTGGGACAGCTCTGGCCACAGGTCAAACCTGCGCACCCAGTAGTCCAAGGGTTCATTGCTGCTCACAGTGTCTACATTCACAGCCAGGTAGTCGGCTATCTGCCGGTCCAGGCGTTGGTGGAGGGGGGATCCGGAAGGGCTAAGGTGAGGCGTTTGACTAAAGAATGTCCGCATGTCCGACATCACCATGAGATCGCTGGAGGGTCCTGTTCTTGCCTGCGTGGACATGGGAGGAGGTTTACTGGCAGTGGTACCTTTATTGCGTTGTGCTGTGACATCACCCTTAAACGCATTGTAAAGCATAGTTGCCAGCTTGTTCTGCAAGTGCTGCATCCTTTCTGCCTTCAGGTGAGTTGGTAACATGTCCGCCACTTTGTGCCTATACCGAGGGTCTATTAGCGTGGCCACTCAGTACAGCTCATTCCCCTTGAGTTTTTTTATATGGTGGTCCCTCAACAGACTGGACAGCATGAAGGACGCCATCTGCACAAAGTTGGATGCAGACGTATTATCCATCTCCTCTTGTTCTTCCTCAGTGACGTCAGGTAAGTCCTCCTTCTCGCCCCAACCACGAACAATACCACGGGAACGTTGAGCAGCACAAGCCCCCTGCGACGCCTGCTGCGGTTGTTCTTCTGCCGCCACCTCTCCTCCTCCTTCAAAGAAACACCTTCCTCATCAGCCGAGTCTGACTCCTCTTCCCCACAACGCTTCCTCCTATAACTGTTCCTGTTCACGCTCCTCTACAGCTTGATCCACCACTCTACGCATGGCACGCTCCAGGAAGTAAGCATATGGGATCAAGTCGCTGATGGTGCCTTCACTGCGACTCACCAGGTTGGTCGCCTCCTCAAACGGCGGCATGAGCCTGCATGCATTTTGCATGAGTGTCCAGTTGTTGGGCCAGAACATCCCCATCTCCCCAGACTGTGTCCTTCTACTGTAGTTGTAGAGGTACTGGGTGACTGCTTTCTCCTTTTCTAGCAGGCGAGAGAACATAAGCAGGGTCGAATTCCAGCGAGTCGGGCTATCGCAAATCAGGCATCTCACCGGAAACTTGTTTCTCCGCTGAATATTGGAAAAGTCTGCCATGGCTGTGTAAGACCGCCTGAAATGCCCACACAACTTCCTGGCCTGCTTCAGGACGTCCTCTAAGCCTGGGTACTTTGACACAAATCTTTGAATGACTAGATTCAGCACGTGTCATGCAGGGTACATGTGTCAGATTTCTCAAATTCAAAGCGGAAATTAGATTGCTGCTGTTGTCACACATCACGTTGCCGATCTCCAGCTGGTGCGGGTCAGCCACTGATCCACCTATTTGTTAAAAGCAGCTAGGAGAGCTGCTCCAGTGTGACTCTCCGCTTTGAGGCAAGACATGTCTAAGATGGCGTGACACAGTCGTACCTGGCATGCAGCATAGGCCCTGGGGAGCTGGGGCTGTGTAGCTGGAGAGGAGATCGCAGCACCAGTAGAGTTGAACTGCCACTCAGCCAAGGAGGAGGACAACAGCGAAGAGGATGTAGCAGGAGAAGAGGGCAGGAGGCCTGTCTGCAAGCCGTGGAGGTCTCACAAGTTGGTCCTCTGAACAGCCACATACTTCCTGCTTGCCATCAGTCACCAGGTTGACCCAATGGGCTGTGTAAGTAATGTACCTGCCCTGTCCATGCTTGGCAGACCAGGCATCCGTGGGCCGGTGGACCCTTGACCAAACGCTATGTGCCAGAAATGACACCACTTGCCTCTCAACTTCACGGTACAGTTTGGGTATCGCATTTTTAGAGAAATAATTGCGTATCTTTCACTGTGGTGTCCAAATGGCCACAAATTTACGGAAGGCCTCAGAGTCCATCAGCTGGTATGGTAACAGCTGGCGAGCTAACAGTTCCACCAAGCCAGCTGTCAGACGCTGGGCAAGGGGGTGACTGGCAGAAATTGGCTTCTTCCGCTCAAAGATTTCCTTCACAGACACCTGGCTGCTGTGGGCAGATGAGCAGGAACCGCTCAAGGTCAGAGGCGGAGTGTGGCTGTGAAGGTGCAAGGGAGAAAGCGGCTGAAGATGCTGCACCTGAAGGAGGAAGAGGAGAAGGAGGGTGGCTTTTCTTTTGTGTGCTGCTTTTCCTCTGGTGCTCTTCCCATTGCAGTTTGTGCCTTTTCTCCATGTGCCTTCGTAAGGCAGTTGTCCCTACGTGGGTGTTGGCCTTTCCTCGGCTCAATTTTTGAAGGCAGAGAGAACAGATGGCATTGCTCTGATCTGAGGCAGACATGTTAAAAAATTTCCAAACCGCTGAGCCCCCCTGGGGTGATGGCACTATGGTGGTATCATCAGCTGACGTTGAAGGGCATGTTGGCTGGCTGTCCATAGGTGGCTATACATGGCGCCGGACACTGCCACCAGCTGTTTCTGATGACGAGCTCCTCATGCTTCTTTCAGGAACTCGTCTCCTCCTACTCCTCTCTGACTCCCCCTCTGAACTGTCCCCCTGTTCAACTCCTCTATTGGGAACATACGTGCCATCCGTATCATCGTCATCATCATAATCATCCTGCCCAGCTTCGCTTGCCTCACACACCTCCAAAACTGCACCAACAGCAGGTACTTAATCATCCTTCTCCTCACACATTACGTCCATAGTGTCGCCTAACTCACACATATGATGTGGTGTAACTTGCTTAGTGCCTTCATCTGGTTGTAACAATAATGGCTGTGCATCAGTGATTTCCCCACCAAATAACTCCTGCGACCTGTCAAATGCAGCGGATGTGGTGCTTGTTGTAGCGCTGGTGGCTGCGGAAGATGAGGTGTTCTGTGTTAAATAGCCAACCACGTCCTGACAATCTTTGGAGTTGATGGGACGTGCCTTCTTCTAAGCACTGTACTTTGGTCCAGGGCCACACGAAATCACATCAGCACGACCTCGCACAGACCTGCCTGGTGGCCTTCCTCTGGGTCTGCCTCTACCTATGCCTCTACCTGTTTTGTCCGTTTTGTCCATATCGGGGGGGATGAAGTGAAAGGTATGCACTGACTTGACTAATACAATGTGCAGTCACACAGGTTCAGTTAACAGGTATGCATGGAGTGGTATATCACACTGCGTGCACTCACGTAGGTAGGTGGGTGCACTGTGAACAACAGGTAGGTGTATGCAGTGATGGATATTACAATGTGCACCTGTCACACACAGACAGATACTGGACAGGCACAGTGACACTGCGTGTGCTCACGTAGGTATGTGGGTGCACTGAAGTGAACAACAGGTAGTAGGTATATGCAGTGATGGGTATTACAATGTGCACCTGTCACACACAGACCGGTACCGGACAGGCACAGTGACACTGTGTGCGCTCACATCGGTAGGTAGGTGGGTGCACTGAAGTGAACAACAAGTAGTAGGTATATGCAGTGATGGGTATTACAATGTGCACCTGTCACACACAGACAGGTACCGGACAGGCACAGTGACACTGCGTGCGCCCACGTAGGAAGGTGGGTGCTCTATGAACAACAGGCAGGTATATGCAGTGATAGGTATTACAATGTGCACCTGTCACACACAGACAGGTACCGGACAGGCACAGTGACACTGCGTGCACTCACGTAGGTAGGTGGGTGCACTGAAGTGAGCAACAGGTAGTAGGTATATGCAGTGATGGGTATTACAATGTGCACCTGTCACACACACAGGTAGTCACTGAATGTGCTGGGCCTGGCAGTAGCACACACAGTAGGAATTACCAAGGCTGTCTATGCAACACAAGTGTCTGTGGGACACACACACACAAAAAAAAATAGACCACAAGAACAAGATTAGCTCTCAAAAGAGCTGTTGAGGGGTGCTTTTTTAGCAATAAGAATTAGCAAGGAGCAAGCTAAGAAGCCTACAAGAGCCTAACTAAGCTTTCTCTATAAGTCTCTGCACAGCAGCTCTCCCTTCTCTAATTACTGCAGGCACACGAGTGAGTCCAATGCCTGACGCTGCCTGCCTTTTATAAGGGAGGGGTGGGGCTCCAGGAGGGAGTGTAGCCTGATTGGCTACAATGTGCCTGCTGACTGTGATGTAGAGCGTCAAAGTTGACCCTCATGATGCACTATGGGGGCGAACCGAACTTCCAGAAAAGTTTGCGGTTCTCCGCGATCGCGAACCCCGGAAGTTCGCCGGGAACCGTTTACCAGCGAACCATTCAGGCCATCTCTACACGTCTCCTCCACTTCCTAGTTAGTTTGCAGCTGTCCTGCAGCCAACCAATCACCATGCGGCATCAGTCCTCACATGGTGATTGGCTAGCTGAGATATGGGACTAGTTCACAGTGCTCAGTTGCGTGGCAGAATAATTCTGCATGTCAACTCAATGCCCATACAATTCTTTGGGCCTGTTCACAGTACTGCGATGTAACAGATCGTAAGAAGTTTTGAATCAGGATAACATTTATTGGCTAACTTAAAAGTACGTATATATATATATATATATATATATATATATATATATATATATATACTTACTTTATATATTGATTGTTTTTATCCACTTTCAATCTTCAATGAGAAAACCTTGTTCTGTCTCGTAGCTTTTTTATGCAGCGCATGTCCTCAGTGTGGATTTTAAAAGGTGAATAGTTCAGCTCCATTATCAAAAGGTAGTGTGATAACAGCACATTTTGTTAATTGTAATACTGATCCTATAATCCTCTGCATTGTAAAGGTGGCTTCTTTGATGTGCAGAAAACTAAAAGGAAATTTAACAGAAGAATATATGAACACCTTATAGACATTAATAACTGTAATTTCAAATCGCCGATATCCAGACATAAATGGGATACATGGAGAGACATTAACAGTTTTGGCATTGGATCATTTGCACATTAATCAAATGGGTGTGACCTGAATTAACCTTCCTACAGTGTGAGTTTAGATGGATATATAATCTGAAAGTCACCACAGCACCCGCATGGGGCATCAACTTTTGAGCTTTCCTTTAAAGGGATACTGTAGGGGGTCGGGGGAAAATGAGTTTACCTTACCCGGGGCTTCTAATGGTCCCCCGCAGACTTTAAAGTCTGAAATTCCAGAAGTGAACCAGAGGCGGGGCCGGAGCATCAGTGAGTGGCTGCACGGGCACAGGATGCCTGCGGGGGATCATTAGAAGCCCCGGGTAACTTCAACTCATTTTCTACCGACCCCCTACAGTATCCCTTTAAGGCTTCTTTCCCACCAAGACGTTGCGTTTTAGGGGACGTTATAGGTCGCATAACGTGCCCCTAACGTAACGCCTGGTGGTGCTGGAGGAGAACGCCACCAAGAGCTGCGTTATTCAGCTCTCGGTGCGCCTTTTTTGTGCTGTGCGATGCGGAGACCACGTGATCCGCATCACGTGGTCCCGCCAGCCAATCGCCGCACAGAGCGGCCACTCCAGGAAGTAAACACTGCACGTCACAGTGCAGTGAATATTAATTAGCCATGTGGCTGGCCGCGGTGGAGGAGAGGAGACCTCCTCCTCCAACATCACTGAGCATGTGCAAACAGTCTAACGCGGCTTAGCCGCGTATAATGCACAGCATGCAGCACTTTCTTTTAACTTGCTGCGTTACAATGTAACGCAACGTGGGCACTGTGAATAGCCCATTGATTTTTCATTGCTGTGCGGTGGGCTGCGTTACAGGCTGCTCTAACGTGCGCCTGTAATGTCTAACTGTAAAAACGCAGCCTTAATGGAGGCTGCCATATTTATTACCTTTTAAACAATAACAGTTGCCTAGCATCCTGCTGATCTCTTTGGCTGCAGTAGTATCTGAATTACCGTACACACCTTAAACAACCATGCAGCTAATCTAAAATGAATTTTTTTTTCAGAAACACCTGATCTGCATGTTTATTCAGGGTCTATGGCTAAAAGTATTAGAGGCAGTGGATCACCAGGACTGCCAGGCAATGTGCATTGTTTAAAAGGAAATAAATATGTCAGCCTCCATATGTCTCTCACCTTGGGTTCCCTTTAACCCCCATTTGTTTCAAAAATATGCCTGTATATTCCTGTTTCGAACACTTCTGTACACTCCACTGTCTGTTTATGTGCAATACTGCGTATTAGCAGTCAATTTCTAGCGGGCATGTGTTGCATTTTTTTTAAAGCTAGAATTGTATTATTTGTATTTTCATCAGGCACTAAGCGGGTATATTACAATTGTTTTGTTAACATAAGTAAATTGTTAATTTCAGTTAAAGTGCCCATATATCAGTCGACTTGGCGGCCAATTGAGCATCCAATTTGATAATTATTATAGAATTGGATGCAATTGATGACGCCACAAGCATGCCTGATCAACGATTCAACCAATATCGGCTTGACATTGGTTGAATGTATCGATCAGACATGCTGCAAGATGTCAGGCCTACGTAATCGATCTGGTGCGCGGTGGTAATGGCTTGCGATATCAGGACGAGCGAGGAACACAACGAAACCCCCAGCGCTGTTTCCCCTGATGTGAATGTGCCTCCTGTCTGTGTATTTATGCTTTACCTGTCTGCTGTGGTCCCGCTGCCCGCATTGCTGCTGGGCTTCGGAAAAGCAAGCACACGCGCCATGTGCTTAACGTTGGAACCCCGCCTGCAATATGGACAATGCATGAGGACCACGGCCGGAGACAGCGGACAGGTTAAGTATTAAATGCACATTCACATTAGGGGGGCAGCAACGGAGGCCGGCGGATGTGGCGTCACAAGGCCGCTTCCCAAAAGATTTCATGCTGAAATCTTTGGGGAATTGGTCTGCTGGTGTATGGACAGGCAACAGATCTCTTTTTGATTCAATCAGAGAGAGATCTGTCTCTTGATCGATCTGCCCTTGAGTCGTCTGATGTATGGCCATCTTAACAGTTTCCCCTATATCACTCTTTTTTGCTTTTGACACAGTAAATAATGCCATACAGACCAGGCCAGGTCTGTTCTAATGTCTATTGTCTGCCTAAATCATGGCACTGATTTTGTGTGGTCCTATGAGCTCTGGGTATGGTGTGCATAGCATGGCTTAAAGAGACTCTGCAACACAATTTTCAGCCTTATTTCTTCTATTCTATAAGTTCCTATACCTGTTCTAATGTGGTCTGGATTACTGCAGCCTTTTCTAGTTGCACTGTCTCTGTAATATATGTAATCTTCTTTTGTTTGTTAACTTTTGTCGACCCAGGGAGGAATGGGCTGCCTCTGTTGTAATGAATACAAGTTATGTATGTCCCCTCCAGGCTCTCTTCTGGGGGCTGTCTCTGCTCTCAGTTTCAGTTTGTCTGTGATGCAGTCTGTGAGGCTGAGGGGGGAGGGAGCTGCCTGTCACATACTGAGAAACAGTGGGGACTGAGTGGAGTGCAGATAATTCACTATGTAATAAAAAGTTGTAACTATATACTTGAACATATATATATATATACACACACATATACATACACATATTAGTGTATGTGTGTGTATATATATATATACACACACACACACGTATGTGCGTGTATATATATATACACATATATACGCACAAACATCACTTCCTGGTTAGCGGCCATGTTTTCTGTTTGTAAACGCTGACTAAAACTGGTGATTGAAAGCCCGGTTCGCGGCGGGGAGTGGTGGAAACGGCAAAGAGGGATCCATGAGATCACAGTGACGCTATAGGTATGTTTTTTATTGTACAAATCGGACAGTACAGATACTCTTTAACCTCACAAGGGTGTTGTCACTGGTCTGTGTGTGTGTACAAATTGCCATGCTATAGTTTTCAGTGAGTTACAAGGATTCTCAGTGTACAGCCATGCCCCCTGAGAAATTCTGGTTTAACCTGACAAAATGTGTAAGGTCTGCCGCACCTACTAAAGGCCGACCTAGACCCTGCACAGCAAGCATGTACTTAAGCCTGGTACACACTTACAATTATAATTGGCCAATCACTGACCAATTTTACCACCCCCATGAGGGTTTACCTACACAATCTGTTCATAGTATTCAATACCTTTTGACTATCATACTACAAAGAGGTGGTAAAATTGGTCAGTGATTGGCCAATCATAATTGAATGTGTGTACCAGGCTTTACTCTGCAGACCTTCCACAGTATTCAGCTGAGCAACTAAAAACAGACTTCTGAAATCTGTCCAATGCATCTTGGATTGGAGCTGCTTAACTGACTTATGATGCAAGTAGCCTCTGGGTAGGAACACACTAGGCGTTGCTTGAAAGGTTGCATTTTGCTGCATATGCGTTTGTACATTTTAAGTGCGCTTTAAGTGTGTTTTGAGTGCGTTTGCATTTTGCAGATGTGTTTTGCTTGTGTTTTAATGCATTTACGTTTTGCACATATGAATCGCAAATGTGTTTTGTATGCATTTTATATGCATTTTATACTCATCACTAGGAAGTCAACAGGAAGTGGAAATACATCATTAACCACTTCAGTACCAGCAGCCTCTGCCCCCTTATCCCATTCAGGTTCTGTTCACCTCCCATTCATTAGCCTATAACTTTATCACTACTTATCACAATGCACTGATCTATATCTTGTTTTTTCCGCCACCAATTAGGCTTTCTTTGGGGGGTAAATTTTGCTAAGAGCCACTTTACTGTAAATGCATTTTAACAGGAAGAATAAGAAAAAACGGAAAAAAATCATTAGTTCTCAGTTTTCAGCCATTATAGTTTTAAAATAATACATGCCTCCATAATTAAAACTCACGTATTGTATTTGCCCATATGTCCCGGTTATTACACCGTTAAAATTATGTCCCTATCACAATGTATGGCGACAATATTTTATTTGGAAATAAAGGTGCATTTTTTCCGTTTTGCATCTATCACTATTTACAAGTTTAAAATAAAAAATATATAGAAATATTTCATCTTTACATTGATATTTAAAAAGTTTAGACCCTTAGGTAAATATTTACATGTTGTTTTTTTTTTATTGTAATGTTGTTTTTTTTTATAGTAAACATTTTATTTGGGTAGTTTTGGGAGGGTGGTAGGTAAACAATAGATTTATAATGTAAATGTGTGTTAATTTAAATTTTTTTTTTTTACAGGTGTAGTATTACTTTTTGGCCACAAGATGGCGGCCATGAGTTTGTTTACATGAAGTCACTCTAAGCGTAACATACGCTTACAGTGACGCATCGGGAAGGGAACGGCTAGAAAAGGCGCAGCTTCCGAGAGAAGCTGTCGCTTTTTCAGCGGGGGAGAGGAATCAATGATCGGGCTCCATAGCCCAATACATTGATTCCCTGGCTACCGAATCTGCGGCCGGGAGTGCGCGTGCACGCGCGCGATTGGCCGCGGGAGCGCGCGGTAGCGCGCATGCTTCCTGGACGTAGAAGCTACGTCCAGGAACCAAAATAGGTTAAGGACCAGAGGCTGCTGGTACACTAAAACACTGCATACCGATGAATCGCCACAAAAATCCGTCGCTCCCACCGGTCACGCCACTCTGTCCCCGCCGCAGGCCGCTCTCTCTGACGTCTCTGTGACGGCAGATCGCTGTGCACCTGTCAGGAGCCGCTTTCATTGGCTCCTGACGCTGTCACTCAATGTAAGCCAATGGCATTGGCTTATAGTAATGACAGGGCCAGGAGCCAATGAGAACGGCTCCTGCCCGGCTCACAGTGCTCTGCCGGCATAGAGGCGGCAGGGCAGCACATGGGAGTGGCGGGAAGGGAACGGGCGGGGACGCGCGGTGAATGGGACGTAGAGCTTACGTCCGGTCAGAACCACATCGCCACCCGCCCGACGTAGATTTAAACTGAGTCGGTCCGAAATTGGGTAAACTTGTTCTTTTTGTTGTTGTTGTTTTATTTTAAACACAATAAAATGCTATACCTCTGCATCACCATTAGCTTACATTATGTCCGTTTTAAATGCGTTTTAGACAAAATATACAGCAAGAACAAATAGAGTGCAAACCAATGCGTTTTTCATGTGGCCCATTGATTTACATTATACGCGTTAATGCTACCGGTTTACGCAATGCTAGCATTTCTGCCTAGTGTGTTCCTACCATTTGTGTCCGGTACATATTTATGCATGTCACCTGCATTCTCCTTACTGGCTATTCTGTATATGGTACCATATTGCTAAGACCTCTAATTCCATATGCTATAACTATTATACAGTCTTGAACGTGCGCTCTTGAAGAGATCTAGGATTTATGGCTGCATCTGCATGTGTGGCATGATTCATCCCACTTGTGAGAAACCATTGAAGTTATGATTTACTGGATCAACAAATAACTGTGTGACATGTGCTGCTGTTTTCCATGTGCGATTTATGGTACAATCTCTGCTGCTACTTGGAGATTGATTTACAAACAGCGAAACAGACGCTTACCAGCGAGTCCTTGTGAAACTCTTTTGACTCTTTGTGGACATTTATCGTTGGATCTCAGTTACCTTCACCATGATGGGACATACAGTATATACATGTTGTGATTTGTTGCGTCATTATTCAAATGCTTTCTTAACTGAGTTCCTTTGGATTAGCTACCCTTTAAAGGTCCCATTTGACCAAACATTGAATTTTTGGTAATACAAAAAAGTGGAGTATCTTTTCCCATATACACTTCATAGTTTGGGAGATTTTAGCTATCTAAATCACCCCCCCCCTGTCTAGGTAGCCTGAATAAGTGCCCCCCTCCGTACAGGTAGTATACGTAGCCCTGCATAGATATCCAGATGTAGCCCACCTAGTATAGGTATAGCCCCAGTCCAGAGGCGTCCGAGCCATTAGGCAGCTATAAATTTTCGCCTAAGGCGACAGGAAGAGGCAAGGGCGCTTCTGCACTGAGTAGTGAGAGAAGAAATGCCTCTCAGCTGACTCAGGTGTCAGTTTACACAGCAGCAGCAGCGGGGCTGACTGGACTTCAGCTCAATGATTCAAAGAACCACAGTAATGAATGAGTCAGTGAGAGAAGGCACTCATCCTAGTCAGGGATCCGAGGAGTACAGCATCATCAGCTCCTGAGTCCGACTCCTGAGAATTCAGTCCCTCTCTCTCTGCTACTGGTAACTGCGTGGATGTAGAGACTGTGTAGCAGCCAGGCATTGACTTCCCCCCAGGCCGCCTTTCATTCAATGATTTAGGGTTGGTCCTGTGTCTGCTGTATTCAGGTTTGTTGATGTAAGGCAATGTAAAATACTAGGCTAGCTGATAAAAGTGCAATTAGAGGGCAGGCTAGCTGGTAAATATACACAGCATGATGTAGAACTCGTCTGGAGGGTCAGTGGGAAAAAATCTGTCTGGTCTCTCTCCATTGTTATAATGACTGCATGTGCAGATAAGGTCTTAAACAGGTTGAAAAGTTTTGACAGTCCCTAGACTCCAGGAGGGCTGCTTGCTGACTTGTGTAAGAGATTGGCAGGGACAGCAGTCCTATTACCAGCAACTAGTCTCTGTGTAATGTGGGACTGCAATACAGATAAACTGCTCCATCTCAGGCTATTCTCAGTCTCACTCCACTCCTCCTATCTCTGTATGTGTATAGTGTATGTCTACTGTGTGCTGTGTGTGTGTGTGTGTGCGCGTGCGTGCGTGTGTGTGTGTGTGTGTGTGTGTGTGTGTTGTGTGCAGTGTGTGTACTGTGTGTGTGTGTGTGTATGTTGTGTGCAGTGTGTGTACTGTGTGTGTGTGTGTGTGTGTGTGTGTGTGTGTGTGTGTGTGTGTGTGTGTGTGTGTGTGTGTGTGTGTGTGTGTAGTGTGTGTACTGTGCTGTGCGTGTCTAAAGTGTGTGTGTGTGTGTGTGTACTGTGTATAGTGTGTATGTTGTGTGCAGTGTGTGTACTGTGTGTGTGTGTATGTTGTGTGCAGTGTGTGTACTGTGTGTGTCTGTGTGTGTATAGTGTGTGTACTGTGCTGTGCATGTCTAGAGTGTGTGTGTGTGTGTGTGTGTGTGTACTGTGTATAGTGTGTATGTTGTGTGCAGTGTGTGTACTGTGTGTGTGTGTGTGTGTGTGTACACTGTGTGTGTGTGTGTGTGTAGTGTGTGTACTGTGCTGTGCGTGTCTAAAGTGTGTGTGTGTGTGTGTACTGTGTATAGTGTGTATGTTGTGTGCAGTGTGTGTACTGTGTGTGTGTGTGTATGTTGTGTGCAGTGTGTGTACTGTGTGTGTGTATAGTGTGTGTACTGTGCTGTGCATGTCTAGAGTGTGTGTGTGTGTACTGTGTATAGTGTGTATGTTGTGTGCAGTGTGTGTACTGTGTGTGTGTGTGTGTGTACACTGTGTGTGTGTGTGTGTATAGTGTGTGTGTGTACTGTGTGTGGTGTGTGTGAGTGCATGCCGCAATAAGTATATTTTATGGTGAAACGCTCTGCTGCATAACAACTATTTTCAGGTGAACCCATGCCGCAATAAGTACATTTTCTGGTGAAACGCTGCTGCATTATGATTTTCGGGGGTCATGGGGGTGGGGTTCACCACAGGAGTGGTGTTCACCATGAGGGGTGCGGGGTATGGGACTGGGGGCAATCACGGGGGGGGGGGGGGGTGCCACAGGATTTCTCGCCTGGAGTGACAAAATGGCTAGAGACGCCCCTGCCCCAGTCAGAGCTAGCCTAGTATATGTAGCTAGAAGTGCTCCCCTGTATAAGTACCCAGAAGTATACCGCCACCCACCCCATGTAGGCAAAAGGACCCCCTAGTTTAGGTAGCCAGATGTAGCCCCTTCCCTTCAACATAGCTTACCAGAAGTGACTTCCTGCTCCATGTCCTGTATCCGTTCCTGCCTGCCCTGTGATATCCTGCTCCTGGCTTGTATTCTGACTTCACTAGTAATCTGCATATCCAATTTTAATTAGACAGCGCTCCTCCAGCCTCCACTTTAAATTCTCTGCAAGAGCCAGGTGCGTCTGATGTCACCAGGAAGCCAGCAGGACACTGGCTGGATTTTGAGTTCCAATATAGATTGTCAAAGGTGGGGAAGGGACGTCAGAACCACTGTTGGAGTCACAGTGCTGACATCGCTGGGCAATTGTGATAGGCCTTTGAAATTTCTACATATGTAAGTGTGCTAGATAACGCAGGCTGCCAAATATGTTTAACGGTTTAACGCTATGATGGATTTTATAATTTTTTGTTTTTAACTGCATGGATTCTGGATTAAAAACCGTTTTAATACAGTGAACAAGAGCATCGGCCTGATACTTGTGACTAAAGCGCTAGACCCACCTGATCTCTGAGATGGATGATATCTGGTGAGCTGGTTTTTTTTGAAGGGGGCAGAGAGGTAAGAGACACGTTGTGGAGCATGTGTGGTTATCACTTTTTCACAGTTGGCTGCTGTGGTTGCATTTATAGCAGTGGTGCACTCTGTGTAGACATTTGTTCTTGCAGAGAATTTAGAGTGGCGGAGCACTCTCTTATTAACATATTATCAGGGCCGGTTCTAGCTAAAATGGGGCCCAGGGCAAAAGTAATCTGGGGCCCCGACACCAATACCCACCACCACAACAACACCCCCCCTGGCTGCCGCTGGCCAGACTCCTCCCCTCGCTAGCTGCCCCCCTGCAGTGTAATAACGGCAGTGGGAGACAGACACACTCACCTCCCGAATGATGCAGGCAGTGCAGCTCCTGTCTGTCTCCCCTGTAGTGCTTGTCCTTCACTTCCTGCTTCTCCGCTCAAGCACTAGAGCCCAAACGGATTAGCAGGAAGTGCAAGACAATCACCACAGGGGAGACAGACGGGAGCTGCACCGCCTGGATCGTTTGGGAGATAAGTGTGTCTGTCTCCCGCTGCCTTTATTACACTGCGGGGGGACAGCGTGCGGGGGGGAAGGGGAGAAGTGAGCTGGGGGGGGAAGGGGAGAAGTGAGCTGGGGGGGGGGGAATCTCGCCGGCCACAGCTGCGGGGGAGCACGCAGGGGTATGTGGCAGTCCAGCAGCCAAATGATTTGAGGCAAAGGGGGACACTTGGGGCCCCTATGGATGCCCCATTTGCCTCTATGGAAGCGCCGCCTCTGCATATTATACCTGCACACCACTGAAACCATTGATAGCGAACCCATAGAGACTTGAACACGGGGACTAGTGTGAAGTAAGCCTGTGATACAAGTGGACACAATTTATTTGGTTGGCGCAGTTTCTGTGATAACATAATCTGCATATCCTGATCTCAGCTTCTTTTGGACTATTGTTTGATCGCTGCCTGCCCTTTCATCTCGGCTAGTTTGACCTTGTCTCTAGTTACCAGCTTGCTTTGTGCCTGCACTCTCCCAGTGGAATCTCCTGTTCTCTCCATCACTGGTGGAACAATGCCGGGGATGTGACCTTAGGGCTATCAGGCAGCAAAGTAGTCCATTGTCCATTGCCCACTAGGGGTGGCGGCTCATCATCCCTTGTGGGGTGCTCTGGTGAAGACCCATAGTTGCTTAAATTCCATTCCCTGGGAGAGCACATGCTTACCGCCCGTGTAGGGGTCAACAGGCTCCCTGAAAATCCTAATACCTGTACAGCCTGCACATTATCCACTGGTGAGTCATCATCACGTTTGCTGTCAGTGTACGTTTGCTCACAGTGTACCTACCCTGTATTTGAGGGAAACTCAGCAGAATAGCCTAATAAGACTTGCCAAACCGGTTACGACCATAAACATTTGTTATATTCTCCTATTTTGCCTAGTGTGGTGAGAGTACTCCTGCCATGGGTCTCCATGAGGCCCACCATGGATCCTTGTATCACCGTCGCATAGCAGCCGCTTTAGCTTAGCTGTCACTGGTATTTGTAATGCCCAGCACTGGTTACGTGGAGTACAACAGGTGAGGTCAGCACAGTTCCTCTGTCTTGGGATGTTTCATAAATAGGCTTTCATTGTTTGTAATGTGCACAAGAGACTGATATTTACTGTTACTCCTAATAAAATATGTTTGATTATAATAGAGTTCTCTGCACAGGATACAGAGAATTATCTATACATGTCAAGCTTGTGTTCTGACAATGTGGGCGTAATTCAAATTTTCAATCATTTTATTAATGATATCAGCAAATATAATGAAAACCATAAAAACTGTGTTCCACATCCGTACACTTTATAGGAGTGAGTGATGGGACATTGATCAGGTCTTCTAGGGGCTGCATTATCTGCTCCAGTTATCTCAGAAGCTTGTCCTTTCATCCTCCCTGCTGATACCTCTGCCCCAGCCATGAAAGGTGTTCAGCACATGGGCTATCTCTTCACTACATTCAGTACAGAGAAGACACATTAAGGGCCCTTTTCCACTAGCAGCCGCTAGCGTTCACGCTGAATGCTAGCGATTGCTGAATCGAAAAGCTAAAAAATTACCGGCGATTTCCCGACGTTTTGCGGCTGCGATTTTACTATGCTATGCACTGCATAGCAAAATCGCGGCAAATTTCGCTCCGCCACGCGTTCACGTTCCTGTAAAAACGAATCGCGGTAGTGGAAATGACCTACCGCGATTCCTATGTTAAAAAGCAAACCGTAGCGATTGTAAAATCGCTAGCGGTTTGCGACTTTCCGATTCAGCCAGCGCAAACGCGCTAGTGGAAAAGGGCCCTCAAGGTGGCCATACATTAGGCATCTTGGCGGCCTATCGACCATCCAATTCGATTATTATAATTGAATTGGATGAAAATCGGTGCTGCCAAGTACATGCCCGACCGAAAATGCGACCAATTTTGGTCACATTCCCGAAGTGGTTTCCTAGTACCCCACGCCCCATGTGGTTTCCTAATAAGGGCGCATATGTGACATCACAGATGCGTGCCCTTACTAGGAAAGCACCTGGGACGCGGGTGTAAGCAGATGAGATATCCCGGATGAAGCGGGGGACAAGCGCAGGTTGCGGACAGGTAATGTATCCTTTACATGGTGCACATTTACATTAGAGGGGCACCCCGTCGGGGCAGTGAGGCGGCGGATGCTGAGCAAAAGGCCAATTCCGGATCAATTTCAGCATAGTATTGATTGGTAATTGGCCTGTGGTTTATGGGCTGTTGATAGACTTCGTCTCTTGTTCGAATCTGCCCATACGTCGCTAGATGTTTGGCTACCTTAAAGAGGAACTCCAGTGAAAATAATGTCATAAAAAAGTGCTTCATTTTTACAATAATTATGTATAAATGATTTAGTCAGTGTTTGCCCATTGCAAAATCTTTTAAATCCCTGATTTACATTCTGACATTTATTACATGGTGACATTTTTACTGTGGGCAGGTGATGTAGCTGCTGCATGCTTTTTTGGCAGTTGGAAACAGCTGTCAACAGCTATTTCCCACAATGCAGCAAGGTTCTTTGTGGAAGGGGTTTCACCACAATATCAGACATGCAGCGCACCCTGATGGTCTGTTTGTGAAAAGGAATAGATTTCTCATGTAAAAGGGGGTATCAGCTACTGATTGGGATAAAGTTCAATTCCTGATGCTTCTATCAGCCCCCTGTAGCAGTAATGTCCCACGTCGTCCTCCTCCGATCCGCCGTTCCCCGCCGCCAGCCCCGGTGTAGTGCGGCACGCCGTCCAACTGCGGCTGCGCGCCCGTGGCTGCGGTCTGCTCGCTCCCGCCCGCGTCATCAGAAGCTTACTGCGCAGGCGCAATACAAGAAAACTTCGTACTGCGCCTGCACAGTAAGCTTCCGATGATGCAAACGGCAGCGCGCATTATTCGGTTATGTCAGACGAATAATGCCCGGTGCCAGCGGCAGGGAATGGCAGATCGGAGGAGGACGGCATAGGACATTACTGCTACAGGGGGCTGATAGAAGCCCCAGGTAAGTGGCGATTTTTATCCTTAGCAAACCCACACAGAACCCCTTTTAGGCTTAGTTCACATTATAAAATGCAATCACAAGTGCTGAGTGCTTTTTGAAGCAATTTTACCGTTGTTTTTTGATGTATTTGTGATTTTTGTAAGAGCTTTTGTTTTTTCGATTTGAACTTTTCTGTTTGCAGACAATTAGGAAGTGAACTCTTTGACCTGGGATTGAATATCTTTAATTTATTTCATAATGAAAAGCGCTCACAAAATTGTTTTCATAAACCTTCCATTGAAGTGCAAATTCTCAGATTGGAAAAAAATGTGAGAACACTCACAATGAAATTCATTACACAATTGCTGTTAAATCACTTTTAAAAAATGCTAGCGCTTTAAAAAAAAAAGCTCAAAGCACTCATTGGGCTTGATTCACTAAACCGTGATAACTCAAATATCACACCTTATTAAAGATATCACACCTTATCAAAGTTAACACGCCTTATCAAAGTAGCATAGCGAGCGCTACAAACCAGCAGGGGCTCAGTGCAGGACGAGTGCAATTGCCAATTAGCAGTCATAACTACATAGCGCTTGCTATGCTACTCTGATAAGGCATGTTAACTTTGCTAAGGTGTGATATCTTTGATAAGGTGTGATATTTGAGTTATCACGGTTTAGTGAATCAAGCCAATAGTGTGAACAAGCCCTAAGGCAGGCTGGGCTACCGTGAAGATAGGATTTATTATAAATCTAGAACATCCTGTAATGTTGAAGATTAGGGATAAAGCCTCAGTATGGAGAGTTGCCTTTTTTATGTGACTGTTACTGATTTTACCTAAAGTGTCTTAGCTAAAATGCTTAAAGGGAACCAGGGACGAAATAAAGAAAAGATTTTATACATACCTGGGGCTTGCTTCAGCCCCATACCCACGGATCACTCCCACGCCGCCGTTCTGCCTGCAACTACGAGAACCATCTCCCGTCTCTGACGTTATCGGAGCCAGCTACGCAGGAAAAGTGCGCCATCTACGTATCTCCAGCGGCTGCCATGACAAATTCCATTCCTAGTAAAAGAACAGCTCCAACCAGCAGTCCCAGAGATAACCAACAAACAGCAAGCAAGCTGTTCTGCTCACGTGCCCCTATAGATACATTTTGTGGTTGACAAGCCCGCCTGTCCTGGCTCTGTTCCACATACACAGGCATTGGGCTGGCCCCTATGTGCTCTTGTGCCCCCCCTGCATTTGTGGGGTCGGTAGTTATGCCCCTGGGTTTGACCTTTGGAGACCATTGTAGTTTAGTGGTGCCATAGTATGGCAGCCTCGGCTCTTGACTTTCGTACATTATCCCCCCCATCCTTCCAGAACCTGTATGATCCAAAACCAATTCCGGCTACAAACCCCCATTTGTACTTGGCAAAATAAGTTATTCTGATTCTGGTTGCAGAACAGCCACATCGCAATTAACTGTGTCAAGTGGGAAAGGGGCCTTAAACAAAATCAACCAGCCTGGTATACAGGATTATTCCAAATCAGAATAATTTGAATGTTTGGAGTTACCAAATGTTATCTCCATCTATTTGAGAAAAATGTCCTTGCAATATTTTATGCAAAAAAAAAAAAAAGCTTAAAGCGAAATTCTGCTTTCATTATAACATTGACATATACCAGTGGTGTAGCTAGAGATCATGGGGCCCCATAGCAAAACTTTCATGGGGTCCACCTATGGAGGCACTCTGAAGCAATGCTCCCTGCCCCTACCCTATGGATATGAGTTAATTGGGCAATTTACATTCTCATGCAATCAACACTGCACATAGTTCATGGGCAAAGTCAGAGAGTGGAGGAAGACAAGAAAGTTAATGGTGAATACATAAAGTACCCACTGGGCCCCCTATGCTCCAGGGCCCCATAGCATCTGCTATGGCTGCTATGGCTAATGCTATGCCCCTGCCATGGACACAGATCAGCACTGCACAAGGCTTTCTGTAATATTAACTTTATGTTCAGCTTTCAGCTAGTCATTTCCAAAGCTGATATTAATCTGAAATCCACTTTGCAACCATGGCAACAGTGTCCTATTTGTAGTACCAGAAACTCGCACCTTGCTGCAGGTTGGCTTGGTTCACACATAAAAAGGTGTACAGCCCTGTCCTGTCAGTTTTTGACAGTAGGCATCGGGTTTGTATGTGTTTCTATAGATGTGTTCACACATAAATCTGTACATTTCTGGCCCGGTCCAGTCCGTTCAGTTTTCCATGTGTTTCTATGGGTGTATTCACACATAAAAGGTGTATGTTTGCGTTTCAGTCAGATAAAACTGATAGAAAACTGATGCAAAACTGATAGGACAGGCCAAAACTGGGCCGAATATGTGCAGATTTATGTGTGAACCAGACCAAAAGCCCTCTTCTTGCTTGTAAGAATTTGTTCACGCTGTGCCAAAATCCAAATTCGCGTTCACCACAGTTGTAATGTATTTCAAAGGTATCACGTTGGCATTGCGTTTACATGTGATGTTTTAGATCTGATTTTTCTACATGGAACATTCAGCAGGTGTTTTTTTCCATGTGTGCTGTGGATCGTGTTAAATGCAAGTCAGTGATGATCTGAAACATTGCAGAAAAATTGCATGTGTGAAAAATTGTATGCGATTTTGAAAGTGATTAGACACATTTTCATGTTAATTAGCATCATTGATATGCACTGGAAAATCACAATTCAAAAATGTAAACACAGCGTGCACAAAAATCGCAAACCAAATAACCAACATACATTTTCATGTAAATTAACTTTATTGGTATAAACAGAAAAATCGCATTCCAAAAATTTGCATACGAACGCACAACAAATATCTAATCTGTACCTGAAAAATCTCACAAGGTAGTTTTGTATATCCGGAAAAACACCAGAAATCGCACAACAGCCATTGATCCTCATTTTCCATACCTCCACTGATCCATTGATCCAGCAAACTCTGATGCTCCTGTGTCCTTGACTTACACACCAAGGAATGACGGTCTTCTTAAATAAACATAAAAACAGTGCGAAAGTAAACAAACTGACATTTTTGCTGTGCATGATGGGAATATATAGAACTGTACTGAAAGCACAGATTTTTTTTCAGCAAAAGTCGAATTACCATTTAAGAACCTTATCATGGCTTATCAAAATTAGCATTCATTAATAATAGTGGGTATATCAACAATACCGGTTTTCAGAATTCAGTATTTGTCCTGCTAAATACACAAATCATTTTCAAGGTTGTTCCTCTGCAGAGCATTCCCTTTGGCGGTGGTGTGCTGAAATCATCTCATCATAAAGTTTGAGATTACACACACACATAAAGCTGTGTTCAAATCTTTCGCCCAAGGCCAGAGCCAATGTTCCTTTCAATTTATATTTATGCCGTGACCATATCATTCAGCGCCTTTCTCTCTATTATCATTTTATAAGGTGGAATTCCATAGGCTTTTGAAAAAGGGATTAAATATACTGTAGTAGAAGTCTTATTTACACTTTACAAGGACCCTCTGAAAATATATTGCACATTATAGGATTCGATGTACATTAACATTACTCATTAGTGGACATGTTTACTTGTGCCACCCTTCCCCTGAGATCAACAGAAAAGTCAGTTGTGCTAGCAAACTCAGAAGTCCCGATTTGGGCTACTAGTGATGGACAAAAAAGTGGCTAATTAGCATAGCTCAAGTGGAAAAAGATGAGGTCTAGTAAACCACTGAACAATTTTAGCAGCTGGTAGGTAAATAGATTGTCTTCTAGAAGCGTTGATTGGTAAATCCTGTCTCTGCCCCACCTCCCAGTAATAGTTCTTTGCTTATCAGTACAGGTTGCTGTAGCATAGTCAACCCAACCTTCCACTCCATCACATTGTTTTTTTTATCTGGAGGAAGCAGGAAATTTGGGTACCGGAGGTGGCACAGAAGTTTGGGCACTGCTATAGGCACCAGTAGTAATATTGGCTGCGTTGGGAAATTTGGATGCCTGAGGTGCCCAAATTTCCCACAGTAGCCAATATTTTCATGAGTGCCTATGGTGGCACCCACACTTCCGCGGTGCGGAATTTGTTTTTTTGTAGAGGCCTTAAAGCGGGTTGTGGGTGAGTGGTAGTGCTAGGCATCCTTGAGGGGTTAAGGTTAGGCGTCGTTGGGGGGTTCTGTTAAGGTTAGGCATCAGTGTGGAGGTCTTTTAGGTTAGGTGCAGTGTTTTTTTTTTTAGGTTAGGCTTCAGTGGCGGGGGGAGGGGGGGTAGCATTAGGCATCGTCGAGGGTTGGTTAGGGTTAGGCATCAGAAGTAAAGGGGTGGTAAGGGTTAGGCATTGGTAGAGGGAGGGTTCTGTGTGAGAACAGAGTTAGGTAATACTTTACTATCAGAATTAGCATTGCAAAAAAGTAGAATATTGGTAAGTTTACAGATATTCTACTAGCGGCTATTTCCGGCGCCCAAATTTCCAGGCGCCCTTTTTGCAAGTATGCATTATTAGCTCTCTAACCAATAGCCAGAATGGAGTCTTTTAACAAATGCAAATGAAAGCTTATGCAATCCACAATCCACCAGTGTGAGGAGCCATATTGCAGTACTCAGCGAAACCAGAATGAATATTACTATTCATTTAAACAGTGATGACACATTTTCCACAGTGCTTTTCAGACTACATTGAATAATTCATTAATTCATGTCACTGACTAACTAATGAGAATTTGTTAAAGCAGCCCTGTAGTTAAAGAGAAGAGAACACTGCTTGACTCAGCTTACGGTCCTTGTTAATTGAATAAAGACCAACCCATAAGATGGTGGTGTCCTGTCCATTGATGTCCATGCATGGAAATTTTGGTGCGTGGTAAAAGCATAATTTAATTTTATGTGCTTGATGTACCAATTGGCAGATAAATCCGACAGTAGATTATTGTCAATGCTACCGATATTCTTCTATCGCCTAATGTAACTTAATTCTAACATTAACTTGCTTCTCCCTACAAGTAACACTAGCCCTCTCTTCCAACGACTAACACTAACCCTCTCCCCCACGAACCGCTAGTTGAAACCCCCAATTGGATTCATCCGCCGATAAATCCTGCCACTACTGCCGATAATACCGTACGCCATAATTACACAGTTGCCGCCACAATTAAATTATTCTGTATGGCTTACCGAAATTACCCTGCCCAAGTGTGTGCCATAATAGGTTTTTGGGATGCTAGATGGAACTCTTATATCAGTATATCAAAATTTCCCTGCAAAGAGTATAATGGCCAAAATATAAATTTGGGACTCTAACATTACAAATCAAAAGTACTAACCAATCATGTTTGCCATTATGTCTTTATCTCTGCTGAACTTAAAGGGTACCTGAAACGGTTTCCAGAACAGCGAGATTTGGCTCTGTGAAGTCCATTTACCAGCTTCCAAAATGTATTGCTAAACTACACACTAGACACTTTACAATGAGCTATTAGTTTGGTGATGGGGCCCTTTAGCACCCTTTAGAAAAAGCAATAGCTAATTAAGGTTTATGAATCCCTCACACTCAGTTCTGATTTGAGTCCTGTTGTCTTCTGGGAAATGTTCTGGCTGTCATGACTACTGAGGCACAGACGGGGAAATTTGGTATCTGCTCAACATGCTACTGGCTTTTCAAATTTGGAAGAATGGGGGGAGCGCTGTTCAGCCTCACTTCACCATTCTCCGCATATTGTCTGGAAGTTGTTACAGCAACATCCGATAACACCTCCTCGAAAAGCACGCAGAGGGGTGAACGGCAATCAACATATTGCCAGAGGTTAATCATCCACCCTTACATAGAGGATGTCTTCCTACCTAAAGGCTGTGGTGTAACGATCGGTGTCAGCACGCAGAGAGAATCTGATTATTGGTGATCTGCAGTATCACCTAGAATACAGAAATATACCTGATTATTGATGATCTGCAGAATCACCGATAATACAGATATATTGCTAACCTCTGGACACCTGGATAATGTGAGTGTTTGGTGTAACGGTAGTACTTTGAGTATAGCACAGGAAATTAGAGACAGTATGGGCAATACTGCTCTAGAGATAAGGAAACCTTCCAGTAGCCTGAGACTCCCCAAGGGGCGGAGTCAGGCTGGAAGAAGGAAGGTTCAGAGAGAGAGTGACAATAAAGACCAATGTCACTGAGTGATCTGGAGACTATCTCTTAATAGTAGAGATAGCTCTCGTGGTCGGGCAAGCCAGGTCGGCAACAGAGTATCAGATGTGCGAGGTACCGAATCAGAGATCAGAGGAGTAGTCAGGAAAGCAAAAGGTCATAACAGATATAACAATGCCTAGTCTGGGTGTGAGGTCCTTGGTTACACCCTGGAACTAGTCTGATGTATAACAGAATGGTAGCACAAGTTCCCTAGTCTGGGTGTGAGGTCCGTGGTCTCTACACCCTGGAACTAGTCTGATGTATAACAGATTGATAACACAGGTTCCCTAGTCTGGGTGTGAGGTCCGTGGTCTTTACACCCTGGAACTGGTCTAAGCATAAACAGATTGATAACACAGGTTCCCTAGTCTGGGTGTGAGGTCCGTGGTCTCTACACCCTGGAACTGGTCTAAGCATAAACAGAATACAATACAAGTAATCTGGCTCAGTGTGAATTCCCAGGTCCACCTGTTTCAAACACACTGTTGGATCTGACTAAGGTCTGAGTGCTTCCACGTAGTGTTCGCAACGGCAGACAACTTGTGACTGGCCAGCAGCAACTATATATAGTGTAGCGCTCTCTGGCGCCACCTCTAAGTGATGGACCAATAGAAACTTGCTCTGGCGTCAGCTGACCAGCCTGGTCAGCTGGTCCCCTCTTGGCCGTCATAAAAGTTTTGCCTCTCAGCACGCGCGCGCGTATTCTTAAACCTGTGTGAACTAACAGACCCAGCCACGCCAGAGGCACGCTGCTGCGTGCAAACCGTCGCGCTGGACGCGGAACCAGCCGCCTCGCTGTCAGTACATGCGTCGGCTTTTCCACGTTCTGCCATGTTACCAGACGCACGCCTCCGCGTGCAAACCGCCGCGTTGGACGCGGAATCAGCCGCCTTGCTGTCAGAACGCGCGGCGGCTTTTCCGCGTTTTCTCACATGTGGAAAACGAGAGTAAAATTGTTGCTTTTAGCTATTAAAATTCAAAGCAGGGAATTTGGGTGTGAATCACGCATGGTAAGGTCTAATGCAATTAGCGACTATGACGGCACCTATGCGGTAATTTGGGTGCTGGAGTTTGGCTATTATAGCCAAGGGCTATGGCACTGCCTACACTGTAATTTGAGCACTTTAGTTTGTGGAATTGCAGTGGGAATGGGCATGAGGGGCTCAGCTACATCAGCTGTAGGGGTTAGTGTTTGGCATAGATAGGGTGGAGGTTAGTGTTAGGAGTAGTTGGGGAGGTTAGTGTTAGATGTAGATCAGATATGATCTCCGCAGATCAGAATCTGCATTCTGAATAAAACACTCACCCTGGTCATCATCTATCACCAACGCGCTCCACATCACGTTCCATCACATTCTACATCACTCTAATACTTCCTGCTGCTGGGTTTGAAATTGACAATATTGGAGAGACAAAACGTAATAGAAAGCGATGTGGAGGGCATTGGCTATAAACGGAAACAAGGGTAAGTCAACACACACCCCTCCCCCCACCGAGGCTGGATTCGGAACTTTGGCCCTCATACCTAATAGATAGGGGAGAGTTAGTGTGAGAATAGGGTACAGTGAGGGATAGTAGAATATCGGTATTATTACCAATATCCTTCTATCAGGTATCGAGGATAGTAGAAGGGTAAAATTTCAGATATTCTACTGTTGAGATTTCTTTGAGCCCATTACTGGGCACACTTTTAAATGTACGCATGAAAGCTATGTGAAAGTTTCATTTGCTATGCCCTCTTAAAAACTGGCGAAGGTGATCTAATTATTTGGCATAAGCCTTTTTAACAGAATGTGGGTATTATAGTCCTATAAAGTATGCACCATATTATCCGTCTTGTTTGAAGATCAGACAATGAGATACACTTGTAACCCACTTAGCAACTGAAAGCAGCCCTTAGAATTACACTTAGGCATCCTAGACAGAAGCCAGACATGCTAACTAATTTCTTGATGTACCTGGAGACACAATCCATGCACAGATCCACAAAGGAATGGATGTTTTTTGAAGCTAGTGTGTCCTAGTGTGTCTGACAGCCAGCTTATTACAAGATGAATTGTTCAAATGTTTCTGTTGCCTCTGTTTTTCTTGTTCTTATGTGAGGGACTGACCTCCGCCCTTGCTCCCGCTTAAACTCTGTATTGTCTTCTTTAGCTCTGAATCATAACAATCAGAGGAGAAGGTTGTGACTGATGTTTGCTTTCTTTTTATCAGTTCATATGTTTGCAGACAGAGCGCTGCAGAAACAAAGCTAAGTAGATCAGAAAGACTGATTGGTAATTCAGTTCACAGATTGGCAATTCTGAGCTCTAAATGCAGAAAATATATAAAAAAAAACCTTTCCTGGGATAATCTAGACATTGAAAAAAAAAATGGCAGACAATGAAGCAAAAGACATTGGCGCGGGGCAAAGAGCTGACAGCAGCTGCCTCTTTTCTCAATGAGCAGCATGCACCAGTCGGGAGACGTGATATTTACAGATGTATTTAGATGAAACATATTTTTATACCCTGCAGCAGTACTTGTTCTTATTTGTTATTGCTCATTAAATAATTAGGAGGGGTTCTGTGAGCCTGAGAAGAAATTGTTATAAGATGTGTGATAGCTTTATTCTTTTATAGCAGAGTGCTGTTAGCAACCATTAACTAATCACTAAGAGAAGCATCCTACTTTTAAGTGTTACCTATAGAGTGACTATGGAGGACTCCTTTTTGGGAATGAAAAAGATGGAGGACACATTGATTTGGCAACCAGCAGTTTTTTTAGAAACCACTTTATGTAGACTAAAAGAACTTCATTTTCACAATGAGGGAGTATCTGTGGCCAAAGATCCATGAGCTTGGCACCTTTGAGCTCACAGAGCTCGCAAACCTTTGGCCACAGGTACTCCCAAAATTTGCCTGAAGAAGCAGGTGCATTCTGCGAAACGAGTCACAAGTGGAGTTTTGTTTAGTTTAAATAAAACTATTTTTGAAAATAGACCACTTGTGTCTTCCTACCTCCCATTTAAACTGTTTTTAGTTTTTTAATCTTGTTGGTGAATGTGTTTTACCTACTATTACATTATAAATTGTCCACCCTTGGTGGAAGGGTGTAACCCCTGTCTCCTGATACTACAAAGAGCAACTTCTTAACCCAAAAGGGGTTGAGTTTATTCTCCCCACCTGCCTACACAGTGGTTGCCTAGACTACACTATACTGCACCCCAGTGTTTGCGGCACTGGCACCCCTGCCGATTTCCATAATACCAACTGTTTTGTTCTGCATCTGCGGGGATGTTGATCCTCTCTGATTGGAAAACTGCTGAGCTCCATAGGGAGTTAGTGTGCAATGGAATTTGGGCGTCAGATTGATTTTGCCATGCCTCTGTGACAGACACAGCCACTGAAGATAAGTTGTAGAATATCCGTAATTTTGCCGATATTCTACTAGTGGCAGTCTCCAGCGCTATCTTTTACTGGGCACCATTTTTATAGGTATGTGTTTAATTCTTCCCTTCTATGGTGAATCCTGTTGCTTATAGCCCAACTTTCCCTGATTATACTGTTTGGACCCCACAATCAAACTCTGCTTCAACTATCTCTCAATTATCATCCCACCTGACTGCAGTCTTGTGCCTTTCATTGGTCCTCTATCTTTAATCTCTATCTTTAAATGTCCAGGCTCCTTAAAAAAAAAGATCTACTTACCCGGGGCTTCCTCCAGCCCTTGACAGCCGCTATGTCCTCAACTGGACATCGAGTCAATCCTCTGCTCTTCCATCCTGGTCTGGTATGCTGGTGCCACCGTCAGCGACAAGGACAAATTACAGAGAGTCATCAGATCAGCAGAGAGGATCATTGGATGCCCCCTCCCCTCACTTGCGCTGCTACACAACAAAAGGCTGAAAGGCAGGGCACTGAGGATTGCCAACGATCCGTCACACCCAGGCCACCGCTACTTCAGCCTGCTGCCATTGGGCCGGAGGCTACGGGCCATCTCCACTAAAACCACGAGACACAGGAACGCGTTCTTCCCCTCGGCGGTCAACCTCCTAAACTCTCTCCATATACTACCATCAACGCTAGCCCCAATGAGCAGCGGGGCTAGCCGCGATACGGCCGACCAGTTAACTGAACCAACCGGCCCACAAGACTAACTGTCAGCCATATCAGTGTCACACCGGGACCGTGATGTATACTGTATTGCAATGCAATGTTAACTTGTCGCATCTGCTGTCTGCTGTCATCTAACTATGTCTCTATCTATCTATGTTTTCCTTTTTTTTCCTCCTGAGCTATATGTATTGTACTGTATTGTGCCAAAAACAATTCCGGGCACGACCCAGTCATGCTCGGCGAAATAAACGATTCTGATTCTGATTCTGAACTGCGCCTGTGCAAGTGCCGCTGTCAATCAAGTCCACGTTGTCTGGAGTGTACTGTGCATATACTAAATGGGAAGAAGGAACTCGGTGTACAATTTTAGAATGCACATAAAATTGCTTTGAAAACTCACACCAATACCATTTTTGTGCAGCCCTTAGACTTACATTGTATCAGATGTCACATGCATTTTCCTGCTATTTAGCAAAACACATACAATTCAAATAAGTGTGCTCCTGTTTAAGAAATGGGAAGACAAGGTTTAGGATCCCTAAATCCGTCTTTGTATTTGTACCACTACCGGATCTATCGTTATGCCTGAAAGCTGCAAGGATTCCTGAGTCTGTTTCTATGCTTGAACCTGATTTTACGCTTGAGAGAATAGCATGAGTTATGTTTGGCCCCTCTCGCACTCTGTCCTCTCTCTGTTTTGTTTGTGTGTTGTTGCTTGTCTGGTTCTGGGTCAGCTGTGAGTTAATTGGACTTACTGGGTGGGTATTGCAGTGCAGGGCTTCCCATGATGCTTTGTTGCTGCAATACTAAATTCTTCTGCTGAGTTGTCAGTCAGAATGATATTTCAAGGAAAGATCGTTTAAAAATGGATTTTGAATACAAATGTTCAGTGATGTAATTGACAATGTCGTTTGTGATCCATCATGTTGTACTACTAACGATTTACCTCTAGTTTTCTTCTATGGCAGTCCCCACAACAGGGTAGGAATGCTCATTCTGACTCAAATCTCCACATTAAGATTGGAAAATAGAAATCGGATTTCCGTGGAAATACCGAATTACCGCAATTAAGTAATTTTAGCCCAGTTACAGAACTCTGAAGCGTTGGACCAATCAGAGAATGCTGAATTTTTCAGCGAAATTCGGATGACCATGGTCATTGTAGACCAATCACGAGACTCGCATACTATGAATATTCCCGAGACTTGTGATTGGCATCACATTTCCGTGGTATTCCGATTACTGCAGTAAGATTCTGCATTCTCTGAGTGGTCCAATGCTTTTGAGTCAACTCGGAAGTATTTAGCCAATTAGAGAATGCAAAAAATTACAAAAAAAGGCTCCTCCGAAATCAGAAATCCATGGAATAGGTAACCAGCATTGGTGAAAATCGAAATTTCAGTGGAATAGGATATCAGCATTTCCAACCATCCTTAAAACAGGGAACTTATCACTTGTCCTCTTTTTCAATCTCCAAAGAACTGATAGATACCTAAGAAGAAGGAAGTCTCTGGATCCTTCAGAGGTTTCCAACGTTCTCCTGGAGACCATTACCACCTTCTGGAACCCTCTTGAAGATTACAATTCCCTGTGTGCACAAGCAGAGCCATACTGTGCATGTCCAAGTACGGCCATGCCTGTGCAGTACGCTTGGCTTCGGCTTATTGCTCAGGAATGTCCACACGCACGCAGTATGCCCGTGCTTGTACTTGGCAGGAAGAGCCGCCACTTAAACATAACAAAGCAACGGTGGGGGCAAAGCGGACAGGATAAGCCTCTTCAGCCTCTAATTGTTTTACATTAAAGGACATCTGAGGTGAAAATAAACTGATGAGAAAATCAATTGTATCTATCCTCCGTCTCCTAAAAATGACTTTTTTTAGATATCCCACAGTTTTATTTTATATTTAAATCTAGTTTTAAAATTTTTACTGTTTCATTGTCTCTGCTCAATGACACCTTCATTGAAGTATGCCAGAGCTCAAATCTATGAATTATTGACCCTTTTTATCTCTTTCCTGCTCTCAGAAGCCATTTACTGACAGGAAAGTGTTTTATGGCTATAATCACTTATCAGTGAGGGTTGCGCTATAGTCTGACCCGGTCCCGACCCAGATAGAAACTGTCACTTGCATAACTGATGTTTAACTCTTTCAGGCAGAGAAAGAAAAAAAGGAACACAGCACAGTTATTTGTGCTGTGTTCCATTCGGCACTGTACATACACATGTCTATCTCATCATGTCATATGTCACCTCGGTTGTCCTTTAAATCACTTCAGGTACACCTTAAAAGGCTCAGGACCGCCGAAGTGAGAATCTATGCCACACTTGCGGCTTCCTATCTTTGATGCAGCAGTAGACTCTGCGCCGCTGATTTTAATGGCCTCGAGCTGCTCACTGCGGCCGCACATTCAGCTCCTATTGGTAAGGAACCAGTTTAATTGGCCACATGTTTTGCAACCGCTCTTTTCGCTTTGTCCACTGTTCGCTGCCACGCAAATACTTACGTGTCCCCCGGGTTCCACCGCTGCTAACTCGTCTGCTCTGTCCCCAAGCCAGTAAACAGACCGGAACGGACCATTTATCCCTAACAAAGGATTTTCATTGGTTTTACATGAACCAATGAGAATCCTCCCTGTGTCTTAGGATTCCCATTGGTCTTTTGCAGTCCAATTCTCTCATGGTTCTGCTGGGCACTGATCTGTGGCTTCTGGACCGAGCAGAGAAGTCAGCAGCAGTGGAACCAGGGCACGTGGCGACGGGCGAAGATGACAGAGCTAAGGAAGTGACCAGCTAAGCAGAGGCTGCCTTTGTTGGTGGCAAGTGGGGAGATCGCATCAGGCCCCGCACATGAAGAGGGCCCCGCATGTCATTCCCACCATACCATGCTCATTTTGGTGTTGGTGAAGGAAAGGTCTACAGAAGTCTAGCTGTTTGTGTTCTGAACAGTGTGTCATTTACAAATACTCAGATGTTCCTATTTTGTTTTACACACCTTATATTTTGCACCGCCCCCTCTCCCCTTTTATTGCTTAGGTTTTCGTCTTCAGCATGCTTTACTGTACTATGCCGTTTGCATTTTTGTAATGAATTTCTGCACTAATATGAAGCTTGCCAAATGTCAGATTAAGGTAATGTGCAAGAGCCTCAGTCTGAGGAGGAGCTTCCAGACTGGCTGGGGATTGGTGTTAGGTTTCATGGGGAGCTAGGGATAGGGAGAGGCTGGCTGGAGAGCTAGGTACAGTTTGATTACATTATGTATTGTAATTTTTCCTGTATTGGTTGGCTTAGGGGCCTTTGACAAGTTTTTAAACAATAAGAAGGCATACTGCTTTAGAGGTGGACAAGCACGTGACTGTGGTGGTACGGTACATGGCCTTCCCTTATGCATCTAGGCCCCATATATGACACTCGCTCCAGGCCCCGCGTACTCTAAGGCCAGCTCTGAGCCAAGTGAGAACAGACACTGTAATCCAGTGTCAATGCAGCAGGTTGGGACTTTGTGATTAGTTTTCCACAACGTGGTATCCTATTTTTAACGATAGGATCCACTTCCTGCATTGCGCGGAGATGCAGAAGTATGTTTTCTACTCAAGCGGGAACCAAGCCTTACCCAATCAGTGCCCAAAGTAACTAATAGCTCAAGTACTAGTCAATCGGCTAGTGATAGCTGAACAACTAGTTTTGGGGCCCCAAGTTACCCTCTCCATGCCGTGTAACCGCAGTTCAACCAAAGCTGCCGCCCAGTTGACCTGTTCCGCCACATATTTACGGTACTTAGTACAATATTTGCACACTTTTCATCTAAATATATTTCTGAACTACTCATACAGTACAGAATACACTGTGATCTCTCTCTGTATCCTAGTTGATAGAATTATAAAACAAAAATAGCCCAGATAGCTGTTCAACATCAATGCATTTAATGTCCAGTGCAAGAAAAAGAATATTGTTTTAAGCAGCTCTAGTAAAGACATAAAGCTTCCAGCAAGTCATTCTTACAGAGCGAGCCCTGAAGCTTGCTGCGTTCTTGGAATATCTTACGTAGAAACTAGAAGAGTCCTGGCAGCAATGGGGGGCAGGTGAACCTTGTCTTGGAGCAATATCTTGACTTCAGCAAGTGTCTTTAACATTGATGTTCTCATCCGGCAGTCAGTAATTGCTTTACACTTGCTTTCTTCCTTCTCCGTTCAGTTTTAGATGCAAAGTGCATAACTGCTGCTTATCCGGAAACTTGCTCTGAAGAGACCTATATACTCAGAGGTGTGACTGGAAATAACTAGGCCCACAGAAGACATTTTATAGAATAACCCCCAAGTGCAACCATAAAGAGCCAGTAAGCAACTTGTGTCATAGAAAACAGTAATTATTAGAAGTGCTTTGGGTGCATTTCATTGTTAAAAACCATGCTGATATATTCTTTCAATCACCACTGCTTGAAAAGCCATGGGGCAGTCAAGTGTATATTGGTGCTTAAATCAGTATTCAGATCTGCTTTGTTATATTTTATGTATAATGCATATCTTAGCATAGAGAGAAAAGGTTATCTTTTGCTTTGTCCTCCAGGCACCTTGGCAACAGAATCTACATTATTGTGCTGGTCTCTTTGTGTCTCTGTGGTTGCCTGGTAGTAAGCAGTAAGCCATGTGGACTTACAGTACTGGGAACCTCCTTGGTTAGTGTGGTAGTAACATTAGATTATGTAACAATGGGGCATATTTACTAAATAGCTCTAAGGCATTAATTGCCATGTATAGCCATTGCACAGCAATTTTACAGTTAGTTAAACCAGTTAAAGTGTTATAAAACTTTGACATAATATTCAATAAAAACATGTTTTCCTTTTTTGTATATCCCATACAGTTATCATATTTGCTTTTGTGCATAAGTATTATTATTCATTTAGAAAGTACAAGTTCCCAAAGTACAATTTTTTTGCTCTGAGAGCTGACATTGCATTTTATTCATAACTAGTGTATTCATATTGTAATGTGTCCAGAAATGCGTACGTACAAAAAGGGCGCCTGGACAAAAAGGGCGCGGGGTGTAAACTCTAAATAATAATTAATCATTAATAGGGTTTATAAATATAGTGTGCTATATTTCGTTTACAAATAATGTTTAACAAAATTATAAATCATTAAATAATGTTTATGAAATCGGAAATTGTGAAAACGTTAATCTTCCCTGTTTCAAAAGTTAAACTTATAATTACGTTTATAAAAAAACCAATAATATATGTTTAATTGTTATAATTGTATATTATTGTGAATAACCGTCATTTATGGTTTGTTGTTATAATAAAATTTGAAAATATTGTTTATAAAGATGATATAAATATAACTACGTTCGTAATAAATGTTGTAATACATTAGTAATTATTACTAAAATTTTACTAAAACTATACCTAAGCCTACTCTTACACAGAACCCTACCTGTACCTATCCCTAACCCCTAGACTCCCCTGTTGGTGCCTAAACCTAAGACCCCCCTGTTGGTGCCTAAACCTAAGACCCCCCTGTTGGTGCCTAAACCTAAGACCCCCCTGTTGGTGCCTAAACCTAAGACCCCCCCTGTTGGTGCCTAAGTAACCCTCCCTGTACCTACCCCTAACCCCTAGACCCCCCTCTTGGTGCCTAAACCTAGGACCCCCCTGTTGGTGCCTAAACCTAAGACCCCCCTGTTAATGCCTAAACCTAAAACCCCCCTGTTGGTGCCTAAACCTAAGACCCCCCTGTTAATGCCTAAACCTAAAACCCCCCTGTTGGTGCCTAAACCTAAGACCCCCCTGTTAGTGCCTAAACCTAAGACCCCCCCCTGTTGTTGCCTAAGTACCCCTCCCTGTACCTACCCCTAACCCCTAGACCCCCCTATTGGTGCCTAAACCTAAGACCCCCCTGTTGGTGCCTAAACCTAAGACCCCCCTTTATTATGTGGATAATAATGTTTTACTAATTGTGGATTCAAAAAAAATTTTGCAATTTACGTTACGTACTGATCGCTTTATTTTGTGAATAATAATGTTTTACAAACAGTAAGAGATAAAACTTTAAATAATGTTTTAATTATTTAAATAAGATAAATATGTTTATTATTTTCATAAACGTTATTCAGCACGGGTGCATTTTATAAACGTAAATCACCACAAGTTCAGTTATAAATCATTAAACATCGCCGGGCGCCGTTTGTAAACTTTATTTAGCTCCTGGCGCCGTTTATAAACTTTATTTAGCTCCGGCGCCCTTTTTTCCTACTCGGCGCCCATTAAACGCTATTTATTATGGGAGTGAATGGCGGCGCCCTTTTTGTCCACTAGCGGCATGCGCCCTTTTTTCCCAGCTCCCCAGAAATGCTTTCTGAGTATCTGTCTGTGTTCTGGAGTGTCTGAATTGCCAGAGAATATTTACATTCCTCACTTGATACAATTAAGTAAACACAAGATAATGTTCTCTCCAGTTCAGATGCCTCCAGCTTTCCCTACAGGGAGCTTGTAAGTACTGTGCTTAACTAGTTGAATGCTGTTCTAGTAAAAAAAAATTGGTGGTAGTAAATAATATGCTGTAAATAATCTTTTAGAGCAAAGAAGAAATGCTGGGTTTCATAACACTTTAAAGTGGACTAGAACTCAGAACTTCCTCTCTGCTCTAAAAGATAAGCAACAGCATAATAACCTTTAAAGAAAAACATTTCTTTGTTACAGCTTTTAAAACTCCTGCAATAAATCTACAGCGTGTCTACTTCCTGCTTTCATGGAAGCAAACATAGGGTTAACATCCTGTGTTTACGAATTATCTGCTCTGCCTCGGCAGCCAGCTGGCACAGCTGAGAGATGAAATAGCACGAGATTAGTCACAGTTTAGGGGGAACTAGACTATTTAGTGAATGTTCTCCAATTAGGGGGACAGTGAATATTCGATTCCTTCTATGTTGTCTGTGAAACACTGAGGGAATTGTGTCAATGTTATACAAATGTGTGTATTAAATGAAAAAAGATTTAGATGGGATTATTGGTGTTTCATGGAATGGGACCTCTTTAATTCCGTACCAACAATAGCTGCGTTAGGCATAAATTTCATGAATGTCAGGATCCCATGTTTACTAAGGCCTCATGTACACACACTAGAGGGTTAGTGGGCAGAATCTATAATGTGCACAGCTGCCCTGATGTCACCAAAAGGTCCGAGTGCCGGATCATCTTGGGCGAGAACATTCTTCCCCTCCTTACCCCTCCAGCTGGAAGCTGCTCTGTACCATTCTTCTCCCCCCTCCAGAGTGCATCTATATGGCTTTTGACCCAGGACCATCACCCGAGGGATTGAGTTCTGATCCCTAAAGGGATAAAATATTTGTGTGTGTATTCCTCCTTGAAGGACTTCCGAGGCCAAATGTTTAAAATAAAACATAAAAAAAGTTATATACCTGTGTATATACCCCGCCGCTCATAGACCCCCCGGACGGCTCCCGACCCCACGGCCAGGGTCGGGCTCTCTGCCTGTATCAAGATGGCCGCTGCCCCTTGCCACGGCTGCGCAATCCGCATTGCCGCTAGTGTGTGTTGCAACCGGATGCGTGGATCGGGGGGCTGGCCCTGGAGCTGCGCAGCCGCACTAGCGGCAATGCGGAGTGCGCAGCCAGGGCCGGCGGCCATCTTGATACAGGCAGAGAGCCCGACTCTGGCCGTGGGGTCGGGAGCCGTCCGGGGGGGCTATGAGCGGCGGGGACCTGGCGGAACGGCACGGAGGGCGCGGACGGCGTCCTCCGTGTCCTACAAAGTTACACAGGTATATAACTTTTTTATGTTTTTTTTAAACATTTGGCCTCGGAAGTCCTTTAAGGGTGCCACTTCTCCTTAAAGGCTACCCGAAATGACATGATGAGATAGACATGTGTATGTACAGTGCCTAGCACACAAATAACTATGCTGTGTTCCTTTTTTCTTTCTCTGCCTTAAAGAGTTAAATATCAGGTATGTAAGTGGCTGACTCAGTCCTGACTCAGACAGGAAGTGACTACAGTGTGACCTTCACTGATAAGAAATTCCAACTATAAAACCTAGCAGAAAATGGCCTATGAGAGCAAGAAAGAAATAAAAAGGGGAATTTCTTATCAGTGAGGGTCACTTCCTGTCGAGTCAGGACTGAGTCAGCCACTTACATACCTGATATTTAACTCTTTCAGGCAGAGAAAGAAAAAAAGGAACACAGCATAGTTATTTGTGTGCTAGGCACTGTACATACCCATGTCTATCTCATCATGTCACATGTCATTTCGGGCATCCTTTAAGCCCCATCTACACCATACAATTTTTTGTCTGATTCGATTCATTAATTTGATTCGATTCGATTCAATCCGACATGTCCGATCGGGATTCGATTCGATTCAATTTGCCATTGTTTTGCAATGGCAAATTGAATCGAATCAAATTGAATCCCGATCAGACATGTCAGATTTAATTGAATCGAATCAATGAATCGCATGGGACAAAAAATTGTATGGTGTAGATGGGGCTTTAAATGGTAATCTCTGATTGACATACCGGTAAACAAATAATAATAACAATAAACTCTAACAGGTTGCAGTACATTCATGCTTTCCACAGATCATACTGGAAACGTTTTCCTCACGAAACTGTAATTCATAATAATGGAAAAAGCATAGACTAGAGAATGGAAAATTCACTGTTGCTTCATATTTTAATTCACCTAAATTATTGATCAAGTCTCTATTATTGCCTCAGCTAGGCGCTGCCCTATCAATAAATGTGTTGCTGACCTATTAGCACAGTGTGCAGACAGTGGTGCTCATATCTGGCCAGCGGCCCTAAGCACTTTCTCCAGAGAAATCCTAGACACTAGATTGGAAGATGTCCAAGTGCCATCTGCATTATTCCAGCAGTCTCCTCTATTAATTACAATATTGTCTTCCATTCTGTCCCATGCTAAGACTTCATTTGAAGTTATGTTTCTGTTTTAATGAAATGCAGGCTGAACATATGAATGAGGTGGGTATCACTGTTGCAGTAGGAAATCTCCTGGATATACTGTATAGTTGGACAAGCCCTAGTTTTTGTCTATATAAAACAGGGATCGATAAAGGTGGGAAAATAAAAAATGCTGAGCTACAAAGAATAAGTTTTTACATACAGGAATTACTAGCTACAACTGCTCCTTTGCTCGCCTGTGGCTCCTCTCTGCTCCTCTCCTGTAAAGCAGATGTGTGTCTATATGAGTGAACATTATAGAAAATAGTATCCTCCTTCAGAATATTCACATATTATATTGAAACCTGAAATAATGTTGCACAGGCAAAAATAAAGAATCCAACTGTACCCACTCAGTGAAACTTGTGAATAATAGAGTGGTAATGTAACGATCGGTGTCAGCAACCAGAGAGAGAATCCGCAGTATCCCCAAGAATACAGATATACCCGATTATTGAGGATCTGCGGAATCGTCAATAATCAGATATGTCTAACCTCTAGACACCTGAGAGAGTGTAAGTGTTTGATGCAACAGTAACAACTCTGAGTAAAGACCACCAGGAGAGCTGGCGGCCTATACTCCTGAGGAATTCACCCCTGACGGTGGGTGATATTCCTGTAGCCTGTGGACCCCTGAGCGAGGGACCGAGGCTGGATTGCAGGAAGCCCTGCTGCTAATATGCAAGGTATTGCCCTGAACTGGGCTAACGTAACACAGTAATAGCAATACTAGTCTAGAGCATAACATAAATGATAATACAATTCCCTAGTCTTGGGTGTGAGTTCCGTGATCATCAACACCCTGGAACTAGTCTGGAGTATAACATAAATGATAATACAATTCCCTAGTCTTGGGTGTGAGTTCCGTGATCATCAACACCCTGGAACTAGTCTGGAGTATAACATAAATGATAATACAATTCCCTAGTCTTGGGTGTGAGTTCCGTGATCATCAACACCCTGGAACTAGTCTGGAATATAACACAAAGACAATACAGTTCCCTAATCTTGGGTGTGAGGGCCTTGATCTCAACACCCTGGAACTATGCTAGAGAATACACAGAAGATACACAGTATTCCTAGTCTGGGGTGTGAGGGCCTTGATCTCAACACCCTGGAACTGGTCTAACAAATAATACAATTCAATTAGTACTTTAAGCTATCAACAGAATCTGGCTAAGTGTGAATTCCCAGGTCCACCTAGTTCAAACACACTGTAAGGATCTGACTATGGTCTGAGTGCCTTCACGAAGTGTTAGCAATGGCAGACAACCAGCAACTGACAAGCAGCAGAATATATAGTTGCTGGACTCTGCCGCCCCGCCCGAGCCACTCAGCCAATCATGAGTCCAGCAGGAATCAGCTGATCTTCCTGATCAGCTGACACTTCCCCTGCTGGTATAAAGGTCCTGAGTTCAGGCCCGCGCGCGCGTAGCTCTCCATCTGCCTATGTGCACTAACCATGTGCCCAGCCACACCAAACGCACGCTGCTGCATGCAAACCGCCACGTTGGACGCGGAAACAGCCGCTTTGCTGTCAGGACATGCGTCGGCTTTTCCGCATTCCACCATACTACCAGACGCGTGTCTATGCGTGCAAACCGCCTTGCTCTTGGCACATGCGGCGGCTTTTCCGCGTTTTCTCACAGGTAACAGTCCAGAAAAAAATCACCATAATCACTGAGATGGATATAGAGTACAGATTCTATAGAGATTATAGGACACAGAGGCATGTTCTCTGCCCAGTGACATGCCTCTGTGTCCTTCTGGTGCTGCTGTCAGTCTCCCCTGGGCTCTGCTGTTCCCCCCAAAACTAGCTACAGGCTAGCGACAATCTGATTGTCGCTAGCCTAATTTTCCCCCTTCCAGCCATCAATCACCTGATCCCCCACCTCCTCAATGCCTCGCTCCCCCGTCTCTGTCACCTCGCTCCCCGCCTCCGCTAGCTAGCTCCAATCGGCAGCTAAGCCGTAACCCAGGAAGTACTTCCGGATCACGGCCATCTCAGATTTTCTCCACCAGGGAACGGAGGATAAACGGCTGCGGAGGATGAACAGGGCCACAGATAGTGGCGTGGTGCGGTGCAGATTGATCCGGGAGGCGGCATGGAGCAGGTAGTACGTTTTTTTTTTTTTCTTTTTTCAAGTCACCTTGAGTTTTCTTAAAAGGGAACCAGAAGTGAGTTACATATGGTGGCTGCCATCTTTCTTTCCATTGTCACAAAAATTAGTAGAATTAATTGATGAAATCGCAGTGGATGGGGTGTCGGGACACCCTGGAAAGAAGAGACAAAACACAAATCGGGAGCCCAAATGGTGTATTATGTCAGTAACACTGAAAACAATATAATGATAGAAGAGCTACTCACAAAGGTAGGTTGCTGGGGGCAACCAACCACTAGAAGCAGGTTGAGATAATGAACCCTTCTCCACTCGGTGTGTCCCAGACTGGGACTGCTGGTGGTAGCCTCTTCTTTAAAAGACAATAACGGCTTGAGAAACGCTCCATGCATACTAGCTCTACATACTCTGGCACTCTTATTGGCCTGAGGAAGCGGGCTTAGACCCGTGAAACGCGTTGCCTGTGCAAAAATAAAATTCTCTTTTTTCCTATGAGAATGTCCTTATTGAGGTAAGCCACCTCATTTATCGTTTTTATTGTTGTTTTTAACTCAGTTTTATAAACCCCTGGGTGCTTCTTTACCCTCATTGTAATGAAATGAAATGATCTATGAACTGCAAATTGTCCTAAGTCAATGCAAATGTTATTCCGATTTGTATGCAGCTGATTTTTATTAAGCTCCAAGCTAAAATACAAACCAAATGTTTATGAAGGTGGAAGAATTGCCATCTCATTAATTAACTTTATGAATAATGTATCACTTCAAGGCAATAAGTTAATATGCCAATTATTATTCGTAGTGTTTCTGGTTCTCAGTGTCATCATTGTGTGCTCTGTAACAGCTCCTAGTTGGCCATCTTGGCAGATCTAGCTAAAAAAATAATCACCATGATATAAAATATAGTACAGTGGTTTCATTTTGTGCAACTTTGCTCAGTGACTGTCTGCTTCACATCAATAGCAAAACAAATGTTAGCAGCAATAGAGATATGTGTTTACTGTATACACAACCCTTTACAGGTATACTGTGCAGTTACAGTACACACACAGAATGATGCAGCAGATAGGCATAGGTATAACAAGTTAGAACTCTTTACTGAAGAAAACGTGCAGAGGTAAATCATACACAACCACCATTTAATCCAGCTTACTCAGAACAGACAGGAACACAGAATTAATACAGAAAATCACAATACCATAGAGATCATTGCAGCTTTTTACATACACAGTGACATATTGTGGTTGCTTTACTATACTGCAGTTTAAATGGAATCTGAAGTGAAAATAAACTTGAGATAATGATTTGTATGTTGTTAGCTGGCGACTTTTTTAAAACCACTTAACGACCAGCTAACGCCCATAGGCGTCAGCAGGTCTTAAGTGGATTACCATGGAAACGGCCGCTCGATCGAGCGGCCTTTCCATGTCAGTTCACGGAGGGTGTCTCCATGAACAGCCGGAGAGCCGCCGATCGCGGCTCGCCGGCAAAATGTAAACACGCGGGGAAGAAATCCCCGCTGTTTACATCATACGGCGCTGCTGGCAGATCGGCGATCCCCGGCCTCTGATTGGCCGGGGATCGCCGGCATCTGATAGGCGGAAGCCTATCCTTCAATGCGCAGGACGGAACTCCGTCCTGCGCATTACGGAGAGAGGGAGGGAGGGAGGTAAGGAGGCAGAGGAAATGGCTGCGGAGGGGGGCTTTGAGGAGCCCCCCCACAAAACGCAGATGGCCGGCGGCGATCAGACCCCCCCGGCAGGACATCCCCCTAGTGGGGAAAAAAGGGGGGAAGTCTGGTGAGCCCTGGCTTCAAAGCGATCTGTGCGGTGGGCTGGAGAGCCCATGCAGCACAGATCGGACCAGCATAGGCTGGTCCTTAAGTGGTTAAATTTATGCTGATAGTTGTTATTCCAACAGTGAAAATTGCTATTAATTAATCCACAAATAATATGCAGTGTTTAAAAAGGGATGCTGATGACATGCTATAGCTTAAAGCGGAATATAACCCTGCATTTCAACTTTGCTCTAAAACATTATTTACAGTATATTATATGCAACCAGCATTTTTTTTTTACTAGACCAGCAATGGAAGGGTTACACAGAGCTTTAAAGTTCCTGGACAGAACTGCAGACGCATCCGAAGCTGACATAGATACATTTTGTTTACATAAATGTATCTAAGTGTAGCATGTAACTCACTCTCTCTGACTGAGAAGGCGCTGGAGGACAGCCAAAGAGTGTGTAACATTTATCACTTGTTACATTACATTATTATTTAGTTAAATGTATCTATCTGAACTTCTGCATATCTCTCCACGGAACTTTAAACCTCTGTGTTTAACCCTTCCAATGCTGGTCTAGTAAAAAAAAATGCTGGTTGCATATAATATGCTGTAAATAATGTTTTTGAGCAAAGTTGAAATGCAGGGTTATATTCCGCTTTAATTATGTTGGTTTCAGTGTCAGAAATGCTTTTTACAGCTACATATTGCTGTTGTAACGGTAGGGTGTCGCAACTCAGATGTCTGATTATTTGGTGATCTGCAGAATCACCAATAATGCAGACGCTATACCTGATTATGTGTGATCTGCCGAATCACTAATAATACCAGTATAGCAATATAAGGAGCTGAGTATGTAGTGCTTGGTGCAGTTTGACGAGACCTCACCAGAGGGGCTGGTGAGATACTATCAGGACAATAGAGTACAGTAACTTTAATAGTTTAGCGAGACCTCACCAGAGGGGCTGTTGAGGTACTATCGGCACACTGACTGTAGAATAAAGTACAAACCCCAGCAAGCTGGAGATACTGAAACTGAACAGATAGAACCTCCCGAGGAGCGGGAAAGTCAGACAGTACTGCAGCCTAGTAATCACCTGAGGGGCAGGTGATTGAGACGGTACTGCAGCCTGAGGAGCAGGAGGTACAGATAGTACTGCAACTAATGCCCTTCTGAGGAGCAGGCGATTCAGACTGTACTGCAGCCTAGGAGCAGGAGCAATTGGTCACTATCAACTCACTTCACCAGAGGAGCTGGAGAAACTAACACCTCACCAGTGGAGAGAGCCCCCTGGTGAGTAAAAAGGTCAGACAGGCAAGGGTTGGCAACAGAGAGGACAGTATCAGAGCAGCATCGTAAGGCAGAGGAGTAGTCGGTAATCAAGCAGAGGTTCAGCAACGTTAGGCAGATAGGCAGAGGTACAGAATCGGTAAGCTTAGAGCAGAGTCAGAGTATAGCCAGAGTCAAAAACAGAATATCAATCACAATATAAATAATATCCTAGTCTAGGTGTGAAGTCCTTGGTTTCAACACCTGGGATCTAGTCTAAGGTCTGAGCGCTAACACAGGATGTATTCACGACAGCAGGCAGTGTCTGAATGAAGCCCGGAGGCTTAAGAAGCAGAGGAGACCTCACTGGCACGCCCCCAGCAGTCAGCCAATCCTGGGCGCCGTGAGGCTCCCCTGACGTCAGCCGACCAGCAGGTCAGCTAACGATCCTCCTCTTGGCTTAAAGGTCCCGTCTGTGCGCGCGCCCGCGCGAGACGGTGACCCTATGAGTAAACAAACGTTACGTCCTCGGCGTCCTGGATGCCGGGAGGACGGGCAGCGGCACGGAGGCAGCTGCGGCGGTGGTGCTGTTCGCCGCAGCTGCCTCGTTTATTACAGCTGTATATTGGTATGTAAACACAAAATGAATAGAAGTGTGTCTTCCACTTCAATTTCATTAAAATGTAACATTTAATTAGATATATAGCTAAATACATGGTCTAATTCATGATTAAAAAAAGTACACGTTAAAGGACAATTGACCTGAGAGGGATACGTAGGATGCCAATTTTTTTCCCCCTAAAACAATACCAGTTGTGTGGTCTCTTGCTAATCTTTTGTGAATAACTGCCTAAATCACACCAAAAACAAGGTATACGGAGGCTGCCATATTTATTTCCTCTTAAACAATACCAATTGCCTGGTAGCCCTGCTGGTCTATTTGGCGGCAGCAGTCTGCTGGTCTATTTGGCGGCAGCAGTGTCTGAATAACACTAGAAACAAGCATGCAGCTAATCTTGTCAGATCTGACAATAATGTCAAAAACACCTGATCTGCTGCATGCTTGTTCAGGGGCTATGACTAAAAGGATTAGCAGCAGAGAATGAGCAGGACAGGCAGGCAACTAAGTAAAGAAATACATATGGCAGCCTCCCTATCCCTCTTGCTTCAGTTCTCGTTTAAGCCAAAGATCTCATCTGCTGCATGCTTGTTCAGGGGCTATGACTAAAGTTATTAGAGGCAGAGGATCTGCAGGAAGGTCAGGCAAGTGGTATTGTTTAAAAGGAAATAAAAAAAAAAAGTCAGTTGTCCTTTAAAAAGCAGACAACGTTGTGAATACAAAAAACACTCACACATCCTCCTGTGCCATCCGCCACCACCACCATACATTGTTAGAGCCCCTCACCCAGAGGGAAAAAAAAAATCATCACATTTGGCCACTTAAACTTGAATTGTTTGGCACTCCTGTTCTTCTGTATCAGTGTTCACCACCTCACAGGATGAACACCAAGTACTAAGGGACCCCAATCCAAGGGCCTGGATTTGAGACACATAACACCCTTCCAATGAATTTGGGCTGCCGGTTCAGGAGCATCGCCTGCAGGACCACCAGGTGCAGGAGTACTTTCTTCCTCCAGGCAGTCCTTCTTCCTGAACTCCGACCCCCCTGCCAGGCTGCAACATTTTAAAGAAATGCTTAAAAAAAATACCCCTCTGGGGGATACTTACCTCATGAGGAGGAAACCTCTGGATCCTAATGAGGCTTCCCCCATCCTCCGGTTCCCTCCGTTAAGTGCCCGGGTCTCCCGAAGTGCGGCGATGTAAATATTTACCTCTCCGCGATCCAGAGCAGGTGTACTAGCGGCTCTTCATTTGGGTAAGGCAGAAATAGCCCAAACCCGATCAATCTTCTCTACTGCGCAGGCGCGAGTCCTTTTGCGCCTGCGCAGTAGAGCAGATACTGTCGGGCTCAGCTATTTCTGCCTAGCCTGAAGGAAGAGCCGCTACTGCGCCTGTGCTGGATCCAAGGTAAATATATCAAGCCTTGTCAGGCTTGTCGGGGGGAGGATTGCGGGAGGCTTTGGGGAAGCCAGCGCTGGATTGCCTGCAGCTATAGGAATGGGGGAAGCCTCATTGGGACCCTGAGGCTTCCCCCTCCCTAGGTAAGTACTCCCCAGGGGAGTATTTTTTTGATACAGTAACCCTGTAACCCTGGGATACATGTATTCACCTGTCAGCTCCTGGACCATATCTGTCACACACCCCCACACCAAACTCTGAACATGTATCAGTGGGGCACAGGACTGACCTCGCCCTACACCTCGACTGATGCCCTGAACTCAGACTCTGAACTGATGCTCTGACTTTTGCATATTGCTTGTAAACCTGCTTTAATGTCTTCTTACAAACTTGCTTTAATGTTTTTCTTACAAATGCTCGGTGTCTGTAGCTATGCCATGGATATTACTCATGTGGGCTATCCCATGTCCTTTCTTTTTTCTGCCATTGCCATGTGTACCACACACAATTCCGGGTACGTTTCTCCGGCGTACTTGGCAAAACAAAGATGATTCAGATTCTGAATTTCACCTCCAATACTCTGGTCTCCCAGCAAATATATGTAAAGCAGCGGGGGTTGATTCTTACCACTCTGTTTGTTTCCAGCACACAGTAACGTCACCAAGTCCATAGATGGGCAGCAATGTAATAGCTCTTCCTGACAGTCATAATGACCATCTATTTGTGATGAACAAAATCATTCCAGGTCATCTTAGCGCCTAGCTTTAAAGTCAATATTCTGATGTGTCAGAGCACTTACTCCTGAAACTCGTCATTGGTACTATAGTGGTTATGACAGGGCCGCCTATAGGGCATCAAAGGAGGGACATCAGTGTGGAGCCTGAGATGAGGCTGAGGGCTCTAATAGTGGCAGTGTCACATGGGCCCCAGCTGCAGTTTGAGATTGGTTACAGCCAGGATGTGCGCCTGCAGGAGAGGAGTGTAATGTGAAAGCAGACCAGCAGATCAGTGCGGCTTTCATAACTCACCTAACTCCACACCATAGGAGTTCTCTTTTCTTTGGACTCTCCTGCAGCCCTCTGATCACTCAGCTTTGCCTTTGTCTGCTCTGATCTTCCCTATGTCAGGTGACATACTCTGATGCAGAAAATTTGATAGTGGGGAGTGTAATGCAGTCAATCACTTTGCTTCCAGTCGCATTACGCAAGCCGATCTCTGGTCCTGAACAGACTGAATAGTTCTCAGGTAATTGCTGCCAATGGCAGTTAAGAAATCAAAAGCCATTTTTGCAATTAATGATATCTTAGCCCCTTAGAACCTAATTTACTACCTAATTTGCTAAGGCATATCCAGGTTAAAGAAAGATCATAGGAGATATAATCAGAGTGAATAAATGTTTCAGAAAGTTTTTTCAAATGTATTAAAGAAAAAATAAAAATGTACTGTTAGGCAGAGTTTCCACCCTAGCTCATATCAGGCCGTAGAATTGATTGTTGAAAGGTAAAAACTAGTGAATAAATTATTCTTGAATTACAACAATAACTTTAATAAAACCATTAAAAAAAGTTCTGCTCATCATTGACATGTGCAGTTTAATGCAATCAGATTAGCTGGTTCATTAGCTTTTTAGTATCTCTCACTATGGGCCTGTTTAACAAAGCTTTTCTGTTTAAAGGGAACCAGAGAGGAACGGGGGGTTGAAAAAAGAAAATGATTTTATACATACCTGGGGCTTCTTCCAGCTCCATAAGCCTGAATCGCTCCCACGCCGCCGTCCTCAGCTTCCTGGATCCGCCGGTACCGGGCCCGTCACTTCCGGCGGACGCGGCCAATTGTCCGCATCACAGGGGCTCCCTCCATACATGTACGCATGCGGCAGCGCAGTAAGCAGCCACATGCGTATCTGTATGGAGAGAGAGCACCCTGTAATGCGGAGAATTGGCCGCGTCCGCCGGCCGACTTGCCGACTCGCGGCAATGACGGGACCCGGTGGCGGCGGATCCAGGCAGCGGAGGACGGCGGCGTGGGAGCGATCCGTGCGTATGGGGCTGGAGGAAGCCCCAGGTATGTATATTGAATCCTCTCTGGTTCCCTTTAATTATCTCACCTTATTTATTAACTCACAATTTATATCTCCTTAAATGACTTAAATCATGAATTACCTCTCCTTATCTAACTTAACCTATGGTTTAGCTCTCCTTATATAACTTAACTCATGGTTTAGCTCTCCTTATTTGGCATAACTCATGGTTTAGCTCTCCTTATCTAACTTAAAGTGAACCTCTGGACTAAAAATCTACTCAGCAGAACTGAAAAGGCTTGGTGTTTCTTAAAAAAGATTAACAGCATCATAACTTTGTTTTTCTTACCAAAGCATTATTTTTAGCTGCATTTTTAGCTAAGCTCCACCCATCAAAGAAAACTGCCCGGGCTTTTTTCCCCCCTGATGCTGTGCAAAGCATGATGGGGTTTCCTATGTTGTTTCTCACGTTGCCTAGCAACTGGAAGAGGTGATTAGGACAGTTGGAACTGTGTCTCATGCTCCCTGTCACCTCCTTTCAACCCAAAAGATGGCTGCCCTCATGAAATCAAACATTTGCCTGTTCTTTTAAAACAGAGTGGGTAAGAGATTATATTACCCATCTATTTTAATTAACATAACTAATGTAACTTAATGACAGTATGTTTGTTTAGGCTGAAGTTCCTCTTTAACTCATGGTTTAGCTCTCCCTATTTGACATAACTCATGGCCTCCCCCCCCCCCCATTCTCACACCCTGTCCCTTGCCTACCCTTAGTGACCCTCACAGCTTGGGGGCCCATTTCACAAGGGTCAAAAAGCAAATGTGGCCATTATAATCTTCACACTCATAACAAGTGTAGCTACGAAAAAAAAGTGGATCTTAAGGATGGACCCCTTAAACTGAGGAAGGGGTGGTTAGTAGTTGAGGCCCCCCCGCCCCCGCACAGCTCTGGGCCCCCTACAGTTGCAGGGGCTGCTCCCCTATAGTTATGCCCCTGGTTGCAAGTCAATTCCAACTAATAGCAGGCAATTGTTTTCAAACAACATGTATAACTGTGTAAAGTGCTGTGGAAGATAACTTGATATACTGTATAAGTTTGTTGGAGTACGAAGATAGTAGAAATTTCTTTTTGGTTTTGTTTGAGTACGGAGGGGTTGATTCACAAAGGTTACCTATTTTTTAACTTAACTGTAAGGAGTGCTAATGCAGGAGATAAACAAATAAGGAGAGAAAATTAATGAGATAAATAGATAAGGGGAGCTAAACCATGATTTAAGTCAATTAAGGAGAGTTACAATACAATAATACAATAACATTTGTAAAGCGCTTTTCTCCCATAGGACTCAAAGCGCATTATACACTGAATTAAGTCAGTTAAGGACTGGAGAGCTAAACCATGAGTTAAGTCATGGGGGCAGGATGGTGGCATAGTGGTTAGCACTCTTGCCTTGCAGCGCTGGGTCCCCGAATCCCAGCCAGGTCAACATCTGCAAGGAGTTTGTATGTTCTCCCCAAGTTTTCTCCGGGAACTCCGGTTTCCTCCCACATCCCAAAAATATACAGATAAGTTAATTGGCTTCCCCCTAAATTGGCCCTAGACTATGATACATACACTACACGATGCATACATTGACAAATGCCTATGGTAGGGATTAGATCAGGCATGGGCAAACTTGGCCCTCCAGCTGTTAAGGAACTACAAGTCCCACAATGCATTGCAGGAGTCTTACAGCCACAGTCATGACTCATAAAGGCAAATGCATTGTGGGACTTGTAGTTACTTAACAGCTGGAGGGTCAAGTTTCCCCATGCCTGGATTAGATTGTGAGCTCCTCTGAGGGACAGTTAGTGACAAGACAATAAACTCTGTACAGCTCTGCATAATATGTTTGTGCTATATAAATACTTGAATAAAATAAAATAAATAAATAAGTCAGTTAACCCCCTTGCCGTTCCAATTATTTCGGCAAGGGGGCAGCGCAGCCCTTTTTTTTTTTAATTTATTTTTTTTAACTCATGTAGCTAGCCTAGCGCTACCTACATGATAGCCACTGGGCAGAGGCATCCCCCCACCTACTCCGATCGCCTCCGGCGATCTGCGCAAGCAGGAAATCCCGTTCAGAACGGGATTTCCTGCGTGGCTTCCCCCGTCGCCATGGCGATGATCGCGATGACGTCACCGACGTCATGGACGTCGGGACGTCAGAGGGAGTCCCGATCCACCCCTCAGCGCTGCCTGGCACTGATTGGCCAGGCTGCGCAAGGGGTCTGGGGGGGGGGGGGCGGCGCGGCACGACGGGTAGCGGCGAATCGGCGGCGAGTGGCGGCAATCGGGGTGCTGACAGGTGAAAATTGCTCTGGTCCTTAAGGGAAAAAAACCCTCAGTAGTAAAGTTGTTAAATAGCATGCTTTGTGCTTTGAAGCTATCTCCCTTGCTTGTACAGGGAAAAGTTTGTATTGTAGAACAAAAACAAAGTCAGTAATTCCAGTACATTGCATTATTGATCAGAATCTATTTTTTAAACCCACTTAAGTAATACTGACACTAACCCTTTAAGCTGAATATATTCACTGATGATGTATCTCTAAACTTACATTTCTTTTAATAAAGGCTTTTTACGGATAATCGCTGAATATCGGTACCCTCCAGAAGCTCTTGACCTCCAGATATACGTTCTCATAAATTTCTAGCTAACTTCTAATTTATTCAGAAGAGTCAATTCTTCACAGTCTAAAAGGGGTATATAATGATTCAAGCAAGTATGGTTTTACCATAACGTCTTATTAAAATGGGCTTCACTCTCCATGAATTTACATGATGTCATTTAATCATACAATAAAAACTTCCTTTATCTTTTGAAAGAAATTAGATCATGTTATAGTGCCTTTTTTTTTACTATTAAAGTTTATTAAGCAAAATATGAACATACATAATAAAAGTGGATCAGGGATGAGATTATAAAATAACATATCGAAACATGAAAAGCTTTCAGTATTAAGGATATGAACACTTTAACAGTGGAGAAGATATAAACACCATATGCTGGTTAATACTGAAAGAAAAAGTTACGTCAGACATTATAAAGTATGAAGAATTAAAGGATAAGCTCTGATGTGTCTATAAGGGACTGAGCCCACTGATGCAGTTGTGTCCGCTTTTCAGTTACACATCAATGTTAGAGATGCTGAAAAGTGGACAGAAGCGGATACAACTTCATTAGTGGGTTCAGGCCCTTAATGTGGTCATATATAATCATATAAGGTCCTATATCAATAGATATGTATAAGCAATACTCAACTGAACATTAGTCGAAGAGTAATCAATGATTGGCATTCAACCGACCAACAATCCTTCAACTCTGTTCCAGAAGGATAAGTGGGAAGGGGGGAGATACAGGTAATGTATAAGAAAAAGTTTGAGTAAGAGAAAAAGAGGAAGAATATGTGAGTATTACCAATGGTATTCAGCAGGGCTTCAAAACTAGGTGTCCCGGGGTAAGGAGTCAAGAAGAATCATCTAGAAGCTACTTTATTTCCTCAAGTGTCCATGAGAGACTTGTATTTCTCAGAGCATTGAAACTCGTTCCACGCTGCCCATGTATAATTATACTTTTCCAATTTGTCTGTAGCAAAAGCGATTATTCTTTCCATAGACTCCACAGACTCTATCCTCCTGACCAGTGTTTAATTGAGGGGGAGTCAGACTTTTTCCAGAAAACTGGGATCAAAGCTCTAGCTGCATTTATCATGTGGAGGTTAACATTCCTTGATGTTTGTATGATGGGATTTTGCATCATATAGGCAGGCAGCAAAAGTAACAATGACAGGATTTGTTGTACAAAAAAAAATAGTGGGACCAAAGTAATGTATTTACTAAAGCTGCGATTGTTCCCAAAAAATGTACAGTGTGAATTGTGTGTCAAATAAATAGGTCCTTTACATACTTAAAGGGACACTGTAGGGGGTTCGGGGGAAAATGAGTTGAACTTACCCGGGGCTTCTAATGGTCCCCCGCAGACATCCTGTGCCTGAGCAGCCACTCGCCGATGCTCCGGCCCCTCCTCCAGTTCACTTCTGGAATTTCAGACTTTAAAGTCTGAAAACCACTGCGCCTGTGTTGCCGTGTCCTCGATCCCGCTGATGTCACCAGGAGCATACTGCGCAGGCTCAATATGGTCTGTGTCTGCGCCTGGTGCTCCTGGTGACATCAGCGGGATTGAGGACATGGCAACGCAGGTTCAGTGGTTTTCAGACTTTAAAGTCTGAAATTCCAGAAGTGAACCGGAGGCGGGGCCAGAGCATCGGTGAGTGGCTGCGCGGGCACAGGATGTATGCGGGGGACCGTTAAAAGCCCTGAGTAAGTTCAACTCATTTCCCCCCGACACCCCTACAGTATCCCTTTAATGCTTTTTTAAATAAACCCCTACTAGCTTTCAAGTATGGTAAGTAAACAAAAAATAAATAAATATAAAACAACTGTAAATAATGCAGTATGTAGAAAGCATTAGCCTTGTGATTGCCACTAATCTTTTTACTCTCCTGAAAATTGCCACACCGAAGTAGGCAATTTAGGCCCATTTTTTTGTATAATGGGTGCCAAATAGCTGGTAATATTCATTACGGCTATAGCGGCACCCAGTGGGTAATTTAAGCACCAATGGCAGCAAATAAATATCAGAATTGGGCTGCGCACATATTAGTAGAGGGTGAATGTAATGACTAAGGCATTCTAGACTGATGCCAACATGAGAAGGGTTAAAGAGGAGCTGTTAGGTATAGGGTCTCAGAGAAAAAAAAACACATATATCAGTAGCTAAATATTGGCTGTACTTACATTACATATGCATTTCACTGTCCACATTTGGATATCACAGAATTTGTATATAGTATTTGCAGAGATTGATGCTCCTGACAGCTCACGGCAGGTTCCATGTTTGACTGTCTTGTATGAAGCCAATTGTGATGTAATGTCCTCCCTTACCTTGCTTCCTGATGATTCCACTCACAAAAAAGATCAGGATCAAAGATCCTAATCCTTCATGATCCGGACAACACTACTGTGTGCAGTGAATATTAATTAGCCACGTGGCTAGGAACAATAGCGGACTCATGCAGTATACTCTAACGGAGTGTGCCCTGTGAACAGCACATTGATTTTTCAGTGCTGTGAGTTGGGCTGCGTTACAAGCTGCTGTAACATGAGCCTGTAACTTCCCACTGTGAAAGCAGCCTTAGGGCGGGATAGGGAAATGAAGGGGAGGACCAAGGGAGTGCAGTGGGGAGAAGAAGCATCCCCAGCATGCTCTCCAGCATGCTCTGCAGTATCTGTTATGCGGCCTGCCGGCCTCCTTAGGAGCTTGGGAATAAAGAGGCTTGCTGTTCAGCAAACATCAAAGTAAGAGTGATTTTTAACTTCAGTATTGCCTTTTTGGCTTCCTTGTAAACTGTTTAACACAGGAGAATAGAGGTTTAAATTAGCTTTTGCAGCCTGACAGTTACTCTTTAAAGAGCTAGATTAAACAAAACGTTTTATACATACCCATACGCACGGATCGCTCCCACGCCGCCGTCCTTAGTCTTCCTGCAGTTCCTATACCGGGTCCCCGCACTTCCGCCAGTCAGGCCAGTCTACGTAGAAGTGCGCCCTCTCTCGGGGCAGCACAGTGGCGTAGTGGTTAGCGCTCTCGCCTTGCAGCGCAGGGTCCTCGGTTCGAATTCCAGCCAGGTCAACATCGGCAAGGAGTTTGTATGTTCTCCCCATGTCTGTGTGGGTTTCCTCCGGGTACTCCGGTTTCCTCCCATATCCCAAAAACTTACAGACAGGTGAATTGGCTTCCCACTAAAATTGATGATACATGCACTACCCGATACATACATATGACTATGGTAGGGATTAGATTGTGAGCCCCTTTGAGGGATTGTTAGTGACAAGACAATATACTGTGTACAGCGCTGCGTAATATGTTGGCGCTATATAAAAACGTACATAAATAAATAAATATGCAAACAGCGCACTTCACTTACGTCAGACTGATGGAAGTGCGGGGACCCGTTATCGTAGCTGCGGGAAGACTGAGGATGGCGGTGTGGGAGCAATCCTTGCGTATGGGGCTGGAGGAAGCCCAAGGTATGTATAAAACATTTTGTTTAATCCAGCTCTGGTACACTTTAAGCGACAGCTTGGACATGCCCCTCTCCCATGTCTTGGTTGAAAGAAATTGGTAAGTGGTAGCCTGGTTACACCTCCCTTAAAGAGACACTGAAGCGAAAAAAAATATATGATATAGTGAATTGGTTGTGTACTATGAATAATTACTAGAAGATTAGCAGCAAAGAAAATATTCTCATACTGTTATTTTCAGGTATATAGTGTGTTTTCTAACATTGCATCATTCTATAATATGTTCAGATTACACAACACTCAGCATTCAAAATGAGTCTTTCAGAGCAGTCTGTGAAGTAATGACCTCTCCTCTAGCAGAGAAAAAGTGAACAGTTCACTTACAGTTGAGATAATAAAAGTCTGATAACAGCCCTCTCCACGACTAAAGGTAGCCATACACTGGTCGATTTGCCATCAGATTCGACCAACTGACAGATCCCTATCTGGTCGAATCTGATCAGAGAGGGATCGTATGGCTACCTTTACTGCAAACAGATTGTGAACCGATTTCAGCCTGAAACCGTTCACAATCTGTTGTGGTGGTGGTGCTGCCGCCGCTCCCGCCCGCCCGCATACATTACCTGCTCTGCCAGCGCGACTCCAGTCCCCCGGTCACCGCTGCTCCATCTCCGCTCTGGTCTCCGGCCCCGGCATGCTTTACTTCTTCCTGCCTAGCAGGAAGTTTAAACAGTAGAGCGCCCTCTACTGTTTAAACTTCCTGCCGGACAGGAGGAACTGAAGCATGCCGGAGACCAGCGCGGACACGGAGCAGCGGTGACCGGGGGTAGTCGTGCCGGCGGAGCAGGTAATGTATGCGGCTCTATTGCGTTGGTCGTCGGGTACTCGAACGACGCAAGCGGCGCGCTCCCTACCCACGGGCGATCGACGCTAATTTTCCGCACGGAGCGATCGACGGGATTGGACGAAAAGGATCGAAATTCGGCATGTAGCGCGAACGATTGGCAGCAGATTCGATCCCAGTGATCGAATCTGCTGTCGAAACGGCGGCGAATCGGGCCAGTGTATGGCCACCTTAACTTAGTCGGAGAGCTTAATGGCTTGTTTGCATAGAGATAACAACTGGAGTTTCTCAACTCTTCCTGTACTGGAAACAATTAGACTGATGTATCTGATCTTAATGTTTTATTTCTTAGCTGTACTACACATACAAATCATAATATCATCATTTTTTTTTTTTCGCTTCAGTGTCTCTTTAACTTGCTATGGTAACGGACATCACTAATGGAAATGCTCATTAGTAATGCGCATTATCGTAGCACCAGTTACGCCACTCGAGTACCGCAGGTCGCGCTAATAGCGTAACTCGCGGTACTTGCTGTGGAAGTAAGGGTAATATTGTCATGCACATTGTCTGCAGACCCATCACAAGCTCTGTGTTTCTGCAATACATTTAGTGCCTTAATATTTGTGGGTGGTTCTAAAATCCATCAATGTTGCTAATGAATGATGGACGTAAACTCTGGAAGGTGAGAGTTTCTGGACTTCCTCCACATTTGTGTATAAATCACCAAGAAATGTGTTCTGCAATCTATTTGCTTCCTGTGCAGTTCTGTAATGGAATCTTACATCACTAGTAAGTTTTAACACAACTAATTGGCAAAGCTAATGTTCTGTAACTGAACTAATTGCCAGAGCTAATGTTCTGTAATCGCTCATGTAAATATTTTGTGTGACGCTCACTAGTTGCAGTAAAATATTCCACCTTCTCTAACGCTCGAGGTTTTATGAGGAAGTGTTTACAGCCTCACTCCAGGCACAAATATTTTCACTTTCATTATGGAGGTTGTTTTCATCCGTCTATAGCAGGGGTCAGGAACCTCTGGCTTGCGAGCCACATATGGCTCTTTTCATCCCTGCATATGGCTCTCTGGCTCGTTAAAAAACGTGTGACAGAGTGGCCAGAGAGACTGTGGTTAATTTTTAAATCAGTTCAGCGCCGCCTCCTCCGTGCCTGGCCTTCTTCCTCACATGTCCGCCTCCTCCTTTATCAGCACCGCCTCCCCTCACATTGCCCATGCTGTGTGCCACCTCCTCCAGCCGCCGCGACCAGCGTGCTTCAGCTCCGCCCCCATGGTGACGCAGCGTGCAGGGACTGGTGGCCTGAGTGTTTCGGCCAGTGATGACGTCAGCCGAGCCCGCGCTGTGAAACTCCGCAGGGAAGCTGACTGGAAGCTGCCTGGCCTGGTGAGTGTGCGCTATTAGGGCCGTTTCCACTACTAAGTGATGCGAATGCAGCTACCTAGCCGCATTGCATCACTTCTGCCGCCGGCCGCATCACTTCTGCATCTCCCGATGCGGAAGTGTATTGGAGGAGATCGGACGCGGGCGTGCAAGAATCTGCAGTATGCTGCAAATTCTCAGATTGCTTTGCACCGCTCCGCACAACATGCACGCAGTGGAAACTCTTCCATTGCCGTGCATGTGTTTCAGGACACCTGCGGTGCAATGCGGCTATGTAGGCGCATCGCACCGCTCCTAGTGGAAACGGGCCCTTAGCATTATAAAGCCTGCCACCCAGTACCTCACCTGTTCCCCCCCCCCACCAAGCAATATCTCACCTGCCCACCCAGCACCTCACCTATTTCCCCCCCACCAAGCAATATCTCGCCACCCAGTACCTCACCTGTTCCCCACCCCCCCCACCAAGCAATATCTCGCCTGCCCACCCAGTACCTCACCTGTTTCCCCCCACCAAGCAATATCTCGCCATCCAGCACCTCACCTGTTCCCCCCCCCACCAAGCAATATCTCGCCATCCAGCACCTCACCTGTCCCCCTCCCCACCAAGCAATATCTTGTCTGCCCACCCAGCACCTCACCTGTTCCCCCCCTACCAAGCAATATCTCGCCTGCCCACCCAGCACCTCACCTGTCCCCCCCACCAAGCAATATCTCACCTGCCCACCCAGCACCTCACCTGTTCCCCCCCACCAAGCAATATCTTGCCTGCCCACCCAGCACCTCACCTGTCCCCCCCCACCAAGCAATATCTCACCTGCCCACCCAGCACCTCACCTGTCCCCCCCCCACCAAGCAATATCTCACCTGCCCACCCAGTACCTCACCTGTTTCCCCCCACCAAGCAATATCTTGCCTGCCCACACAGCACCTCACCTGTTCCCACCCACCAAGCAATATCTCGCCTGCCCACCCAGCACCTCACCAGTTTCCCCCCACCCACCCATCAAGCAACATCACCTACCCACCCAACAAGTCACTAGTCCCCCCCCCACCCAGCAAGCAATATCACCTGCCCACCCAGCACCTCACCACCCCCCCAACAAGCAATATCACCTTTCCACCCAGCACCTCACTTGTTCTCCCCCCCCCCCACCCGCCCACCAAGCAGTATCACAACAACGTTATTAAAAAGAACTCACACACTTATTGTACTTTAAAGTGTTGGTTTTGCATAAAATGCACACATTTCCTTGTATGTAGTTATTGTATGGCTCTCACGGAATTACATTTTAAAATATGTTGTGTTTATGGCTCTCTCAGCCAAAAAGGTTCCCTACCCCTGGTCTATAGGTTTGTTGACTAGCTAATGTCAAATAAATCAACTCCACACCTCCAAAGTACCTGGCCATGAGCTCGGACACTGACCACTTCCTGTGCCACAGAATGTCTGTGCTATAGGCAGCAACCTAACTAATTCATGCATCACTTGCAGTCACAGTTGCATATAATATTATAGTAACATTAGGTTGAATAAATGGAAAATAGAGGCGTGCTGAAAATCACAATTACCTATATGTTGTTGGCAGTATCAACAGAATCACTTAAACTGCAGTATAGTGAAGCAACCACAAGATGTCACTGTAGTGTGCCGTGATGATCTCTATGGTGTTGTGATTTCCTGTATTCATTCTGTGTTCCTCTCTGTTCTATGTATGCTGCATTTCTTGATGGTGGTGTATGGTTCACCTCTGTTTGTTTTTCTTCAGTAAAGAGTTCTGACTTGTTATACTGAATGCCTTCCACATACAGACCACTCTGCTCCATCAGATGGCACACGCACAGTTTTCACAAAGCTCTGACAAAATACATCAGGCAGTAATGTTGATTTCTACAGAAGGTCCTGCAACAGAACATAATCCATACCTCCCAACTTTTTGAGATGAGAAAGAGGGACACTTAAGCCATGCCCCTGCCACACCCCTGCTCATGCCCAACCACACCCTAGTCACGCATACCATAAGGATTCCATGAGAAAAATATGTTTTTTTGTAATTCAAACCACGCTGGTCCTTTCTATCCTGTTTCATTTTCCTTCAAATTAACATTTTAAAATTAGTAATATATCAATTTAAAGGATGGGAATAAAGTTTAGAGTCCATAAAACACATTTTTAAGTAGAGAAATATATATATTTACATAGAAAGAGGGACAAAGTCCTGAGAGAGAGACAAATGAGGAGAAAAGAGGGACAGGGCTCCTAAAAAAGGGCTCCAAGGGCTCCAAAAGAGGGACAGTTGGGAGCTATGCATAATCTAAAGACTGAAGTGGTTGCTTCACTAACTATGGTAGCATTGCCATGCGTGTCGGACAGTACTTACACCAGTAGAGTAGTGCGTGTTGCACCATTAGCTTAACCTGTGCCATCTGGGTAATGCTCGCATTGCTACGATAACGCATAGGGTAGGGTTATACCAGAGCAATGCAAACATTAACCAGACAATGTGGGCTTCTACAATTGCTCAACATACTGGCATAAGTGCAGGTAGAATTGCAATATGATGTCTATTACAGTAAATCAACCCTTAAAGTTACATAATTAAAGATATATAACCTAAGAGTGACCTATGAACACAACCCACAGTGAATCTTTAAAATGCCTCATACACATGCTAGACTGTTCTTAGCCAAGGAAGCCAGTCGGAGACGTCAGCCGAGAATCTATAGTGTACAGGTTGCAGTTGATGCACACCAGATGTTTAAGCAGCAATCAGCAGCTGAGTCCAATGCCCCCCCCCCCCCTTACTTCGCCCGCAAACCTGCTCCTTCATGCTATGCACCGTTGTCCCTCCTCTCTTCTTCATAGACACAGAATTGCATTTGGACCGTGCAGTGTCTCCCACTGGACTTTGCCTTGGCTTAGTCTAGATAGACTCCATACACCTTAACACATTTTCCACTGAACATTACAGATAACATTCAACAATTCATATTGCTCATTTTCAGTCACATGGGTTCTCAAAATAAAGGTCAGTACAATAGTCTATACTCGTTTAGAAATAAAGTAATTTAATTTATGAGCAGGTTTTTGGAATACCGTTGAGAACCGTAGTACTAGATGGAATCTGTGCAAACACCGGGGAACATAAACTCCATGCACAGTGTGAATCCTGTTGGATATGAACTTAAGAACATGATGAAGCTCAGTTGAAGGCAAAAACTTGTCTACCACATAACTATTCACATCAATCTCTGTCCTGGAGGAGGTTACAGTCTAACACCCCACTTTAATCATTTAATGCGTGGGCTAATAGTGAAGATTAATGTCTTATGCATCATGCTCTTCACAGCTTGATAATAACATAATGTGAAGTTGAATAATATAACGTGAAATTGGTAAATACTGCATTTATTGCTGTGTCCTGGGCCTAAATATTCATTGGGATGAACTGCAATTTTACTTAGGAAGGCTGAAGGCCTGATTCCTATAGGCCTATTAAACTGACCAATCAGAATCCTCAGCAGGAAGGATTCCAATTTCTTGGATCAATGTATCAACAGAAAACCCCTCCAAGACCACCGCCTCTGTTTCAGTATTCTGTGCTCACAGCATTTCCCATTTGAGGTAACAGTGCAAGCCCTCCTCCATTGACATTAGAGTCAATGCCGCCAACTTCCACAGTTAATTGCAAAGCCCCCATAAATGCAGTTTCCACTAATTTTGCCAAGTATCTTCTGGAGAATAGTGGGAACAGGTGAGAACCCCACATTATCTTTTTTTTTTTTTTAAATATAAAATATGTATACAGCGCTTGGAACTAATATATATAAAAGGGTATGCAGCAAAATGTAATTTTACCCAGTATGAAAACTTTTTTCTTTGAAGTTATTATTATTATTATTATATTATATGTTATATTATTATTATTATTATATTATATTATATTATTCAAAATCGATTTTCTTAGAAAAAGGGTCTTTTTGTATTTTTTTTTTACTAGTTCCCACTCTTCTTCCGAAGATACCTGGCAAATTTGGTTACAATTGCATTTATGGGGGCTATGGTGGTAAAATGGCGGTTAACTATGGTACAGGTGCTGCCCTTTCACTTGAATGGGCAGTGCTTTAACGATGTGTCGTGGCTGGCGGAGAATGTCAAGCAGATGCCCTTGTGAACTGGCGCTTACCATTTCTATTCCAGTCCTTATTCTTATTCTTATGTAGATTACATTTTACATTGTAATGGTATGAGGTCAACTGATACACAACCACACAGATCCCATCTATGTACAACTTACTGAATGACTGCTGTAAGAAGATCAAGTAGCAGGAAAACCAGATTAAAGAGTGTATTGTATTTCATGCCCCACTGCAAAGAGCTTGCTTCCTGACAATTTTATAGCTGTCAATAAGCAATCAATAGCTGTAGCACTGTAATCAAAGAAGCCAGGCACCTAGATATTGTACAGCATGGTGTGCTCCTTATGTAAGAGGAACTGCTGGTATATGGGTTGAACAAATATATCAGCTTTCTTTGTGTAAGCTGTTAAAAATATGGATTTTATTAAGTTAAGCATAGAAATGAAAATAACAGCGTGCTTCCAGGTCTAGATTCCTGCATAAATCACATAGGTCTACTGGGGTGGCGGCAGAGAAGGACTGGGACCTTTTGTACTGGGGGAGGGGGGGGGGGGGACCAAACCTAGATTTATTAAGAAAGCATAAATTTATCATCACTGAGGCCCCTTTCACACTGGGGAGTTTTAATTGCGTTGCTTTACCCTGCGGTAACAAGTGAAATGTGGTCCGGTGTTAGTCGAGGAGCAGAAATGCAGACATCAAACCAACAAACGTTGATTCCGGACGGTGATACAGTTAGTCATTAAATGTATCACCGAAATCAACGTTTGTTGGTTTGATGTCTGCATTCCTGCGGTAACACTAAGGCAATGAAAGTCGATGGGGCCTGTCAGGAATATAGCAGCTAGTTATAATGTTGGGATAATACAGGAGTATATTTTCATTTTTTATCTGCTGTGTATTAGGTCAGAGATGTAGGTATGCCAGGCTGACAGCTGGCTTCATGGAGTTCCTGTATGTACATGTAAATTAACTCTATCATTGTCTGCTTCTAATTAGGAAACACTTAAGAGCAGAGAGTGCTAAATGGATTTGCTAGCCTCTGGCAAGGAGATGGCTATTTAGTCAATAGCCAGTCAGATCCTTACCTTTGATATGCTAGGAAATACTGTCACCAATGTGTTGTCACCTGTAACCTGGAGACAGTGGAAGCTAACACAGGAATGCTTGAAATTTACATATGACAGCCTACTGGGTGAAGGGTTGAAGTTCTTTTGATACAATTTTTACCTGGGGAAATTGGATTTTATGGAAGTGGTTTGAAATCTCTAAAAAATCCAAAACACAGAATCGCTTTGAAGTCTGCAAAGTGTGACAGGAATAGCCTTGGAATTCGCATGTCACAGCTAGCCCAGATGTGACAAGGGGCTCGGCAGACCGTGATGTCACAAACGGGGAAATTGCGTTAGTTTTGGGGATGGAACATTCAATGCCCCAGGCCCCCATGTGGACTATATAACTCAAGCCTGGGATAGTCACAAATCATCTTCTCTTGGAGGTAGTGCATAGCTAGAGGGATCCCGAGCGAATCGGAACGGCGTTCTCCCGCCAACCACGTTCTAACCTACGCGGTAACATTATTTGCAACTTGTCTTGTTGTGTATCCTTGTAGCTTCAATTCAATTCAATTCACTTTATTGTCATTGTGTAACACAACGAAATTACTTTTCATGACAACCCCACGGTGCATATAGGGAACATAGTGATAGTAACAAGGAAGAGAAGAAATTATACAAGTATGCCAGGTATTACAGATGTTTAAACAATTTGTACACAGTGTTAATTATTTCAGAGAGGATTCAGAGTTTATCAAGTTTATGGCGGATGGGAAAAAGCTGTCTTTCAGTCTGTTTGTGTGTGTGCGGGTTGATCTAAAACGTTTACCTGATGGAAGGAGCTCAAACAAGGCATTTCCAGGGTGAGTGTTGTCTTTGATAATGTTTTTGGCCCTTCTCAAGCTGCGAGTATTATACAAAAGTTCCAGTGATGGTAGTTCAGTGCCAATAATGGCTTCTGCTGTTTTAACAACTCGCTGCAGAGCTTCTCTAGTAGCCTTCGGGCAGCTGTTGTACCAGGCCGTCATGCAATTGGTCAGAACGCTTTCTATAGTGCATCTGTAGAAATTAACCAGCAGCTTCTGTGGGAGGTTAGCGCTCCTTAGTTTTCTCAGAAAGTAGAGGCGTTGTTGTGCTTTGCCAGTTAGAGCTAAAGCATTGTCAGCCCAGGACAGGTTCTCTGCGATGGTGACTCCCAAAAATTTGAAGCTGGAAACTCTCTCCACAGCCTCTGCATTGATCATTAGCGGTAGGTGAGTAGTCTTTTTGGTGGTACTAAAGTCCAGAATAATTTCTTTGGTCTTCTTTGTATTTAATAACAGGTTGTTAATGTCGCACCATGCAGTCAGGTTCCTAACTTCTTCTCTGTATGCAGCTTCCTCATTGTCTGATATAAGCCCAATGACAGTCGTATCATCTGCAAACTTAACAATTACGTTTGAGGTATGGATAGGCTGGCAGTCATGGGTGAAAAGTGCATAGAGGAGAGGGCTTAATACACTTTGTAACTTTTTTACTTTGTTTTTTGTACATCTTTTGTATATATTATTTTCTGCATTGTTCCACTTTTTTCCTGGAATATTAAATTGTTATTTAATAAGTTTGACTTCTGATGTACTAAACTAACACTCATAGCCTAGAAGAGACTGAAGTGTAACTGTGTATAAGTCCATGCCTGATTGTATGACTGAGCAACACTACCGTATGAGATTGTAATTGCATTGTGTGTATGGGGCACTTCTGCGCTCGACAGCAGAGTGGGAAGTCTCGGAGTGTCCAACAGTATTGTTTGGAACGACTGTTAGTGGTTTTGCTTCACTACAGTGTAACTTGCATTACTAGGCAGTGCCTGATTGTGCCGTGTTACTGTACAACTGTACTGTGTGTGTGTGTGTGTGTGTGTGCGTGGCGTTTCTGTATTCGGCCTAAAGCGCAAAGCTGACCCGAATAAGAAAACGCGGATTGCGCGCTAAGCACTGAGGGGTCACAGTCTTGTTTTTAGCTTGAATAAGGCTGCTCCCCGCTTGATCTGGTCAAACCCGCAGTCGGGAACCGTATACGCAGGCGTGCCGTGGGACAGTTCCTGACATAATTGGCTGGCAGTGGTGGGATCGTTTAGTACATTAGTACGCAGTTTAGCTTGCTATTCTAAATACTAAAGGCAGGAAGCTTGCTAGAAGTGACTAGCCTACAGAAGTCTACTCAGTGCAGAATCTATATACGTTTTTTTTTTTCTCAAAGATACACACTTGGCATTTTGCTCCCCTCCCCTTTTTCTCTTTATTTTGCAACGCGATGGCTCAGAAAGCAACCAGCTATGCAAGGCAAAGCAAAGAAATACTACTCAACCTGTGTGAGCACAAAAGCACCGAGACGGTGAGCGGCCAGACTAAGGAGCAGTTAGTTCGTGCCCTCGAGGAGTATGATTAGGCAGAGCAAGCCCGTGCTCCACCGCCAGCGGATGCAGCTCACAACACGCCAGAGGAGGAATCGCGATCGCCACAGAATGCGAGTGGGGACGATGTCCTGCAGGATCCACTGAACACGGTTCCTGACAGGGCCTTTCACACCCGTACGGTACAAAGGGATGCACCAGAAGTGACGTATTTTCACCACCGGCGCAAAGGAAACAAGGCGTTAGTGGCCGGCTTGCGCAGCGACGTGTTGTGAATCGGAAGTCAAGTAAGTCTATGGAAAAGTGTATATTTTTTAAAATAAGCATGGTGGCGTTTCGGTGCTCATGCATGGTAGCGTATTTTTTCAATACACTTCAGCACAATTAGTTTTTTCTTAGTTTTTTCTGCCACAGGAAGTGAGCGCTAGAGAACCTCACTTCCATCTTGGCCTGATGGTCGTGGGATGGTCAAATCGCATCGCATCCCAACACCAGTTGTCAGTGTGAAACTGGCCTGGGTAACAGTGCAGGCTGCTACTGGATGTGTAATGATGTGGGGGGGCATTTTCTTAGCACACTTTGTACCCCTTAGTACCAATTGAGCTTTGTTTTAATGCCACACCCTAGTATTGTTGCAGAGCATGCCCACCCCTTTATGTCTACTGGTGTCCCTATATAGTTTTCCTGGTGGTCTAGTGGTCCCCCATCCCCATATTACTTCCCTAATGGTCCCTACTCAGAGGCGTATCTACAGACGTGCAGGCGTGGCTAATGCCCGGGGCGCCGCCTCCTTCCAGCTACTAGGGGGGCGCAGTTCCCTCCTGCTCCTCCCTGTGCTGTGAATGTTCGCTTCTGCCCTCAACTCACGCTGTGTAAATAAAGAGGGGGCAGAGCACATTACAGCTTCCCTCCCCCTTCCCTTCATCTGTATCAGTGACGGCATTAGCTCAGGTCCTGCAGCCATCAACCCTGCCCGAGCAGCACGGAAGATCAGTGATGGCTGCTCAGGGCTTCTCTGCAGGGCAATCCTGCAGGGCTTCTTTGCTGGGCAATCCTGCAGCTCCGTATTGCCCTCAGCTGCTGGGGATAGTAACATATCAGCAGTCATTTCCCCACCACACGGATAACACAGAAGGTCCGTGACATGCAGATCGACATCTCTCCCCCTCCACAGCAGTTGCTCTACAATCGCCTGGCTGGTCTTCCTGCTTCTCTGAACAGACCCAGCCGGTGGATTACAGAGTGGCTGCAGGAAGGGGAGAGATGCAGATCTGCTGGTCACTGAACTTCTGTGCTACACGTGGTGGGGCAATGAGTGCTGAAACACTGTGAGTACCCACCCCACCCTAGCCAGATTCTGCCATGCATCCACCTCACCCAGATTCTGTCATCCATCCATCCATCCACCCCAGCCAGATTCTGCCATCCATCCATCCACCCCAGCCAGATGCTGCCATCCATCATCCATCCATGCACCCCAGCCAGATTCTGCCATGCATCCACCTCACCCAGATTCTGTCATTCATCCATCCATCCACCCCAGCCAGATTCTGCCATCCATCCATTCACCCCAGCCAGATTCTGCCATGCATCCACCTCACCCAGATTCTGTCATCCATCCATCCATCCACCCCAGCCAGATTCTGCCATCCATCCATCCACCCCAGCCAGATGCTGCCATCCATCATCCATCCATGCACCCCAGCCAGATTCTGTCATCCATCCATCCATCCACCCCAGCCAGATTCTGCCATCCATCTATTCACCCCAGCCAGATTCTGCCATCCATCCATCCATCCATCCATCCATCCACCCCAGCCAGATTCTGCCATCCATCCATCCATCCATCCATCCATCCACCCCAGCCAGATTCTGTCATCCATCCATCCATCCACCCCAGCCAGATTCTGCCATCCATCCATTCACCCCAGCCAGATTCTGCCATCCATCCATCCATCTATCCATCCATCCACCCCAGCCAGATTCTGCCATCCATCCATCCATCCACCCCAGCCAGATTCTGTCATCCATCCATCCATCCACCCCAGCCAGATTCTGCCATCCATCCATCCATCCAGCCATCCACCCCAGCCAGATTCTGCCATCCATCCATCCATCCATCCACCCCAGCCAGATTCTGCCATCCATCCATCCACCCCAGCCAGATTCTGCCATCCATCCATCCACCCCAGCCAGATTCTGCCATCCATCCATCCATCCACCCCAGCCAGATTCTGCCATCCATCCATCCACCCCAGCCAGATTCTGCCATCCATCCATCCACCCCAGCCAGATTCTGCCATCCATCCATCCATCCATCCATCCATCCATCCATCCACCCACACAAGCCAGATTCTGCCATCCATCCATCCACTCCAGCCAGATTCTGCCATCCATCCATTCACCCCAGCCAGATGCTGCCATCCATCATCCATCCATGCACCCCAGCCAGATGCTGCCACCCACCCCAGCCAGATGCTGCCACCCACCCCAGCCAGATGCTGCCACCCACCCCAGCCAGATGCTGCCAGCAAGCAGCCAGATGCTGCAACCCACCCAGCCCAGCAAGCAGCCAGATGCTGCCCCCCACCCACCTCAGCATGCAGCCAGACTATTTAATTTTGAGGCACATGGCTACTTAAATCTAAAATATAGGGGACCATGGCTATTCAATTTATGTTACAGGGACACTTTAAACTAGCAATGGGGGGGGGGGGGTGGCGCAAATTTAGTGTTTGCCATAGGCGCCATATTACTCAGATACGCCCCTGTCCCTACTATCCCCATATAGCTTCCCTGGTGGTCTAGTGGTGCACCTCATTCCCATATATTGTCCCTGGTGGTGTACTGGTCCCCGCCCTCACCCCCAATGGCTTCCCTAGCAATCTAGTGCCCTCCCAATCCCTGTATAGCTTTCCTGGTGGTCTAGTGGTGACCCCATTCATAGTGGTCAGCAGTACCACCTATGACTTCCCTGGTGGTCTAATGTTACCCCCATATAGCTTCCCTTGTGGTCTAGTGGTCTCCCCATGCCTATATTGCTTCCCTATTAGTCATATGTGGTCTAGTGGTTCCCTGCTTTCCTCAATGCCTTCCCTGGTAGTCTAGTTTCCCCCTTCATCTGTGTCCCCAATATGCAGAGTGTGGTGCAGCAGTACGGCTTGAGTCTCACCTGCTCAGATACAGTACGTCCGTCCATGCTCCTCAGCAGACAGCTGCTCTCTGCATGCTTGATCTCTAGATGTTACATGTAATTATGCCACATGCTGGAGAAACAGAAAGTATGGAGTGGCCAGCTGCTGAGGAGCATGGACCAACGCATCGGAGCAGGTTGAGACTCAAGCTACACTGCTGCAACATACTCTCCATATAGGGGACACAGTAGCAGAACCCTAGGGAACGGAGGAAGGAATGAAGTCAGGCCCCCTCCCAACATCCCAGACACAACACTTGTCCAAGAGAAGGAGGTGGCCAGAGGTGGAGGGGGTGAAAGTCCACCTTTCCCACCAGGCAAGCATGTGCCTGGTTGGTAGGTACATTTATAACACTTCAAAGACATAGTCATATCTGCTCTCATGATGAAATTCTGTTCATTTATTGTTAGCATATTATGTCCATATCGAGAACAAAAACTAATAGCTGGATCTAGTTCAAACATTTTATATCTGTCAAACTCTAAACAAAGGCATGCAGAGAACATGGCCCCAGAAAGGCTAATATACAGTACATCACAATATGATTCAACTCTTTGATGCCAGGGAAGAAATCTGCCAAGCTGCCATAACACCAAAGCCTGAAGAAGATGGTATCAGTGGTGCTCATCACGACCTTGTGATAACGAGCCGATTTTTGCGATCACAAGGTCGAAATCAGCATTTGTGATCGCCCACGATCACGAGTGCCGGTTTCGAATGCACTCATTATCGCAATCGAAACCCCTGAAAACCCCTCCGGAAACGCAATGCTTTGGCCAGGGATCGCTATACAGCCGCAATTTGGCTGTATAATGTTCCCTGGCAACTTTTCCTATTTTGGTATTTTGCAAATTTGGTATTTCTAGCATGTAAGGGGGCTTTGCTATTAACTTCTAAAGTCGGCAGAAAATCTCGAATTCTGACTCGTGATTCCGGATTCGATGCAGAATTTCGACTTGCAAACGCATTCAAATCGGTATTTCATTTCTATTCGTGATCACAACTAATTTTGAAGTGGGCGGAGTCGTGGATGTGATCGCTCGAATCCATGATCGGGCGGATCCGAGCAACCCTACTTGATATCTCTGTTTACAAAAATGGGTGGATACCAAACAGCTGTCAGCATTACTGTGAGAGTCATTTTAGTTTCCCTAGCGAATGGGCAGTTATTCTAATGCTGATTCTATGTCATACATGTCAAACTCCGGCCCACACACCAAATTTTACCTGCAGGTTTGGCCAGATTAAATTTGGCCCCCAAGCGGTTTTCCTATCTTGTCTTACATTTGCCCCACTTTACACCACCTGGGAAGCTTTATTGGGGGCGAAGCCCTAGATTACCATGGAACTGTATAGAGGAGGGAGGGAGGAGGACCACTAGACACCAGGGAACTGTAAGGGAGGGAGGAGGAGGCATTAGATACCAGGGAACTGTATAGGGGAGGGGGAGGCATTTGACACCAGGGAACTGAGTAGGGGAAGGAGAAGGCATTAGACAGCAGGAAACTGTATAGGGCGGGAGGAGGCATTAGGCACCAGGAAACTGTATAGGGAGGGAGAAGGCATTAGACATCAGGGAACTGTATAGGGCGGGAGGAGGCATTAGACATCAGGGAACTGTATAGGGCGGGAGGAGGCATTAGACATCAGGGAACTGTATAGGGCGGGAGGAGGCATTAGACACCAGGGAACTGTATAGGGAGGAAGGGGGCATTAGACACCAGGGAACTGTATAGGGAGGGAGGGGGCATTAGACACCAGGGAACTGTATAGGGACGGAGGGGGCATTAGACACTAGGGAACTTTATAAGGGAATTATAAGGAAAGGATATGGCCACTAGACATTGAGGTTGGCCTACAACCTGGTCCCAGTGTTCAATTTTCGCCCACTTTGTATTTGAGTTTGAAACCCCTGCTCTATGTGCAAATGCATAAATACACATATACCATCCGTCAGGCCAAACCAATATTGTCAAGCTTCTTTGCTTTCAGGGTCCAAAAAGCCAAGGCAATCTATCCAAAGCAGACGTAGTTGAAAGGTGTTTTATAACAGCACAGCAGCGTTGAAAGGAAGAGAAAAAAACCACACATTTTATCCTCATTATAAAACCTTATAAACTACCATGATGCATGATATCCCCCCTCCTTTAAATAAATTAAATATGCTCAGTTAGAACAAATTTGTCTTCTAATAATTTAATGTTTCACCCAGAACAAATCTGAAACCTTGTCAGAGGACTTTCAGATACATGAGAGAGATTTTAAATACACAGGCTTCCGCTTTGATAGGCAATTAATTTTCTGCCAGCTTCTAGGTCATTATTAATCTGTAAGGGCAGAATGTTAATAAGTTATGCCTCTGTGTGAGGCACACGAATCCTCAGAACATGAAAATCATATTTAGAAACAGTCTAATCATACAGCCCGCGTCTGCAGAGCGTGTGACGGGAGACTGACGCTTTGGACTGCCACACTTTATTGAAGAGGAAGACAGGAAGACGTCCGTAGGAAGCGGAACATTTCAGTAGCATTCAAGCAGATAAAAGTATGTTCGGAATGACAAGGGGGAGCTGATAAGCCTTTTTGCTTTCTCCACTCTTTTCCTGTTCCTAGGCAAGTGACACCTGTATCACATTAAAGAGGAATATTTCAATTGATTAGGCTTCAAATTTCATATGCATCAGTTAATTACAACTTCCCCTTTTCAGATCCGTACCTGAGCTCCTCAGACTGTCATTTGTTCCCAAACTTCAAAAAAACATCTGAAGGGGACTTATTAACTTGTGCGATGGAGTCTCATTATTCTTGCTGAATCAAAGGGAGTCGTGGAGCCTTCCAATACATTTACCATATTGTAAAATAAATTATAAATCCAAGAGAGAATAAGAGAGTCACAGATCTGAGGCCATCTGTGCAGCTGCCTCTACTCCATAGACGGGAGATATTAAAGGACCACTATCACGAAAAATGTGGGAAAATGTAAACTGCAGCCATTCTTACACTGGTAATGGCAGGGTTCTCAAACTTTGCAGAGTTGGTCACTGGGATTAATATTCAGAAAAGTGGGTGGAGCCTACAAACGCCAATCAAAATTCACCTATTGATTTTCAAGTGGAATATTTAATTGTTGCCATTATTGCACGGTTAATGGCAAAAGCCTCAAACCTGGTACCGTTGGTCATTGGGTAACTGGGGTTCAAATTCAGAAAAAGGGGTGGAGCCACAGACAATCAGCCAATTTCATTTCAATGCAAATTATTTATGCCAAAGACCACAAAGCTAACAAACTTGGTCATTGAGTAATTGAGTAATTGTGTGTTAGGGTTAGAAAAAGTGAGCGGAGCCAACACCAGCCAAATACATACCCTGGCAACGCCAGGCCATCAGCTAGTATATATATATATATATATATATATATATATATATATATATATATATATATATATATATATATATATATATATATGTATTTATATATATATATAGTATATATGAACTTTCCTGTAGCAAAACCTCACATCTCCCCTCTCCCTAAACAAATATCAGCATTTTAGCTTCTGTTTAAACTGGACTAAATTCACAAGGTCAGAGAAGATCATTTGCATAGATATCAACTCAAGTATTTTAACTATTGATATGTAGAAATGCCCGCTCTACTGTGTCGTGGAAGACGGTGCTGGATCTAGGCAGCCTGGCCTAGTCAGATACAGACAGAAGAGAGGATCCGCAATGATGTCTTCACATACGAACATACTGTGTGTAGTAGCTTGCCTAGTGCTACTTCTGGCCTTGTCTCTATGATATATAGTTACACCTCTGGTCTGATCCTTCTTTAGGAATACATTATCAGACATATTGGAATTTTCCTGGCAATCCCTGTTGTTTTTCCCATGTCAGAATGGCTGTGGAATTTGTCCTCTACTACTCTTTTCTTCCGTCACCATGACGAAGCTATAAACCCGCCTGGCTGCACTGAACATACAGTTCGTTGCCAGTAGTTTCTGGCTGCTGTGCCTGTAGGACTGCGCAAATCATCCGCCCAGCCCCAGCACATCTGTAGTCAACCCTCCCCTTACGTGGCATCTCATTCCAAGTAATTATGCAAAACTGCAGCGGTTACCAAAAGTTCTTCTCTATACATAATATATGTACACAAATATATAACAAATTTACATCATTTATCTTCTGCTTGTTCTACCTCTTGTTATTATTATTATTTATGTCATTTTTAGAACTGTGACTTCAGCCTCGGAGCGGTAAAGCAAGATAAGTAATTATTATGAGTAGCATCTTGTCCCTTCCAGAAAGCCACCTCATACATCAGCTGGCGTGACAAGTTTCTATGAGTACAGGCCCAAATGTGTTGTAAATTTATTCATATAGAGCTGTGGGCTGACATAAGTTATTGTATTTTTACATGACCAGAAAACAGATCATTGGAAAGCCTTTGTGAGCCTCATTGTAATAAGGCAACCTATTTGCATGATCAAACACGATTATTGGGAACACACAATTGCAAATACTGTGTATTAAAGCGGAACTGAACTCAAAACTTCCTCTCTGCTCAAAAAGATAAGCAACAGAATAATAACATTTAACCACTTGCCGACCGTGCACTCATACCGCGCGTCGGCAAAGTGGCAGCTGCAGGACCAGCGACGCAGTTCTGCGTCGCCGGCTGCAGGCTAATTAATCAGGAAGAAGCCGCTCGCAAGCGGCTGCTTCCTGTCAATTCACGGCGGGGGGCTCCGTGAATAGCCTGCGGGCCGCCGATCGCGGCTCGCAGGCTAAATGTAAACACAAGCGGAAATAATCCGCTTTGTTTACATTCGTACAACGCTGCTAACAGTAGCAGCGTTGTACCAGATCAGCGATCCCCGGCCAATCAGCGGCCGGGGATCGCTGTCACATGATAGGCAGGAGCCTGTTAGAGGCTGCACAGGACAGATCCGTTCCTGTGCAGCCTCGGATCTCCGGGGAAGGGAGGGAGGAGAAGGAGGGGGGGGGGGGGAATTTCGCCGCGGAGGGGGGCTTTGAGGTGCCCCCACCCGCAACACCCAGGCAGGCAGGAGCGATCAGACCCCCCCAGCACATCATCCCCCTAGTGGGGAAAAAAGAGGGCGATCTGGTCGCTCTGCCTGCACTCTGATTTGTGCTGGGGGCTGCACAGCCCACCCAGCACAGATCAGCTAAAACAGCGCTGGTGCTTAAGGGGGGGTAAAGGGTGGGTCCTCAAGTGGTTACACACGCCAGCGATCAGCAAAGTGCTGGAAAGCGCTCAAGTGTGAACCAGCTCTCATGGAGCAAAGCCCAGCTGCTTATGTATCCTTATGGGATTCGTTCTCACTTCAGCATTTGCGATTTGCATAAATCTCAAGCATGTTGCATGCAAAACACAAATCGCTGCAAAATCCAATCACAGAAACCCGATTGCGACCGGAATTTGCGATTTGCGTTCCGAGTGTGAACCGGCCCTCACTGCTGCACTCCGTTGTCTAATGACAGATGAGCTCAGTGCGCTGGTCAATGGTTCCTTACCCTGTGATCACTAAACAATGAAGAAAGGGGGGAAAAGCCTCTGATCCTTAAGTGGCCAAAGTGCACGCGTCCCCAAAGAGTTAGACTGTCGCACATCTTTAGGAAAATGTTGCTTTTTAATATTAAAGAAATAAAATATGTATTCTTCATTAAGAGAAGGAAAACAGAAAAATAATAATGATTAAAGTCAATGGGAATCATTTAAAAAACAAACAAACAGCCAGATACTTACCTAAGGAGAGGGAAGGCTCTGGGTCCTATAGAGCCTTCCCGCTCCTACCTTGGTCTCCGTTCCAGGGCTGGCCCCCCTGTAGCAGTATTCAACCAATTTGGTCGCCGCTGCTGAAGGGAGGCTTCGGAGGTCTTCAGGAGCCTGAGTGCTCCCGAAGATGAGCCGCTCCATACTGCACATGCACGAGCGCCCTCTCTCACACGTGAGCAGTACAGAGCTGCCAGTCCTTTAGTGTTGCAACAAGGGGCCCGGGAGAGGTGCGGGAAGGCTCTATAAGACCCAGAGCCTTCCCTCTCCTTAGGCAAGTATCTGGCTGGTTTTGTTTTTTGATTTTTTTTCAATGTGTAAGGGTTCGCGGAGACACCGCCGCACAAACTAGCGGCATGGTGGCGGTGTCCGCATATCAGCCGGCGGCTTCGGCCGCACGGCCACACCGTGGTGCTGGAGGCTGTCGCGGAGACGTCGCCGCACAAACTAGCGGCACGGCGGCGGGGTCCGCGTATCAGCCGACGGCTTCGGCCGCACGACTACAGCATAGGGTCTCTGCTGGTCCGTCTTCCTTGCATAGATGGAGGGCTACGTGCGCGCGCACTAGGAGGCAGGATCTTTATGCAGATAGAAGGGGAGTCAGCTGGTCTTGCTGATCAGCTGACTCCTGGAGGGCTCTCGATTGGCTGAGTGGCGGGGGCTGGGTTGCACAGTACTCTCGCTACATATACAGGCAGCCTGTCAGTTACAGGTTGTCTGCTGTCGTGAATACCTTGTGTGATAGCGCTCAGACCTTAGACTAGATCCCTGGTGTTGATGCTACGGATTTCACACCAAGACTAGGATATTGCTCATATTGTATTTAATTTCCTGTGTATGACTTTTGGCTAAACTCTGACCCTGATTCTGCTTCCCGACTCTGTACTTCTGCTTTCCTGCCTAATCTGTTGCGGAACCTTTGCCTGATTACCGACTACTCTCTCATCTCACGTTTCTGTACTGTCGCTGCCCGTACTGTTGCCGAACCTCTATTTGTCTAACCTGTCTCCCTTCAGTGGAACGTCTCCCACTGTAGCGTTATCTCTGAGGCTTGCCTCTCCGACACGACGGCCCTAGCAGACCATTACTGCCAGAGGCCGAGACTCCTCCTCAGGGGCGCCTCTTGCCATTTTGTCACTCCAGGCGAGAAAACTTGTGGCACCCCGCTACCATGGCACCCCCCCCCCCCATGAAAATAATCGTACTGCAGCAGCGTTTCACCAGGAAATAACCATAATGCGACAATGTTTCACCAGAAAATAATTGTAATGCGGCAGCGTTTCACCAGAAATTACACTTATTGCGGCAGTGTTTCACTAGAAAATACATGTTAGAAAGAAAATACATGTAAGGAAGAAGGCACACAGGGGGACATAGGGAGGCACAGAAGGAGGCATGAGGGTCAGAAGAACTGACAAAGGAGGACAGAAGGAGGCACAAGGGGACAGAAGGAGGCACAAAGGGGGACAAAAGGAGGCACAATGGGGGGTAGAATGAGACACAAAGGAGGTCAGAAGAAGGCACCGGAGGAAAAAAGGAGGTACACAGAGGGGCAGCGGGAGGTACAGGGTGACAGAAGAAATCAGGAGGGCCAGAAGGAGGCACAAAAGAGGACAGAAGGAGGCACAGGAGGACAGAAGGAGGCAGAGTGGGACTGAAGGAGGAACAGGGGGCAGAGGTAGCACAGGGGGACAAATAAAGGCAAAGGGGACATAAGGAGAGATAAGGAGGCACAGGGGGACAGAAGGAGGCAAAAAGGGGCACAGAAGGAGGCATAGGAGGCACAGGGGGACAGAAGGAGGCACAAAGGGGCACTGAAGGAGGCACATTGAGACAGAAGAAAGCACAAAGGGAGACAGAAGGACAAACAGGGTCAGAAAAGGGCACAAGGACTGAAGTAGGCACAAGGAGGCAGAAGGCCTCACAAATGGGGAAAGAAGGATGCACAAGGCACAGAGGTGGCAGCTGCCTGCAACTTACACTAAGTAGATTCAGCAGAAGCAAGTAATAGAACACCCACGGGGCGGGGCCTAGTCCTTTGGCAGGGCTTAATTTGGGGGCAGGGCTTAATCCAGAAACATGGCGCCCCCAGGACCAATGGCACTCCAGGCAATGGTCTGTACTGCCTATGCCTAGAGGCGCCCCTGCTCCTCCTCTGCCACATTGGAGGGTCTCACACATGGGGTTCCCATTCAGAGGTAACCACACCTCTGAGGAATTACCGTGTGGTGGATATTTCCACTTCATTGTGTTTCTGGACTGCATTTATTGTCACACTTACTTTCTGGTGTCCTGTGTGTCTTGCTATACTTGCATTATTGGTGATTCTGCAGATCACCATATAATCAGGTATAACATCTGTATTATTGGTGATACTGCAGATCACCAATAATCAGAAAATCTGTTCTAGCTGACATCGATCGTCACACAACGATTCCCATTTGCTTTAAGTACTGCTGTCTGATTCCCATTTGCTTTAAGTACTGCTGTAAAAATTAATACATTTTGTCTCAAAAATCTTCCCTTTTGTTTATTAAAATTATAAGAGGCGGCAGTACTGTGTAAATAAACATCATATACATAAAATACACAGTTATATAGCAGCATTGTCTGCTATTTGCTGGCCATGACTGCAGCGATGACCTGCATGGCTTCAGAACATGGCAAAGGCTAGTAAATAAATTGTATATCTTAATATTGGCCCTAACCTACTCCTACGAGCCCTCAAGACCCTTAGCCTAAATCCTCTTGCACAGGCCCTTGGTTTTCCACCAGTCAGGGCGACATTTGCTGAGAATCTATCTTGTGTACTATGGCCCCAGATGCTCTTGGCCAAGCCCATTGTTTTCCTCCTTAGCCCTCCTGCCCCATCATGCACTGCACCGTTTTCCCTCCACCCCTTCCATGGCAACAGAATGAGTCATTATCTTGTAGGCTAGCATCGTGTCTGTACAGAACTTAGCCCCAAGCTTTCGCTCTGGGGATCATATTCTGACCCCTGTGGACAACAGTATTTGTGGGTGTAGGTAGCTTTAGCCACCTACCAATAGCCTTTCCTGACCTTTGTATGCCCTTAAAATTTCAATGCCCGCCATGAACACTAGGCTGTATCCTATCGTGTGACCACGGTCTCAACGGACTGTTTCGAGTATCTCTTGAACAAAGCTGATTAGCAAGTTCATTTTTGGTTTGTGGTCTCACTGTGAGATAAAATTAGCTAACAATGCAGACTGATTAGTCCATTAACTTCAATGAATGGAATCCTGTTTATTGTGGCTAAAGTAAAAAGCAGTTTATTTTCAAAGAGACACTGCTGTGCTATATTTATATGCTGTATTAAAGTTGAGAACGTGTCATTTTTCTTTCAGTACTACTTGCAGACATTGTATAGAAAAGAGAGTTTTCAGATCGAAATACATCCAAATGAATCCACCAGCCCAACATCACAATGGTTGAACTCTCTTTGCACCCTATGCTCTATGTGTATTTCTAAAACAAAATGTTGAAGACAATTCTGTTCATGTATTAAAGAGGAACTGTAACCAAGGATTTCACTTCATCCCAGTCAGTAGCTGATACCCCCTTTTCCATGAGACATCTATTTATTTTCTCAAACGGATCAGCAGGGGCGCTGTATGGCTGATTTTGTGGTGAAACCCCTCCCACAGTGTGATGTCAATGCCTCACAGCTCTGAGGTCCTGACATTACACTGTGGGAGCCTTGTTGCATTGTGGGAAATAACTGCTGTTTCCTACTGCCAAAAAAGCAAGCAGCATCTCCTTTCAGTGACATCACCTGCCAGCAGTAAAAATGTCACCATGCGATAAATGTCTGAATATAAATCAGGGAGAGGAAAGATTTTACAATGAGCAAGCACTGCCTAAATCATTTTATACATAATTATTGTAAAAATAAAGCACTATTTTTATTACATTATTTTCACTGGAGTTCCTCTTTAAGTAAAAGTATGACTTGAATTATATCAGTTCATCTTTAAACACCTTATTTCCCTTGCTTATAACCAGCTTTGACCTTAACCCTTTCAGAACTGGACAGTTCTGGCCTTTTAAAGAGAAACCGTTACCAAGAATAGAACTTCATCCCAATCAGTAGCTGATACCTGCTTTCCTATGAGAAATCTTTTCCTTTTCACAAACGGATCATCAAGGGGGTTTGTATGGCTGATATTGTGGTGAAACCCCTCCCACAGTGTGATGTCAGGACCATGGTCCTGACATCACACTGTGGGAGCCTTGTTGCAATGTCAGAAAAAACAGCTGTTTACAGCTGCCAAAAAAGCAAGCAGCATCGCCTTCCACTGACATCACCTGCCAGCAGTAAAAATGTCACCATGTGGTAAATGTCAGAATGTAAATCAGGGACAGGAAAGATTTTACAATGGTCAAGCACTGACTACATAATTTATACACAATTATTGTAAAAATGAAGCACTTTATTTATTACATTATTTTCACTGGAGTTCCTCTTTAAAGTGAACCTCCGGACTTAGGGCTCTTTCACACTAGAGGCTGCGGTAGAAAAGGCTGAAAGTCAGCCTTTTGCTTAACGCCAATACATAGCGTTTTCAAAGCATTTTCAAAGCCTTTTGAAAGAGTTTTACAGCCCATATGAAAACGTCCTTTTTTTTTTCTTCTATAAAAATAAGTGAACAAGATAGCTGTAAAACGCTTTGAAAAGGCTTTGAAAACGCTGAAGTTGGTGTTTTCCATTGACTATCATTGAAACGCCAACAGCCAACTTCGGCTGTTAACAGCCCTGAAAAAGCTCCTGGGAGCGTTGAAACGCAACGCTCCAAAACGCCGAGTTAGATGTGAAAGGTAAAATGAAAGTCTATGGACTTTCTTTTACCTAGCAAAACGCCAACTTCGGCCGTGGCGTTAAAACGCCGAAAAATCCCTCTGGTGTGAAAGGGCCCTAAGAATCTACTCAGCACAACTGAAAAGGCTTGGTGTTTCTTTAACAGTTTCACAGCATCAGAACTTTGTTTTTCTTACCAAAGCATCATTTTTAGCTGTATTTTTAGCTAAGCTCCACCCATCAAAGAAAAAAACCCGGGCTTTTTTCCCCTGATGCTGTGCAGAGCATGATGGGATTTCCTATGTTGTTATTCATGTTGCCTAGGAACTGGGAGAGGTGATAAGCACACAGGACAGTTGGAACTGTGTCTCATGCTCCCTGTCACCTCCTTGCAACAAAAAAGATGGCTGCCCCCATAAAATCACAAACATTTGCCTGTTCTTTTAAAACAGTGTGGGTAAGAGATTATATTACCTATCTATTTTAATTAACATAACTAATGTAACTTAATGACAGTATGCTTGTTTAGGCTGGAGTTCCTCTTTAAGTACCAAAGCTGTCACTTCCCTGTTTGAGCCTCTGATTACTGTAATTTGCTCTCAAGTAGTCACAAGATCAGGAGCCAATTAAATAAGCTCCTGACTGAGATATGGAAGCTTTGCTGTTGCTGTGATAGCAGAGCAAGCGCGCTTCAGCGTTGCCGGATTGGCACAAGTGATGCTGGGAAACACACAATGCAATTTCCCATCCGATGATAACTACACAAAATTGTATCGGAAATTGCATCGTGTGTTCCCAGCATGAAGGGAACGGCATGAGTACAGCAACACAGAAGTTGAAACATACACCCTGGCAGGGCTAAACAACAGATGAGAAAAGAGAAGAGTTTAAAAAAATGATAAATAATGTATCCATCTGAAGAAATATTTATTGTTAATTAGAAGTAGGAATAGGCAATGAGATGTAAGTCATTCTAGTGGATGCAGGATTATACAAATGAAAATGAACCCATTTATATTCCTCCTTAGTGAGATTCTATTGCTCAGTATTCAAGCTGCACCAATTATGGAGTTTTCCAAACAAATATGTGTGAGTTAAGGGGTACTTGAGATGATGTTACCCTCAGTGCAGAGGGTACAGATAAAGGCAGGGGCGTAGCAATAGGGGTTGCAGAGGTAGCGACCGCATCGGGGCCCTTGGGTCAGAGGGGCCCCGAGGGGCCCTCCCTCAAGCACAATATTAGCTCTCTATTGGCCCTGTGCTGGTAATAACCACTTGTACAGATGCTTTGTATAGTAGTAATCACTGTTTTCCATCCCCTACTTGCACCTCTGACACCGTGAAAATCCTTGGCAGGTTTTGGTGCGCCGTATCAATTGTTATAGATAGAGTGCTTGGGGGGGCCATGTAAAACTTGCACCGGGGCCCATAGCTTCTTAGCTACGCCACTGGCTAAAGGGGTAGAGATACTATGCTATTCTCATGTTGAGAAATAATGGCCCTTATTCGGTTCCCTGTTCTTCCCTAGTTTTTTACAAAGATTTTTTTCATCATCTCTTTAAAATAACTTTTCAACACTCTACAATTGAAAAAGTCCCAAAAGAAGGTGAAAAAGTACTGTCAGGGCTGTATTTCTGAAAAGGCCACAAAGGCCCGGGCTTTGGGCAGTTGCAGCCTAAGGGGGCACCTGGACTTGAAATTGAGGTTGCTACATAATGAAAGATGCAAATGGGGAGCAGCACATGAAAATGGAAGCTGATGCCAAAGGGAGCTGTTAATAAAACAGAGGATCTGCAGTACATGGATGATACACATGGAATAGAGGGCTGCACATGGAATGGGAGAGGCGCTGCAACACATGAAAGGGGAGCCCCAGCATACTTGGCCTAGAGGTGTAAAAAGTATAAATATGGCCTTGAGTACTGTCAAGATTATTTTCTTTCTTTCTGGTGGCTTACAATGCATTTTATTGATAAGCACCCATATGCAATTAACGTCTTCTCCTGAGTTATCTCTTAGGAGATCATTTTGAACTGTTTAGCATTTCACAGCTGAAAAAGTTTCAAAAAGTTGGTGAAAAAGAACTATAAAAATGTTGAGTATTTTCTTGTGTGCTGGTGGTTTAAAAGGCATTTTATAACAAGGTATGAAAAATGCACCTAGGAGAAAACTCAGGAGAAAAACTTAATTGCATATGTGCCAATGGGCCATATGCAATTTACTTTTTCACCTGAGTTTTCTTCTAGGAGATCATTTTTCAAGTTTTCATCTTCAATTTAGAAAATCTTTTCAGCACTTTTCAATGGAAAAAGTACCACACAGTTGGTTAAAAAGTACTGACAAAGTTATGTTGAGTATTTTTTTGCCTCTTGGTGGTGTAAAAGGCATTTTACTGACAAGCATGAAAATATCTCTTAGGAGAAAAAGTAGGAGAAAAAACTACTGTAATTTGATATGGGCCAATGTATCTTGCGTTCTCAATCCCAATGGGTTATACCTAATGCAGAAGATTTTAGATCAGAATACTCCTTTATAATAAATACAATTTTGAATTGCAAACTTTCCTCATACATTAAAGCTGCAAACTTAGGGTTAGATGTTGTGTCCTTTTATACAAGGGAACTGTCGAGAGGACATTAATGCATTCACACTTGTGGCCCGCTAGACATTAAATGTTCTCTAATGGCAGAACTCAGGAACAGGGCTTTAATTTCCATTTATAAAACCATGGAAACCAAAACACATTATTATTTTATTTGTTAGTATATAATGCGTCCTACTTATTCATCCTTACAAGCGTGATTAGCAAATGTACGGGCAGTATTTAATATTCTATTTAAAATGCAAATTTTTTCGCTCTTTTTTTAATACTTACAAAAGTTTTGTAGAGAAATGTACAAAGCGAAAATAATGAAAGGAAATGGTAATGCTAATTAAACTTGATACATATCCAAACGTCGTGTCAATCAGTTTTGAAAAAAAAAATGTGCAAATGAGAGAACAGATAGATGTCAGCTTACATAATGAAGACTTGACATTTAACAAAAAATGATGAAAATAGTTCAAATGATGATGAATTTAAAAACGGCTTGGCTCTATTCAGTTTTTTTTTTAATCTTTTACTGCATCTATTTAGTTTAAAACTTAAAACAAAGTAAAGGATCTTATTGTTTGTGCTTTGAAGGGCAGTAGGGGGTCTGCACATCTTTTCTCAAGGTTACTTCTGTGAAGCAGTCAATTCATTTTCAGCATTATAAATTTGGATAAAACCATGATGCCACCCCTGATAACCACTGCATCAATAGACATATATAATGCCAAGGCATTCCAGCCAAATAGGCTTAGTTAGTAGTGCAGATCCTATGCATCCCATAGAGCCGTAGGACAGACACCTTAGTGAAGCAAGCTGCCCCACCCTCTCAAGCTATGTATACATGCTAGATTAATATCGGCCAAGGTGGCCAATAATGCCTGCCTCTACCAAGAATCTACTGTGTGTACGGCAGTCCTCAAACCCCTTCATATCAAATCGCCCAAGCACTGGCTGAGTGCATTGCTCTCCTCACCCACCCCGCCTGCTCTGTGAGGCTCTATGTATGTTGCTCTATCTCCCCCGGCATAGCAACAGAATTGGTCACTAGCCTGGAGGATAGCAAAACATCTGTATAGCCTCAACTCTGTACTCTCGCCAGATCGATTAAGTCCCAATTTATGCTGGGCAACATACTTTGTACGTTTGTACAAGACAATCTCAAGGGAAGATTGGTTTTCTGACTTCAGCTTTTTGAGAACAAGCTAGGATCCCGTCTCTTTGGTGGAATTTTAAAGATTGTACTTAATACAGTTACAGGCTAATATTTTTCAGTTCCCAACAAACAGCATTGAGGTTTCAATAGTCATAGCTTCTCACCCTGATCCTGGAAAACATTTTTGGCTTTAGGACTCAGAACTTAAAGAGACACTGAAATGGGAAAAAAAATTACGATATAATGAATTGGTTGTGTAGTACACCTAAGAAATAAAGCATTAGGAGCAGAGACATAAGTCTAATATTTATTTCCAGTACAGGAAGAGTTAAGAAACTCCAGTTGTTATCTATGCAAATTGCCATTGAGTTCCATGACTGTGAAAGTAGCAGACAGCTCTGACTTCTGATTATGTTATCTCAACTGTATTGTGTTTTTCTTTTGCAGAGAACAGTTCAGGACAGTTCAAACGTTCACTGCCTGTTCTTTAAAAACATTTAGAATGCTGAATAATGTGTAAACTGCAACTATTAGAAAATGATGCAATGTTATATAAAAAAAAAACCTGTATAACTAAGAATAAAAATATGAGAATATTTTTTTTGCTACCAATGTTCTAGTAATTACCCCTACTACACAACCAATTCATGATATCATATTTTTTTTTCGTTCCAGTGTCTCTTTAATAGTAACTGGGGGTTACTTGACAATTCATGAACAAAATGATCTGTCTCTGACAGATTTCCCAAACTCTGTAGGTGGGGTTGTGGCCAATGGAGATTACAGGACACCTACTCTTCTCTCTTTTACAAACCTAGGATCCTTGACCGGAGGCCTGATCTTCTCCAGCCTCACGTTTGCTCAGTATTCCAGTAGATCTTACCTCTTTGGTATGTGCTAAGCTGCTTCTTTTCTCTCTGACGAGACTCTTGCTTGGGCTTTTGGAAAGAAAATAGGCAGAGCTTGCATTACTACGTGTGTAATATGCATTTTCACTAGCAATATAGTTAAAGGGAAAGAGGTGCCCTGGTATATATAAAATGGATTAAAACCAGTTTAAAATGATGAGGTGGCTTACCTCAATAACAAAATTATTGTATGAACAAAGAATTTTATTTAGGACAGGCACCGCGTTTCGCGGGTCTGAGCCAGCTTCCTCAGGCCAATCACTGTGCCAATTAGAAGAAAAAACAATAGCAAAGGGAGCCTCCCTCCCTTTTTCCCAAATAGGGAAAATAATCCTAAAATCAGAATCCATCCATTAGTCAAACAGTGACTCAATTCCTCGAAAGGATGAATAGCATACACTAGCATTCTAAACTTCAAACCCATTTCAGTGAAGTAGCATAGTGCATGCCACCCTACATGGGTGTAGTATCTTTACAGCCAGGGGAGTAGCAATAGCCATAGCAGCCAAAGCAGCTACAATGGGACCCTAAAGCAGAGGGGGCCCAGGTAGTACTTGATGTAATCAATGTTGGCTTTCTTGTGTTTCTCCACCCTCTGACTGTGTCTCATTGCCCAAAAAATATATGCACTGTTATATGCACCACTGATTACAGCTGAGTTTACCTTCATGTTCTCACAGATTGGGGCCCCAGTCTATCCAAAGCCCCCTTTGCCCCCCAAAATACACTGACCAAGGGAAGAAATTACATTTGGTAAATCAAAGCCTCAGCCTTACTTAACCAAGTATCAGCTGACCAGCAACTGCTGGATTTGATAGACTTTATTCCTTATGTTTCCTGGATCCATGGGAATTTGTATGCTAAGAGGATTGTTTGCTCATCAATATTAAAGAGTTGGGTGGTCTATGGAACTGACCTTGGCTTGCCTCCACAACCAGACTCATCTAGTGGTTATCTTGGCCATTCATCTCTACAACTTCACGTTTCCGTATTACTTAAGCTGCTACCGTCGTCCATGATTAGCAAACAGCCTATCGGGAGCTGATCCGGCAGATATCTGTATGACCGGCATCCTTCTGCTCATAAAACTGATATTGCCATAGACAAACTAAAAGACTTTAGGGGGGAAACGTACATTAAGTGAGGCATCAAAATCAGAAAAGTAATTTGGGATTTGCAAGGCTTGTAATAAAAATGTGAAGGTGTCCCCTAGTTCTTCTTTTATCATAATACAGCTCACCTCTAGCAGACACAGAGCTACTAATATAAATCATACAAATTGCCTCTGGGCAGACATTGGACCCAGCGCTCTGTAGCTTGACATGACTGGCAATGACATAATTTATAATTATGCTGAATTTTTAAAATTAGACCTTCATTTAATGTAAATCTATAAAAAAGGTCACAGTTCTGTGCAATCATAAATGACCTTTATTGACTTTTCATTTGCAAAGGTGCAGAATGCTCCTGCGGAGTCAATGGCTGTTGTGACGGCATGCAATGCTTTATGTAGTGGTGGGCAGTCAGTAATCATAGTGGCTGCTGAGTCTAAATAACATAATTATCATTTTTATGCCAGAGGTCCCTAAACTGTATTACTTTATAAGCCGCAGTTATGGACAACACAACAAGTAGCTTACACAGAGCATCTATAAAATGTTATAATACCACTAGTAAATAACTAGTGGTTAAAGTAATTATTAAATGCAATTATGGGAATGAAATAATCAAGTTTATTATCCTTGTTACTTGACTTGGTCTGTGACATTGCAGAATGTTGCTGGCCCATTCCTGCAACTGTAACTATACCTTTGTGTGCAAGGATTAAAGACCTGAAGTGAAAGGAATATGGAGGCTGCCATATTTATTTCTTATTAGGGTCCATACACACTTGCTCAAAAAACGTAAACGTTGCTCCATTTTTTGGCCCAGACCAAAACCGGAGCCACTGATACCAATGTTAAAAATAGCAGCCGTCTTCATACACTTTAAAAAACAGATCCGCGGGATCCGGTTTGAAAAACTGAGCGGAGAGTCCAGATTTGCAGGATTTTCACGGACCCCCGATACACGCAGGGGCAATGAAAGGCAAATAAAAAAATGGATCTCCCTCTTTACAGGCTATTTTGCACACAAAAACGGAGGGAAATCCAGAATGATTACTGCCAGCTCCTCCCCTAGGTGTCCCCAGGTAGCTTGGAGGGGGTAGCAGTCAGGAAGGGGGACAGCAGGCACAGCTGCGCTACCCCCCTCCCTCACCTGGGTCCCCCCTTTCGTGCTCCCCCTCCAGCTAGTTTTGTTAAAATCAAGCCAGCAGCGAGCAGGGAACTCACTCACTTCCTTGTGATCCACTGCTCGCCGCATCACTTCCTGCAATTCCACCCTCTGTACTTCAGTTGGCGGCATTGCAGGAAGTCACTCGGCAAGCGGTGGAACAAGGATATGAGTGAATTCCCTGCTCGCTGCTTGCTTGATTTAACAAAACTAGCTGGAGGGGGGAGTGGGGACGGGGGGACCCAGGTGAGGGTCTGACCCCCCTCCTTACCACTGTGCCGGCTGCCCCCCTTCCTGGCTGCTACCGCCTCAGGCATGGCACCCCCCACCCACGGCTATGGACACGGACACGTTTTTAAAAACAGACTTTAAATGTGCTTCAAAAGGACAGCACGGATCCGTTTTTGATACGTTTACTTCTGGTTTTTGAAAGCCGGAGCCCGGTCCATGGATTACGCTCTGCAACCGGTGTGGACTGAGCCTTAAACATTACCAGTTGACTGGCAGTTCTGCTGATCTTTTATGCATCATTAGTGTCTAAATCACACACCTGAATCAAGCATGCGGAAAATGCAGTCAAACTTCTTATCTGCATGCTTGTTCAGGGTCTGTGACTAGAAGTATTAGAGGCAGGGGAACAGCAAGACAGCCAGGCAGTTTGCATTATTTAATAGGAAATAAATATGGCAGTCTGTATATGAATGACGGCTCACCCTGCTGCAGCTGAATCACTGGGCGGTGTTAAATACTATTCCTTCTCCGAGTTGTAGCAACTGGGAGAAATAATTTGGGGTCCGGAACCCTTAACTATCCTTACATGGGGCACGTACTAATAACATTGCAGCTTTAGCTGCACCGCCATCTGGCATAATGCACCTCTTTCTGTGCCCCCAAATGACCTGCTTCATCCTTAACCCTCTCAAGTCAGTTGTCCTTTAAGTAATAAACAATAGTGAAAGCTTGCAGTCGCCTGAAAGCTCACCTCTCATCCTTTTATTATATTTTGTGTACCCCAAACTTGGCTGATGTAGGAGTGTCTTGTTAGCAAACAAAAACAGTATGCTTAGTACTCTTTTTTTACAGTGGAACAATTGGTCATGTAACTGCAGTCCTGTTTATTTAAAGTGCACTGTGCAGCGTTTTTACATTTTTTACAAATGAACCTCCCCGGTGTTTGCCGGTGGGGGTGCGGGGGTTGGGGGGGGGGGCACCATTACTTACCTACGGGGTGCTGCTCTTCTGGCCTCCAGTCTGTTCAGAAATCTCGGCATTTGTAGTGCACGGCGGGGGTCACGCACGTGCGCACGCCATATTGCATGCCAGGAGATGTAGTCCGGGAGGTGCGAGTACAGCTCTGTACTTTAAGTGTCTGTCAGGCTAAGCCACGCTCCTTCCTATAAAAGCTTGTGGAGAAAGGGTAGACTGTAACATGGGCCATGCTATCGTCTATAAATCTCTTGGGAAGTCTTGGAGGTTTTTTTAAAAAAATGTAACGCATGTAAAGTTCAAGAAATGGGGTAGCACACTGTTAACAATAACAGAAATCCACTTTAATTGCACTTTATTCAGTAGTGAGATATTTTTCAGCATGACGTAATACATCTGATCAAGAGACAAACATGGTTTATGCCTTGATATACTGGCATTCAGGCTGAGCTAATCAACAATCAGTGTTTCTGCTTGAACAATACTTAACCGTATATTATGTTGTAAACACCATGGGTCAATCCTGGTGGAAGCTTAGAGTCCCATTCCAGTACAAAACCAAATATGATGGTGCTACTGTGATCAGTTTTCTGCACATTTGGTCTGATGATCACTGATCTGAAAGCAGACAGGAAATAAACATATTTAAGGGAGTGATTAGACTTGATGTGCAGATAACAGATCTAAAAATAATAAGTCACAGTTTTGCAGGGAATAAGAAGGGGCAGTAGACAACGTCAGACCATCAAGCAAATGCACTGTGTACAAATTACTGGCAATGGGAAACGGTGTGTAAGCATTAGGCAAATGGGATAATCAGATCTTTTCAGAGGACAGAGTAATGAATGGGCTATGACTTTAATTTGCAGGGCTGTCTGGGCGTGATTTAGGTTGAAGAGAAGTACAATGATTATTTAATGAATTATTAATATAATTATTATTATCAAAGCTGACTGATTTTGCATCCTGATTTCTCCAGTCAGGCAATATTACGAAGCTGTGGTCCTCTGATTTACAAAAATTGCCAAACTCTGTATTTTCTGTTTTTGTTTTTGTTTTGTTTGTGTTTTAAAGCATTGATGGTTTTGTTTGCAGAACCCACCACAGCTTAGCCATTTTAGCCATTCCTACTGAAGTATACATATTTATTTAGTATTACTGCTGCTTTTTTTGCAACTCATTATAACTGATCAAAATAAGAACAGTCATTGGAAATTCTGTGTAAAATTGAAATACATTATCAGCAGATGGTAAACTGTTTTCCTTGAATGGTTGTAGAAATTTGCTGGTAGCATGTTATCTTTCTCTGTTCCTGGCTTAGCAGCGTAAAAGGCAATCCAAGTACAATCTTTAAATATGTTCCATAACACTAGATTACAACAGCGTGCTGTCATATTTCTGGAAGGTGCCAGACAATGGAAATCTGTTCCTGCAATCGGGAGCAGCGTACAGCTTCATGTTATGAATGCGCTCGCTGCTGTACAGCATGTCGGAGAATATTCACTGGTAAAGATGTAGAGACTTTAAAATAGATACAAGTAGTTTTATCTGAAGAGATAAAGATAAAAACAAATAACCTTCATTGCCTTGTTGTCATCATCTTTGCTGTAGTTATGTCCTTGTCTGATTTGTGTACATTGTCAGACAGACCTGACGCCATTAATCATTTGCAATACATTTGTCCTAATGACTTATACCCTAACAGTGTAGGTCTGCTGTGTAGAGACACCCCCTCCCCCCCCCCCCCAATAAAGGGGAATTATGCGTTTTTTGCCCCCACTCCCACCCACCCAATATTACCACTATTAGGTGGCCTCAGGGCCGGCCCTAGACTTTTTGCCGCCTGAGGCAAAATTAGAAAAAATCGCTGAGCTGGAGGGGCAGCGGGCAGGAAGGGGGTATTGGGCCTAGCGGCGACCCCCCCTCCCTCGCCTGGGTCCCCTGATCTGCGCTCCCCTCCAGCTTTAAAAAGTAAAGTACCAGCTCTATGATTAAGAGGCAACGGGCGGGGATTACTCACCTTTTCCGCGTTCCAGTGTGCACTCCACTGACGTCACTTCCTGCAACGCCGTCCACTTATAATACAGTGGGTGGTGTTGCAGGAAGTGACGTCAGTGGAGGGCACGCTGGAACGCAGAAAAGGTGAGTGATCCCCGCCCGTTGCCTCTTAATCATAGAGCTGGTACTTCACTTTTTAAAGCTGGAGGGGAGCGCAGATCGGGGGACCCAGGTGAGGGAGGGGGGGTCCAACCCCCCTCCCCACTGCTAGGCCCAATACCCCCTTTCTGCCCGCTACCCCATGGACAGGCGGGTGCTGCCCCCCTCAGATGTGCCGCCTGAGGCAAATGTTTCACCCCGCCTCATGAGCGGGCCGGCCCTGGGTGGCCTTTATCTCTCCCTTTCATATAGCATTAGGTGTTGTTTGTACCCACCCCCCCCAGATAGCCACATAAAAATTATACAGGGGGGCGCTTATGGCTATCTATACTTTGAGAGGGGTCACATCTGACTATACTGTGGGCCCTCTGACTTATACTGAGGAGTCCTTATGGCTACCTACACTTGGGGGGGGGGTCACATCTGATTAGTGAAAACCTATACTGGGGGTTCTCCATCTCCTTTTACTGAGGGGTCCTTATGGCTACCTAATTTTGGGAAGAGGGACATATCTAACTACCTATACTGGAGGGCCCTTAAGCCTACCTATACAGAACAGCCTTTGTGGCCACCTATAGTTTAGGAGGAGTACTACTGGCTACCTGTATAGGGAGTGGAAGAACAACAGGGAAAAGGCGCCCAGACAGAATAAATTATGTTAAAACCAAATAAAATAGAAAGAAGTGAGGTGGCTTACCTCAGTGAAGACAAATTCATATACAAGATGATTTTTATTACAAAGCACTGGCAATGCATTTTGAGGGAATGTACCCACTTCTTCAGGCCAAATAAACTGTCAACAGTTGCTGAAAGCCGCATGTAAGGCACCTCTCTTGCAGCTATCAGCAACTGTTGGCACTTCATTTGGCCCGAGGAAGTGGGCCCACGAAACGCGTTGCCAGTGCTTTGTAATGAAAATTCATCTTGATTTGAATATTAATTTGTCTTCATTGAGGTAAGCCACCTCACTTTTTCTATGTTATTTGGTTTTAATGTATTTTATTCTGTCTGGACACCTCTTCCCTTTTGTTCTTGTGCCTTTACCCTCCTCTCAGAGGGGTATCATCTCCCCCTAATCCTTGGTGATGCCAATCACCTTATAGACTAAGCAGGGTGTCGTATGCTTTTTACAAGAGTACGATCTTCTCCAGTTCTATCTGGAAACCCGAGGGGAGTCAGGGTCATAGATCTCCACCTGCCTGCAGTGTTCGGTTGCCCCTTTTGCTACCCACCTTTGTGAGTATTACTGGCTTACCGCTTTTTTCATCTTGCAATCATCGTGACATACTAGGCTCCTGTTGTCTCTGTTTTTTTTTTTTGTTTTTGTTTTGTTTTAGGGTGTATGCTACCACCCCCAATAACTGTTTAGGGAAAGGCTACAATGAAGAGAGGAACCAATGGCCCAAACAAAACTTTGCTATGGAGCCTTATGATATCTAGCTGTGCCCCGGATCTGGGATAACCACCAGACACAAGAAAAAGGGTTCCTTAGGCCTAGAAGAAACTGGTTACCATCACTGACAAAGTAGGGGCTGATACAACAAGCATGTTCAATCCATTCGGGCATCACAGGGAAACGAAAAGGCTGTTTTATAGTGACCTTTTAATTCTAATTAGAATGTGTAAAATGGTATTTAAAAAATAATTACACAAAGTACTGAAACTTGGGGATACTGTCATGCGATTCAACCTGGAAGTCCCTTTTAGAGATAACGAGCACAGCTACCACTTACACTTGTCATTTTCTTGCTGCTTTATGCTTTCCTGCTCCGCAGTGTTGAAGTTTGGTGCTTTTGATACAGTATCAAATGGAATCATCAAGATAATGGCATCTACCATATATTTTGCTACTCCTTTTTAGTGTTTTCATCCTCCTGTCATCTACAGTTTCTCTTTTTATTTTTTTCTGACTCTGCTGAACAGCGGAAACCTCAGATCTCCAGCTCGCTATTTTATTATCAGCTGCTGTAAATTATACATCAAAAATGATGGCACCCCTTGTGACATTCACAAAATGTTAAAAGACTGCGTGTAGAAAAGATTCAATGAGAAGGTTCTGCAACATCCCGAGTGACCTCGGGAAATACTGTGCAATCTATCAACTTATTTTTAGCTGGGTTTTCTTTTGTGGCGAAACACGAGATAGAATGAATGGCTGCAGACATTTAGAGGAAAAGGAGGTCTGCTTCTGAGAACAGTCAGCTTCTTTAAATCACAAGACATCCAGAGCACACGCGTTTCATGTTAATATCGGCACAGCGTTCAACTTTATATTCATTTTGCAAGTTAGAGATATAAGCTGCGCGTTTGAAAGGGAACTATAGCCTTTCCCGATG